>NC_058093.1:117525000-118191111 GCF_020171115.1 Neogale vison
CCAATAAACTGGTATTGGAAATCAGGCATCTGAGGAGAGATTCCTGGAATCCAAACCAATGGATCCAATTAGGGTCTAGGTGCCTGTCTGCTTCAAAATTCTCATATGACAACATCTGTCTTCTGTTCAGAGTGGAGGTCATTGCTCAGCTTGTGTCAGATTGTCCCTGTTTGTCCCAGGAGGTCAACACTATTTGGGTGTTCATGGAGACTTTGGAGGTTTCTCCTAATCTGTAGGGTTGTGGCAAATGAAATGGGAAGAATTCCCTTGGAGAGGCCAGGCAGAGTCCTGAGGTGTGGCCCTAGCTGTCTGGCTGTCGGTAGGGAGGTCCGGGTTCAGGCTGTGTCAGACAGGGCATTAGTGCCCAGTGTAGACTGTATCATCGGAGTACAGTTGAGTGGTGTGCAGGTTGATCCTCATTTGGCGTTTCTGGGTAGCCCCATAGGGTAACGTTTCTCTTCTGGAGGGCAGATATAGTGCTGCATTGTGGCTCCGGAATTCCCAAACTGGAAGGCTTGCAGGCCAGAAGTGTGAGGAAGGAAGTCTGAGAACACAAGCTAGGCTTAGATTTCGGGGCAAGGGCATGGCAGGCACACTCTGCAGAGCTAAATCAAGATCTCCTACATCCCAAGTCAGGGCGAGGATCAGGCTTTGGCTCAGGGTAAAGTTTCAGTTCAGGATGGCCCCTTCATGAAAGTGGGGGCATCATGGGGACATGGAGGTTTTCTCATGATGGGAGTTGTGAGATGCTCCAATCGGCAAGTATTCCTTCTGTGGGACAGTTGAGACCTGACAGATGGCTCCAGGACGTCCCATACGGAATGACGCCAGACCAGGGTTTTAAGGATGGATGCTTGGGGATCCTGCCTCACATTCCTATTGTCTCCTTGCGACAAGGTAGGTTCGATCTGCTGGCTCTGGGGGAGCATCCGAGGAGTCTGTGTTGAAATGAACTCTTCTGAGGATGGGTCATAATGTGGGTTTGTGTCCATGGAGATCTTGGAATGGGGCGGTGGCACCAGGGACCTGAAAGTTTCTCTTAACTGGAGGTTTTGACACAGCTCCAAAGTGCAAGTTTCCCATGTGGAGACGAGATTTGTTCTGTTTGGTACCTCTGGAAGAACCTATATGCTGGTATTGGAAACAAGGACTCTGAGGAGAGAAGCCTGGAAACCAAAGCAATGGATCCGATTTGGGCCTAGGTGCCTGTCCTGTTCAATATTCTTCTCTGGGGATATCTGTCTACAGGTCTGAATAGATCTAGTTGCTCAACTTCTGATAGATTGTCCCTGTTTGTCGTGGGCAGCCTACAGTATTGGGATGGCTATGGGAATATTTTAGGTTTCTCCTAATCTGTAGGGTTGTGGCTAATGGAATGGGAAGAATTCCCCTGGAGAGGGCAGGCACAGTCCTTAGGTGTGGCTCCAGGGGTGCCAGCCTGGAGGGTGTGTGGGCCAAGATGGTGGGGACAGAAGTTTGAAAACACAACCTCAGCTTGGGATTGGGGAGTATGTATGACAGGCCTGATCTACAGCCCGAGAGGAGAATTTTTCAGGCTATGAACAAAGGGCGAGTGTGAGGTGCTTGCTCAGGCTTTTGTCCCTGGATTTTGTGTCAACAGTGGCCGTGGAATGTCGAACTGACCTCATGGGACATTGAAGAGTCTTTGTCTTTGGTGACTTGGCCAGATCCCAAGTGTTTGGGGTCAGTCTGTGGATGAGAGGATTCCTTTCTGTATTTTTTTTTAACTCAGGTGTCCCACCAAAGAGGGATTCCAGAGCAGAGCCCCGAGTTGGGGTGACTAGACATTTCGAGCTCTGGTTAGAGATGGGGGGACTAGGGGCATGGTAAGCCCCATGTCCAAGCTTTTGTTCCAGTAAATGAGAGGCTTTACTTGAGTTTGGGGCTGATGCTGAGCGTCAAAATGAGTGTTTGTGCCCATGGTGGCCCTCATGCATGGTCGAGTGCTCATGGGCTACACTCTTTTCTCCTACACTGAACGTTGGACAATATGCCAACCACAAGGTTTTTGGCCATGGGGAAGGAACAGTTCTGATTTCTGCATTGCGTTCAATGCTGGACAGTGATAGGAGATGAGGTCTAGGTTCTGATGACTGGGAACCGAGTTTGGGAGCAGATGACGACTTAAGGCCATGGTGGGTCCGATGTGCACAGTGTGTGGCTAGCTATCTGGGTGTTGGTCATGAATTCCAGGCTTAAGCTGTGTCAGCAGGGCATTAGTACCCAGACTAGACTGTATAATTGGGGTATAGTCATGTGGCGTACAGGTTGATACTCATTTGGGGTTTCTGGGTAGCCCCATAGGACAACGTTTTTCTTCTGTAGGGCAGGCAGAGTGCTGCATTTTGGCTCTGGAATGCCAAACTGGAGGGCTTGTGGGCAAGAAGTGTGAGGACGGAAGTCTGAGAACACAAGCTAGGCTTAGTTTTGATGCGAGGGCACACCAGGCACACTCTGAAGAGCTGAATGGACATCTTGTGCATCTGAAGTCAGGGCAGGATCAGACGTTGGCTCAGGTTGGAGTTTCTGTCCATGATGGCCCTTAATAAAATTGGGGGGGGGGGCATCACAAGGCAATGGATGTTTTCCCAAGGTGGGATTGTCTGATGCTCCAAACCGCAAGGATTCCTTCTGTGTGACAGTTGAAACCTGTTGGATGGGTCCAGAATGTACCATAAGGAACTTATCAAGAGAAGAGTTCTATCGATGGATGCCTGGGCAGCCCATCTCACATTCCTATTGTCTCCTAGCAACAAGACAGGTTCGGATCGGCTGGATCTGGAGGAGCAACCGAGGGGCTGAGTTGAAATGGACTCTCCTGAGGATCGGTCTTAATGTGGGTTTGTGTCCATGGAGACCTTGGAATGGAGCAATGACGCCAGCGCCCTGAAGGATTCTCCTAACTAGAGGTATTGACACAGCTCCAAAGAGCAAGTTTCCCATGTGGAGATGAGATTTTCTCTGATGTTGCCTCAGGAAACCCCATAAGCTGGTATTGGAAACTAGGCCTCTGAGGAGAGATGCCTGGTTTTGGTGCGAGGGCACGGAAGGCACACACTGCTGAGCTGAATTGACTGAATTGAGATCTTGTGGATATGAAGTCTTGGCAAGGATCAGACTTTGGCTCAGGTTGGAGTTTCTGTCCATTTCTGTCCAGTTAGTTTACTACTAACTGGAGTTTTTGACACAACTCCATAGATCAAGATTCCCATGTGAAGACGAGATTTGTTCTGATTGGTACCTCTGGAAACCCCCATCTACTGGTATTGGAATCCATGCCTCTGAGGAGAGATGCCTGGAAACAAAAGCAATGGATCCAATTAGGGCCTAGGTGCTTGCCAGGTTCAATCTTCTTTTCTGGGCATATCTGTCTACGGGTCTGAGTGCAGGTAGTGGCTCAGGTTGTGTCAGATTGTCCTTGTTTGTCCTAGATGTCCTACACTATTGGGATGTCCTAGGGGCTTAGGAGGTTTCACCTAATCTGTAAGGATGTGTTGAAAGCAATGAGCAGAATTCACTTGGAGAGCACAGGCACAGTCCTGAGGTGTGGCTCCAGGGGCCCCAGCCTTGACGGTCTCCAAGACAATGGAGACAGAAGTCTGAAAACACATACTTGGCTTAGGTATGGGGACATAGGTATGCCAGGCCCAATCTACATAGTGTGAGAAGAATTTTTTGGGCTATGAACAAAGCGCGAGTGTGAGGCGCTTTTTTAGGCTTTTGTCTCTGGATTTTGTGTCAATGGTGGCTGTGGAATGTTGGGCTGGCCTCATCGGCCCTGGACAAATTTTTCTCTCTGTGGATTTGGCCCGATTCCAAGTGTTTGGTGTCATTATTTGGATAGTAGGAGTCCTTTCTCAATTTTTTTTTTTACCTCATTTGTCCCACAAAAGAGAGATTCGAGAAAAGAGCTCTGAGTAGGGATGAACAGACTTCTCGAGCTCTGTTTAAGATTGGGGAACTAAGGGCATAGCAAGCCCCATATGCGGGCTCTTGGTCCAGTGTGTGAGAGGCTTTACTTGAGGACAGGGCTCATGCTGAGTGTCCCAATATGTATTTGTGACCATCGTGGCCCTCAAGCATGGCCGGGTCCTCATGGGCCACGTTTGTTTCTCCTACGCTGAACATTGGACAACATGCCAACCACAAAATTTCTGGTCTTGGGGAAGGAGGAGTTCTGATTTCTGCATCACGTATACCACTTGGCAGTGATTGGAGATAAGGTCTAGGTTCTGAAGCCTGAAAACCGAGATTGAAAAGAGATGATGACCTAAGGCCATGGTGTGTCCGATGTGCTCAGTGTGCAGCCAGCTGTCTTGGTATCAGTCACGAGGTCAGTGTTCAGTCCTTGTCAGACTAGGCATTACGGCCCAGGCTAGACTGTATAATTGGGGTGCAGTCGAGTGGCGTGCAGGTTGATCCTCATTTGGGGTTTCTGGTAGCCCCATAGGGCAACGTTTTTCTTCTGAGGGCAGGCAGAGTGCTGCATTGTGTTTCCAGAATTCCCAAACTGGAGCGCTTGTGGGCCAGGAATGTGAGGACGGAAGTCTGAGAACACAAGCTAGGCTTAGGTTTTGGGTTGAGGGCATGGCAGGCACACTCTGCAGAGCTGAATCAAGATGTCATGCATCTGATGTCATGGCGAGGATCAGGCATTGATCTTGGCAAGATCTTGAACTCCTCAGGTTGGAGTTTCTGTCCATGATGTTCCCTACATGAAGGTGGTGGCATCACGAAGCCATGGATGTTTTCCCACGGTGTGAGTGTCTGCAAACCACAAGGATTCCTTCTGCAGGACAGTTGATACCTGTCAAAAGGATCAAGGACACCCCCTAAGGAACTTCTCCAGAGAGGGGTCCAACAATGGATGCCCGAGCAGCCCAACTCGCATTCCAATTGTCTCCTAGCAACGAGGCAGGTTCAATCTGCTGGCTCTGGGGGAGGAACCGAGGGGGCTGATTTGAAATGGGCTTTCCTGAGGATGGGTCATAATGTGCGTTTGTGTCCATGGAGACCTTGGAATGGGGAAGTGGCTCCAGGGACCTGAAGGTTGATCCTAAATAGTGGTTTTGACACAGCTCCAAAGAGCAAGTTTCCCATGTGGAGATGAGATTTGTTCTGTTTGGTTCCTCTGGAAACCCCCATATGCTAGTATTGGAAACCAGGCCTCTGAGGAGAGATGCTTGGAAACAAAAGCAATGGATCCGATTAAGGCCTAAGTGCCTATCTGTTTCAACCTTCTTCTCTGGGGATTATCTGTCTACGGGTCTGAGGGGAGGTCATTGCTCAGCTTTTGATAAATCTCCCCTGTTTTTCCTGGGTGGCCTACACTATTGGGATGGCCTCAGGGTCATTTTAGGTTTCTCCTAATCTTTAGGGTTGTGGCCAATGGTATGGGCAGAATTCCCCTGGAAAGGGCATGATGGCCCCTTCTTGAAGGTGGGGGTGCATCACGAGGCCATGGAGGATTTCCCACGGTGGGATTACGTGATGCTCCAAACCGCAAGGATTCCTTCTGCCAGACAGTTGAGACCTTCTGCAGAGCAGGGTTCTAACGATGGATGCCTAGGCAGCCCAACTCGCATTCCAATTGATCCTTAGCGACAAGGCAGGTTCAATCTGTTGGCTCTGGGGGAGCAACCGAGGGAGCTGAGTTGAAATGGACTCTCCTGAGGATTGGTCGTAATGTGGGTTTGTGTCCATGGAGACCTTGGAATGGGGCGGTGGCTCCGGGTCCCTGAAGGATTCTCCTAACCAGAGGTTTTGAGACAGCTCCAAAGAGCAAGATTCCCATGTGGATAAGAGATTTGTTCTGATTAGTGCCTCAGGAACCACAATAAGGTGGTATTGGAAACCAGGAATCTGAGGAGAGATAGCTGGAAACCAAAGAAATTGATCCAATTAAGGCCTAGGGGTCTGACCATTTCAATCTTCTCTTGGAACATCTGTCTATGGTTCTGAGTGGAGGACGTTGCTCAGCTTGTGTCAGATCGCCCCTGTTTCTTCCAGGCAGCCGAAACTATTGGGATGGTCTTGGGGTCTTTGGAGGTTACTCCTAGTCTGCAGTGTTGTGGCCAATGGAATGGGCAGAATTCACATGGAGAGGGCAGGCACAGTCCTGAAGTGTGGCCCCAGCTGTCTGGGTGTTTGTCGGGAGGTCTGCGCTCAGGCTGTGTTAGACAGGTCATTATTACCCAGGCTAGACTGTATAATTGGAGTACCGTTGAGTGGCGAGCATTTTTATCTTCATTGGGTTTTCTGGGTAGCTCCATAGGGCAACATTTTTCTTCTGAAGGGCAGGCGGAATGCTGCATTGTGGCTCCGGAATTCCCAAACTGGGGGGCTTGTGGCCCAGGTCTGTGAGGACAGAAGTCTCAGAACACAAGCTAGGCCAGTGTTTTGGGGCGAGGGCATGGCTGGCACGCTCTGCAGAGCTGAATCGAGATCTTGTGCATCTGAAGTCAGGTCGAGGATCAGATGTTGGCTCAGGTTATTATTTCTTTCTGATCCCCCTTCATGAATGGGGGTGACATCATGAGGCCATGGACATTTTTCCATGATGATTGTTGTGAGATTCTCTAATCGGCAGGAATTACTTCTGCAGGCCTGTCAAGACCTGTCAGATGGCTCCACGTGTGCCATATGGAATGACACCAGAGCAGTGTTCTAAGGTGGATGCTTGGAGAGCCCGACTGGCATTCCAATTGTCTCCTGCAACAAGGCTCATTTAATCTACTGGTTCTGAGGGGAGCAACCGAGTGGGTTGAGTTTAAATGGACTCTCCTGGGTATGGGTCATAGTGTGGGTTTGTGTCCATGGAGACCTTGGAATGGGGTGGGGGATCCGAGGACCTGAAGCTTTCTCCTAACTGGAGGTTTTGACACAGCTCCAAAGAGCAAGTTTCCCATGTGGAGACGAGGTTTGTTTTGATTGGTACGTCCGGAAACTCCCATATGCTGGTATTGGAAACCAGGCCTCTGAGGAGAGATGCCTGGAAGCAAAAGCAATGGATCCTACTATGGCCTAGGTGCCTGTCTGGTTCAATCTTCTTCTCTGGGGATATCTGTCTATGGGTCTGAGTGGAAGTAGTTGCTCAGATTGGGATTAATCGCCCCTGTTTGTCCTGGGGTCCGACACTATTGGGATGGCCTCGGGGACTTTGGAGGTTTCTCCTAATCTGTAGGGCTGTGGCCAATGGAATGGGCAGAATTACCCTGGAGAGGGCATGCACAGTCATGAGTTGTGGCTCCAGGGGCCCAAGCATGGAGGGTGTGTGGGCCAGAGCTTTGGGGACAAAAGTCAGAAAACACAAACTTGGATTAGGTTTGGCAACGTAAGTATGGCAGGAACGATCTACAGACCATGAGAAGAATTTTTTGGGCTATTAACAAAGGGCCAGTGTGAGGCACTTGCTTAGGCTTTAGTCTCTGTATTTTCTGTCAAAGATGAGCATGGAATTTTGGGGTGGCCTCATGGGCCATTGACTAGTCTTTCTTTATGAGGATTTGGCCCGATCCCAAGAGTTTGAAGTCATTCTGTGGGATGGGAGGAGTCCTTTCTGTTTTTATACCTCAGTTGTCCCACCAAAAGTGGGATTCCAGAGAAGAGTCTTGGGGAGGGGCGATTGGACAACCCGAACTCCGGTTAAGAATGGGGGCCTATGGGCATGAACGCCCCATATGCGGGCTCTTGTTCCAGTCACTGAGAGGCCTTACTTGAGAACAGGGCACACCCTGCAAGCCACAATGGGTGTTTGTGCCCAACATGGCCCTCAAGCATGGGCGGGACCTCATGGGCAACGCTGGTTTCTCCTACACTGAATGTTGGAGAACATGCCAACCACAAGGTTTTTGGCCATGGGGAAGTAGGACTTCTTATTTCTGCATCACATTCACCACTGGGCAGTTAATGAAGATAAGGACAAGGTTCTGAAGCCAGAAAACCGAGGTTGGGAAGAGATGACGACCTAAGGCCTTGGCGGGTCTGATGGGCTCAGTGTGCAGCCAGCTGTCTGGGCTTTGGAGAATTTCACAACTCCTTTCGTGGGAAAACCTCCATGGCCTCGTGATGCACCCCCCACCTTCATGAAGGGGCCATCATGGACAGAAACTCCAACCTGAGCCAACGTCTGATCTTCACCCTGACTTCAGATGCACAAGATCTCAATTCAGCACTGCAGAGTGTGCCTGCCGTGCCCTGTCCCGAAACCTATGCCTAGCTTGGGTTCTCAAACTTCCGTCCTCACACTCTTGGCCCACAAGCCCTCAGGATGGCAATTCCGGAGCCACAAATCAGCACTCTGCCTGGCCTTCAGAAGATAAAAGTTTCCATATGGGGCTACCCAGAAACCGCAAATGAGGATCAACCTACACGCAACTCTACTGTACCCCAAATTTACAGTCTACCCTGAGCACTAATTCCTGTCTGACAGAGCCTGAGCCCGGACCTCCCGACCGACATCCATACAATTGGCTGCATACTGAGCACATTGGACCCACCATGGCCTTAGGTCTTCATCTCTTCCCAAAACTCGTTTTTCAGGCTTCAGAACCTAGACCTTAACTCCCATCAAGGCCTAGGAGTGAACGTGATTCTTCCTCGTGGCAAGAATCCTAGTGGTTGGCATGTTTTCCAACGTTCAGTGTAGGAGAAACCAGCATGGCCCATGAGGCCGCAAACATGTGTGAGAGCTGCATTGGGCACAAACACGCATTGTGAACCTCAGCGTGAGTCCTGTCCTCAAATAAGGCCTGTCAGTGGTTGGACCAAGAGCCCGCATATGGGACTGGCCATGTCCCTAGGCCCCCATTCTTAATCAGAGGTCTGTTTGTCCATTCGTCCCTCCTCAGGGCTATGCTCTGGAATCCCTCTTTTGGTGGGGCACCTGAGTTAAAAAATAAATAAATAAAAAGAACGGACTCCTCCCATTTCACAGAATCCCCCCAGACTCCTGGGATCGGACAAAATCCCCAGAGATGGAGACTCATCCATGGCCCATGAGGTCACCACGACATTCTACGCCCATCGGTGACACAAAATCCAGAGACAATAGCCTGAGCAAGCACCTCACTCTCGCCCTTTGTTCATATCCCAAAGAGTTCTCCTCTGGGTCGGTAGATTCGGCCTGCCATAGCTACATCCTCAAACTTAAGCCATGTTTGTGTTTTCATACTTCTGTCCCCACAACATTGGCCTATACACCCTCCAGGCTGGGCTCCCTGGAGTGACACCTCAAGACTCTGCATGCCTTCTCCAAGTGTATTCTGCCCATTCCATTGGCCACAACCATACAGATTAGGAGAAACCTCCAAAGTGCCTGAGGCTATCCCAATAGTGTCGGCCCCCTAGGACAAACAGGGGTGATGTGACACCGGCTAAGCATCTACCACCACTCAGACCCGTAGACAGATATCCCCCGTGAAGAAGATTGAACCAGACAGGCCCCTAGGCCCTAATTGAATCCATTGATTTGGTTTCCAGGCATCTCCACACAGGACTAGTTTCCAATACCAGCATATGGGGGATTCCTGAGGCAACGATCAGAACACATCTCATCTCCACGTTAGAAACTTGCTCGTTGGGGCTGCTTCAAAACCTCCGGGTAGGAGAATTCTTCAGGGCCCCAGTGCCACCACCCCGTTCCAAGGTCTCCATGGACACAAACCCATATTATGACCCATCCTTAGAAGAGTCAATTTCAACACACCCCCTCTGTTGCTCCCCCAGAGCCAGCAGATTGAACTTCTCTTGTCCCAAGGAGACAATTGGAATATGAAGAGGGCTACCCAGGCATCAAATTTTAGAACACTGTTCTGGAGTTGTTCCGTATGGGACGTCCTTAAGCCATCCAACATGTCTCAATTTTCCCGCAGAAGGAATTCTAGCAGTTTGGAGCATCTCAAAACTCCCATCGAGGGAAAAAGTCCATGGCCTCCTGTTGCCCCACCCCCCTTCCTGAAGGGGCCACCATGGACAGAAACTATGACCTGAGCCAACGTCTGATCCTCGCCTTGACTTCAGGTGTACAAGATCTCGATTCAGCTCTGTAGAGTGTGCATTCATTGCCCTCGCCCCGAACCTATGCCTAGCTTGTGTTCTCAGATTTCAGGCCTCACACTCTGGGCCCTCAAGCCCTCCAGTTTGGCAATTCCGGAGCCATTAGGCAGCACTCTGCCTGCCCCCAGAAGAAAAACATTGCCCTCTGGGTCTACCCAGAGACACCAAATGAGGATCAACCTGCACGCCACTTGTCTGTACCCCAATTATATAGTCCACCCTGGACACTACTGCCCTGTCTGACACAGCCTGACCAGGGACCTACCAACCAACACCCAGACAGCTGACCGCACACTGACCACATTGGAACCGCCATGGCCTTAGCTCGTCATCTCTTCCGAACCTAGCTTTTCAGGCTTCAGAACTTAGACCTTAACTCCAAACCTTGCCAAGGGGTGAACGTAATGCAGAAATCAGAACTCCTCCTTCCCCATGGCAAGAAACCTTGTGTTTGTTATGTTCTCCAATGTTCACTGTTGGAGAAATCAGCATGGCCCTTGAGGCTCTGCCCATGCTTGAAGGCAGCGTTAGGCACAAACACACATAGTGACACTCAACGTGAGCCCTGTCCTCAAGTAAGGCACCTCAGTGGCTGGATCAATAGCCCGCATGTGGGGCTTGCCGTACCCTAGGCCCCCAATCTTAACTAGAGGTCGGGTTGTCCAGTCGCCCCAATCAGGGCTCTTCTCTGGAATTCCTGTTTTGGTGGGACACCTGTGGAAAAAAAATCGAGAACGGACTTCTCCCAATCCCCCAGAATGACACCAAACTCTTGGGATCAGGCTAAATCCGCAGAGAGGGACACACGCCCATGTCACATGAGGCCACTCTAACATTCTACGGCTATCATTGACACAAAATCCAGAGACAAAAGCCTGAGCAAGCGCCTCACACATGCCCTTTGTTCATATCCCAAAGTGTTCTCCTCATGGTCTCCCAATCCCCCAGAATGACACCAAACTCTTGGGATCGGGCTAAATACCCAGAGAGGGACACATGCCCATGTCACATGAGGCCACTCCGACATTCCACGGCTATCATTGACACAAAATCCAGAGACAAAATTCTGAGCAAGCGCCTCACACATGCCCTTTGTTCATATCCCAAAGTGTTCTCCTCATGGTCTGTAGATCAGGTCGGCCATACCTATGTCCCAAAACCTAAGTGAGGTTTGTGTTTTCAGACTTTTGTCCACACAGCCCTGGCCCACACACCCTCCAGGCTGAGACCCCTGGAGCCACACCACAGGACTGTACCTGCCCTCTCCAAGGTAATTCTGCCCATTCCATTGGCCAAAACCATATAAATTGAGAGAAACCTCCAAAGTCCCCGAGGCCAGCCCAATAGTGTAGGCTGCCCAGGACAAACAGGGGTGATCTGACACCAACTGAGCTACTACCTCCACTCTGACCCATAGACAGATGTCCCCAGATAAGAAGATTGAACCGGACAGGCCCCTAGGCCTAATCAGATCCATTGCTTTGGTTTCTAGGTATCTCTCCCCAGAGGCCTGGTTTTCAATATCAGCATATGGGGGTTTCCAGAGGGCCCCATCAAAACACATCTCGTCTCCACAAGGGAAACTAGCTCGTTGGAACTGTGTCAAAACATCCGGTTAGTAGAATCCTTCAGGGCCCCGGTGCCACCGCAAGTTCCAAGGCATCCATGGACACAAACCCACATTGTAGCACATTGCAGGATGCTCTTTACTCCCCCACAGCCAGCCGATCGAACATGTCTTGTCCCAAAAAGACAATTGGAATGTGATGCAGCCTGCCCAGCCACCCATCCTTAGAACCCTGCTCTGGAGTCATTCCGTATGAGAGGTCCTGGAGCTAAACAAAAGGTCTCAATTGTCCCGCAAAAGGAATCCTTGCTGCATGAAGCATCTCAAATCTCCATCGTGGGAAAATCTCCTTTGATTCGTGATGCCCCGCCCCCTTCATGAAAGGGCCATCATGGATAGAAACTCCAACATGAGCGAAGATCTAATCCTCGCCCTGCCTTCAGATGCACGAGATCTTGATTCAGCTCTACAGAGTGTGCCTGCCGTGCTCCCTCCCTGAAAAATAAGTTTAGCTTGTGTTCTCAGACTTCCGTCATCACACTCCTGGCCCACAAGCCTTCCAGTTTGACAATACCAGAGCCACAATGCAGCACTCTGCCTGCCCTCCAGAAGGAAAACGTTGTCCTATTGGGCTATCCAGAAACCCCAAAAGAGGATCAACCTGCATTCAGCTCCACTAGATCCCAATTATACAGTCTACCCTGGGTACTAATGTCCTGTCTGACACAGCCTGAGCCCAGACCTCCCGACTGACACCCAGACAGCTGACCGCACACTGAGCACATCGGAACCACAATGGCCTTAAGTCGTCATCTCTTCCAACATCGTTTTTCAGGCTTCAGAACATAGACCTTATCTGCAATCACTGCCCAGGGGTGAACGCGATGCAGAAATCAGAACTCTTCCTTCCTCGTGGCAAGAAATCTTGTGGTGGGCATGTTGTCTAACATTCAGTGTAGGAGAAACCAGCGTACCCCATGAGGCCCCGACAATGCTTGAAGGCTGCATTGGGGACAAAAACGCGTTGCCACCCTCAACGTGTGTCCTGTCCTCAAGTAAGGTCAGTCAGTGGCTGGAACAAAAGCCCACATACGGGGCAACCATGACCCTAGCCTCCATTCTTAATTAGAGGTTGGTTGGTTCATTTGCCACTCCCCAGGGCTTTGCTCTGGAATCCCTCTTTTGGTGGGACACCTGAGGTAAAAAAACAAAACGAACTGCTCCCTTCCCACAGAATGGCCCCAAACTCCTGGGATCGGTCCAAATCCTCAGAGAGGAAGACTCGTCCATTGCCTATGAGGCCACTTAGACATTCCACGGCAATTGGTGACACAATATCCAGAGACAAAAGCCTGACCAAGCATCTCACATTCACCCTTTGTTTATATCCCAAAGAGTTCTCCTCATGGTCTGTAGATCAGTCCTGCCATACCTACAACCCGAAACCTAAGCTGAGTTTGTGTTTTCAGACAACTGTCCCCACAGCCCTGGCCCAGACACCCTACAGGATCAGGCCCCTGGAGCCAAATGTGAGGACTGTACTTGCCCTCTCCAAGGGAATTCTGCCCATTCCATTGCCACAACCATAAAAATAGGATATACCTCCAACGTCCCCGAGGCCATCCCAATAGTGTTGGCTGCCCCGGACAAACAGGGTTAATCTGAGCCCATCTGAGCACCTACCTGCACTCAGACCCATAGACAGATGTCCCCAGAGGTAAATTGAAAGGAATAGGCCCCTAGGCCCTAATTGGATCCATTGCTTTGTTATCCAGGCATCTCTCCTCAAGGACTGGATTCCAAAACCAGCATATGGCTGTTTCTTGAGGCACCCATCAGAACAAATCTCCTCTCCACATGGGAAACTTGCATGTTGGAGCTGTGTCAAAGCCTCTGGTTAGGAGATCTCTTCAGGGCCCCGGTGCCAGCACCTCATTCCAAGGTCTCCATGGACTCAAACCCACATTAGGATCCATCCGTAGGAGAGTCCATTTCAACTCACCCCCTCGGTTGTTCCCCCAGATCCAGCATATCTAACCTGTCTTGTCGTTAGGAGACAATTGGAATGAGAGGCGGGCTGCCAAGCCATCCATACTTATCAACCTGCTTGGAATCCTTCTGTATGTGAAGTCCTGGAGCCAACCAACAGGTCTCAATGGTGGCGCAGAAGAATCTTTGCGGTTTGGAGCATCTCACAACTAACATTGTGGGAAAAACTCCATGGCTTTGTGATCCACCCCCCTTCATGAAGGGGCCATCAGGGACAAAAACTCCAACCTGAGTGATCGTCTGATCTTCGCCCTGACTTCAGATTCACGAGATCTCGATTCAGGTCTGCAGAGTGGGCCTGCCGTGCCCTCGCCAGTAAACTAAGCCTAGCTTGTGTTCTCAGACTTCCGTCCTCACACTCCTGGCCCACAAGCCCTCCATTGGCAATTCCAGAACTACAAATCAGCACTCTGCCTGCCCTCCAGAAGAAAAACATTGCCTTCTGAGGCTACCCTTAAACCACAAATTAGGATCAACGTGCACACCACTTGACTGTACCCCAATTCTACTGGCTTCCCTGGGCACAAATGCACTTTTTGACAGCCTGAGCCTGGACCTCCCGACCCACACCCAGCCAGCAGGCCGCACACTGAGCACATCGGACCCGCCATGGCCTTAGGTCATCATCTCTTCCTAACCTCGGTTTTCAGTCTTCAGAACCTAGACCTTATGTACAATCACTGTCCAGAGTTGAACATGAGGCAGAAATCAGAACTCCTTCCCCATGGCAAGAACCCTTGTGGTTGGCATGTTGTCCAACGTTCAGTGTATTTGAAACCAGTGTGGCCCATATGCCCCCGCCATGACTGAGTGCTGCGTTGGTCACAAACATGCATTGTGACCCTCAGCGTGAGCCCAGTCCTCAAGTAAGGCCTCTCAGTGGCTGGACCAAGAGATGGCATATTGAGCTTGCCATGCCCCTAGGCCCCAATTTTTAACCATAATTAGTGCTGTCCATTCGCCCCTCCCCAGGGCTGTGCTTTGGAATCCCTCTTTTGATGGTACACCTGAGGTAAGAAACTGAAAGGACTCCTCCCATCCCACAGATTGACCCAAAACAATTGGTATGGGGCCAAATCTACAGAGAGGAAGACTCACCCATGGCCCATGAGGCCTCCCCGAAATTCCACGGCCATCGTTGACACAAAATTCAGAGACAAACCCTGAATAAGCACCTCACACTAGCTCTTTCTTTATATCCTGAAGAGTTCTCCTCATGGTCTGTAGATCGGGCATGCCATACCTACGTCCCCAAACCTAAGCAGAGTTTGTTTTTTCAGACTTCTATCCTCACAGTCCTGGCCAACACACCCTCCAGGCTGGGGACCCAGGAGCCACACATCAGGTCTGTGCCTGCCCACTCCACGGGAATTGTGCCCTCTCCATTGTCCACAGCTCTACAAATTAGGAGAAACCTCCAAATCCCTGAGGCCATCCCATTAGTGTGGCCGCCCGGGACAAACAAGGGTGGTCTGACACCAACTGAGCATCTAACTCCACTCATACCTTAGATGGATGTCCCCAAGGAAGATGATTGAACCAGACAAGCCCTAGGCCCTAATCAGATCCATTGCTTTGGTTTCCCTGTATCTTTCCTCAGAGGCCTGGTTTGCAATATCAGCATATGGGGGTTTCCTGAGGAACCAATGAGAACAAATCTCGTCTCACATGGGAAACATGTCCTTTGGAGATGTCTCAAAATCTCTGGTTAGGAGAATCCTCCAGGGCCCCGGTGCCACTGCCCCATACCAAGGTCTCCATGGACACAAACCCACATTAGGACCCATCCGCAGGAGATTCCATTTCAAATCAGCCCCCTTGGTTGCTCCCCCAGAGCCAGCATATCAAACTTCTATATTTGCTAGGAGACAATTGGAATATGAAGCGGGTTGCCCAGGCATCCATCCTTAGATCCATGCTCTGGCGTCGTTCCATATGGGATGTCCTGGAGCGATCCAACAGGTCTCAATTGTCGATCAGAAGGAACCCTTGCGATTTGGAGCATCTCACAACTCCCATCGTGGGTTAACCTCCATGACCTCGAGATGCTGCCCCCTTCATGAAGGGATCATAATGGACAGAAATTCGAACCTGAACCTAGGTCTGAATCTCGCCATGACTTCAGATGCATGAAATCCCGATTCAGATCTGCAGAGGGTGCCTGCCATGCCCTCGCCCTGAAAACTATGCTTAACAATTGTTCGCAGACTTCTGTCCTCACACTCCTTGCGCACAAGGCATCCAGTTTTGGTATTCCGGAGGCACAATGCAGCACTCTGCTTGCCCTCCAGAAAAAAAACGTTGCCCTTGCGGATACCCAGAAACCCCAAATGAGGATCAACCTGCACGGCACTCGACTGTACCCCATTTATAAAATCTACCCTGGGCATTAATGCCCTGTCTGACAAAGCCTGAGCCTGAAACTCACGACCAACACCCAGACAGCTGGCTGCACACTGAGCACAACGGACCCGACATGGCCTTAGGTCGTCATCTCTTCCCAAACTCGGTTTTCAGGCTTCAGAACCTAGACCTTATCTCCAATCACTGCCCAGGGGTGAATGAAATGCAGAAATCAGAACTACTACTTACCCATGGCAAGAATACATGTGGTTAGCATGTTGTTTAATGTTCAGTGTAGGAGAATCCAGCGTGCACCGCACCATGAGTCTCTGCCCATGCTCGAGCTCCACGAGGGCATAAACACGCATTGTGACCCTCAGCGTTAGTTCTGTCCTCAAGGAAGGCCTCTCAATAGCTGGACCATTAGAAGGCATAATGGATTGTCAAGCCCCTAGGCCCCAATTTTTAACCAGATTTCTGGTTGTCCATTCGCCCCTCCCCAGGGCTCTGCTCCTGAATCCCTCTTTTGGTGGGATACCTGAGGTAACAAATCTGAAAGCACTCCTCTCATCCCACAGATTTACCCAAAACTCTTGGGATTGGGCCAAATCCAAGGAGAGGAAGACTCGCCCAAGACCAATGAGGCCTCCCCGACATTCCACGGCCATCGTTGACACTATGTCCAGAGAAAATCCTGAGCAAGCGCCTCACGGTCACTCTTTCTTCGTATCTCGAAGAGTTCTCACGGTCTGTAGATCGGGCCTGTCATACCTAGGTCTCCAAACCTAAGCTGAGTTTGTGTTTTCAGAGATCTGTCCCCACCATCCTAGACCACACACCCTCCAGGCTGGATGCTTCTGGAGCCACATATCAATCTGTGTCTGCCCACTCCACGGGAATTCTGCCCCTTCCATTGTCCATAATCGTACAAATTAGGAGAAATCTCCAAAGTCCCCGAGGTCATCACAAAAGGGTAAGCCACCTGGACAAACAGAGGTGGTCTGACACCAGCTGAGCAATCACCTCCACTCATACCATAGACAGATGTCACCAGAGAAAAAGATTGATCCAGACCAGCTCCTAGTTTCTAATCGGGTCCATTACTTTGGTTTCCATGTTTCTCTCCTCAGAGGCCTGGTTTCCAATACCAGCATATGGGGGTTTCCTGAGGCACCAATTAGAAAAATCTTGTCCCCAAATGGGAAACTTGCTCTTTGGAGCTGTCTCAAAATCGCTGGTTAGGAGAATTCTTCAGGGCCCCGGTGCCACTGCCCCATTCCAAGGTCTCCATGGACACAAACCCACATTAGGACCCATCCGCAGGAGATTCCACTTCAACTAAGCCCCCCGGTTGCTCCACCAGAGCCAGCAGATCGAACCTGTCTTATTGCTAGGAGACAATTGGAATGCCAGGCGGGCTGCCCAGGCATCCATCCTTAGAACCCTGCTCTGGCATCATTCCATATATGACGTCGTGGAGCCATCCAACAGGTCTCAAATGTCCTCCAGAAGGAATCCTTGCGTTTTGGAGCATTGCACAATTCCCAACGTGGGAAAATCCCGATGGTTTTGAGGTGTCCCCACCCCCCCCTTTATGAAGGGGAAATCATGGACAGGAACTCCAACCTGAGCCAATGTCTGATCCTCGCCCTGACTTCAGATGCACGAGATCTCTATTAAGCTCTGAAGAGTGTGCCTGCCTTGCCCTCGCCCTGAAACGTATGTCTAGCATGTGTTCTCAGACTTCCGCCCTCACACTACTGGCGCCCAAGATTTCAAGTTTGGTAGTTCTGGACCCAAAATGCAGCACTCTGCCTGCCCTCCAGAAGAAAATCGTTGCCCTTTGGAGCTTCCCCGACACCCCAAATGAGGATAGACCTACACGGCACTCTACTGTACCCAAATTATGTAGTCTAACCTGGGAACTAATGTACTGTCCAATACAGCCTGAGCCCGGACCTCCTGACCAATACCAAGACAGCTGACCACACACTGAGCACATCGGACCGGCCATGGCCTTAGCTCGTCATCTCTTCCCAACCTAGCTTTTCAGTTTTCAGAACTTAGACTTTAACTTCAAACCCTGCCAAGGGGTGAACGTGATGCAGAAATCAGAACTCCTTCTTACCCATGACAAGAAACCATGTGGTTGGCATGTTGTCCAACGTTAAGGGTAGGAGAAACCGCGTTCACCATGGGTCCCTGCCCATGCTTGAGTGCTGCGAGGGCATAAACACGCTTTGTGACCCTCAGTGTGAGTCCTGTCCTCTAGTAAATCCTCTAAGTGGCTGGACAATTAGACGACATAGTGGGCTTGCCATGCCCCTAGGCCCCAATTTTTAACCAGATTTCTGGTTTTACAGTCGCCCCTCCCAAGGGCTCTGCTCTGGAATCCCTCTTTTGTGGGACACCTGAGGTCAAAAAACTAAACAGACTCCTTCCATCCCACAGAATGACCACAAACTCTTGGGATCGGTCCAAATCCCAGAGAGGAAGACTCGTCCTTTGCCTTTGAGGTCACCCGGACATTCCACGGCCATCGGTGCCACAATATTCAGAGACAAAAGCCTGAGCAAGTGTCTCACACTTGCCCTTTGTTCATATCCTGAAGAGTTCTCCTCACGGTCTGTAGATCAGTCCTTCCATACCTATGACCCGAAACCTATGCCAAGTTTGTGTTTTCAGACAACTGTCCCCACAGCCCTGGCGGAGACACCCTACAGGCTCAGGCCCCTGGAGCCAAATCTGAGGACTGCACCTGCCTCTCCAAGGGAATTCTGACCATTCCATTGCCACAACCCTAAAAATAGGCTAAACTTCCAATGTCCTCCAGGACATCCCAATAGTGTTGGCTGCCCAGGACAAACAGGGGCAATCTGAGCCCATCTGAGCATCTATCTGCACTCAGACCCTTAGACAGATGTCCCCAGAAATAAATTGGAATGAACAGGCCCCTAAGCCCTAATCATATCCATTTCTTTGGTTCCAGGCATCTCTCCTCAGAGGCCTGGATTCTAATACCAGCATATTGCTGTTTCTTGAGGCACCCATCAGGAGAAATCTCGTCTCCACATGGGAAACTTGCACGTTGGAGCTGTGTCAAAGCCTCTGGTTAGGAGAACCCTTCAGGGTCCCAGTGCCACTGCCTCATTCCAAGGTCTCCATGGACACAAACCCACATTAGGACCCATCCGCAGGAGAGTCCATTTCAACTCAGCACCCTCGGTTGCTCCCCCAGATCCAGCAGATCTAACCTGTCTTGTCGCTAGGACACAATTGGAATGAGAGGTAGGCTGCCTAGCCATCCATCCTTAGAACCCTGCTCAGAATCATTCCTTATGGGAAGTGCTAGAGCCAACCAACAGGTCTCAATTGTACCTTAGAAGAATCTTTGTGTTTAGAAGATGCTTTGTGTTTAAAGCATCTCACATCTCCCATCTTGGGAAAACCTCCATGGCCTCGTGATTTCCCCTCCCCCCCTTGATGAAGGAGCCATCAGGGACAGAATCTCCAGCCTGAGTGATCGTCTGATCCTCGCTCTGACTTCAGATTCGCGAGATCTCGATTCAGCTCTGCAGAGTGTGCCTGCTGTGCCCTCGCCCAGAAACCTAAGCCTAGCTTGTGTTCTCAGACTTCCGTCCTCACTATCCTGGCCCACAAGCCCTCTAGTCTGGCAAGTCCTGAACTACAATGCAGCACTCTGCCTGCCCTCCAGAAGAAAAACATTGCCCTCTGGGGCTACCCAGAAAACCCAAATGAGAATCTATCTGCATGTCACTTGACTGTACCACAATTATACAGGCTTCCCTGGGCACTAATGCCCTTTCAGACAAAACCTGAGCCTGGACCTCCCAACCCACACCCAGCCAGCTGGCTGCACACTGAGCATATCGGACCCACCATAGCCTTAGGTTGTCATCTCTTCCCAACCTCGGTTTTCAGGCTCAGAGCCTAGACCTTATATCCAATCACTGCCCAGGGTTGAACATGATGCAAAGATCATAACTCCTTCCCCATGGCAAGAACCCTTGTAGTTGGCATGTTGTCCAATGTTCAGTGTAGTTGAAACCTGTGTGGACCATGAGGTCCCAACCATGCTTGTGGGCTGCCTTGGGCACAAACACCCATTGTAACCCTCAGCCTGAGTCCCTTATTCAAGTAATGCCTCTCAGTGGCTGAACCACAAGCCTGCATATGGGTCTTGCCATGCCCATAGGAACCAAGGCCTAACTAGATGGCAGGTATTCCAATTGTCAGTACCCACTGCTCTGTTCTAGAAACTCTCTACTGGGGGGACACCTGTGACAGAAAACAGTACTCTTCCCTTCCCACAGAATGACCCCAAACACTTGAGAGCTTGGCCAATCCCCAAAGAGAGAGACTCTTCCACGGCACATGAGTCAACCCCTACATTAAATGGCCATTTTGCACACAACACCCAGGTTCAAAACCCTGACCGATGGCCTCCCACTCACCCTCCTTTCATATCCAGAGGAGATCCCCTCACGGACTGGAGATCAGGCCAGCCATAATTTTGGCCCCAAACCTAAGTCAAGTTTGTGTTTTCGGATATCTGTCTCCACAGCCCTGGCAAACACAGCCTAAAGGCTGGGTCTTCTGGAGCCATACCACAGGACTGTGCCTGCTCTCTCCTAGAAAACTGTGCCCATTCCGTTGGCCACAACCCTACAGAATAGGAGAAACTTCAAATCCCTCGAGGACATACCACTACTGTAAGCTGTCCTGGACAAACAGGGGCATTATGACACAAGCTGAGCAACTATCTCCACGCAGGAATGCAGACAGATGTCCACAGAGACAGAAAATTGAAACGGAGAGGCCCCTAGGCCCTAATCTGAACTCTTGCTTTAGTTTCCAGGTGTCACTCCTCAGAGGCCTGGGTTTGAAGACCAGCATATAGGGCTTTCCTGAGGCACTGAACAGAACACCTCTCGTCTCCACATGGGAAGCTTCCTTGTTGGAGCTCTGTCAAACCCTTCAAGATGGAGAGTCCTGCAGATTCCCTGAGCGACCGCCACTTTCCAAGGTCTCCATGACCATCAACACACATTATGACCCATCCTCAGGGGAGGCCATTTCAAATCACCCCTTTGTGTAGCTCGCCCAAGAGCCCGCAGATTGAGCCTGCCTTGTCCTGACCAAACAGTGGGAATGTGAGGTGGCATTTCCAGGCATCCATGCTTCGACCCCTGCTCTCGAGTCTTTCCGTATGGGGCATTGTGGAACCATCCAATAGGACTCGACTGTCCTGCAGAAGGAAACCTTAAGGTTTGGAGTAGCTCACACCTCCAATCATAGGGAAACCTCCCTGGCCTCATAAAGCCCCTATCCCCTTCAGGAAGGAGCCTTCATGTACACAGACTCTAGCCTGAGGCGACGTCTCATTCTCGCCAAAACCTCAGATGCAGGAGATCTCGATTTAGCCTCTGCAGAGTGGGCCTGCTGTGCCCTCGGCCCCAAACCTAATGCTAACTTGTGTTTTCAGACTTCCTTCCTCAAACTCCTGGCAAACAAGTCCTCTAGACTGGAAATTCCAGAACCACAACACAGCCTGCTGCCTCCCCATCAGAAGAAAAACTTTGCCCTATGGGACTCTCCAGAAACCCCAAATGAGGATCAACCTGCTCAGGCCTTGACCACACCCAAATTGGATAGGCTGCCCTGGGCACTAATTCCCTTTCTGACACAGTCTGAGGCCAGACGTCCTGACAGACAAGGAGACAGCTGGCCACACACCCAGCACATCAGAGAAGCCATGTTCTTAGGCCGTCATCTATTCCCAACCTCGGTTTTCAGACATCTGAACCTAGACATTATATCAAATCCCCACACATTTGGGTATCTGAAGCACAAATCAGAACTCCTCTTTCCCCATGGCTCTAAAGCTTGCTGTTGGCATGGAGTCACACCTTCAGGGTATGAGAAACCTTCATGACCCTGAGGCCACGCCCAAACTTGAGTGCCTCCTTGGACACAAACTTGCATTGTGACCCTCAGCATGAGCCCCATGTCGAAGTAAGGCGTCTCAGGGCCTGGACCAAGAGCCCACATATGGTGCTGGCCAAGTCCCTTTGCTCCCAATCCTCACCAGAGTTCGAGTTTTCCAGTCGCCCGTACTTGGGGCTCTACTCTGCAATCCCTCTCTTGGAGAAACACCTGAGCCAGACAACAGGACTCCACCCTTCCCACAAAATGACCCCAAACTCTTTGGATCTGGGCCAAATCTCCAGAGAGGGAAAATCGTCCATAGTCCCTGAGGCCATCACTACAATCCACGACTATCCTGGACACAACATCCAGAGACAAGAGCCTGAGAAAATGCCTCCCACTCGCCCTTCTTTAATAAGCTAAAGAACTCCCCTCTCGGTCTTTAGATCCAGCCTTCCATACCCTCAGCACCAAACCTAAGCTGAGTTTGTGTTTTCAGACTTCTGTGCCCACAGGCTGGACCCACACAACGTCCAGGCTAGGGCCTCTGGAGCCACACCGAAAGACTGTGCCTGTTCTCTCCAAGGAAACTGTGCCCTATCCATTGACCACAACCCTACAGGTTAGGGAAAACCTCCAAGGCCCATGAGGCCATCTCAATAGTGTACTCTGCCCTGGACTAAGAGGGGCACTCTGAAACCAACTGAGCAACTATCTCCACTTAGACACTCAGACAGTGTCCGCAGAGAGAGAAGATGAAATGGACAGGCCCCTAGACCCTAATCTGAACCCTAGCTTTGGTTTCCAGGTGTCCCTCCTCAGAGGACTGGTTTCAAAGACCAGCATGTGGGGCTTTTCTGAGGCACAAAACTGAACCTCTCTCGTCTCCACATGGGGAGCTTTCTTATTGGAGCTGTATCAAACCCTTCAGGTAGGAGAATTCTGCAGGGATCCTGAACCACCAGCATATTCCAAGGTCTCAATGGACACAAACCCACATTATGACACATCCTCAGGAGAGCCCATTTCAACTCAGCCCCCTAGGTAGCTTGCCCCAGAGCCATCAGATCAAACATTTCTTGTCACTAATGGCCAATGGGAATGCGAGGCGTTCTGCACTGTGATCCATCCTTCGTACCCTGCTCTCCAGTCCTTCCATATGGGACGTCCTGGACCCATCCAACAGGACTCGACTGTCCCACAGAAGGAAACCTTGTGGTTTGGAGAAACATCCAAACTCAGAGTGGGAAAACTTCCTTGGCTTCATGAGGGCCCCGCTTCATGAAGGTGCCATCATGGACATAAACTCCAGCCTCAGCCAATGTCTGATCCTCACCCTGACTTCAGATGCAGGAGATTTCGATTTAGCCTCTGCATAGTGGACCTGCCGTGACCTTGGCTCCAGACCTCACCCTATCTTGTGTTTTCAGACTTCTGTCCTCACACGCCTGGCCCACAAGCCCTCCCGACTGGGAATTCTGGGGCCACAATGAAGCACTCTGCCTGCCACCCAGAAGAGAAACATTTCTTCTTTCTGGTGAGCAGGCAGATGGCTGCATTATGGTTCCAAAATACCCATGTTGGAGGTCTTGCAGGCAAGGAGTGTGAGGACAGAATTCTGAAAACACAAGCTACAGTTATGCTCAGTGCTTAGCATATGTCCATTCCGATATACAACAGTTGTTTCGAGATCTGCAGCACCTGGGTGAGGGTCAGATGTCTGTTCACCCTGGAGTTTGTATCCATGATGGTCAACCAATGGTGGGTTGGCCTCAAGAATTCTTGAAGGTTTTTCCAAGCTGGAGCTTGTGAGTTGCTCAAAACATCAAGGTGTCCTACTGCGGGGCAGGAGAAGTCTGCTTACAGGGCTCCAGGGTCCCCCCTATGGAAGATTTGATAGCAGAGCTCTCTGAATGGAGGTCTGGGAAGCCCATCTCGCCTTACAATTGCAGCTGAGGAACAGGGCAGGCTTGAACCAATGACACTGATTCCATGTTCCAAGTGATCTGCATTGACGGAATTTCTCAGTCTAACGGGTCCCCATGCTGCTTGGTGCCCAGGGAGACCTTAGAATGTGTTGGCGGCTCTTAGGCAATGCAGGATTCTCTATCCTGAGGATTAAACCCAGTACCCAGAAGCCAGGTTTCCTTCTGGGACAGGAGGTGTTCTCTTGTACGGCTCACAGACCACAGGTTGGACCATATGTTGAATTTCCAGAGCAGGCCTCTGGGGAGACAAGCCTCAAAACCTAAGCTAGGGTTCTGATGACGTTGCAGGGGCATGGCAGGTTCAATCTTCAGACTCCGTGCCATTGACCAGTGTGTCATCTTGGAGGTAGGTGATGAGTCTGTGTCAGGCTGTGCATTTTTTCCAGAGTGGCCTATGAAATTGGTGTGGTTTCAGGGGCCTTGCAGTTTTCTCCTAATCTGGATATTCTGGGAAACAGATGGGCAGAGTTTCCTCAGGAGAGCAGGCCCAGTGATGTCGTGTGATTCTCAAGGCCCCGTCCTGTAGGGCATGTGGGACAGGACTCTGGGACCAAAGTATTCAGACACAAACTCGGGTATGAGTTAGGAGCGAGGTGATGGCAGTCCAGATCTTCAGACCCTGAGGGAAGCTCCTCTGGATTTGAAATTCCGGTGGCTGGGAGGGAGGAGCACAGGCTTTTCTGTCTGGATTGTGTGTCTAGGATGGCCACAAAATGGAGGGGTGACTTCATGGGTCCATGGGATATTCTTCCACTCTTGGGATTCTGCTTGGCACCCAAGAGTTTGATGTCTTTCTGGGGAAGAGGAAAACACTGTTTTCCATCTCAGGGTTCCTGTCCAAACAGGGATTCCAGAGATAGGTTCTGGGTACAGGCACCTGGAAAAACCAACCAAGGCTTCGGTTTTGGGCCTAGGGGCATGAAAGGTCTGCTCTGTGGGATCCTGGTCCAGCTCCCAAGGGGGCTCTTTGGAAAGGGGTTTCATTCTGAGGGTCACAACGCCTGTTTGTGCCCAGCTGCTCATCCTGTGTGGGTGCGTTCTCATGGCCCATGTACTTGGCTCCACTCTGAGGGTTGGACAGTTATCTCAGCATTCAGTTTTCTGGCCATGAGGAAGGAGGAGTACTCTTTTGTGATTCAGGGTTTTCTATGGGCAGGAATTTGAGGCAAGTCTGGGACAGGTACCTGAATACCCAGGTTGGTTCGATATGATGGCCTCGGGCCAAGGCTGGACCCACCTGCAGCATATGGGGCCTACTATCTGGGTGGCTGACAGGAGGTCGGGGATCGGGCTGTGTCAGGGCATTTGTGAAGGGGTCAGCTTATTATATTGTGGTGTCGTTGAGGGCCGTGCAGGAGGATCCTCATGTGGGTTTCTGCGAAGACCCATAGAGCACTTCTTCTTTCTTGTGGGCAGGCAGAAGGCTGCGTTGTGGCTCCAGAATTCCCAATATGGAGGGCTTACAGGCAAGGAGTGTGAAGACCGAAGTCTGAAAACACAAGCCACAGATAAGCTCACTGCCGAGCACATGGTCATTCCAATATGCAGTGGTTGTTTCGAGATCCCCAGCACCTGAGTATGGGCGAGGTTCAGATGTCTGCTCACACTGGAGTTTGTATCCATGATGGTCAACGAATTGTGGTGTAGCCTCAAGAATTCTTGGAGGTTTTCCCAAGCAGGACCTTGTGAGCTGCTCCAAACAGCAAGGTGTCCTACTGTGGGACAGGGCAAGTCCACTTAGAGGGCTGCATGGTCTCCCATATGGAAAGATTCGATAGGAGAGCTCTCTGAATGGAAGCCTGGGAAGCCTTCCTTGCTTTATCATTGTAGCTGAGGAACATGGCAGGCTTGTTCTGCTGGTTCTGGTTCCAATTTCCAAGTGAGCTAAGTTCACGGATGTTCTCAATCTAACAAGTCACAATGCTGTTTGGTGTCCATGGAGACCTTAGAATGTGGTGGTGCTTCTGTGGCCATGCAGGATTCTCCTACCTGAGGGTTAGAACCAGTTCCCAGGAGCCAGGTTTCCTTCTTGGGACAGTAGGGGTTCTCTTGTATGTCTCAGAGACCACATATCGGATCATATGTTGGATTTCAAAAACAGGCCTCTGGGCACAGAGGCCTGAATATCTAGGCTAGGATTCTGATGAGGTTGTTGGTGGCTTGTCATGTTCAACCTTCAGACTCAGAGCCTTTGTCCTGCATGTCTTCCTGGAGATAGGTGGTGAGGCTGTGTCAGATTGTGCGTTTTTTCCAGAGTGGTCTATGAAATTGGGGTGGGCTCAGGGGCCTTGCCGGTTTCTCCTAATCTGGAGGGTTTGGGCAACTGAGACGGCAGAGTTTCTTCTGGAGAGCAGGCCCAGTGATGTAGTGTGGTTCTGGTGGCACCGTCCTGGAGGGCATGTGGTTAAGGCTCTGGGACCAAAGGCTTCAGACAAAAAATTGAGTAAGAGTTAGGGGCGAGCTGATGGCTGGCCTGATCTGCAGACCCTGAGTGCAGCTCCTCGGGATTTGAAATTCGTATACCTGGGAGGCAGGAGCAAAGACTTTTCTGTTTGGATTGTCTCTAGGATGGCCTCGGAAAGGTGGGCTGTCCTCATGTGTCCATGGGATATTCTACTTCTCTGGGGATTCTGCCCGGCACCCAAGAGTTTGGTGTCTTACTGGGGGAAGGGGAGAGTGCGGTTTACAGTGTCAGGGTTCTGTCAAAACTGGTATTCCAGACATGGGTTCTGGGTCCTTGTGCCTGGATAACCCCACAAAGGCTTAGGATTTAGACCTAGTGGCATGACAGGCCCACTCTGTGGGGCCGTGGTCCAGCTCCCATGGTGACTTGTTGGAAATGGGTCTCAGGGTGAGGGTCACAATGCCTGTTTGTGCCCAGCTGCCCATCCTGAGTGGGCGTTGTATCTCTTGTTCCATGCACCGGGATCCCAATCTAAGGGTTCGACCACCATCTCAACATTTAGTTTTCTTGCCATGGGGAAGGAGGAGTACTCTTTTATGCTTCAGGATCCCCCATTGCAGGATTTTGAGCTATGTTCTGGAATAAATCGTGAATACCCAGGTTGGTTCGAGATGAAGGACTCCGGTCAATGCAGGTCACACCTCCTGGATATAGGGGCCCATTTTCTGGGTGGCTGCCAGGAGGTTGGGGCTCTGGCTGTGTCAGACAGAGCATTAGTGCACAGGCTGGCCTATGATATTGGGGTTCCATAGAGGGCTGTGCAGTTGGATTCTCATGTGGGGTTTCATGCAGACCCATAGGGCACTTCTTTCTGGTGGGCAGGCAGAAGGCTGCATTGTGGCACCCAGCTTCCCAATATGGAGGGTTTGATGGCAAGGAGTGTGAGAACAGGAGGCTGAAAATACAAGCTATGGTTAAGCTCAGTGCAGAGCACATGGCCGTTCCAATGTTCAGCGGTTGTTTCGAGATCTCTAGCACCTAAGTATGGGCGAGGGTCAGATGTCTGCTCACGATGGAGTTTGTATCTATGATGGCCAACAAACGAAATATTCAGAACCTGAGTAAGGGTGGATGTAGATGTTTGTTCATACTGGAGTTTGTGTCTTTAATTACTGAGAAATGGAGGAGTGGCATCAAGAGGCCATAGAGGATTCCCCACGCTGATGCATGTGAGATGCTCCAAACAGCAAGGTTGCTTTTTCTACTGGTCACGTGGAGTCTGGTTTATTTGCTCCACGGTCCCCCATGTGAAAAGTATGGGTAGCAGAGCTCTTCCGCATGGATGCCGGGAAAGCACACCTCCATTGATCAATGCAGCTGAGGAACATGGCAGGTTCCTTGGGGTGGCTCTGGGGCGAAGTACCAAGGACTTGAGTTGACATGGAATCTCTTGCAAATGGGTCACAATGCTGGTTTGTTATCAGGTAGATCTTAGAATGTGCTGGTGGCTAAGGTGCCATGCAGGATTCTTCTACCCTGAGGGTTTAACACAGGTCGAAGAGCACGGTTTCCTTCTGGGGACAGGAGATGTAGTGTTGTGTGGCTCAGGGGCCACATGTTGTATCATAAGTTCATATTCAAGAACAGACCTCTGAAGATAGATGCCTGACAACCCAATCTAGAGTTCCAATGAGGTCACAGGGGCATGAGAGTTTCAATCTTCATACTCAGGACAGTTGACTTGGGTGTCTGCCTGGATGTAGGTGATCAGGGTGTTTTAGACTGCGCACTTGTGTCCACAGTAGCCTCCAATATTGGGGTGGTCTCAGGGGCCTTGCATGTTTCCACCAACTCTGGAGGGTTTGGGTAACTGTGACAGGCACAATTTCCATGGGGATGGCAGCCACAGTCCTGTGGTGTGACTCCAGAGACCCCATCCTGGAGGGCTTGTGAGCCATGGTTTTGGGAGAGAAGTCGGTAAACACAAACTCGGGTTAGGGTTAGTGGCGTGGTTATCACAGGGCAGTGCGTAGACATGGAGGGCTACTCGTCAGGAACAGAAATTTGAGTGACTGGAAGGCGGTAGCCCAGGCTTTTATATCTGGATTGTGTGTCCAGGATGGCCTCGGAATGCAGCTGTGGTCTCATGGGACCATGGGAGATTTTTCTTCCCTAAGGATCCTGGCGGCTCCCAATATTTTGATGGCTTTTCGGGATGGGAAGAGTGCTATTTTCGATCTTACGGGTGCCCCAAAACAGGGATTCCAGAGATGGGGTCTGGGTCTGGGTGCCTGGAAAATCCCACCAAGGGTTAGGATTTGGGCCTAGGGGCGTTACAGGCCTGCAATGCAGGATACTAGTGGTGTAACTGAGAGGTCTTTTTTGAAAGCATGCTCAGGCTGAGGGACACCATGCCTGTTTGTGCCCGGGGGGCCCTCAGGAGAGGGCGTGGTCTCATTGGCCATACAGCTGGCTTTAATTTTGAGGGTTGGACACCCATTGTAACAGCCAGGTTTCCTTCCATGGAAAGAGGAGTTCTCTATTGTGCTTCAGATACCCCCATTGGCAGGGTTTCCAGCAAAGGTCTGGGGAAAGGTTTCTTAATACTAAGGATGTGTAGAGATGATGGGCTTGGGCCATGGCCAGTCTCATATGCTGGTAATGGGGCCCGCTCTCTTGGTGGCTGACACTATGTCAGGGCTCATGCTCTGTCAGACACAGCACTAGTGGCCAGGGCAGTCTATGAATCGGGGTTCCGTTGAGGTCCGAGCATATTTATCCGCATGTGGGGTTTCTGGGCAAACTCACCACGAACCTCTTCTTTCTTTGGGTATGTCAGAATTCTGCATTGTGGATCCAGAATACCCTATCATGAGGGCTTGGAGACTAGTAAATTGACGAAGGATTTATAAACACAAGCTATGGTTCAATTCAGTCCCAAGTAGAAAGCAGTTCCAATGTGCAGCGGCTTATTCGAGATATCTAGCAGCCGAGTAAGGGCAGATGTCAGATCTTCGCTCACACTGAATTTGCGTCTATGATGACCAACAAATGGAGGGTGATACCAAGAGGCCATGGAGGATTTCCCACGCCAAAGTTCGTGAGATGCTCCGAACAGCAAGGTTCCTTCTACAGGACAGTTGGAGACTGGTTTGTTTGCACCAGGGTCCCCCATGTGGAAAGTATGGGTAGCAAAACCCTCCCACTTGGATGCCTGGAAAGCACAACTCCATTGACATTTGCAGCTTAGGAACATGACAGGTTCGTTCTGGTGGCTCTGGGACGAAGTACCCAGGCCTTGAGTTGAGCAGAATCTCTTGCAGTTTGGTCACAATGCTGGTTTGTTATGAGGGATATCTTAGAATGTGCTGGTGGCTAATGTGCCATGCAGGATTCTCGTACATGGAGGGTTTGGCACAGGTCAAAGAGCACGGTTTCTTTCCTGGGACAGGAGAAGTTCTGTTGTGTGGCCCAGGGACAATGTGATGTATCCTAACATGGTATTCCAGAACAAGCCCCTGAGCACAGATGACTAAAATCCCAATCCAGGGTTCCAATACAGTCCTAGGGCCATGTCAGGTTCAATCTTCTGACTCAGGACCATTGACTTGGCTGTCTGCCTGGATGTAGGTGATCAGGTTGTTTCAGACTGTGCATTTGTGTCCAGAGTGGGTGCCAATATTGGGGTTGGTTCAGGGGCCTTGCAGGTTTCTCCTAATCTGGATGGTTTGAGCAACTGTGATGAGCATAGTTTCCTTGGTGATAGCAGCACAGTCCTGTAGTGTGGCTCCAGAGACCCCATTCTGCTGGGCATGTGATCCATGGTTTTTGGAGAGAAATCTGCAAACACAAATTCAGGTTAGGGTTATTGGCATGGTGGTCACAGGCCTTATGCATAGACCTGGAAGGCAGCTCGTCAGGAACTGTAATTGAGGTGACGGGAAAGCAGTAGCAAAGACTTTTCTATCAGGATTGTGTGTCGAGGATGGCCTCAGAATGCAGGTGTCTTCTCATGGGTCCATGGGACACTTTTCCTCTCTAAGGATCCTGGCAGCCCCCCATAGTTTGATGGCATTTTTGGGGAGGGGAAGAATGCACTTTTCCATTTTAGGGGTGCCCCATAACAGGGATTACAGAGTTGGGCTCTGTGTCTGGGCGCCTTGAAACTCCCACCAAGTGTTAGGATTTGGGCCTAGGGGTATAACAGAACTGCAATGCAGGATCCTGGTGGTATAACTGAGAGGGCTTGTTTGAAATCATGAAGAAGGGCCTGGTGATTCTGCCCAGAAACTCCACGTGAAGATCGATCTACTCGGGCCTCGAGGGAACCCATATTTATACTTTGCCCTGGCTACCAGTGCTGTTTCTGACAGTGCCTGAGCCCTGACTTTGTGTCAGGACCCAGAGTGCGGGGTCAATATCCAGCATGTGAGATCAGCCATGGCCCAGGGCCGTCATCTCTACCCATCCTTGCTATTCATGCAACTGCCCCACACCTTTGCTGAAATCCCTACCAATGGGGGAACCTGAAGCACAATAGAGAACTCCTCGTTCCATATGGCAGGAGTCCTGACTGTTGGGATAGGTGTCAAACCCTCAGAATGGGAATCAGCTGCATGGCCAAGAAGAGCACGCCCACTCCTGAGGGCCGCCCTGAACACAAGCAGGCATTGTGACCCTCAGTCTGAGCATGCTTTCAAACAAACGCTCTCAGTTGCAACTCCAGGATCTGGCAATGCATGACTGGTACACACCTAGGCCCAAATCCTAACTCTTGATGGGATTTTCCACGTGCTGATTCCCAGAGCCAGTCACTGGAATCCCTATGATGGAAAGAAGCACTCTTTGCTTCTCTTGGAAAGCAACCAAACTATTGGGAGCAGCCGGGATCCTTCAGAGAAAAAAATCTCCCATGGACCCATGAGACAACACCTGCATTCCGAGACCATTGTGGATACAAAATCCAGATACAATAGCCTGTGCTACTGCCTTCGAGTCACCTGATTTAAAATTCCTGTAGTGCTGCCCTCCAGGTCTATGCATTGGGCCTGCGATCACCTCACCACTAACCCTACCCTGAGTTTTGTTTGCAAACTTCTCTCCCAAAACCATGGCTCACATGCCTTCCAGGATGGGGTCTCTGGAGTCACACCACAGGGCTGTGCCTTCCATCCCCAAGGAAACTGTGCCCATCACAGTTTCTCAATCCCTCCAGATTAGGATTAACCTGCAAGGCCCTTGAGTCCACCCCAATACAGGAGGCCACTCTGGACGCAAATGTACAGTCTGAAACATCCTGATCACCTCCATCCAGGCAGACAACTAAGTCAATGGTCCTGAGTCTGATGATTGTACGTGACGTGCACCTAGGGCCTCATTGGAATTCTAGATTAGTTTTTTAGGCATCTGTCCACAGAGGCCTCTTCTGGAATACCAACTTCGGATACAACATATGGTCGCTGAGCCCCACAATAGAACATGTCCTGACCCCAGACGTAATACTTGTGCTGGGACTTGTGTCAAACCCTCAAGGTAGATGAATCCTGCATGGCCCCTTAGCCACCGGAGTTTCTAAGATCTCCCTGGGAACAAATCAGCATTGTTACCCATGTGCATGAGATTCCTGTTAAATAAGTACTTGGTACTTCACCCCAGATACACAAGAATGAACCTTCCATGTTCCCTAAGCTGTAATGATCAGTGGAGGTGTGCTTTCTAGGCATCCATACGGGAGTGCTCTGCTACACAATCTTTCCACATGGGGTACACTGGAGACAACTAACCAGAATGCCCCTGTCCATTTGAAGGAAACGTTCTGTTTGGACCTTCTCCCAAGCCCCAGGATGGGAAATCCTCCATGGCCTCTTGATGCCACCCTTCCATTTGTTGGTCATCATAGACACAAACTACAACATGAGCAACCATCTGACATCCGCCCTTCTCAGGTGCTGGATTTTCAATTCAATCGCTGCACACTGGAACTGCCTTTTGCTTGACTGAATGTAACCATAGCTTGGGTTTAGAATTTCATCCTCACCCTACTGGTCCGCAATATCTCTTGAGAGGGAATTCTGGAGCTGCTACGCAACATTCTGCCTTCCACATAGAAAGAAGAAGGATCTGTTCAGTCTGCCCAGAAACTGCATATGAGGATCAATCTACTCGGCCCATGAGGCAACCCCGATTAAGAGTTTTCCCTGGGGGGGACAAGATGGCAGGGTACTAGGAAGAGGAGTCTTTTCAGCTGGTACCCCAAAGTGAGCTGATTACCTACCAAAGAACTCCGATCACCCATGAAATCAGCCTGAGATCAGAATTATACACGTCTGGATCTCTACAGGGGCAGAAGACGCCAGTGAGCAGGTAAAGCGGAATGGGAACAGCGGACTGATATCGGAAGATAAACAAAAGGGGGAGGGAGCCACCAGAGGCGACTGGTGCGAAAGTAATACCCCAATACGAGCGAGAGTGCCCTGTGTCTGGGGACCAGCATTAACTTGGAGACTGGTTGAAAGCACTCCAAAAGAGCAAAGGATTGCGGGGGGAAGTTGTGGGAATCGGGGCGGCTAGGGACAGGGGCTTAAGTCCCCGGTCCCAGACGGCCTCCCCGGCGCGGAGGCAGAGAGAGTGCGGCGGAGAAACCAGCTCCTGGTCCCTAAGCCGCCAGAGCGCCCCAGAGCGCGAGGGTTCCGGTTCCTGTGAGGGGATGGGAGCTGTGCCGGTCTGCAGAAGGCGCGCTAGCCCTGCCACAAAGCTTGAGATGCGCGCGCACGTCCCTCCAGCTCTCCTGGGTTTCTAAGGCCCGGGGGCGCTTCTTGACCTGCGCCATTGTTTTAAAGTCTAAGCCGCGCGCGCGCGAAACTCTTCCCCGGACAGAGGCGCGCAAAAGCCCAGCCTGCGGCTTACGGACCAGCGCCCCATTCTCAGTGCCCCAGACGCGTGCCCGACCCACAGCCGCCTCTGAAAAGAAGTGCCCGCAAGCCGGGCACTCCCAGCCCGGGCCGGCGGCAAAATCTCAGTGTGCGATCGCTGCTTGGAACCTCTCTGGCGGTCAGGAGCTCCCAGACAGCCGCCACTGCCTTGGCTTTGGGGACGAGCAAAAGATCCTGCGCCCCCAGGGTCTGCAACTTGGAACCTGCACTGCCAGCGTCCAAGGGGGAATTTATTCAGCTTCTGCACCCAGACTGAGGCTTCTCTCTGAGACGGAGATCAGGAAGTGTTCCAGGGTGCACCTTGACTAAACCAGAGTTGATACATCCAGCTACATCTGTTCAGTCTTCTCCCACCAAAATGACTAGGAGGAGGAATGCCCAACAGAAGAAAAATACAGAGGATGGACCTTCTGCAACAGAGCTAACGGCTATCAACATAGACAATATGTCGGAAAGAGAATTCAGGCTAACAATTATCCAGGCAATAGCTAGGTTGGAGAAAGCCATGGATGACCAAACAGAATTGATTAGGGCCGAACTGAAAGCGACCAGACAGGATGTTCACAATGTTAGGGCGGAGCTTAAAGCTACCAGGGAGGAGGTCCACAAGGCTCTCAATGAGTTCCAATCCAATCTAAACTCTCTCAAAGCTAGGGTAACTGAGACAGAAGATACAATTAGTGATCTGGAAGACAAACAGATAGAGAGAAAGGATCAGGAGGAAGCCTGGAACAAACAGCTTAGATCCCACGAAAGCAGAATCAGGGAAATAAATGATGCCATGAAGCGTTCCAACGTCAGAATTGTTGGAATTCCTGAAGGGGAGGAGAAAGAAAGAAGTCTAGAACATATCATGGAACAAGTCCTTCATGAAAATTTTCTGAATCTCGCGAATGAAACCAGCGTTCATGTACTAGAGGCTGAACGGTTTCCACCCAAGATTATACACTCCAAAAAAACATCACGACACCTGATAGTCAAATTGAGAAATTATAATTGTAGGTATAATCTCTTGAAAGCCGCCAGGGCAAAGAGGCTCCTTACTTACAGAGGGAAGCCCATCAGAATAACGTCAGACCTGTCCACAGAGACCTGGAAAGCCAGAAGAGGCTGGCAAGATATATTCAGGGCACTAAATGAGAAGAACATGCAGCCAAGAATACTTTATCCAGCAAGACTGACATTCAAAATGGATGGAGAGATAAAGAGTTTCCAAGACCGGCAAGGCTTAAAAGACTATGCAACCACCAAGCCAATACTGCAGGAAATATTAAGGGGGGTTCTATAAAAGAGGAAAAATCCCAAGAATAGCATTGGAAATAAATATAGAGACAGTCTACAGAAAGAAAGACTTCAAACGTAACTTGATGTCAATAAAAACGTATCTATCAATAATCACTCTCAATGTGAATGGCCTAAATGCACCCATAAAACGGCACAGGGTTGCGGATTGGATAAAACGACAGGACCCATCCATATGCTGTCTACAAGAGACCCATTTTGAACCTAAAGATACACGCAGACTGAAAGTGAAGGGGTGGAGAAGCATCTTTCATGCCAATGGGACTCAAAAGAAGGCTGGGGTAGCGATTCTCATATCAGATAAATTAGACTTCAAACTAAAGACTGTAGTCAGAGATACAGAAGGACACTACATAATCCTTAAAGGGACTATCCACCAAGATGATCTAACAATTGTAAATATCTATGCTCCCAATATGGGAGCAGCCAATTAAGAAAACTGTTAATCAAGATAAAGAGTCATATTGATATGAATACACTAATCGTAGGAGATCTTAACACGCCTCTCTCAGAATTAGACAGATCATCGAAGCAGAAAATCAATAAAGAAACAAGAGCATTGAATGACACATTGGACCAGATGGACCTCATAGATATATACAGAACATTCCACCCTAAAATAGCAGAATACTCATTCTTCTAAAGTGCACACAGAACCTTCTCCAGAATAGACCAAATACTGGGTCAAAAATCAGGACTCAGCCGATACCAAAAGACTGAGATTATTCCCTGCATATTCTCAGATCACAATGCTTTGAACCTGGAGCTCAATCACAAGGAAAAGTTCCGAAGGAACTCAAACACCTGGAAGCTAAAGACCACCTTGCTTAAGAATGCTTGGATCAACCAGGAGATCAAAGAAGAACTGAAACAATTCATGGAAACCAATGAGAATGAAGACACTTCAGTCCAAAACCTATGGGATACAGCAAAGGCGGTCCTAAGGGGAAAATATATAGCCATCCAAGCCTTGCTCAAAAAAATTGAAAAATCCAGAACACACCAGCTGTCTCTACACCTTAAAGAACTGGAGGATCAACAACAAATCAAACCAACTCCACACATAAGAAGGGAAATCATCAAGATTAGAGCTGAGACCAATGAGGGAGAAACCAGAGATACCGTAGAACGTATCAATGAAACTAGAAGCTGGTTTTTTGAAAGAATCAATAAGATCGATAAGCCACTGGCTACACTAATCCGAAAGAAAAGAGAGAAATCCAAAATTCATAAAATTATGAATGAAAAGGGAGAGATCACAACTAACGCCAAGGAAGTAGAAACAATCATCAGGAGTTATTACGAACAGTTATATGCCAATAAGCTTAGCAACCTAGATGAAATGGATGCATTCCTGGAAAAATATAAACTACCAAAATTGAACCAGGAAGAAATCGACAACCTGAATAGACCGATATCGAATAACGAGATTGAAGCAGTGATCAAAAGCCTCCCAAAAAACAAGAGCCCAGGACCTGACGGATTCCCTGGGGAATTCTACCAAACCTTCCAAGAAGAAATAACACCTATTCTCCTGAAGCTGTTTCAAAAAATTGAAACAGAAGGAAAACTTCCAGACTCTTTCTATGAAGCCAGCATTACCCTGATCCCCAAACCAGGCAAGGACCCGACCAAAAAGGAGAATTTCAGACCAATATCACTGATGAATATGGAGGCTAAGATTCTCAACAAGATCCTAGCCAACAGGATCCAACAGCACATTAAAAAGATTATCCACCATGATCAGGTGGGATTCATCCCTGGGCTACAAGGATGGTTCAACATTCGCAAAACAATCAATGTGATACAACAAATTAATATGAGAAGAGAGAAGAACCACATGGTCCTCTCAATTGATGCAGAAAAAGCATTTGACAAAATCCAACATCCGTTCCTGATTAAAACGCTTCAAAGTATAGGGATAGAGGGAACATTCCTGAACCTCATCAAATCTATCTATGAAAGACCCACAGCAAATATCATCCTCAATGGGAAAAAGCTTGCAGCCTTCCCATTGAGATCAGGAACAAGACAAGGATGCCCACTTTCACCACTCTTGTTCAACATAGTATTCGAAGTCCTAGCAACAGCAATCAGACAACAGAGAGAAATAAAAGGTATCCAAATTGGTAATGAAGAAGTCAAACTCTCTCTCTTCGCAGATGACATGATTCTTTATACGGAAAACCCAAAAGACTCCACCCCCAAACTACTAGAACTCATACAGCAATTCAGCAGCGTGGCAGGATACAAAGTCAATGTGCAGAAATCAGGGGCTTTCTTATACACTAACAATGAAAATACAGAAAGGGAAATTAGAGAATCGATTCCATTTACTATAGCACCAAGAACCATAAGATGCCTGGGAATAAACCTAACTAAAGAGGTAAAGGATCTATACTTGAGGAACTATAGAACACTCATGAAAGAAATTGAAGAAGACACAAAAAGATGGAAGACCATTCCATGCTCTTGGATCGGAAGAATAAACATTGTTAAAATGTCTATACTGCCTAGAGCAATCTATACTTTTAATGCCATTCCGATCAAAATTCCACCGGCATTCTTCAAAGAGCTGGAGCAAATAATCCTAAAATTTGTATGGAATCAGAAGAGACCCCAAATTGCTAAGGAAATGTTGAAAAACAAAAATAAAGCTGGCGGCATCACCTTACCTGATTTCAAGCTTTATTACAAAGCTGTGATCACCAAGACAGCATGGTACTGGCATAAAAACAGACACATAGACCAGTGGAACAGAGTAGAGAGCCCTGATATGGACCCTCAACTCTATGGTCAATTAATCTTCGACAAAACAGGAAAAAAATATACAGTGGAAAAAAGACAGTGTCTTCAATAAATGGTGCTGGGAAAACTGGACAGCTATATGTAGAAGAATGAAACTCGACCATTCTCTTACACTGTACACAAAGATTGATTGTGTACACAAAGAGTGATTCAGAGTGTTGCAGGCCCTTTTCAGACGCATTTCCGTCCAGAGTGGCCTCCAATTTTGCAGTGTGCTCAGAGGATTTGCAGGTTTTTCTTAATCTGGAGGTTTGGGAAACTGTGAAGTGTACAGGTTCATAGGGGATGGCACGCACAGTGCTGTGGTGTGATTCCAAGACCCCTTCCTGGAGGGCATGTGAGCCATGGTTATGGAGAGAAGTCTGCAAACACAAACTCGGGTTAGGGATAATGGCGAGTTGATTGCAGTCCCAATGCATAGACCTGGAGGGCAGCTCATCAGGAACTGTAATTAAGACAATGCGAAGGTGGTAGCACAGGCTTTTATATCTGGATTCTGAATCCAGGATGGCTTCGGAATGCAAGAGTGGTCCCATAAGTCCATGGGAGGTTTTACTCTCTAAGGATCCTGGCATACCCGAATAGTTTGGTGGGTTTTTCAGGGAAGGGAAAAGTGCTGTTTTCCATCTTAGGAGTGCCCCAAAACAGGGATTCCAGAGACGGGCTCTGGCTCTGAATGTTTGGAATATCCCACCAAGGGTTACGAAATGGGCCTAGGGGCGTCCCTGGCCTACAAAGCAGGATCCTGGTGGTGAAACTGTGAGGGCTTGTTTGAAATCATGCTCAGGTTGAGGGTCTCAACGCCTGCTTGGGCCCTAGGCGGCCCTCATGTGTGGTTGTGGTCTCATTGGCCATGCAGCTGGATCCAACTCTGCGAGTTGGACACCCATCCCAACAGTTAGGATTCCTGCCATGGAAAAGGTGGAGTTGGGGTGCCTGGGTGGCTCAGTGGGTTGAGCCGCTGCCTTCGGCTCGGGTCATGATCTCAGGGATCGAGGCCCGAATTGGGCTCTCTGCTCAGCAGGGAGCCTGCTTCCCCCTCTCTCTCTCTGCCTGCCTCTCCATCTACTTGTTATTTATCTCTGTCAGATAAATAAATAAAATCTTAAAAAAAAAAAGAAAGAAATGGTGGAGTTCTCTGTTGTGTTTCATTTTCCCCCATTGGCAGGGATTCCAGCAAAGGTCTGAGGACAGTTGCCTGAATACCAATTATGAGTAGGGATGATGGAGTAAGGCCATGTTCAGTCCCACATGCTAGAAACGGTCCTGCTCTCTGTTGCTGACTCTAGGTCAGAGCTCAGGCTCTGAGAGACACTGTACGAGAGGCCAGGGCAGCCTATAAATCGGGGTTCCCCTGAGGGCCTTGCAGATTGATCCTCATGTGGGTTTTCTGGGCAGGATCACCAGGCACTTCTTCTTTCTATGGGGAAGGCAGAATACTGTGTTGTGACTCTGGAATTCCATATCCAGAGGGCTTGGGGACCAGTAGGGTGAGAAAGCATTTTTAAACACAAGCTATGGTTAAATTCAGTGCCAAGTGGAAGCCGTACCCATCTGTAGCAGAATCTGTGAGATATCCAGCACCTGAGTAAGGGAGGATGTCAGATATTTGCTCACACTTGAGTCTGTGTCTATGATGACCGACAAATGGAGAGGTGGTGTCAAGAGGCCATGGAGGATTTCCAAGGCTGGGGCTTGTGAGATGCTCCAAACAGCAATGTTTCCTTCTACTGGGCAGGTGGAGTCTGGTTTGTTTGCTCCAGGGTCCACCATGTGATAACTTAGGTAGGAGAATTCGACCGGATGGATGCCTGGAAACCACAACTCCATGGTCCATTTCAGCTGAGTAACATAGCAGATTTAATCTGGTGGCTCTGGGAATAAGTTCCAAGCAGCCTGAGTTGACATGGAATTTCATGCTGTTCAATCACAATGCTGATTGGTATCTATGGAGAAAATAGAATGTTTATTGGTCAGAGGACCATGCAGGATTCTTCTACACTGTATCTGGGACACAGCTACCAAGAGTAAGGTATCCTACTGGGGACAGGAGGGGTACTTTAGTGGGGCTCAGGAACCACGTGTTGGAATATAAGTCGGTATTGGGGAAGAGGCACCTGTGGACAGGCACCTGAAAACCTAAGCTTGGGTATTGATGAAGTCCTAGAGGAATGTCAGGTTCAATCATCTCACTCAGGGCCTTTGACTTTAATGTCTCCTTGGAGGCAGGTGCTCATTGTATGTCACAATGTGCATTTGGGTCCAGAACGTTCTTCAAAATGGAGGTGGGCTCAGGGCTTTGTACTTGCTCCTAATCATCAGGGTTTGGGCAACAGTGAAGGACAGAGTTTCCTTCGGGAGGATAGGAACCGTCTCCTGGTGTGGCTCCAGAGTCCCCTTCCTGAGGGCATGTGGGCCAGGGCTTTGGGGACAGAAATCTGCAAACATGAACTAGGATTAGGGTGAGGTCCGAGGTAATCACAGGCCTGATCTGCAGTCCCTGCATGCAGCTCATATTGTACTGAAATTAAGGTATCATGGAGGCAGTGGCACAAGCTTTTCTGTCTGGATTGTGTGTCCAGGATGTTCACAAAATGTAAGGGTGGATCAGGGGCCATGGGAGATTCTTCATTTCTGGGGATTCTGCTTGGATCACAGAGTTTGGTTTCTCTGGGGGAAGGGAAGACTGCTGTTTTCGGTCTAAGGGGACCCTCAAAAAAGGGATACCAGAGATAGGTTCGGGGTGGGAGCCTGGACAATTATGAAAGACAGTGAGGATTTGGCCCTAGGAACCTAGGAGGCTCACTCTGCGGGCTCCTGGCCCAGCTACTGAGGGGGTTTGTTTGAAAGCAGGCTCATGCTAAAGGTCACAATGCTTGTTTGTGCCCAGGGCAGCTCTCATAAGTGACCGTGGTCTTATGGCCCATGCAGCTGGTTCCACTCTGAGGGTTGGACACCCATCTCATTAGACAGGTATCCTGCCATTGGGAAGGAGGACTACCCCTGGGCTTCAGGTTCACCCATAGACAGGGCTTTGAGCTATGGTCTGGGGAGAGATGCCTGAATATCCAGGTTGAGTAGATGTGCCGGCTTCGTTCCACGGCAGGTCCCTCCTGCAGGGTATGGGGTCCATTGTCTAAGTGACTGTCTGTAGGTCGTGGCCCATGCTGTGTCAGACAGCCTTAGTGCCTATGGTGACCTATTATATTAAGGTGCCTTCGAGGGCCATGGAGGTGGATCCTCATGTGGTTTTTCTGTGCAGACTCACCAGGCATTTTTTCTTCTGTGGGGCAGGCATAATGCTGTGTTGTGGCTCAAGAATTCCCTATCAAGAGGGCTTGGTGACCAGGAGAGTGAGGATGGAATAGTATACACAAGCTACGGTTCAATTCAGTGACAAGCAGAAGGCAGTTTCAGTGTGCAGCAGATGATTTGAGATATCCAGCACGTGAGTAAGGGTGGATGTCATAAGTTTGCTCACACTGGAGTCTGTGTCTATGATGACTGCCAATTGGATGGGGCGTGTCTTGAGGCCATGGAGAATTTCCCACCCTGGGGCTTGTGAGATGCTCCAAACAGCAAGATTTCCTTCTATTGGACAGGGGGGTCTGGTTTGTTTGCTCCAGGTTCCCCCATATGGAAACTTTAGGTAGCATAGCTCTCCCTCATGGATGCATGGAAAGCACAACTCCATTGACCATTGTAGCTGAGGAAAATGACAGGGTCGATCTGGTGCCTCTGGGCCGAAGTTCTAAGTGGCATGAGTTGACATGGAGTTTCATGCTATTGAATCACAATGCTAGTTTGTATCCAGGGAGACGTTAGTACGTTGGGGTGGTCAGGGGGCCATGCAGGTTTCTCCTATGCTGAGTCTTGGACACAGCTACCAAGAGCAAGGAATGCTTCTGAAGACAGGAGGGGTTCTGTTGTGTGGCACAGGGACCATATGTCGAACAATAAGTTGGTTTTGGAGAAAAGGCCTCTGGGGGCAGGCGCCTGAAAATCTCAACTAGGGTATTGATGAAGTCCTAGAGGCATGCCAGTTTCAATCTTCTGACTCAGGGCCTTTGACTTGGATATATGCCTGGAGGCAGGTGCTCATTGTGTGTCAGAATGTGCATTAGGGCCAGGGCATTCTTCAAACTTGAGCTGGGCTCAGGGGCTTTGTACTTTGTTCCAAATCTTCAGGGTTTGGTCAACCGTGAAGGGCAGAATTTCCTTTGGGAAACTAGGGACAGTCGTCCGGTGTGGCACCAGAGTGTGCATCCTGGAGGGCATGTGGGCCAGTGCTTTGGGTACTGAAATATGAAAAAGCAATCTAGGTTTAGGGTAAGGGCCATGGTGATTACAGGCCTGATCTGCAGGCCCTGTAGGCAGCTCATAGAGTACTGAAATTAAGGTGTCATGCAGGCGGTAGGGCAGGCTTTTCTGTCTGGATTGTGTGTCTAGGATGGTCGCAAAATGTAGGGTAGTCTTCACGGTGCCATGGGAGATTCTTCATTTCTGGGGATTTTGCCCAGATCCCAAGAGTTTGTGTCTCTGGGGGAAGGGAAGATTGCTATTTTCCATCTCAGGAGACCCCCAAAAGAGGGATTCCAGAGACAGGTTCTGGGTGTGGACGAATGGAAAACAAACACAGGTGAAGATATAGTCCTAGGGACATGGCAGTCCCATTCTGTGGGATCCTGGTCCAGCTACCAAGGAGGTTTGTTTGAAAGCAGGTTCACGCTGAGGGTCACAAACCTGTTTGTGCCCAGGGAGGCTCCCATGAGTGACCATAGTCTCATGGGCCATGCAGCTGGTTCCCGCTCTGAGGGTTGGATACCCATCTCAACAGCCAGGTTTCCTGTCATCAGGAAGGAGGAGTACTCCTGTGCTTCAGGTTCCCACATAGGCAGGGATTTGAGCTACATTCTGGGGAGAGATGCTTGAATATCCAGGTCGAGTAGATGTAAAGGCTTCAGGTCACGGCAAGTTCCACCTGCTGGATATGCAGCCCATTCTCTGCATGGCTGACTGGAAGTCGTGGCTCCAGCTTTGTCAGACAGAGCCTGAGTGCCCATGGTGGCCTATGATATTAGGGTGCTGTCGAGGGCCATGCTGGTGGATCCTCATATAGGGTATCTGGGCAGACTCACCAGGCACTTCTTTTTTCTGTTGGACAGGCAAATTTTGTGTCGTGGCTCCAGAAATCCATATCAAGAAGGTTTGGAGACCAGGAGGGTGAGGATGAATTGTAAACACAAGCTACAGTTATTCAGTGCCAAGTGGAAGGCATTTCCAGTGTACAGCAGCTTATTAGGGATATCCTGTACCTGAGTAAGGGTGGATGTCAGATGTTTGCTCACACTGGAGTTTGTGTCTCTGATGACCGCCAAATGGAGGAGTGGCGTCATGAGGCCATAGAGGATTTCCCACACTGGGGCTTGTGAGATGCTCCAAACAGCAAGGTTTCCTTCTACTGGACAGGGGGAGTCTGGTTTGTTTGCTCCAGGGTCCCTCATATGGAATGTTAGGGTAGAAGAACTCTCCCGTATCGATGCCTGGAAAGCACAACTCCATTGATCATTGCAGGTGAGGAACATGGCAGGTTAAATATGGTGACTCTGGAGCGAAGTTCCAAGCCGCCTGAAATGACATGGAGTTTCATGATGTTGGATCATAATGCTGGTTGGTATCCATGGAGATGTTAGAATGTTGGTGTAGTCAGGGGTCCATGCCAGATTCTCCTACACTCTGTCTTGGACACAGCTACCAAGAGCAAGGTATCCTTCTGGGGACAGGTTTGGTTCTATTGTGTGGGTCAGAGACCACCTGTTGGAATAGAAGTTGGTATTGGAGAACAGGCTTCTGAGGACAGGCACCTGAAAACATAAACTAGGGTATCAATGATGTCCTAGAGGCATGTGAAGTTCAATCTTCTGACTCAGGGCCTTTGACTTAGATGTCTGCCTGGACGCAGGTGCTCATTGTGTGTCAGCGCGCTCATTTGGATCCAGAGCATTCTTTGAAATTGAGGTCGGCTCAAGTGCTTTGTAATTTTCTCCTAATCGTCACAGTTTGGACAGTGAAGGGCAGAGTATCCTTCAGGAGGGTAGGCTCACTTGTCACTGTGGCACCAGAGGACCCATCCTGGAACGAATTTGGGCCAGGGCTTTGGGGACAGAAATCTGCAAACGTGAACCTGGGTTAGGGTGAGGGCCGAGGTGATGGCAGGCCCGATTTGCAGGCCGTCATTGCAGCTCATGGTATACTGAAATTAAGATGTCATGAAAGCGATAGCACAGGCTTTTTTTTTTTTTTTTTTGAATGTGTGTCCAGGATGGCCACAAATCATAGGGGAGTATTCATGGATCCATGGGAGATTCTTCGTCTCTGTGGATACTGCCCAGCTCCCAAGAGTTTGGTGTTTCTGGGGGAAGGGAAGACTGCAGTTTTCCGTGTCATGGGGCTAGCCAAAGAGTGAACCCAAAGACAGGTTCTTGGTCTTGGTGCCAGGAAATCATGAACAAGGGTGAGAATCTGGTCCTTGGGACATGGCAGGCCCACTCAGTGGGCTCCTGGTCTAGCTACCAAGGGTTATTTTTTGAAAGGAGGTTCAGGCTGAGGATCACAATGCCTGTTTGGACCCAGGGCAGTTCCTATGATTGGCAGTGGTCTCATGGGCAATGCAACTTTTTCCCACTCTGAGGATTGGACACAAATTTCAACATCCAGGTTTCCTGTCTTCGGGAAGGAGGAGTACTCTTGTGCTTCAGGTTCCCCCTTAGGCAGGGATTTGATCTTTGGTCTGGGAACAGATGCCTAAATACCCATGTTAAGTAGAGCTGATGGCTTCGGGCCACATTAGGTCCCACCTGCAGGATATGGGGTCCACTGTCTGCGTGGCTGTCTGGAGGTCATGACTCAGGCTGTGTCAGACACAGCCTGAGTGCCCATGGCGGCCTATGATATTAGGGTGTGGTCAAGGGCCATGCAGGTGGATCTTCATGTAGGGTTTATGGACAGACTCACGAGGCACGTCTTCTGTCTTTGGGGTAAGCAGAATGCTTTGTTTTGGGTCCAAAATTCCCTGTCAAGAGTGCTTGGTGACCAGGAGGGTGAGGATGGAATTGTAAACACAAGCTATTCTTAAATTCAGTGCCAAGCGGAAGGCAGCCAGTGAGCACTGGCAGATTCGAGATACCAACACCTGAGTGAGGGCGGATGTCAGATTCTTGCTCATAATGGTCTTTGTGTCTATGATGACCACCAAATGGAGGGGTGGTGTCACAAGGCCATGGAGGATTTCCCACGCTGGTGCTTGTGAGATGCTCCAAATAGCAAACTTTCCTTGTACTGGACAGGGTGAGTCTGGTTTGTTGGCTCCAGGGTCACCTTCTGGACAGTTTGTGTAGTAGAGCTCTCCCTATGGATGCATGGAAAGCACACATCCATTGACCATTGAAGCTGAGGAACATGGCAGGTTCGATCTCGAGGCTCTGGGGAGAGGTTCCAAGCGGCCTGAGTTGACATGGAGTTTCATACTGCTGGATCATAATGATGGTTTGTATCCAGGGAGACGTTAGAATGTTGGTGTGGTCAGGGGCCATGCAGGATTCTCCTACACTGAGTCTAGGACATAGCTACCAAGAGTAAGGTATGCTACTGGGGACAGAAGCGGTATGTTGTGTGGCTTACAGACCACAAGTTGGTATTGGAGAAAAGGCCTCTGGGAACAGGCGCCTGAAAATCTAAGCTAGGGTATTGATGAAGTCCTAGGGGCATTTCAGGGTCAATCTTCTGACTCAGGCCCTTTAACATGGATGTCTGCATGGAGGCAGGTGCTCATGGTGTGCCAGAATGTACATTTCAGTCCTGAGTTTTCCTTGCAATTGAGGTGGTCTCAGGGGCTTTGTACATTGCTCCTAATCTTCAGGATTTGGGCAACAGTGAAGGGCAGAGTTTCCTTCGGGAGGTTAGGCATAGTCGTCCGGTGTGGCTCCAGAGTCCCCTTCTTGAGGGCATGTGGGCCAGGGCTTTGGGGACAGAAATATGCAACCAAGAACCTTGATTAGGATGAGGGCCGAGGTGATCACAGGCCCAATCTGCAGGCTCTGAGGGCAGTTCATAGTGTATTGAAATTAAGGTGTCATGGAAGCACTAGCACAGGCCTTTCTGTCTGGACTGTGTCCAAGATGGTCGCAAAAAGCAGGGTTGGCTTCATGGGGCCATGGGAGACTCTTCATCTCTGGGGATTCTGCTCAGCTCCCTAGATTTTGGTGTCTCTGGGGGAAGGGAAGACTGCGGTTTTCCGTCTCAGAGGACCCCCCAAAAGGGGGATTCCTGAGATAGGTTCTAGGTCTGGGCACCTGGCAAACACAACTGAGGGTGAGGTTTTGCCCCTAGGGACCTCACAGGCACGCTCTGCGGGCTCCTGGCCTAGCTACCGAGGGGGTTTGTTTGAAAGCAGGATCATGCTGAGGGTCACAATGCCTGTTTGTGCTCAGGGCGGCTCCCGTGAGTGGACGTGGTCTCATGGGCCATGCAGCTGGCTCCCACTCTGAGGATTGGACACCCATCTCAACAGCCAAGTTTCCTGCCCTCATGAAGGAGGAGTACTCTTGTGCATCAGGTTCCCCCATACTCATGGATTTGAGCTACGGTCTGGTGAGAGATGCCTGAATATCCAGGATGAGAAGATGTGACTGCTTCGGGCCAAGGCAGGTCCCAACAACAGGTTATGGGGCCCACTGTCTGTGTGCCTGACTGGAGGTCGTGGCTCAGGCTGTCTAAGTGTCATGTCGGCCTATGATATTAGGGTGCCATCATGGACCATGCAGGTGGATCCTCATGTAGGTGTTATGGGCAGATTCACCAGGCACTTCTTCTTTCTATGGGGAATGCAGAATGCTGTGTTGTGGCTCCAGAATTCCCTATTAAGAGGACTTGGGAACCAGGAGGGTGAGGATGGAATTGTCAACACAAGCTATGGTTAAATGCAGTGACAAGCAGAAGGCAGTTCCAGTGAGCAGCGTCTGATACGAGATATCCAGCACTGGAGTAAGTGTGGATATTAGATATTTGCTCACACTGGAGTTTTTGTCTATGATGACTGCCAAATGGAATGGTGGCATCACAAGGCCATGGAGGATTTCCCACTCTGTGACTTGTGAGATGCTCCAAACAGCAATGTTTACTTCTGTTGGACAGGTGGAGTCTGGTTTGGTTACTCCAGGGTCCCAACTTGGAAAGTTTGTGTAGCAGAGCTCTCCCTCATGGATGCCTGAAAGCACAACTCCATTGACCATTGAAGATGAGGAACATGGCAGGTTCGATCTGGTGCCTCTGGTGTGGCTCCAGAGGCCCCATCATGGAGGGCATGTGGGCCAGGGATTTTGGGATAGTAATCTGCATACACAAACTAGGGTTAGGATGAGGGCCGAGGTGATCACAGGCCCGATATGCAGGCCCTGAGGGAAGTGCATATTGTACTGAAATTATGGTGTCTTGGAGGCAGTAGCGCTGGCTTTTCTGTCAGGATTGTATTTCCAGGATGGTCACAAATTGTACCAGTGGCTTCATGAGGCCATGTGAGATTCTTCATCTATGGGGATTCTGCCCAGCTCCTTAGAGTTTGGTGTCTCTGGTGGAAGGGAAGATTGCTGTTTTCCGTCACAGGGAATACCCAAATTTGGGATTCTAGGGACAGTTTCGGGGTTTGTGAGTCATGAAACACGAATGAGGGTGAGCATTTGGCTCTAGAGACCTTGCAGGAACGCTCGGCGGTCTCCTGGTGTAGCTACCGAGGGTGTTTGTTTGACAGCAGGCTCACGCTGAGGGTCACAATGCCTGTTTTTGCCCAGGGCGGCTACCAAGAGTGGCCATGTTCTCATGGGCCATGCAGCTGGTTCCCGCTCTGAGGGTTGGACACCCATCTCAACAGCCAGGTTTCCTGCCATCTGGAATGAGGAGTACTCTTGAGCATCAGGTTCCCCCATACTCAGGGATTTGAACTTCTGTCTGGTGAGAGATGTCTGCATATCCACGTTGAGTATATGTAACGACTTGGGACAAGGCAGGTCCCACTAGCAGGTTATATGGCCCACTGCCCACTTGCCCGACTATAGGTCATGGCTCAGGCTCTGTCAAGAGCCTGAGTGCTCTTGTCATCCTATGATATCAGGGTACCATCGAGGGCCTTGAAGGTGGATCCCCATGTGGGGTTTCTGGGCTGTCTCACCACACAATTCTTCTTTCTGTGGGGCATGCAGAATTCTGAGTTGTGCTCCAGAACTCCCTATCAATAGGGCTAGGGGATGAGGAGGGTGAGGATAGAATTGTCAACACAAACTACAGTTAAATTCAGTGCCAAGCAGAAGGCAGTTCCAGTGTGTTGTGGCTGATTCGAGATATCCAGCACATGAGTAAGGTCAAATGTCAGATATTTGCTCATAGTGGAGTGTATGTTTATGACGACCACCAAATGGAGGGGTGGCGTCAGGAGACCATGGAGAATTTCCCACTCTGGGGCTTGTGAGATGATCCAAACAGCAAGGATTCCTTCTACTGGACAGGGAGAGTCTGGTGTTTTGCTCCACTGTACCCCATATGGAAAGTTTGGGTAGCAGAGCTCTCCCGAATGGATGTCTGGAAAGCACACCTCCATTGAGAATTGCAACTGAGGAACATGGCAGGTTCGATCTGTTGGCTCTGGGGAAAAGTTCCTTCCATCTTGAATTAACATGGAGTTTCATTCTATTGGATCACAAAGCTGGTTTTTATCCAGGCAGATGTTAGAATGTTGGGGTGCTCAGTGGCTATGCAGTATTCTCCTACACTGAGTATTGGACCAAGGTACCAAGAGCAAGGAATCCTTCTGGGGACAGAAGGGGTTCTGTAGTGTGGCTCAGGGACCACATGTTGGAATATAAATTGGTATTGGAGAACAGGCCTTTGGGGACTGGCACCTGAAAATCTATGATAGGGTATCAATGAAGTCCTTGGGCCATGTCAGGTTCAATCTTCTGACTCAGGGCCTTTTACTTAGATGTCTGTCTGGAGGCAGGTGCACATTGTGTGTCAAAATAGGCATTTCGGTCCAGAGTGTCCTTTGAAATTGACATTGGCTCAGTGGCTTTTTCTTTGCTCTTAATCTTCAGGGTTTGGGCAACAGTGAAGTGTAGAGACTCCTTTGGGAGGGTTGGCACAATCATCTGGTGTTGCACCAGAGCCTCCATCCTGGAGGGCATGTGGGCCAGAGCTTTGGGGACAGCAATCTGCAAACATGAACTAGGGTTTAGGTGAGGCCCGAGGTGGTCACAGGCCTGATCTTGCAGGCCCTGAGGGCAGCTCACATTGTACTGAAATTAAGGTGTCATGGAGGTAATAGTGAAGGCTATTTTGTCTGAGTTCTGTGTCCAGCACTGTCTCAAAATATAAGGGTGGCTTTATGGGGCCATGGGAGATTCTTCATCTCTGGGTATTCTGCCCAGCCCCTAAGAGTTTGGTGTCTCTGGAGGAAGAGAAGACTGCTATTTTCAGTCTCAGGGGAACCTGAAAAGAGAGATTCTGGAGACAGTTTCTGGGTCTGGGTGCCTGGAAAACACCAACGAGTGAGAGGATTTGGCCATAGCAGCCTGGCAGACTGACTCTGTGGACTCCTGGTGAAGTTACTGAGGGGTATTTTTTGAAAGTAGGCTCACGCTGAGCATCACAATGCCTTTCTGTGCCCAGGGCGTCTCCCATGAGTGACTATGGTCTCAAGGACCATACAGCTGGTTCCCACTCTGAGGGTTGGACACCCATTTCACAGGTCAGATTTCCCACCATTGGGAAGGAGGAGTATTCTTGTGCTTCAGGTTCCCCCATAAGCAGGGATTTCAGCTAAGTTCTGGGGACTTATGCCTGAATAACCAGGTTGAGGAGAGAGGACAGTTTCGGGCCATGCCAGGTCCCATTTGCAGGATATGGGGCCCAATGTCTATGTGGCTGACTGGAGGTTGTGCATCTGGTTATGTCAGACAGAGCTTTAGTGCCCATGGTGGCCTATGGTATTAGGGCATTGTTGAGGGCCATCCTGGTGGATCCTAATGTGGTGGATCTCGGCATACTCACCAGGCACTTCTTTCTATGTGGCAGGCAAAATGCTACGTAGTGGCTCGAGAATGCCCTATCAAGAGGGCTTGGGGACAATTAGGATGAGGATGGAACTGTAAACACAACTATGGTTAAATTCAGTGCCAAGCAGAAGGCAGTTCCAGTGTGCAGGGGTTTATTCGAGATATCCAGCATCTAAGTAAGGGCGGATGTCAGATGTTTGCTCACACTGGAGTTTGTGCCTATGATGACCGACAAATGGAGGGGTGGCATCAATCGACATGGAGGATTTTCCATGCTGAGACTTGTGACATGCTCCAAAGAGCAAGATTTCCTTCTACTGGACAGGTGGAATCTGGTTTGTTTGCTTCAGGGTCCCCCATGTTGAAATTCTGGATAGCAGAACTCTCTGACATGGATCCCTGGAGAGCACACCTCCATTGACCATTGCAGCTGAGGAACATGGCAGGTTCATTCTGTTTGCTCTCAGGCGAAGTAACAAGGGTGATGAGTTAACATAGAATCTCCTTTAGATGGGTCAAAATGCTGTTTTGTTACCAGAGAGATCTTTGAATGTGCTGGTGGCTAAGGTGCCGTGTAGGATTCTCTTATCCTGAGGGTTTGACACAGGTCAAAGAGCACGGTTTCCTTCTGGGGACAGGAGATGTTCTGTTGTGTGGCTCAGGGACCACATGTTGTATCATAAGTTGGTATTCCAGAATAGGCCCCTGAGGACAAATACCTGACAACCTAATCAAGGGTTCCAATGAGGTCCAAGGGCATGTCAGGTTCAATCTTCTGACTCAGGGCCATTGACGTGGCTGTCTGCCTGGATGGAGGGGATCAGGTTGTTTCAGACTGTGCTTTTGCATCCTAAATGGCCACCAATATTGGGGTGGGCTCAGAGGCCTTGCAGGATGCTCTTAATCTATAAGGTTGGGCAACTTTGATGGGCACGGTTTCCTTGGAGGTAGAAGCCACAGTCCTTTGGTGCACCTTGAGTGACCCTATCCTGGAGGGCATGTGAGCCATGGTTTTGTGAGAGAAGTCTGCAAACACAAATTCCAGTTCAGGTGAGTCGAGAGGTGCTTGCAGCTGGGGGGCAGATCGACAGGAACTGCAATTAGGGTGACTGGAAGATGATAGCACAGACTTTTCTATCTGGATTATGTGTGTAGAATGCCCTCTGAATCCAAGTGAGGTCTCATGGGTCCATGGGAATCTTTTCCGCTCTAAGGATTCTGGCGGCTCCACATAGTTTGGTGACTTTTTCAGGGAAGATAAGAGTGCTGTTTTCCATCTTAGAGGTGCCCCAAAACAGGGATTTCAGAGATGGGGTCTGGGTCTGGGCACCTGGAAAATCCCACCAAGGGTTAGTATTTGGGCCTAGGGGCGTACCAGGTCTGCAGTGTGGGAACTTTGTGGTTGAACTGAGAGTGTTTGTTTGAAAGCATAATCAAGTGAGGGTCACAATGCCTGTTTGTGCTCTGGGCAGCCCTCAGTAGTTGGTGTGGTCACATTGGCCATGCACCTGGCTCCCAATTTGAGGGCTGGACACCCATTCCAACAGGCAGGTTTCCTTCCATGGGGAAGGAGTAGTACTCAATTATGCTTCAGGTTCCTCCACTGGAAGGATTCCAGCAAAATCTGGGGAAAGGTCCCAGAATACCAGGATGGGTAGAGATGATGGACTTGGGTCATGGCCGACGTCCCACATGCTAGATATGGGGCCCACTATCTGGGTGACAGACACTAGGTTTGGGTTCAGGCTCTGTCAGACACAACACTAGTGGCCAGGGCAGTCCATATATCGGGGTTCCCTCGAGAGCTCAGTAGATTGATCATCATGTGGGGATTCTGGACAGACTCAGCAGGCACTTTTTCTTTCTATGGAGGAGGCAGTATGCTACACTGCAGCTCCAGAATTTAATATCAAGAGGCCTTGGGGACCAGTAGGGTGAGGATGGAATTGTAAACACAAGCTAATGTAAATTCAGTGCCAGCAGAATGCAGTTCCAATGTGAAGCATCTTTTTCGAGATATCCAGCACCTGCATAAGGCGGTTGTCAGATGTTTGCTCACACTAGAGTTTGTGTCTACGATGACCAACAAATGCAGTGGTGGCATCAAAAGCCCATGGAGGATTTCCCCCACTGAGGCTTGTGAGATGCTCCAAACAGCAAGGTTTCCTTCCACTGGACAGATAGAGTCTGGTTTGTTTGCTCCACGGTACCCCATGTGGAAAGTTTGGGTAGCAGAGCTCTTCGGCCTGGATGCCTGAAAAGCACACCTCCTTTCTCCATTGCAGCTGAGAAACATGGAAGGTTCATTCTGGTGGCTCTGGGGTGAAGGAACAAGGCTTTGAGTTGACATGGAATCTCTTGCAGATAGGCCACAATGATGTTTTGTTAACAAGGAGATCTTAGAATGTGCTGGTGGCTAAGGTGCCGTGCAGGATTCTCCTACACTGAGGGTTTGGCACAGGTCAAAGAGCACAATTTCCTTCAGGGGACGGGAGATGTTCTTTTGTGAGGCTCAGGGACCTCCTGTTGTATCATAAGTTGATATTCCAGAAAAGGCCGCAGAGGATAGATGACTGAAAACCTAATCTAGGGTTCCAATGAAATCCTATGGGCATAACAGTTTCAGTCTTCTGACTCCGCACCGTTGACTTGGCTGTTTGCCTATATGTAGGTAATCATGGTTTTTCAGATGCACATTTGCATCCAGAGCAGCCCCCTATATTGGGGTGGGCTCAGGAGCCTTGCAGGTTTCTCCTAATCTGTAAGGTTTGGGCGACTGTGATGGGCACATTTTCCTTGGCAATGGCAGGCACAGTCCTGTGGTTTGGCCCCAGAGTCCTCATCCTGGAGGACATGTGACACCTGTTTTTGGGAGAGAAGTCTGCAAACACAAATTTGGGTTAAAGTTATTGGCGAGGTGATCTCTGGGCCAATGCGTAGACCTGGATGGCAGCTCATCAGGAAATGTAATGGTGACTGGAAGGCAGTAGCACAGGCTTTTTTATCTGGATTGTGTGTGCAGGATGGCCTCGGAATGCAGGTGTGGTCTCCTGCCTCAATGGGAGCTTTCTCTTCTCTAAGGATCCCGGCGACTCCTCATGGTTTGGTGGCTTTTTCATGGAAGGGAAAAGTGCTGTTTTCTATCTTAGGGGTGCCCCAAAACAGGGATTCCAGAGACGTGCTCTGGGTCTTGGCGCCTGAAAAATCCCACCAAGGGTTAGGATTTCGGCCTAGGGTAGTACCAGGCCTGCAATGCGGGATCGTAGTGGTGCACAAAGACGGTTTGTTTGAAAGCATGCTCAGGCTGAAGGTCACAATGCCTGTTTGTGCCCAGCGTGGACTGAAGGAGTGGGCGTGGTCACTGTGGCCATGCACCTGGCTCCCACTCTGAGGGTTGGACACCCATCCCAAAAGTCAGGTTTCCTTCCAAAGGGAAGGAGTAGCTCTCAATTGTGCTTCAGGTTCCCCCATTTGAAGGATTCCAACAGAGTCTGGGAAAGGTGCCAGAATACCAAGGATGTGTAGAGAGGACGGACTTGGGCCATGGCCGATCTCACATGCTGGATTAGGGGCACCCGCTCTCTGGGTGGCCGACACTGGTTCTTGGCTCAAGCTCTGTCAAAAAGAAATTTTCGATCTGCTGGGTCTGGTGGAGCCACTGAGGGGGCTGAGTCGAAATGGACTTTTCTGCGGATGGTTCATAATGTGGGTTTGTGTACATGGAGACCTTGGAATTGGGCGGTGGCACCGGGCCCTGAAGGGTTCTCCTAACTGGAGATTTTGACACAGCTCCAAAGAGTACGTTTAACTTGTGGAGACGACATTTGTTCTGATCGGTGCCATGGAATGTCGGTGTGGCCTCATGGGCCATGGATGTGTCTTCCTCTCTAGAAATTTGGCTGTATCCCAAGAGCTTGTGTTCATTCTGTGGGATGGAAAACTTGTGTTCATTCTGTGGGATGGAAAAAGTCCTTTTTTTTTTTTTTTTTTTTAATACCTCAGGTGTCCCACCAAAAGAGGGATTCCGGAACAGAGCCCTGGGGAGGGGTCACTGGACAAACCAACCTCTGGTTAAGATTGGGGGCCTAGGAGCATGGCAAACTCCATATGCGGGTTCTTGGTCCAGCCAGTGAGAGGCCTTATTTGAAAACAGAGCTCACGCTGAGGGTCACAATGCTTGTTTGTGCCAAACGCGGCCTTCAAGCATGGGCAGGGCCTCATGGAATACGCTGGTTTATCCTACATTTAACGTTGGACAACATACCAACCACAAGGTTTCTTGCCATGGAGGAGGAGTTCTGATTTCTGTATCACGTTCACCCTAGGGCAGCGATGGGAGATAAGGTCTAGGTTCTGAAGCCTGAAAACCAATGTTGGGAAGAGATGATGAGCTAAGACCATGGCGAGTTTGATGTGGTCAGTGTGTGGTCAGCTGTCTGGGTGTCGGTCAGGAGGTCTGGGTTCAAGCTGTGTCAGACAGGACACTAGTGCCCAGGGTGGACTATATAATTGGGTACAGTCGAGTGGCGTGCAGGTTGATCCTCATTTGTGGTTTCTGGGTAGCCCCATAGAGCAAAGTTTTTCTTCTGGATGGCAGGCACAGTGCTGCATTGTGACTCTGGAATTGCCAAACGAAAGGGCTTATGGTCCAGGAGTGTGAGGACAGAAGTCTGAGAACACAAGCTAGGCTTAGGTTTCGGGGCAAGGGCACGGCAGGCACACACTGCAGAGCAGAATCGAGATCTCGTGCATCTGAAGTCAGGGCGAGGATCAGACGTAGGCTCAGGTTGGAGTTTCTGTCGATGAAGACCCCTTCATGAAGGGGCGGGACAACACGAGGCCATGGAGGTTTTCCTTCGATGGGAGTTGTGAGAATCTCCAAACCACAAGGATTCCTTCTATGGGAAAATTGAGACCTGTTGAATGGCTCCAGGACCTCCCATAAGGAATGACTCCAGAGCAGGGTTCTAAGGATGTATACCTGGACAGCCTGCCTCGCATTCCAATCGTATCCTCTCGACAAGACAGGCTCAATCTGTTGGCTCTGGGGGAGAAACCGAGTCGGCTGAGATGAAATGGACTGTCCTGTGGATGGCTCATAATGTGGGTTTTTGTTCATGGAGACCTTGGAATGGGGCGGTGGCACCGGAGCACTGAAGGTTTCTCCTAACCGGCGGTTTTGAGACAGCTCCAAAGAGTAAGTTTCCCAGGTGCAGATGAGATTTGTTCTGATCAGTGCCTCAGGATACCCCCATATGCTAGTATTGAAAACCAGGCCTCTGAGGAGAGATGCCTGGTAACCAAAGCAATGGAATCGATTAAGGCCTAGGGGCCTGTCCAGTTCAATCTATTTCTCTGGGGAAATCTGTCTATTGGTCTGAGTGGATGGAGTTGCTCCACTGGTGTCAGATCACCCCTGTTTCTCCTGGGAGGCCTACACTATTGGGATTGCCTCGGATACTTTGGAGGTTTCTCCTAATCATTAGGGTTTGGCCAATGGAACGGGCAGAATTCCCTTAGCGAGGGCAGGCACAGTCCTGAGTTGTGGCTCTAGGGGCCCCAGCCTGGAGGGTTTGTGGGCCAGGGCTGTGGGGACAGAATTCTGAAAACACAAACTCAGCTTAGGTTTGGAAGCTATGTTAGGCAGGCCCGATCTACAGACTGTGAGGAGAACTCTTTGGGATATGAACAAAGGGCAACTGTGAGGCGATTACTCAGGCTTTTGCTCTGGATTTTGTGTCACCGATGGCCATGCAATGTCAAGGTCGCCTCATGGGCCATGGACGAGTCTGCCTTTCTGGGGATTTGGCCCAATCCCAAGAGTTTGGTGCAATTCTGTGGTATGGGAGGAGTCCTTCCTGTTTTTTCACCTCAGGAGTCCCACCAAAAGAGGGATCCCAAAGCAGCACCCTGGAGAGGGTCAACTGGACCACCCGACCTCTGGTTTGGATTGGGACCTAGGGGCAAGGAAGCACCATACATGGGCTCTTGTCCCAGCCACTGAGAGGTCTTACTCGAGGAAAGGGTTTACGCTGAGGGTCACAATTCGTGTTTGTGCCAAACGTGGCGCTCAAGCATGGTGGGGGCTTCATGGGCCATGCTGGTTTCTCCTACACTGATCATTGGACAATATGCAAACCACAACGTTTCTGGCCATGGGGAAGGTAGAGTACTGATATTTGCATCATGTTAGCCCCTGAGCAGTGACTAGAGATAAGGTCTAGGTTCTGAAGCCAGAAACCTGAGGTTGGGAAGAGATGATGACCTAAGGCCTTGGCGGGTTTGATGTGCTCAGTGTGAAGCCAGCTGTCTGGGATTCAGTCAGGAGGTCCGGGCTCAGGCTGTGTCAGACTGGGCATTAGTGCCCAGGGTAGACTGCAAAATCAGGGTACAGTCGAGTGGCATGTAAGTTGATCCTCATTTGTTCTGATTGGTGCCACCCCGACATTCCACGGCCATCGTTGACAAAAATTCCAGACAAAAACCTGAGCAAGCGCCTCACAATCTCCAATTTAAAATCCAGAGGAGCTGCCCTCAGGGTCTGCAGATCGGGCCTGCCATCCCTCGCCTGTAACTCTAAGCCCAATTTTGTGTCAGAAGACTTTGGTCCCAGAGCCCTTAACCACATGCCCTCCAGAATGGGGCCGCCAGAACCACACTACATCACTGGGCCTCTTCTCCAGAGGAAACTCTGCTGTCTCAGTTGCCCAAACCCTCCAGATTAGGAGAAACTGGCAAGGCCCCTGAGCCCACCCCAATTTCATAGGCCGCTCTGGACAAAATGCACAATCTGACACAGCCTCAGCACCTACCTCCAGGAAGACTCGCAGGTGAAAGGCCCTGAGTCTGAAGGCTGAACATGACATGCCCCTACAACCTCATAAGAACCCTAGCCTAGGTATTCAGGCCTCTGTGCCCAGAGGCCTGTTCTTGAAATTCAACATATGATCCGACATGTGGTCTCTGAGCCATACAAGAGAAGCCCTACTGTCCCGAGAAGGAAACATGGCTTCTGGGAACTGGGTCTAACCCTCAGGTAGGAGAGTCCTGCATGGCTGCAGACCCACCAACACATTCTAAGGTCTCCCTGGACACCAAGCAGCATTGTGACTCGTTAGACAGAGAATATCCATCAACTTAGATCACTTGGAAATTGGAACCAGAATCAGCGGATCAAGCCTGCCATGTTTCTCCACTACAATGGTAATGCAAGAAAGTATTCCCAGGTCTCCATTCAGAGACCTCTGCTATCGAATCTTTCCATATGGGGGAACCCTGGAGCCCTCTAAGCAGACTTCCCATGTCCCGCAGTAGGAAACCTTGCTGTTCAGAGCAGCTCACAAGGTCCTGCTTGGGAAAACCTCCAAAAATTCTTGAGGCCACCCCACAATTCGTTGACCATCATCAATACAAACTCCAGCGTGAGCAAATATCTGACCCTCGCCCATACTCAGGTGCTGGGGATCTCGAAACAACCACTGCACATTGGAATGGCCATGTGCTTGGCACTGAGCTTATTTGTGGCTTGTGTTTTCAGACTTCTATCCTCACACCTCTCGCCTGCAAGCCCTCCATATTGGGAATTCTGGAGCCACAATGCAGCTTTCTGCCTGTCCACCAGAAAGAAGAAGTGCCCTATGGGTCTTCGCAGAAACCCACATGAGGATCCTCCTGCACGGCCCTCAATGGCACCCCAATATAATAGGCAGACCTCTGCACAAATGCTCTGTCTGACACAGCCCAATCCCCGACCTCCTATCAGCCACGCAGATAGTGGGCCCCATATTCTGCAGTTGGGTCCAGCCTTGGCCCGAGGCCATCATACCGAACCAACCTGTATTCAGGTACCTGTCCCAGACTTACCTCAAATTCCTGCCCATAGGGGACCCTGAAGCACAAAAGAGTAATCCTCCTTCCACAAGGCCAGAAAACTGAATGTTGAGATGACCGTCCAACCCTCAGAGTGGGAGCCAAGTGCATGACCCATGAGATGACACCCACACAGGACGGGCAGCTAGGGCCAAACAGGCATTGTGACCTTAAGAATGAGACCCCTTTCCAAAGAACCCCTTGGGAGCTGGACCAGTATCCCAAAGAGAGGGCCTGTCATGCCCCTAGGCCCAAAACTGAAGCCTTGGTTGGGTTTTCCAGGTTCCTGGATCCAGAACCCATCTCTGGAATCCCTATTTGGACAGGACCCCTGAGATGGAAAACAGCATTTTCCTCTTTCCCAGAAAGACATCAAACTCTTGGGTGCCAAGCAGAATCCCCAGAGTGGAAGAATATCCCATGGACCCATGAGGTCACCCCTCCATTTTGTGGCCATCCTAGACACACAATCCAGACAGAAAAGCCTGTGTCCCTCCCTCCCAGCCACCTGAATTTCAAATCCCGAGGAGCTTCCATCAGTGTCTGCAGATCGGGACTACTATCCCCTCACTCTTAATTCTGACCCAAATTTGTGTCTGAAGTCTTTGTCCCAAAGTCCTGACCAACATGCCTTCCAGGATGGGTCCTCGAGAACCACATAACATCACTGGGCCTTTTCTCCCGAAGAAACTCTGCCTGTATCAGTTTCCCAAAACTTCCAGATAAGGAGAAAACTGCAAGGCTTCTGAGTCCACCCTAATTTCATAGGCCGCTCTGGAAAAAAATGCACAGACTGACACAGCCTCATCACCTACCTCCAGGATGACATGCAGGTCAGTGGCACTGAGTCTGAAGATTGAACCTGCCAAGCCCCTACAACCTCATCAGAACCCTAGCTTAGGTTTTGAGGTCTCTCTCCCCAGAGGCCTGTTCTGGAAATTCAACATATGATCCAACCTGTGGTCCGTGAGCCATACAAGAGAACACCTCATGTCTGGAGAAGGAAACCTGGCTCCTGGGTACTGGGTCTAATCCTCAGGATAGAGAATCCTGCATGGCCCCCGAGCTGCCACTACATTCTAAGGTCACCCTGGACACCAAGCAGCATTGGGACCTTTTAGACTGAGAACTTCCGTCAACACAGATCTCTTGGAAATTGCAATCAGTGTCATTGGTTCAAGCCTGCCCTGTTCCTCAGCTGCAATGGTAACGCGAGATGGGCATCCCAGGCCTCCATTCAGAGAGCTCTGCTATCGAATCTTCCATATGGGGGACCCTGGAGTCCTGTAAGCGGACTTCTCCTGTCCCACAGTAGGACACCTGGCTGTTTGGAGCAGCTTGCAAACTCCAGCTTGGAAAAACCTCCAAGAATTTTTGAGGCCACTGCACCATTCATTGGCCATCATGGATACAAACTCCAGCATGAGCAGACATCTGACCCTCACCCAGGTGCTGGAGATCTCGAAACAACTGCTGTACATTGGAACGGACATGTGCTCGGCACTGAGCTTAACCGGAGATTGTGTTTTCAGAATTCTGTCCTCACACTCCTCGCCTGCAAGCCCTCCATATTGTGTATTCTGGAGCCATAATGCAGCCATCTGCCTGCTCACTAGAAAGAAGAAGTGCTCTAAGGGTATGCACAGAAACCCCACATGAGGATCAAGTTGCACAGCTCTCAACGGCACCCCAATATCATAGGCCGCTCTCTGCATGAATTCTCTGTCTGACACAGCTCGACCCCGACGTCCTGTCAGTCACCCAGACAGCGGGTCCCATTTCCTGCAGGTGGGTCCTGCCTTGGCCCGAGGAACTCATCTTGAACCAACCTGGGTATTCAGGTTCCTGTCCCAGAACTTAGCTAAAATTCCTGTCCATATGGGACCCTGAAGCACAAAAGAGTACTACTCATTCCCCATGGCAGGAAAACTGAATGTTGAGATGGCTGTCCAACCCTCAGAGTGGGAGCCAAGTGCATGGCCCGTGAGACCACGCCCACTCAGCATGGGCATCTGGGCACAAACAGGCATTGTGACCCTCAGCCTGAGACCCATTTGCAACAAGCCCCCTCGGGAGCTGTACCAGGTTAACATAGAGCGGGCCTGTCATGGCCCTAGGCCCAAATACTAAGCCTTATTGGGGTGATCCAGTCTCCCAGACCCAGAACCCATCTCTGGAACACCTGTTTGGATGGGACCCCTGACACAAAAACCGTGCTACCCCCATCCCCCAGAAATATACCAAACTCTTGGGTGCTGGGCAGAATTCTCAGAAATGTAGAATCTCACATGGACCTATGAGGCCATCCCTCCATTTCGTGGACAGAATCAGACAAACAAATCAGACAGGAAAGTCTGTGTTCCTGCCTTCCGACCGTCCGAATTTCAAATCCCGAGGAGCTGCCCTCAGGGTCTGCAGATTGGGTCTGCCATCATCTTTCCCCTAACTCTTACCTGAGTTTGTGTCTGAAGACTTTGGACCCAAAGTCTTGACCCATATGATCTCCAGGATGGGGCCTCCAGGACCACACCACATTACTGGAGCTGCTATCCCAAGGAATCTCAGCCCATCTCAGTTTCCCAAACCCACCAGATTAGGAGAAACCTGCAAGGCCCCTAAGCCTACACCAATTTAATACGCCGCTCTGGAAAAAATGCACAGTGTGACATAGCCTCAGAACCTACCTCCAGGAAGACACACAGGTCAATGGGAAGGGATGAATGGCATAAGACCATGGCGGGTCTGATGTGCTGGGTGTGCAGCCAACTGTCTCGGTGTCTGTCGGAAGGTCTGGGCTCAGGCTATGTAAGACAGAGCTTTAGTGCTTAAGGTAGCCTATGCAATTGGGGTGTTGCCGAGGGCCGAGCAGATTGATTTTCATTTGCGGTTTCTGAGCAGTGCCATAGACAATGTTTTTCTTCTGGGGGGGCAGGCAGAGTGCTTCGTTCTAGCCCCAGAATTCCCAATCGGGAAGGCTTGTGGGCCAGGAGTGTGAGGACGGTAATCTGAAAACAGAAGCTAGGGTGAGGTTTGGAGCCAAGGGTACGGCAGTTCCACTCTGCAGAGGCTAAACAAAATCTCCTACATCTGAAGTCAGGGTGAGGATCAGACGTTGGCTGAGGCTGGACTTTGTGTCCATGATGGCACCTTCATGAAGCGGGGGCCTCCTGCGGCCAAGGAAGTTTTCCCACGCTGAGTTTGGAGGTTGCTCCAAACCACAAGGTTTCCTTTTGCGGGATAATCAATTCCTGTTGGATGGCACCAGGACGTCCCATATGGAAGGCCTGGAGAGCAGGGTTCGAAGGAAGGATCCCTGTACAGCATGCCTCACATTCCATCTTGTCCATTAGCGACAAGGCATGTTTGATCTGCTGGCTCTGGGGCAAGCTAGCCAGGGCCTGAGTTGAAATGGACTCTCCTGAGGATGCGTCACAATGTGGGTTTGTGTCCATGAAGACCTTGGAATGTGCTGGTGGTTCAGGGGCCCTGCGGAATTCGTCTATCTGAAGGGTTTGATACAGCTCCAATAAGAAAGCTCCCCATGTGGACATGAGAGAGGTTCAGTTTGGTGCCTCAAAAAAGCCCCATATGCTGGTCTTCAAAACCAGTCCTCTGAAGAGGGATACCAGGAAACCAAAGCTAGAGTTCAGATTAGGGCATAGGGGCCTGTCCGTTTCAATCTTCTGTCCCTGGGGACACTGTCTGAGTGTCTAAGTGGAGATAGTTGCTCAGCTGGTGTCAGAGTGCCCCTCTCAGTCCAGGGCAGCCTACACTATTGGTATGTCCTCAGAGGCCTTGGAGGTTTTTCCTAACCTGTAGGGTTGTGGTCAATGGATTGGTCACAGTTTCCTTGGAGAGGACAGGCAAAGTTTTTGGTGTGGCTCCAGAGGCCCTAGCCTGGAGGTTGTGTGCGTCCAGGCTGTGGGCACAGAAGTCTGAAAACACAAACTCAGTTTAGGTGTGGCGCCAAGGGTACTGAAGGCCGGATCTACAGACCTAGAGGGGAGCTTCTCAGCTTATGAAAGAAGGGTGAGTGGGAAGCATTCCCTCAGGCTTTTGTCTCTGGATGTTGTGTTCAAGATAGACGTGGATCATAGGGGTGGCCTCAAGGGCTATGGATGATTCTCCCTCTCTGGGGATTTGGCCCAGGTCTCAAGAGTTTGAGGTCATTTTGTGGGAAGGGTGGAGTCCTGTTGTCTGGCTAAGGTGTCTTTCCAAGAGAGGGATTCCAGAGCAGAGCCCCAGGTATGGGCGACTGGAAAACTAGAACACTGGTGATGATTGGGAGCATAGCAGCTTAGCAAGCCCCATATACGGGCTCGTGGTTCCAGCCCTGAGAGGCCTTACTTTGACATGGTGCTCACGCTGAAGATCACAATGCGATTTTGTACCCAAGGTGTCACTCAAGTTTGTGTGTGGTATCAGGGTCCATGAACATTTCTCCTACAGCCATCGGGAAGGAGGAGTTCTGATTTGTGCTTCAGGTACCCACCTGTGTGGGGATTTGATATAATGTCTAGGTTCAGATGTCTGTAAACCCATGTTGGGAATAGATGATGGCCTAAGGCCATGGCATGTCTGATGTGCTGGGTGTGTGGCCAGCTGTCTCCTTGTCTGTCAGACGTCTGACCTCAGGCAAGGTCAGACAGAGCATTAGTGCCCAGGGCAGCCTATCCAATTGGGGTGCGGTCAAGGCCCGAGCAGGTTGATCCTCATTTGGGGTTTCTGGATAGCCCCATAGGGCAACGTTTTTCTTCTGGAGGGCAGGCGGAGTGCTTCATTGTGGCTCCAGAATTCCCAAACTGGAGTGTTTGTGGGCCAGGAGTGTGTGGACGGAAGTCTGAGAACACAAGTAGGCTTAGGTTTCTGGGCGAGGGCACGGCAGGCACACTCTGCAGGGTTGAAACGAGATCTCATGCATCAGAAGTCAGGGGGTGGATCAGACGTTGGCTCAGGTTGAAGTTTCTGTCCAGGATGGTCCTTTCATGAAGGGAAGGGGATATCACGTGGCCATGGAGGTTTTCCCACGAAGGGAGTTGTGAGATGCTCCAATCCGCAAGGATTCCTTCTGCTGGACAGTCGAGACCTGTTGGATGGCTCTAGGACGTCCCGTACGGAATGACGCCAGAGCAGGGTTCTAAGGAAGGATCCCTGGAGAGCCTGCCTCACATTCCAATTGTATCCTAGAAACAAGGCAGGTTCCATCTGCTGGCTCTGGGAGAGCAACCGAGGGGGTTGATTTGAAATGGGCTCTCCTGCGGATGGGTCATAATTTGGGTTTGTATCCATGGAGACCTTGGAATGGGGCAGTGGATCCGGTGACCTGAAGGTTTCTCCTAACTGGAGGTTTTGACACAGCTCCATAGCACAAGTTTCCCATGTGGAGATGAGATTTGTTCTGATTGGTACCTCAGGAAACCCCCATATGCAGGTATCGGAATCCAGGCCTCTGAGGAGAGATGCCTGGAAACAAAAGCCATGGATCCGATTAGGGTCTAGGTGCTTGTCCTGTTCAATCTTCTTTTCTATGGATATCTGTCTACAGATCTAAGTGGAGGTAGTGGCTGAGCTTGTGACAGATAGCCCCTGTTTGTCCTGGACATCCTACACTATAGGGATAGCCTCGGGGACTTTGCAGGTTTCTCCTAATCTGTAGGGTTGTGTCCAAATAATGAGCAGAATTCCCTTTGAGAGGGCAGGCACAGTCCTGAGGTGTGGCTCCAGGGCCCCCAGCCTGGAGGGTGTTTGTGCCAGGTCTGTGGGTATAGAAGTCTGAAAAAAAAAAAAACTCGCTTTAAATTTGTGGACATAGGGGCGTCTGGGTGGCTCAGTGGGTTAAGCCGCTGCCTTCGGCTCAGGTCATGATCTCAGAGTCCTGGGATCGAGTCCCACATCGGGCTCTCTGTTCAGCAGGGAGCCTGCTTCCCTCTCTCTGTCTCTGCCTGCCTCTCTGCCTACTTGTGATTTCTCTCTGTCAAATAAATAAATAAAATCTTTAAAAAAAAGTTTGTGGACATAGGTATGGCAGGCCCTATTTACGGAATGTGAGAATAAATTTTCAGGCTATGAACAAAGGGCGAGTGTGAGGCGCTTGCTCAGGCTTATGTCTCTGGATTTTGTGTCAAGGGTGCCCGTGGAATGTCGGGGTGGCCTCATGGGCCATGGACGAGTCTTTCTCTCTGGGAATTTGGCCCAATGCCAAGTGGTTGGGGTCATTCTGTGGATGGGAGGAGTTTTTTCTGGGAGTATTTATTTACCTCAGGTATACAAACAAAGAGGGATTCCACAGCAGAGCCCTGAGTAGGTGTGACTAGATATCTCGACTTCTGATTAAGATTGGGAGACTTGGGCATGGCAACTCCCATATGCAGGATCTTGGTCCAGCCCCTGAGGTGCTTTACTTGAGGACAGGGCACACGCAGAGGGTCCCAATGTGTGTTTGTGCGCATCGTGGCCTTCAAGCTTGGGCGGGGCCTCATGGGCCAGCTGGTTTCTCCTACACTGAATGTTGGACAACATTCCAACCACAAGTTTCTGGCGAGGGGGAAGGAGGAGTTCTGATTTCTGCATCACGTTCACTCGTGGGAAGTGACTGGAGATATGGTCTAGGTTTCTGAAGTCTGAAAACCGAGGTTGGGAAGAGATGAGGACATAAGGCCATGGCAGTTCAGATGTACTCAGTGTACGGCCAGCTGTCTGGGTGTTGGTCGGGAAGTCAGGTCTCAGGCTGTGCCAGACAGGGCATTAGTGCCCAGGCTAGACTGTAATTGGGGTACAGTCGAGTATTGTGAAGGTTGATCCTCTTTCAGGGTTTCTGGGTAGCCCCATAGGGCAATGTTTCTCTTCTGGAGGGCAGGCAGAGTGCTGCATTGTGTCTCCAGAATTCCCAAACTGGAGGGTTTGTGGCCCATGAGGCCTCCCCAATATTCCATGGCCGTCATTGACACAAAATCGCGGAAAACCTCGATTGCTTTGTGATGCCCCCCCCCACTTTATGATGGGGAAAATCATGGACAGGAACTCCAACCTGAGTCAATGTCTTATCCTTGCCCTGTCTTCAGATGCACGGGATCTCGACTCTGCTCTACAGAGTGTGCCTGCCTTGCCCTCGCCCTGAAACCTAAGTCTAGCTTGTGTTCTCAGTCCTCACACTCCTAGTCCCCAAGCCCTCAAGTTTGGTAATTCTGGACCCACAAGGCAACACTGCCAGTCCTCCAGAAGAAAAATTTTGCCCTATGGAGCTTCCCAGACACCCCAAATGAGGATAGACATACACGGCACTCTACTGTACCAAAATCATATAGTCTAATCTGGGCTCAAATAAACTGTCTGAAACAACCTGAGCCCGGACCTCCTGACCAAAACCCAGAAAGCTGACTGCTCACGGAACACATTGACCCACCATGGCCTTAGCTCGTCATCTCTTCCCAACCTAGCTTTTCAGGTTTCAGAACTTAGATCTTAACTCCAAACCCTGCCAAGGGGTGAACGTAATGCAGAAATCAGAACTCCTTCCACGTGACAAGAAACCATGTGGATAGCATGTTGTCCAACGTTCAGTGTGGGAGAAACCAGCATTCACAATGAGGCCCCGCCCATGCTTGAGTGCAGCGAGGGCATAAACATGCAGTGTGACCCTCAGAGTGAGTCCTGTCCTCTACTAAGTCCTCTCAGTGGCTGGACCATTAGATATCATAATGGGCTTGCCAGGCCCCTAGGCCCCAATTTTTAACCAGATTTCTGGTGGTCCAGTCACCCCTCCCCAGGGCTCTGCTCTGAAATCCCTCTTTAGGGAGGAAACCTGAAGTAAGAAAACAAAACGGACTCCTCCCATTCCACAGAATGACCCCAAACTCTTGGGATCAAGAGATCGGACCAATTCCACAGAAAGGAAAACTTCTCCATTGCCCTTGAGGTCAACTGGATATTCCATGGCCATCAGTGACACAATATCCAGAGAAAAAAGCCTTAGCAAGCGCCTCACACTCGCCCTTTGTTCATATCCTGAACAGTTCTCCTCACGGTCTGTAGATCAGTCCTGCCATACATATGACCCGAAACCAAAGCTGAGTTTGTGTTTTCAGACAACTGTCCCCACAGCCCTGGCCCGCACACCCTACAGGCTTAGGCCCCTGGAGCCGAACCTGAGGACTGTACCTGCCCTCTCCAATGGAATTCTGCCCATTCCATTGGCCAAAACCCTACAAATAGGATAAAAGTCCAAGTTCCCTGAGGCCATTCCAATAGTGTTGGTTGCCCAGGACAAACAGGGGCAATCTGAGACCATCTGAGCACCTACCTGCACTCAGACCTGGAGACATATGTCCCCAGAGGTAAATTGGAACGAATAGGCCCCTAGGCCTTAATCGGATCCATTGCTTTGGTTTCCAGGCATCTCTCCTCAGAGGCCTGGATTCCAATACCAGCATATGGCTGTATCTTGAGGCACCCATCAGAACAAATCTCGTCTCCACATGGGAAAATTGCATGTTGGAGCTGTGTCAAAGCCTCTGGATAGGAGAACCCTTCAGGGCCCCAGTGCCACCGCCTCATTCTACGGTCTCCATGGACACAAACCCACATTAGGATCCATCCTCAGGAGAGTCCATTTCAACCCAGCCCCCTCGGTTGCTCCCCCAGATCCAGCAGATCTAACCTGTCTTGTCGCTAGGAGACAATTGGAATGAGAGGCGGGCTGCCCAGACATCCATCCTTAGAACCATGCTCGGAAGCGTTCCATGTGAGATATCCTGGAGCCAACCAACAGGTCTCAATGGTCCCGCAGAAGAATCTTTGCGGTTTGGAGCATCTCACAACTCCCATCGTGGGAAATCATCCATGGCCTCGTGATCCCGCCCCCACCCTTCATGAAGGGGCCATCAGGGACAGAAACTACAACCTGAGCTATTGTCTAATCTTCTCCATGAGTTCAGATGCATGAGATCTCGATTCAGCTCTGCAGAGTGTGCCTGCCATGGCCTCGCCTGAAACCTTAGCCTAGATTGTGTTCTCAGACTTCCGTCCTCACACTCCTGGCCCACAAGCCCTTCAGTCTGGCAATTACAGAACTACAATACAGCACTCTGCCTGCCCTCCAGAAGAAAAACATTGCCCTCTGGGAATACCCAGAAACCCCAAATGAGGATCAACCTGCATGCCACTTGACTCTACCCCAATTATGCAGTATGCCCTGGGTACTAATGCCCTTTTTGACACAGCCTGAGCCTGGTCCTCCCGACTCACACCTAGCCAGCTGGCTGCACACTGAGCATATCGGACCTGCCATGGCCTTAGGTCGTCATCTCTTCCCAAACTCGGTTTTCAGGCTTCAGAACCTAGACTTTATCTCCAATCACTGCCCAGGGGTGAACATGATGCAGAAATCAGAACTTGTGGTTACCATGCTGTCCAATGATCAGTGTAGTTGAAACCAGTGTGGACCATGAGGCCCCGCCCATGTTTGAGGCCTGCGTTAGTCACAAACCCGCATTGTGACCCTCAGCATTAGCCTGTTCCCCAAGTAAGGTCTCTCAGTGGCTGGACCAAGAGACAGCATATTGGGCTTGCCATGCCCCTAGTCCCCAAATTTTAACCATATTTCACATTGTCCATTCGCCCCTCCTACAGCTCTTCTTTGGAATCTTCTTTTTGTGGGACACGTGAAGTAACATAACTGAAAGGACTCCTCCTATCCCACAGATTGACCCAATGCAATTGGGATTGGGCCAAATCCAGAGAGGAAGACACGTCCATGGCCCATGAGGCCTCCCCGACATTCCACAGCAATCGGTGACACAGAATCTGGAGACAAATGCCTGAGCAAGCGCCTCACACTCGCCCTTTCTTCATATCCTGAAGAGTTCTCGTCATGGTCTGTAGATCGGGCCTGCCATAGCTACGTCCGCAAATCTAAGCCGAGTTTGTGTTTTCAGACATCTGTCTCCACAGTCCTGGCCCACACACCCTCCAGGCTGAGGCCCCTGGAGCCACACATCAGTTCTTTGCCTGCTCACTCCACGGGAATTCTGCCCCTTCCATTGTCCATAATCGTACAAATTAGGAGAAACCTCCAAAGTCCCAAGGCTATCCCAATTGTTTAGGTCGCCCGGACAAACGGGCAGTCTGAGACCAGCTGAGCAACTACCCCCACTCATACCATAGACAGATGTACCCAAAGAAGAAGATTGAACCGACAGACCCCTAGGCCCTAATCGGACCCATTGCTGTGGTTTCCAGGTATCTCTCCTCAGAGGCCGGTTTTCCAATACCAGCATATGGGGGTTTCCTGAGGCACCAATTAGAGCAAATCTTGTCTCCAAATGGGAAATTCGATCTTTGGAGCCATCTCAGAATCTCCGGTTAGGAAAATTCTTCAGGGGCCCAGTACCACTGCCCCATTCCAAGGTCCTCATGGACACAAAACCACATTAGGACCCATCTGCAGAAGATTCCATTTCAACTCAGCCCCCATGGTTGCTCCCCCAGAACCAGCAGATCGAACTTGTCTTGTCACTAGGAGACAATTAGAATGCATGGCGGCCTGCCCAGTCATCCATCCTTAGAACCCTGCTCTGGCGTCGTTCCATATGGGATGTCCTGGAGCCATCCAACAGGTCTCAAATGTCCTGTGGAAGGAATCCTTGTGCTTTGGAGCATCTCACAACTCCCAACGTGGGAAAACCTTGATGGCTTTGTCATGGCCCCCACCCTTTATGAAGGGGAAATCATGGACAGGAACTCCAACCTTAGCCAACGTCTGATCCTCGCCCTGACTTCAGATGCATGAGATCTCGATTCAGCTCTGCAGAGTGTGCCTGCCTTGCCTTTGCTCTGAAACCTATGTCTAGCTTGTATTCTCAGACTTCCATCCTCACACTCTTGGGCCACAGTCCCTGAAGTTTGTCAATTCTGGACCCACAAGGCAGCACTCTGCCTGCCCTCCAGAAGAAAAATGTTTCCCTATGGAGCTTCCCAGACACCCCACATGAGAATAGTTCTACACAGCACTCTACAGTAACCAAATTATATAGTTTAACCTGGGCACTAATACACTGTCTGACACAGCCTGAGCCTGCACCTTCTGACCAACACCCAAACAGCTGACAGCATACTGAGCACATCGGAGCTGCCATGGCCTTAGCTCTTCATATCTTCCCAAACTAGCTTTTCAGGCTTCAGAATTTATACCTTAACTCCAAAACCTGCCAAGGGGTGAACGTGATACAGAAATCATGAGGGATAGAGATGACATACTTGGGTCATGGCAATCCCAAATGCTAGAAGTGGGGCCCACTCTCTGGTGACTGACACTAGGTCGGGCTCAGGCTCTTTCAGACACAGCAGTAGTGGCCAGGGCAACCTATAAATTGGGGTTCTCTCGAGGGCCGAGAAGTTTGATCCTCATGTGGGGTTTATGGCCAGACTCACCAGGCACTTCTTTCTATAGGGAAGGCAGAATGATGCATTGTGACTCCAGAATTCCCTATCAAGAGGGCTTGGGGACCAGTCGGGTGAGGATGGAATTGTAAAAACAAGCTAGAGTTCAATTCAGTGCCAAGCAGAAGACAGTTACTATGTGCAGTGACTTATTCGAGATATACAGCACCTGAGTAAGGGCAGATGTCAGATATTTGTTCACACTGGTGTTTGTGCCTATGATGACTGAAAAATGGAGGGGTGGCATCAAGAAGCCATGGAGGGGTTTTCACGTTGGCATATGAGCTGCTCCAAATAGCAAGGTTTCGTTCTCCTGGACAGGTGAAGTGCAGTTTATTTGCTCCAGGGTCCCCAATGTGGAAAGTTCGGGTAGCAGAGCTCTACCGCATGGTTGCATGGAAAGCTCAACTCCATTGACCATTGAAGCTGAGGAACATGGCAGGTTCGTTCTGGTGTCTCTGGAGCGAAGTACCAAGTCCTTGAGTTGACATGGAGTCACTTGCAGATGGGCCACAATGCTGGTTTGTTACCAGGGAGATCTTAGAATGTGCTGGTGGCTAAGGTGCTGTGCAAGATTCTACTAAACTGGGCTTTGGCACAGAAGGAAGGGCACGGGTTCCTTATGGGGACAGGAGATGTTCTGTTTTGTGGCCCAGGGACCACATGTCGTATCATAAGTTCACATTCCAGAGCATGCCTCTGAGGACAGATGTCTGAAAACAGAATCTAGGGTTCCAACGACATCCTAGGGGCATGTTAGGTTCACTAATCTGACTCAGGACCATGAATTTGGCTGTCTGCCTGGATGTAGGTGTTCAGGAGGTTTCAGACTGCTTTTTTTTGTGTTCAGCGCAGCAGTCAATTTTGGGGTAAGCTCCAGGGCCTTGCAAGATTCTCCCAATCTAGAAGTATGGGCCACTGTGATGGGTACAGTTTCCTTGGGGATGTCAGGGACTGTGCTTTCGTCTGGATCCAGAGACCCCATCCTGGAGGGCCTGTGTTCCTTGGTTTTGGTAGAGAAGTCTGCAAACACAAATTCGGATTGAGGTGAGTGGCGAGGTGATCCCAGACCCAATGCATAGACCTGGAGGGCAGCTTGTCTGGAACTGTAATTATGGTGACTGGAAGGCGGTAGCAGAGGCTTTTCTCTCTGGATTGTGTGTCCAGCATGGCCTCGGAATGCAGGTGTGTTCTCATGGATCCATGGGAGACTTTTCTTCTCTTTGGATCCTGGTGGCTCGCCATAGTTTGGTGGCTTTTTCGGGGAAAGGAAGAGCGCTGTTTTCCATCTTATGGGTGCCCCAAAACAGAGATTCCAGAGTCCAGCTCTGGGTCTGGGCATTTGGAAAATCCCACCAAGTTTTAGGATTTGTGCCTAGAGGCATAGCAGGCTTGCAATGCGGGAACACGGTGGTGCAACTGAGAGAGATTGTTTGAAAGCATGCTCAGGCTGAGGGTCACAATGACTGTTTGTGCCCAGGGCGTCCCTCAGGAGTGTGCATGGTTTCATTGGTCCTGTAATGGCTCCCCCTTTGAGGGTTAGACACCCATCCCTACAGCCTGGTTTATGGTCATGGGGAAAGAGGAGTTTTCTATTGTGCTTCAGGTTCTCCCATTTGCAGGGACTCCAGCCAATGTCTAGGGACAGGTGCCTGAATACCAAGGATGGGTAGAGATCACGTACGTGGGCAATGGCCATCCCAAGTGCTAGATATGGGGCATGCTTTCTGGTGGCTGAAACTCGGTAGGGGCTCAGGCTCTGTCAGACACAACACTAGTGGCCATGGCAGCATATAAATCGGGGTTGACTCGAGGGCCAAGCAGATTGATCCTCATGTGGGGTTTCTGGGCAGAAACACCTGGCATTTCTTCATTCGATGGGGAAGGCAGATGCTGCAATGTGGCCTCAGATTTCCCTATCAAGAGGGCTTGGGGACCAGTCGGTTGAGGATGGAATTGTAAACACGAGCTACGATTCACTTGAGTTCCAAGCAGAAGGCACTTCCCATGTGCAGCGTTTTATTTGAGACATCCAGCACCAGAACACGCTGGATTTTGTGTCTATGATGACTGACCAATGGTGGGGTGACGTCAAGAGGCCATGGAGCAGTTCACACGCTGAAGCCTGTGAGTGGCTCCAAACATAAGGATTCCTTCTACCCAGCAGATTAAGTAGGGTTTCTTTCTTTGCTCTAGGTCCTCCCATGTGGAAAGTTAGTGAAGAAGAACTCTCCGGCATGGATGCCTGGAAAGCACACCTCCATTGACCATTGCAGCTGAGGAATAGGGCAGTTTCTATTTGGTGGCTCTGGTGCAAAGTACCAAGGCTTGAATTGACATGGAATCACTTGCAGATTGGACACAATGCTGGTTTGTTACCAAGGATATCTTAGAATGTGCTGGTTGCTAAGGTGACATGCAGGATTCTCCTACCCTGAGGCTTTGGCACAGGTCAAAGAGCACGGTATCGTTCTGAGGACAGGAGATGTTCTGTCGTGTGGCTCAGGGACCACATGATGTGTCATAAATTGGTATTCCATAACAGGTCCCTGAGGACAGATGCCTGAAAACCTAATGGGGTTCCATTGAGGGCCTAGTGGATTTTCAGGTTCAATCTTCTAACTCACCATCATTGACTTGGCTGTTTCCCTGGATGTAGGTGATCGGGGTGTTTCCGAGTGTGCATTTACTTCCTGCGTGGCAATATTGGGTTGGGCTCCGGGGCCTTATAGGTTTCTCTTAATCTGGAAGGTTTGGGCAACTATGATATGCACAGTGCCCTTGGGAATGGCAACCGGAGTCCTGTGCTGTGGCTCCAGAGATCCCAATCTGGTGGGCATGTGAGCACTGGTTTTGGGAGTGAAGTCTAGAAACACAATTCGGGTTAGCGACTTTGATTCGATGTGTTCACAGGCCCAATATGTAGAACTGGAGGGCAGCTCGCCAGGAACTTTAATTAGGGTGACTGGAAGGCAGAAGCTCAGGCTTTTCTCTCTGGATTGTGTGTCCAGGATGGCCTCAGAATGCAGGTGTGGTCTCATGGGTCCATGGGAGACTTTTCCTCTCTATGGATCCTGGGGGCTCTCCATAGTTTGGTGGCTTTTTCGGGGAAGGGAAGAGTGCAGTTTTCCATCTTATGGCTGCCCTAAAACATGGATTCCAGAGACAGGATCTGATTCTGGGCATCTGGGACATCCGACCAAGTGTTAGGATTTGAGCCAATGGGAGTACGAGGCCTGCAATGTAGGATCAAGATGGTGAAAATTAGACGGATTGTTTGAAAGCATGCTCAGGCTGAGGGTCACAATTCCTGTTTGTGCCCAGGGCTGCCCTCAGGCATGGGCGTGGTCTCATTGGTCTTGTAACTGGCTCCCCCTTTGAGGGATTGGACACCAAACCCAAGAATCCAGTACCCGCCATGAGGAAGGAGGAGATCTCTATTTTGTTTCAGGTTCCCCATTGGCAAGGATTGAAGCCAAGTTCTGGGGACAGGTGCCTGAATATCAAGGAGGGGTAGAGATGATGTACTTGGGCCATGACCATCCCAAATGCTAGATATGGGGCCCACTCTCTGGTGGCTGAAACTCGGCCAGGGCCCCTGAAGACAGATGCCTGAAAACCTAATGGGATTCCATGGAGGGCCTAGGGGATTTTCAGGTTCAATCTTCTAACTCACCATCATTGACTTGGCTGTCTACCTGGAGGTAGGTGATCAGGTGTTTCAGATTGGGCATTTGCGTCCAGAGTGACCAGCAATATTGGGGTGGGCTCAGGGGCCTTACAGGTTTCTCTTAATCTGGAAGGTTTGGGCAACTATGATATGCACAGTGCCCTTGGAAATGGCAGCCAGAGTCCTGTGCTGTGGCTCCAGATATCCCATTCTGGTGGGCATGTGAACAATGGTTTTGGGAGTGAAGTCTGGAAGCACAAATCGGGTTAGCGACTTTGATTCAATGTGTTCGCAGGCCCAATGCATAGAACTGGAAGGCAGCTCGTCAGGAACTTTAATTAGGGTGACTGAAAGGCAGAAGCTCAGGCTTTTCTCTCTGGATTATGTGTCCAGGATGGCCTCGGAATGCAAGTGTGGTCTCATGGGTCCTTGGGAGACTTTTCCTCTCTATGGATACTGGCAGCTCTCCATAGTTTGGTGGCTATTTCAGAAAAGGGAAGAGTACACTTTTCCATTTTATGGGTGCCCCAAAACAGGGGTTCCAGATATGGGCTCTGGTTCTGGGTGTCTGGGACATCCCACCGAGGGTTAGGATTTAGACCTAGGGGCGTATGAGGCCTGCAATGCGGGATCATGGTGGTGCAACTGACAGGGATTGAAAACATGCTCAGGCTGAGGGTCAAAATACCTGTTTGCACCCAGGGAGGCCCTCAGGAGTGTGCGTGGTCTCATTGGTCTTGTAACTGGCTCTCCCTTTGAGGTTTGGACACCCATCCCAACGGCCAAATGTCCTGCCATGAGGAAGGAGGAGTTCTCTATTGAGCTTCAGGTTCCCCCATTGGCATGGATTCCAGCAAAGGTCTGGGCCAGGTGCTGAATACCAAGGATGGGTAGACATGATGTACTTGGGCCATGGCAATCCCAAATGCTAGATGTGGGGCCCACTCTCCGGTGACTGACACTAGGTCGGGGCTCAGGGTCTGTCAGACACAGCACTAGTGGCCAGGGCAACCTATAAATCGGGATTTCCTCAAGGGCCGAGCAGATTGATCCTCAATTGGGGTTTCTGGCCAGACTCACCAGACACTTCATTTTATAGGGAAGATGTAATGCTGCGTTGTGGCTCCAGAATTCCATATCAAGAGGGCTTGGGGACCATTTGGGTGAGGATGGAATTGTAAACACAAGCAATGGTTCAATTCAGTGCCAAGTGGAGGGCAGTTCCTATGTGCAGTGGCTTTTTCGAGATATCCAGCACCTGAGTAAGGGTGGATGTCAAATATTTGCTCACGCTGGAGTTTGTGTCTATGATGACTGACAAATGGATGGGTGGCAACAAGAAGCCATGGAGGGGTTTTCACGTTGAGGTTTCTGAGCTGCTCCCAACAGCAAGGTTTCTTCTACTGGGCAGGTGGAGTCTGGTTTATTTGTTCCATGGTCCCACATGTGGGAAGTTTGGGTAGCAGAGCTGTACCACATGGATGCCTGGAAAGGTCAACTCCATTGATCATTGAAGCTGAGGAACATGGCAGGTTCGTTCTGCTGTCTCTGGATCGAAGTACCAAGTCCTTGAGTTGACATGGAATTTCATGCAGATGAGCCACAATGCTGGTTTGTTACCAGGGAGATCTTAGAATGTGCTGGTGGCTAAGGTGCTATGCAGGACTCTACTAACCTGGCCTTTGGCACAGATGGAAGGGAATGGTTTCCTTCTGGGCACAGGAGATGTTCTGTTTTGTGGCCCAGGGACCACATGTTGTATCATAAGTTCGCGTTCCAGAACATGCCTCTGAGGACAGATGTCTGTAAATTGAATCTAGCATTCCAATGATGTCCTAAGGTCCTGTGATGTTCACTATTCTGAGTCAGGACCATTGATTTGGCGGTCTCTCTGGATGTAGTTTATCAGGGTGTTTCAGACTGTGCAATTGCGTTCAGAGGGGGCAACAATCTTGAGGTAGGCTCAGGGTCCTTGAAGGTTTCTCCTAATCTAGAAGGTTTGGGCAACTGTGACGGGCACAGTTTCCTTAGTGATGGCAGGGACAGTCCTGTGGTGTGGATCCAGAGACCCCATCCTGGAGGGCATGTGTGCCTGAAAACCAAGGACGGGAATAGATGATGTACTTTGGCCACAACCATCCCAAATGTTAGATATGGGGCCCACTCTCTTGTTGCTGAAACTTGTTCAGGGCTCAGGCTCTTTCAAACACAGCACTAGTAGCCATGGCAGCCTATAAATCTAGGTTGACTCGAGGGCCGAGCAGATTGATCCTCATGTGGGGTTTCTGGGCAGACCCACCAGGCACTTCTTCATTCAGTGGGGAAGGCAGAATGCTGCATTGTGGCTCCAGATTTCCCTCTCAAGAGGGCTTGTGGACCTGTCATGTGAGGATGGAATTGTAAACACAAGTTTACAATTCAGTGCCAAGTGGAAGGGAGTTCCAATGTGCAGCAGTTTATTCAAGACATCCATCACTGGAATAAGGGTGGATGTCAGATGTTTGCTCACAGTGGAGTTTGTATCTATGATGACAGACCAATGGATTGGTGGCATCAAGAGGCCATGGAGGACTTCACACGCTGTGGCCTCTGAGCTGCTCCAAACAGTAAGTTTTCATTCTATTGAGCAGGTGAAGTCTGGTTTGTTTGCTCTAGGTTCCCCCATGTGGAAAGACTGTGAATCAGAGCTCTCTTGCATGGATGCCTGGAAAGCACACCTCCATTGACCATTGCAGCTGAGGAACATGGCAAGTTCATTCTGGTGGCTCTGGGGCGAAGTACCAAGGCCTTGAGTTGACATGAAATCTCTTTCAGATGGGCCACAATGCTGGTTTGTGACCAAGGAGATCTTAGAATGTGCTGGATGTTAAGGTGGCATGCAGGAATCTCCTACCCTGAGGGTTTTGCACAGGTTGAAGTGCACGATATCCTTCTGGGGACAGGAGATGTTCTGTCGTGTGGATCAGGGACCACATGATGTGTCATAAATTGGTATTGCGGAACAGGCCCCTGAGGACAGATGCCTGAAAACCTAATGGGGTTCCATTGAGGGCCTAGGGACATTTCAGGTTCAATCTTCTAACTCACCATCATTGACTTGGCTGCCTCCCTGGATGTTGGTGATCAGGGTGTTTCAGACTGGCCATTTGCGTCCAGAGTGGCCGGCAATATTGGGGCCAGCTCAGGGGCCTTACAGGTTTCTCCTAATCTGGAAGCTTTGGGCAACTCTGATATGCACAGTGTCCTTAGTAATGGAAGCCAGAGTCCTGTGTTGTGGCTCCAGAGATCTCATTCTTGTGGGCATGTGAGCCATGGCTTTAGGAGAGAAGTCTGGAAACACAAGTTCGGGTTAGCAACTTTGTGATGATGTGATCACAGCCCAATGTGTAGATCTGGAGGGCAGCACGTGAGGAACTATAATTAGGGTGACTGGAAGGCAGTAACCCAGGCTTTTTTCTCTGGATTGTGTGTCCAGGGTGGCCTCGGAATGCAGGTGTGGTCTCATGGATCCATGGGAGACTATTCCTCTCTATTGGTCCTGGCAGCTCTCCATAGTTTGGTGGCATTTTCCGGGAAGGGGTGAGTGCTGTTTTCCATCTTAGGGGTGTCCTAAAACAGGGATTCCGGAGACGGCCTCTTTTTCTGGGTGTCTGGGACATGCCAACAAGCGTTAGGATTTGGGCTTAGGGGTGTACAAGGCCTGCAATGCGGGCTCATAGTGGTGCAACTGAGAGGGATTGCTTGAAACCATGCTCAGGCTGAGGGTCACAATGCCCATTTACATCCAGGGCAGCCCTCAGTAGTGGGCGTGGTCTCATTGGTGTTATAACCGGCTCCCCCATGGAGGGCGGACACCCATCCCAACAACTAAGTTTACTGCCATGAGGAAGGAGAAGTTCACTATTGTGCTTCAGGTTCCCCCATTGTCAGGGATTCCAGCAAAGGTCTGGGGACAGGTGCCTGAATATCAAGGATGGGTAGAGATGACATACTTGGGCCATGACAATCCAAAATGCTAGATGTGGGGCTCACTCTCTGTTGACAGACACTAGGTCGGGGCTCAGGCTCTGTCAGACACAGCACTAGTGGCCCGGGCAACCTACAAATAGGGGCTCCCGTGAGGGCCAAGAAGATTGATCCTCAATTGGGGTTTCTGGCCAGACTCACCAGGTACTTCTTTCTATAGGGAAGGCAGAATGCTGCGTTGTGCCTCCAGAATTCCATATCAAGAGGGCTTGGGGACCAGTCGGGTAAGGATGGAATGTAAACACAAGCTACGTTTCAATTCAGTACCAAGTGGAAGGGAGTTCCTATGTGCAACGGCTAATTCGTGATATCCAGCACCTGAGTAAGGGCGGATGTCAGATATTTGCTCACACTGGAGTTTGTGTCTATGATGACTGACCAATGAAGAGGTGGCGTCAAGAAACCATGGAGGGGTTTTCACGTTGAGGTTTATGAACTGCTCCAAACACCAAGGTTTCTTTCTACTGGGCAGGTGGAGTCTGGTTTATTTGTTCCAGGGTCCCCCATGTGGAAAATTTGGGTAGCAGAGCTGTACCACATGGATGCCTGGAAAGCTCAACCCCATTGACCATTGCAGCTAAGGAACATGTCAGGTTCGTTCTGATGGCCAATGAACGAGATATCCAGCTCCTGAGTAAGGGTGGATGGGTGATGTTTGCTCACACTGGAGTCTGTGTCTGTGATGACCGAAAACTGGAGGGGTGGCATCAAGAGTCCATAGATGATTTCCCACGCTGAGGCTTGTGAGATGCTCCAAACAGCATGGTTTCCTTCTACAGAACAGGTGGAGCCTGGTTTTTTGCTCCAGGGTCCCCCATTGGAAAAATTTGGGGAGGAGAGCTCTCCTGCATGGATCCCTGGAAAGCACACCTCCATTGACAATTGCAGCTGAGGAACATGGCAGGTTCTTTCTGGTGGCTCTGGGGCGAAGGACCAAAGCCTTGAGTTGACATGGAATCTCTTGCAGATGGGTCACAATGCTGGTTTGATACCAGGGAGATCTTAGATGATGCTGGGGGCTAAGGTTCCATGCAGGATTCTCCAAACTTGAAGGTTTGGCACAGGTCGAAGCACATGGTTTCCTTCTGGGGACAGGAGATTTTTTGTTGTGTGGCTTGGGGACCACATATTTTAACCTATATTGGTATTCCAGAACAGGCCCCTGAGGACAGATGTCTGAAAAACTAATCTAGGGTTCCAATGGAGTTCTAGGGGCAAGTCAGGTTCAATCTTCTGACTCAGGATCATGCCTTGGCTGTCTGCCAATATGTAAGTGATCAGGGTGTTTCAGACTGCGCATTTGCATCCAGAGAAGACACCAAATATGGGAGTGGGCTCATGGGCCTTGCAGGTTTTGCCTAATCTGGAAGGTTTGGGCAAATGTTACTGGCACAGTTACCTTGGAAATGGCAGACACAGTCCTGTGTTGTGGCTTTGGAGACGCCATCCTGGAGAACATGTGAGCCATGGTTTTGTGAGAGAAGTCTACAAAAACTCAAATTCGGATTAGGGTTAGTTGTGAGGTGATCGCAGGTCCAATGCATAGACCTGGACAGCAGCTCATCAGGAACTGTAATTAGGTGACTCGAAGGCAGTAGCACAGGCTTTTCTATCTGGATTGTGTGTCCAGGATGGCCTCAGAATACAGCGGTGTTCTCATGGCTCCATCGGAGATTTTTCCTATCTAAGGATCCTGGTGGTTCCTCCATAGATTGGTGGCTTTTTCAGGGTAGGGAAGAGTGCTGTTTTCCATCTTAGGGGTGCCCCAATACAGGGATTCCAGAGACGGGTTCTGGGTCTGAGTCCCTGGAAAATCCCACCAAGTGTTAGGATTTGGGCCTAGGGGTGTACCATGCCTATAATGTGGGATTATGGTATTGCCACTGAGAGTGCTTGTTTGAAAGCATGCTCAGGATGATGGTCACAATGCCTCTTTATGCCCAGGGCATCCCTCAGGTGTGGTCCTGGCGCATCTGGCTCACACTTTGAGGATCAGACACACATCCCAACAGCCAGGTTTCCTGCCATGGGGACAGAGGAGTTCTCTATTCTGCTTCAGGTTCCCCCATTGGCAGGGATTCCCGCAAAGATCTGGGGACACATGCCTGAATAACAAGGATGGGTCAGATGACAGACTTGGACCATGGCCGGTTTCACATGCTAGATATGGGGCCTGCTCTCAGGGTGGATGACACTAGGTTGTAGCTCAGTCTCTGTCAGACACAGCACTGGTGTCCAGGGAAGACTATGAATCGGTATTCCTTCGAGGACCTATCAGATTAATCCCCATTGATGTTTCTGGGCATATGCACCAGGCACTTCTTCCTTCTATGGGGAAGGCAAAATGCTGTGTTGTGGCTCCAGAATTCCTCATCAAGAGAGCTTGGGGACCAGTAGAGTGAGGATGAAATTTTAAACCCAAGCTACGGTTCAATTCACTGACAAGCAGAAGGCATTTCCAATGTGCAGCGGCTGATTCGAGATATCCAGCACCTGAGTAAGGGTGGATATCAGATGTTTGTTCACACTGGAGTTTGTGTCTATGATGACTGACAAATGGAGGGGTGGCGTCAAGAGGTCATGTAGGATTTCCCATGCAAAGGCTTGTGAGATGATCCAAACCGCAAGATTTCCTTCTTTTGGACAGGTGGAGTGTGGTTTATTTGTTCCATGGTCCCCATCTTGAAAGTGAGGGTTGCAGAGCTCACCCGCATGGATGCCTGGAAAGCACACCTCCATTGAACATTGCAGTTCAGGACCATGGAAGAATCATTCTTATGGCTCTGGGGCAAAGTACCAAGGAGTTGAGTTAACATGGAATCTCTTGCAGATGGGCCCCAATGCTGGTGTGTAACCAGAGAGATCTTAGAATGTGCTGGTGTGTAACCAGAGAGATCTTAGAATGTGCTGGTGTCTAAGGTGTTATTGTGCAGGATTCTCCTACCCTGAGAGTTTAGCACAGTTTGAAGAGCACAGTTTCCTTCTGGGGACAGGAGATGTTCTGTTGTGTGGCTCAGGGACCACACGTTGTTTCATAAGTTGGTATTCCAGAACAGGCCTCTGAGGACAGATATTTGAAAACCTAATCTAGGATTTCATTGAGGTCTTAGGGGAATGTCATGTTCAATCTTCTGACTCAGGACCATTGATTTGGTTGACTGCATGGATGTAGGTGATCAGGGTGTTTCAGACTGGGCATTTGTGTCCAGTGCTGCCGAGAATATTGGGATGGGTCAGGGGCCTTGTTGGTTTCTCCTAATCTGGAAGGTTTGGGCAACTGGAACGGGCACAGTTTCCTTGGGGATTGCAGGCACAGTCCTGTGGTTTGGCCCCAGAGAACCTATCATGGGGGGCATGTGAGCCATGGTTTTGGTAGAGATGACTGTTAACACAAATTCAGATTAGGGTTAGTGGCCTGGTGATCAAGGCCCAATGCGTAGATTTGGAGAGCAGCTCATCAGAAACTGTAATTAGGGTGAGTAGAAGTCAGTAGCACAGCCTTTTCTATCTCGATTTTGTGTCCAGGATGGCCTCGGAATGCAGGTGTTGTCTCATGTGTCCATGGGAGACATTTCCCCTCTAAGGATCCTGGTGGCACTCCATAGTTTGGTGGCTTTTTTGGTGAGGGAAGAGTGCTGTTTTCCATCATAGGGGTGAGCCAATAGAGGAATTCCAGAGACGGGCTCTGGGTCTGTGCACCTGGAAAATCACACCAGTGTTAAGATTTGGGCTTAGTGGCATACCAGGCCTGCAATGTTGGATCCTAATGGTGCAATTGAGAGGGCTTTTGAAAGTATGCTCAGGCTGAGAGTCACAGTGCCTGTTTGTGCCCAGGGCGGCCCTCATGAGTGGGCGTGGTCTCATTGGCAATGCAGCTGGCTCCCACTTTGAGGGTTGGACGTCCATCCCAACAGCCAGGTTTCCTGCTGTGTGAAAGGCGGAGTTCTCTATTGTGCTTCATGTTCCCCCATTGGCAGGGATTCCAGCAAAGGTCTGGGGACTGGTGCCTGAATACCAAGGATGGGTAAAGATGACAGATTGGGCCATGGCCGGTCCCACATGCTAGATATGGAGCCCACTCTCTGGGTGTCTGAAACTAGGTCGGGTCTCAGGGTCTGTCACTAGTGGTCAGGGCAGCCTATAATCAGGGTTCCCTCGAGAGCAGAGAGGATTGATCCTCATGTCACGTTTTTGGGCAGACTCACCAGGCACTTCTTCTTTCTCTGGGGAAGGCAGAATGCAGCGTTGTGGTTTTAGAATTCCCTATCAAGAGGGCTTGGGAACCAGTTGGGTGAGGATGGAATTGTAAACACAAGCTACAGTTCAGTTCAGTGCCAAGCAGAAGGCAGTTCCAATGTGCAGTGACTTATTCGAGATATCCAGAACCTGAGTAAGGCAGAATCAGATGTTTGCTCACAGTGGAGTTTGTGTCTATGATGACCAACAGATGGAGGTGTGGCGTGAAGAGGCCATGGAGGATTTCCCAAGCTGAGGCTTGTGAGATGCTCCAAACAGCAAGGTTTCCATCTACTGTACAGTTGGATTCTGGTTTATTTGCCTCAGCGTCCCCCATGTGGAAAGTTTGGGTAGCAGAGCTTTCCCGCATGGATGCCTAAAAAGCATACCTCCATTGACCATTGCAGATGAGGAAAGTGGCAGGATCGTTCTGATGGTTTGGGGGAGAAGTACCAAGGCCTTGAGTTGACATGGAAATGCTTGCAGATGGGCCACAATGCTGCTTTGTTACCAGGGATATCTTAGAATGTGTTGGTTGCTAAGGTGCCGAGCAGGATTCTCCTACCCTGAGAGTTTGGCAAATGTTGAAGAGCACGGTTTCATTCTGAGACCAGGAGATATTCTGTTGTGTGGCTCAGGGATATGTGTTGAATCATAAGTTGGTATTCCAGAACATGCCCCGGAGGTCAGATGCCTGAAAACGTAACCTAAGTTTCCATTGAGGTCCTAGGGGCATGTCAGGTTTAATCTTCTGACTCAGGATCATTGACTTGGCTGTCTGCCTGGATGTAGGTGATCAGGGTGTTTCAGACTGGGCATTTGCATCCAGAGCGGCCTACAGTATTGGGGTGGGCTCAGGGGCTTTTCAGGTATCTTCTAATATGGAAGGTTAGGGAAACTGTGACTAGCCAGTTTTCCTTGGGGATAGCAGCACAGTCTTGTGGTGTGGATCCTGAGATCCCATCCTGGAGGGTATGTGAGTTATGGTTTTGGAGAGAAATCTGCAAACACAAATTCGGGTTAGGGTTATTGTTGTGGAGGTCACAGACCCAATGCATAGACCTTGAGGGAAGCTCGTCAGGAAATGTAATTAGGGTGATGTGAAGGCAGTATCACTGGCATTTCTATCTGGATTGTTTAACCAGGATGGCCTTGGAATGCAGGTGTGGTCTCATGGGGCCATGGTAGACATTTCCTCTCTAAGTATCCTGTGGCTCTCCATAGATTAGTGGCTTATTCAGTGAGGGAAGAATGCAGTTTTCCATCTTAGGGGTGCCCCGATACTGGGATTCCAGAAATGGGATATGGGTCTTGGTGCCTGGAAAATCCCACCAAGTGTTAGGATTTGGGCCTAGGTGAGTACCAGGCCTTCAATGAGGGATCCTGGTGGTGTTACTGAGAGAGCTTGTTTGAACACATGCTCAGGCTGTGTGTCCCAATGCCTGTTTGTGCTCAGGGAAGCCCTCATGATTGGGCGTGGTCTCATTGGCTATGCAGCTGGCTCCCACTTTGTGAGTTGGACACCCGTCCCAAGAGCCAGGTTTTCCTGCCTTGGGGAAGAAGGAGTTCTCTATTGTGCTTCAGGTCCCCCCATTGGCAGGGGTTCCAGCAAAAGTCTGGGGACAGATGCCTGAAATACCAAGGATGGGTAGAGATGACATAGTAGGGCTATGGCCTGTCCCACATGCTACATATGGGTCCCGCTCTCTGGGTGGCTGACACTAGGTAGGGGTTCAGGCTCTGTCAGACACAGCACTAGTGGCCAGGGCAGCCATTAAATCAGTGTTCCCTCAGGTTCTGAACAGATTGATCCTTATGTGGGGTTTCTGGGCAGCCTCACCAGGCACTTCTTCTTTCTCTGGGGAAGGCAGAATGCTGTGTTGTGGCTCTATAATGCCCTTTCCAGAGGCCTTGGGGACCAGTAGGGTGAGGAAGGAATTGTAAACACAAGCTGTGGTTAAGCACCTCCATTGTGGTGTGGCTTATTTGAGATAACCAGCACCTGAGTAAGGGCAGATATCAGACATTTGATCACAGTCGATTTTCTGTCTATGATGACCGACATATGGAGGGATGGCATCAAGTGGCCATGGAGGATTTCCCACACTGAGCATCCTTAGAGAGGAAATATCTCCCATGGACCCGTGAGACCACACCTGCATTCAGAGGCCATCCTGGTCACATATTCCAGATAGAAAAGACTGTGCTACCAACTTCCAGTCACCCTAATTACAGTTCCTGATGAGCTGCCCTCCAGGTCTATGCATTGGGCCTGCGATCACCTCACCACCAACCCTAACCTGAATTTGGGTTTGCAGAATTTTCTCCCCAAACCATGGCTCATAAGCCCTCCAGGATGTGGTCTCTGGAGCCCCAGCACAAGTCTGTGCCGGCCATACAACCTGTGGTCCCTGAACCACACAACAGAATATCTACTGTCTCCAGAAGGAAACCGTGTCTTAGACCTGTGCCAAACCCTCAGGGTAGGAGAATCCTGCATGGCACCTTAGACATGAGCACATTCTAAGATCTTCCTGGTAACAAACCAGCATTGTGGCCCATCTGCAAGAGATTCCATGTCAACTCAAGTCCTTGGTACTTCTCCCCAGAGCCACAAAAATGAACCTGCAATGTTCCTCAGCTCAATGGAGGTGTGCTTTCCAGGCACCATGTGGGAGTGCTTCTACCCAAACTTTCCACATGGGGAACCCTGGAGCAAACAAACCAGACTCTCCCTGTCCAATAGGAAAATCTTGCTCTTTGGAGCATCTCAGAAGCCCCAGCGTGGGAAATTCTCCATGACCTCTAGATGCCACCCCTCCATTTTTTGGTCATCAGAGAAACGTACTCCAGCATGGGCAAACATCTGTCATCTGCCCTTACTCAGGGGCTGGATTTTCAATTCAACCACTCCACACTGGAACTTCCTTTTGCTTTACACTGAATTTAATCATAGCTTAGGTTTAAAATTCCATGCTCACCCTCATGGTCTACAAGCCCTCTTGATAGGGAATTCTGGAGACACAACACAACATTCTGCCATAACCATAGAAAGAAGAAGGGCCTGAGGAGGCTGCCCAGTACTCTACATTGATGATCAATCTGCTCGGCCTTCGAGGGAACCCTGATTAATAGTTTACCCTGGAATCTAGAGCTGTGTCTGACAGAGCCTGAACCCCAACCTTGTGTCAGCCACCCAGAGGGGAGGGCCCATATCCAGCATGTGAGACCGTCCATGGACCAGGGCCGTCAGCTCTACTCATCCTTGGTATTCAGGCATCTGTACCCAGACCTTTCCTGGAATCCCTACCAATGGGGGAACCTGAAGCACAATAGAGAACTAGGGTGACTTGAAGGCGGTAGCACAGGCTTTTGTATCTGGATTGTGTGTCCAGGATGGCCTTGGAATGTAGGTGTGGTCTGATGTGTTCATGGGAGATTTTTCCTCTCTAAGGATCCTGGAGACTCCCAATAATTTGGTGCCTTTCTCAGGGAAGGGAAGAGTGCTGTTTTCCATCTTAGGGGTGCCCAAAAATAGGGATTCAAGAGACAGGCTCTGGGTCTGGGCCCCTGTAAAATCCCACCAAGGGTTAGGATTTGGGCCTAGGGAATACCAGGCCTGCAATAAGGGATCCTGGAGGAGCAAATGATAGCATTTGTTTGAAAGCAGGCTCAGTCTGAGGGTCACCAGCCTGCTTTTGCCCAGGTCCGACCTCAGAAGTGGGCATAGTCTCACTGGCATTTCAGCTGGTTCCCACGCTGAGGGTTGAAAACCCATCCCAACAGCCAGGATTTTTTCCATGTGGAAGGAGTGTGCAGGCTCACAGTCCTGGACAGGAGCAGGAGCCTGGTCTGAACCCAGCTCTATGCCCTCCCAGCGGGGTCAACAGCTGCACCCAGGCGTCTGAGGAGAGGGGGGGAGGCTGTGTGGGGGTCACTGGATCGACAGGGCATGGGGTGGAGGGTGAGCCTTGAACAACTGGGGGAGGGGCACCATCAGGGAGCTCTGGTGGGAGCAGGAAGTCCGGTAAGGAGCTCCCAGGCAATGATGACCTCACTTCCCTGATGATAGAGCCCAACAGAATTGGAACCCATGTATCCAGGCAACCACACTCCAGAGAAAACCCCCCGGCACAGCTCATTTATGGGCATATCCTGAAGGAAGCGCAATGTTCTTGTGTTGTCTACTGAAGCCCAGAGGATGCAGGAAGAGGAAACCTTGCCCGCCAGACACGTCACCTCACTGGGCAGGTCATGTCATGTTTCCCCGACGCCTCTGGCCCTTTGGCAGAAAGAATCAAAGGGTGACACCGCGGGACTCAGAGTCAGAGTCGCACACCTTCTGATCGACCTGTGTAGCCATAGGTCTCCTCCCCGTGTGTGTGTGTGTGAGTGTGTGTGTAAAGAGAGCTCATCTGTGGTGGAGATGTCCCGAGCAGGAGCAGGCTGATGAGAGGTCAGATGCCTGTTGGGCAGGTCATGTTCACACCCCAGGTTAAGGCTGGTTAGGTGGGATCGGGTGTGGCCGCTGCACCCTTCTGCACAGGGTTTATCCTGAGACCCTGCAGGGACGTGTCAATGACCCAGGTGCAGGGCTAACCCTAACCCTAACCTCTAAACATGACCTTGACCCTGGCTGTAAGCCTGACTGAAATCCTAACCCTAGCCCTGAACCAGACACTGACCCTGACCCTGACTGTGATCCTGACCCGAAACCAATCTCTAAACCTAAGCCTGTCGCTGACCCGAATCCGGACCCTAAACCTAAACCTAATCCTGACCTTACCCTAATCCTGACTCATCCCTAACCGTGACCATGGCCTTGACCTTAATCCTAACCCTGAAGCTGACCTAACCATGGCCATAACCCTTAACCTGACCGTTACTGTGAGCCTGACCCTAATCCTAACCCTAAACGTAACCATAACCCTGACCCTAATATGGATCCTAAACTTAAACCTAACGGTGACCCTAACCTAACACAAACTGCGACCCTAACCAAATCCAAAAACTGACCCTAATGCTGTCTAACCCTAACCCTAACCATAACCCTACGTCTAACCCTAACCCTAATCACAAACCCAAACCTTTCCCTTGAACCTAACTCTGAACCTGAACCGAACATTGACCCTAAACCAAAGCCTGTCCCTGACACTTAACCGGACCCTGGCCTGGACCTTCACCGTGACCTGGATCTTAACCCTGACCCTCAACCTAACACTGACCCTAACACTGACCAAACCTAACCCTGTCCCTGACCCAAAACTAGACCCTAAACGAAAGCCTGACCTTGAACCTAAACCTGAACCTGGCTTTGATCTTCACCCTGACCCTGACCCTACCCCTGACACTGACCCTGACCCTAAACCTATCCCTGACCTTTACAGTGACCCTGACCCTGACCTAACACTAACCCAGACACTGATTGTGAGCCTAACCTTAAAACTAACCCTAAACGTAAATCTGACCCTGACCCTATCACGGGCTTTACCCGAAACCTAAATGACCCTAACCCTAACCTTGACTCTGACCCTGACCCTGACTCTTATCCTAACTATAACTCTAACCTTGACCCTGACCCTGAACTTAACTTAACTGTAACCCTCACCTTAACGCAAACACCTAACCCCAACCCTAACCTTCCCTGTCCTACTTCCCACGCACTGACTCAAGCCAGGGCTAAATCCAAGGACAGGCTGGACCTCTGTTCCAGGGATCAACCAGGAAGACCAAGCAGAGGAAGAGAGAAGTTGAAGGGGCTGATTGATTTCCCGGTCCTGTCTTGGCCTCCACTGATGTCTCCAAGTCCTCTGGCTAAACCCCATCTTGAGTGGGACCCTGGGAGGGATTGTGAATTCCAGGCCAGATGGGTGGGGGGGGGACTCGATGACATTTGCATCCGCATATGTCCAACCTGCCTGGCCATGCACCCTGAGCCTTGCTTCCCAGGATAGGCACGGTTCCGAGGCTCAGCAGACTTTAGGGCCACAGAGCACCTGGCAGAGGTGAGGGAACATGGGGGACCAGTCAGAGACAGTGCCATGGTCGCATACACATCCGCCACACGGCTGAGTTATGGGACAGGTGCTGTGTGAAGGTCTCCTGTGCACATCTGGCCCACTTGGAATGGAGGTCTTTGTGCCTGGTTCACATTTCCTCCGCCTCCACCTACTCCTGGAGGAACGGCCAGGTTCAAGCATTTCCATGGCCATCCCTTAGCGACACTTGGGAACCAGCAGTCAAGAGAGGCAGCTACTGACCCAGGAAAAAGAAGGGTACAGAGTCCAAGGAGCAGAGCTTCCCTCAAGTCCTAGGCAAACCCTGACCCTCCCATGAGTGTTGCAAGGAGGGTGCGGGCTCCTCAGGTCCTTGGGGAGAGCTACCCACCCCATCCCATGTGGGGACAGGACTTCGGGAATCCCCAGACAGATATAGGCATATGTGTTTGAGCGCACACATGCACACACACACACACACACACATACACACACACATCCCGCTCTGCCCAGCTAGGGGTCAGAGGTGGAGACACCCTGGGAAAATGGTGGGTAACAGGGGTGAAAGAAGAAAGAGGTTGGAGACAGCTCAGCCATGGGGTCAGTACCATCAGGTCTCCTGGCCAGGACCGAGGGCACTGGTTGGGGACAGTGTCTGTGGCCTGGTGTCCGTCACACCCCTGGACTACTGGAAGTAAGAAGAGGTAACCTCCCAGTGTGGACAGGGCTACAACACTGAAGGCTTCCCCTTACTCTTCTATCAATGGGGCCATAGAGACAGGGTGTCCCTAGTCTCCCACAGGCTTGTAGAAGAGCCTGAGGGCCTTCAATCTCTATCCCTGACCCACTGTGCTCCCAGTCTTGGGAAAATGCTTTCTACACCCTCGTGGTCCTTCTGAGCAGGAGACAGCCTGGAGGCTGGGGGGCTAACATTGTGGGCTTGCAGAATGTGGCAGAGTACGTGGGCCCTGGCCTGTTGACCAAGGTCAGGACCCTCCTTATTGCAGCCGCAGGGTGCCCATTGGGAAGAGGTTCCAGAGTCAGTGCTCTGCTCAGGGTGAGAAGGCTTTACTTAGCAAGGAAAAAAGCACCAGCACAGGAGAGGGAAACAGGGACAAGGGAGACTTCAGAGGTTTCTCCCATCAACCCTGGAGCCCACAGATCCTGCTCCTGTGAGACACACAAAAACAGAGGCAGACGCAGACGCAGACGCAGACACAGAGACAAAGACAAACACAGAGACAGGCGCTGAAAACAGGAGAGAGGGAAGCAGCAGAAGTCCCAGACTTTGCTCCATCAGCTTGGAAATGAGATCCAATCATTTTGTCCCCTTCTCAGTCCCATGGGCCATACACCCTGGGAGGAGGGATTCGGGAATGCCCGGGGACCACTGTGGGGGCTGGCCAGCACATGGGCGCAGAAGAGGCCCTTGGCCCTCAACCTAATGGAAGTCCCAGGAAGTCTGTGTCACCAAGGTCAGAAGCCATGCACTGCAACCTAGCCCCGGGGGCTGGGACACAAGCAGGAGAAGGGTGGCTCTGCCTGGATCCCAGAGCAGATCCATGCCTCTCTGGGCTGTGTTCCATTCCCCCGCACAACCCCAGGCTAACCCGTGCATTACCAATTGTGTGCTCTAGCCTCCTGGGAGAGCAGGGATGGAACGTATGGAGAGGTCCTATCCCTGATGGCATCACTAGAAGTAGAAGGCAGAACACACCCAATGTGCGGAAGGGGAGACTGGGGAGGCCCTGAGAGCCACAGGGTGTGTGTGGGCTCACAGTTCTGGGCAGGATCAGGAGCCCAGTCTGAACCCAGCTCTGAGCCCTCCCAGTGGGGACAACAGTTGTACCCACGACTCCCAGGGGTTGGGGGGAGGTTGTGTGGGGTGTCACTGTATGGACAGGGCATGGCGTATAAGGTGAACCTTGAGCAGGTAGGGGAGGGACGCCATCAGGGAGCTCTGGTGGGAGCAGAAAATCCGGTAAGTAGCCCTCAGGCAGTGGTGACTTCACTTCCGTGACGACAGAGTCCAACAGAATTGGGACCCACGTATCCAGGCACCCACATTCCAGAGAAAACCCTCCTGCCCAGCTCATTTCTGAGCACATCCTGAAGGAAGCGACATGTTCTTCTGTTGTCTACCGAAGTCCAGAAGATGCAGGAGGAGGAGAGCTCTCCCGCCAGACACGTCCCCTCACTGGGCAGGTCATGCCAGGATTCCCAGATGCCTCTGGCCCTTTGGCAAAAAGAATCCAAAGGTGACACCATGGGACTCAGAGTCAGAGAGTCCCACACCTTTTGATCGACCTGTGTAGACCTAGGTCTCCTCCCCATGTGTGTGTGTGTGTGTGTGTGTGTGTGTGTGTGTGTAAAGAGAGATCATCGGTGGTAGAGATGCCTTGAACGGGAGCAGGCTGTTGAGGGGTCAGATGACTGTTGGGCAGGTCATGTTCACACCCCAGGTTAAGGCTGGCTAGGTGGGATCGGGTGTGAGGGCTGCACCCTTCTGTCCAGGGTTTATCAGACCCCACAGGCATAGGTCAATGAACCAGGGACGGGGCTAACTCTCACACTAACCTGTACCCTGACCCTGATGCTCACATTCAGACTGATTCAAAGCCTACTCCTAACCCTGACCCTGACTCTGACCCTGATCCTCACCAGAACACTAACCCTAAAGCTAAGCCTGATGCTGAATCTGATCCGGACCCTGAACCTACACCTAAACCTGATGTTACCCTAACACTGATGCATCCCTAACCGTGACTCTGACCTTAACCCTAATCCTAACCCTGATCCTGACCTAACCCTGATTCTAACCCTAACCCTGACTGTGACTTGAGCCTGACCCTAACACTAACCCTATAGGTAACCATAAACCTAACCCTAAAACGGACCCTGAACCTAAACCTAGCACTGACCCTAACCGTAACACAAACCCCTACCCTAACCCAAACCCTATCCCTGACCCTAACGCTGAATAACCCTAACCCTATCCATAACCCTATTTCTAACAATAACCCTAACCCCAAACCCAAAACTTCCTGTGAACCTAAACATGACCCTGAGCCGAACCTTGACCCTAAACCAAAGCCTGACCCTCACTCTAAACTTGATCCTGGCCCTGACCTTAACGCTGACCCTGATTCTGACCATGACCCTAAACCTAACCCTTACCATAACACTGAAAAAACCTAACCCTGTACCTGACCGGAATCAGGACCATGAAACAAAGCCGGACCCTGAACCTAAACAAAACACTGGCTCTGACCTTCACCCTACCCTGACACTGACCCTGACCCTAAACCTAACCCTGACACTAACAGTGACTCTGACCCTGACCATAACACTAACCATGACCCTGACTATGACCCTGACCCTAACACTAACCCTAAACTTAACCCTGACCCTGACCCTGCAAGAGGCCCTGACCTGAAACCTAATGCTGACCCTAACCCTAACACTAACCCCGACCCTAACCCAAACCCTAACCCTGACCCTATTGCTATCTAACCCTAACCCTAACCATAACCCTACTTCTAACCCTAACCCTAATCCCAAAACCAAACCTTTCCGCTGAAACTAACCCTGAACCTGAACCGAACCTTGACCCTACACCAAAGTCTGTCCCTGACACTAAACCTGCCCCTGCCCCTGAACTTCACCCTGACCCTCAACCTAACACTGACCCTAACACTGACCCAAACCTAACCGTGTCCCTGACCCGAACCTAGAACCTCAACGAAAGCCTGACCCTGAAAGTAAACCTGAACCTAGCTTTGATCTTCACCCTGAACCTGACCCTGACCCTGATTCTGAACTTAAACCTATCCATAACCCTATCAATGACCCTGACACTGACCCTAACACTAACCCTGACACTGATTGTGAGCCTGACCTTAAACTAACCCTAAACGTAAACCTGACCCTGACCCTAACATGGGCTTTACCCGAAACCTAAACTGACCCTAACCCTAACCCTAACACCTAACCCTAACCCTGACCCTTACCGAAACCCTGTCTAAACCTAACCCTGAATCTAACTCTAACCCTAACCCTAACCCCTAATTTTAACCCTATCCCTGACGCTATCCCTCATCCTGACCCTATCCCTAACCCTGAAATTTGCCTAACCCTGACCCTGACCCTAAACTTGAACCTAAACTGAAGCCGGGCCATCACTTTAACTCTGACCCTCGCCCTGACCTTAAACCTAACCATGACCCTAACCCTATACCTGGCACTGACCCTGACCTTGACTCTGACCCTAACCCTGACCCTTACGCTAAATCTAACCCTAACCCTGACCCTGACCCTACCCTGTAACTAACCCTAACTGCAACCATCAAACTAGCCCAATGCCCTAACCCAAACCCTACCCTTCCCTGTCCTCCTTCCCACCCACTGACTCAAGCCAGTGCTAAAACCAAGGACAGTCTGGACCTCTGTCCCAGGGATCAACAAGGAAGACCAAGCAGAGGGAGAGAGATGTTGAAGGGACCCACTGTATTCCCTGCCCTGACTTGGCCTCCCTGATGTCTCCAAGTCCTCTTGCAAAACCCCACCTTGAGCGGGACCCTGGGAGGGATTGTGAATTCCAGGCCAACTAGGTAGGGGGTACTCTATGAACTTTGCATCCCCAGATGTCCAACCCACCTGGCCATGCACCCTGAGACTTGATTCCCGGATAGGCACGGTTCCAGGGCCCAGCAGACTTTGGGGCAACAGAGCACCTGACAGTGGTGAGGGAATATGGGGGACCAGTCAGGGACAGTGCCATGGTTGTGTACACATCCACCACAAGGCTGGGTCATGGGACAGGTGCTGTGTACAGGTCACCCGTGCACACCTGGCCCTCTCGGAATGGAGGTCTTTGTGTGTGGTGCACCTTTCCTCCACCTCCACTTAGTCCTGGAGGAACAGCCAGGTTCAGCATTTCCACGTCCATCCCTCAGGGATGGTTGGGAACCTGCAGTCAAGAGAGGCAGCAACTGGCCCAGGACAAAAGACGGGTACAGAGTCCAAGGAGCAGAGCTTCCCTCCAGTCCTAGGCAATCCCTGACCCTCCCATGAGGTTTGCTTAGAGGGTGAGAGCTCCTCAGATCCTTGGGGAGTGCTACCCACCCCATCCTATGTGGGGACATGACCTCGGGCATCCCCAGGCAGCTAGAAACATATGTGTTTGAGCGCACACATGCACACACACACATACACACACACACACACACACACACACACACACACCCCGCTCAGCCCAGCTAGGGGTCAGAGGTAGAGACACCCTGGGAAAATGGTGGGTAACAAGAGGGAAAGAAGAAAGAGTTTGGAGAGAGCTCGGCCATGGGGTCAGGGCCATCAGGACTCCTGGCCAGGACTGACATCCAAAGCATGGGGAGGGGAGACAGGACGGGCTGATGGTCAAGGGGTCCCCAAGGGGCCCAGGGGCTTTGCCAGGGCACTTTGACGTGACAGTGTCTGGGTCCTGGTGTCCGTCACCACCCTGGACTACTGGAAGTAGGAAGAGGTAACCCCACAGTGTGGATAGGGCTACAAAACTGAAGGCCTCCCCGTTCTCTTCTATCCATGGGGTCATAGAGACAGGGTGTTCCTTGTCTCCCACAGGCTTGTAGAAGAGCCTGTTGGCCTTGAATCTCTATCCCTGACCCACTGTGCTCCCAGTCTTGGGAAAATGCTTTCTACTACTCGAGGTCCTTCTGAGTAGAATACAGCCTGGAGGCTCTGTCAGAGTCTGTGCTTTGCTCAGGGTGAGAAGGCTTTACTGAGCAAGGAACCAAGCACCAGCATAGGAGAGGGAAACAGGGACAAGGGAGATTTTTGGAGGTTTCTCCCATCAGCCCTGAAGCCCAAGATCCTGCTCCTGTGAGACACACATGAACAGAGACAGACGCAGACGCAGACACAGAGACAAAGACAAAGACAAAGAAGGAGACAGACACTGAACACAGGAGAGAGGGAACGAGCAGAAGTCCCAGACATTCCTGCATCAGCTTGGAATTGACAGACAAATATTTTGTCCCCTTCTTGGTTACATGGGCCATTAACTGTAGGAGGACAATTCGGGAATGCCCGGGGACCACTGTGATGCCTGGCAAGCACATGGGCACAGTCGAGGCCCTTGGACCTCAACATTATAGAAGCCCCTGGAAGTCTGCGTCACCAATGTCAGAAGCCATGCACTGCAACCTTGCCACGGGGGATGGGACACAGGCTGGAGGAGGGTGGCTTTGCCTGGATCCCAGAGCAGATCCAGGCATCTCTGGACTGTGTTCCATTCCCCCGCCCATGCCCAGGCTCACCCGTGCCTTGCCAAGTGTGTGCACCAGCCTCCTGGGAGAGCGGGGATGGAACATGTGAGAGGTCCTATCCCTGATGACATCTCTAGAAGTAGAAGCCAGAACACCCCCAATGTGCAGATGGGGAGATTGAGGATGCCTGAGAGTCACAGGGTGTGTGCGGACTCACAATCCTGGGCAGGAGCAGAAGCCCGGTCTGAATCGAGCTCTTTGCCCTCCCAGTGGGGACAACAGCTACACCAAGGCCTCCCAGGAGCTGGGGGGAGTCTGTGTGGGGATCACTGGATTTACACGGCATGGGGTGGAGGGTGGGACTTGAAGAACTGGGAGAGGGGCGCCCTCAGGGAGCACTGGTAGGAGAGGAAGTCCAGTAAGGAGCACCTAGGCAGAGGTGACCTCACTTCCGTAATGACAGAGCCCAACGGAATTGGAACCCTCGTATCCAGGCACCCACATTTCAGAGAAAACTCTCCTGTCCAGCTCATTTCTGGCCACATTCTGAAAAAAGCGACATGTTCTTTTGCTGTCTACCAAAGCCCAGAGGATGCAGGCAAAGGAGAGCTTGCCTGCCAGACACGTTCCCTCACTGGGTAGGTCATGTCAGGCTTCTTCGACGCCTCTGGCCCTTTGGCAAAAAGAATCAAAAGGTGACACCCAGGGGCTCAGAGTCAGAGAGTCTCACATCTTCTGATCGATCCGTGTAGCCCTAGGCCTCTTCCCCGTGTGTGTGCGTGTGTGTGTGTGTGTGTGTGTGTGTGTGTGTTTATAGAGAGCTCATGGGGGTGGAGATGTCCCGAGCAGGAACAGGCTGATGAGGGGTCAGATGCCTGGTGGGCAGGTCATGTTCACACCCCAGGTTAAAAATCAGGTGTGGGGACTGCACCCTTCTGCCCAGGGATTATCCTGACCCCTGCAGAAATGGGTCAATGACCCAGGTTCGGGGCTAACACTAAACTAACCCCAAACCCTGAACCTGACACTGACTGTGAGCCTTATCCAAAATTTAACCCTAGCCCTGACCCTGACCCTGACCCTGACCCTGACCATGATCCTGACCCGAACCCTAACCATAAACCTAAGCCTGATGCTGATCCTGATTCGGACCATGAACCTAAATCTAACCCAGACCTTACCCTATCTCTGACTCATCCCTCACTGTGACTCTGACATGACCCTAATCCTAACCATGACCCTGACCTAAACCTGACCTAACCTTAACCCTGAATGTGACTCTGAGCCTGACCTTAACCGTTACCCTAAAGGTAGCCCCAACCCTGACCCTAATAGGGTCCCTGAACCTAAACCTAATGCTGACTCTGCCATAATACTAACCCCTACCCTAACCCAAACCCTAACGCTGACCCAAATGCTGTCTAACACTAACTATAACCTTACTTCTAACCCTATCTCTAACCCCAAACACAAACATTTCCACTAAAAAAAACCCTGAACCTAAACCGAATTGACCCTAATCCAAAGCCTAAACCTGACCCTAAACCTGACACTGACCCTAAAAGTGACCCTGACCCTGACCTAACACTAATCCTGAACCTGACTAAGAGCCTGACCCTAACCCTAGCCCTAAATGTAACCCTAACCCGACCCTAACACGGGCCCTGACCTGAAACCTAATGCTGACCCTAACGCTAACACTAAACACTAACCCTAACCCTGACCCTGACACTAACCTGATCTAACCCTAACCCTCAACGTAATTCTAACCTTAACTCTAACCCCAAACTTTAACCCTAACCCTGACCCTATACCTGACCCTGACCATAACCCTAACCCTGAACTTTGCCTAATCCTTACCCTGACCATATCCTTGACCCTAAACAGAACCCTGACCTTAACCTAAACTGAACCCTGGCCCTGAACCTAACACTGACCCTAACACTGACCCTGACCCTAACCGTAAACCTAACTCTGACCCAGACCGTGAGCCTGACCAGAACCCTTCCCTAAAGCTAACCCTGATCCTGACCCTAATCCTAACCCAGAACCTAAATGTAAAGGTGACCTTACCCTAAACATGACCCAAATCCTGACCCTGACCCTGTCCCTAACACTGAACCTGACCCTAATTCTTACCCTGACCCTGACCCTTACTCTGACACTAACCCTAACCCTGACACTGACTATGAGTCTGACCCTAAACATAACCCTGACCCTAACACTGATGCTGACCCTGACCCTAACACTAACCCTGACCCTCACTATGAGGCTGACCTTAAACCTAATCCTAAATGTAAACCTGACACGGACCTTAACACGGGCCTTACCCAAACCTAAACTGACCCTAACCCTAACACAAACCCCAACCTAACCCTGAAACTGACCCAACCACGTCTAAACCTAACCCTCAACCTAACTCTAACCCTAAACCGAACCCCTAAATTTAACACTATCCCTGACCCTATCCCTCAACCTGATCATATCCCTAACCCTGAACTTTGCCAAAAGCTGACCCTGACCCTAACGTTAAACCTAAACCGAACCCTGGCCCTGAACTTATCCCTGACACTGGCCCTGATCCTAAACCTAACCCTGACCCTTACCCTAACCCTAACCATGGCCCTGACCCTGACCTTGACTCTGACCCTAACCCGACCTTTACCCTAACTCTAACCCTAACCCTGACCCAGAACCTGACCCTGAACCTGACCCTGAACCTAACCCTAACTGTAACACTCATCCTAACCCAAACCCCTACACCAAATCTGACCTTCTCTGTCCTCCTTCCCACCCACTGACACAAGCCAGGGCTAAATCCAAGGACAGGCAGGACCTCTGTCCCAGGGAACAACCAGGAAGACCAAGCAGAGGGAGAGAAGTTGAAGGGACCCACTGATTTCCCAGGCCTGACTTGGCCCTCAGTGATGTCTCCAAGTCCTCTGGCTCAACCTCACCTTGAGCAGGACCCTGGAAGGGATTGTGAATTCCAGGACAGCTGGGTGGGGGGTACTCGATGACCTTTGCTTCCCCAGATGTCCAACCCCGCTGGCCATGCACCCTGAGCCTTGCTTCCCAGGATAGGGATGATCCCGGTGCTCAGCAGACATCAGGGACAAAGAGCACCTGGCAGTGGTAAAGGAACATGGGTGATCTGTCAAAGGCAGTGCCATTGTCGTGTACAAATCCACCACAAGGCTGGGTCATGGGACAGGTGCTGTGGGCAGGTCTCCTGTGCACACCTAGCCTTCCTGGAAGGGAGGTCTTTGTGATTGATACACCTTTCCTCCACCTCCACATACCCCTGGAAGGATGGCCAGGTTCAAGCATTTCCATGACCATCCCTCAGGGACAGTTGGGAATCTGCAGTCAAGAGAGGTAGCGACTGGACCAGGACAAAAGTCGGGTACAGAGTACCAGGGGCAGAGCTTCCCTTTAGTCCTAGGCAATCCCGGACCCTCCCATGAGGTTTGCTTGGAGGGTGAGAGCTCCTCAAATCCTTGGGGACATGACCTCGGGGATCCCCAGGCGGCTAGAGGCATATGTGTTTGAGCGCACACATGCACACACACACACACACACACACACACACACACACACACACACCGCTCTGCAAAGCTAGGGGTCAGAGGTGGAGAAACCCTGGGAAAATGCTGGGTAACAACGGTGAAAGAAGAAAGAGGTTGAAGACAACTCGGCCATGGGTTCAAGGTCATCAGGACTACTGGCCAAGACCAACATCCAAAGCATCGGGAGGGGAGACAGGACGGTCTGATGGTGAAGCGGTCCCCAAGGGGCCCAGGGGCTTTGCCAGGGAAATTTCTGTGGACAGTGTCTGGGGCCTGGTGTCCATCACCACCCTGGACTACTGGAAGTAGGAAGAGGTAACCAACCCACAGTATGGACAGGCTACAACACTGAAGGCTTCGCCTTACTCTTCTATCAATGGGGCCATAGAGACAGTGTGTCCCTAGTCTCGCACAGGCTTGTAGAAGAGCCTGTTGGCCTTGAATCTCTATCACTGACCCACTGGGCTCCCAGTATTGGGAGAAGGCTTTCTACAACCTCGAGGTCCTTCTGAGCAGGACATCTTGCAGGCTCGGGGTGCTGACATTGTGGGCTAGCAGAATGTGACAGAGCAGTAGGCTCCTGGCCTGGGGACCAAGGTCAGGACCCTCCTTGTTTCAGCCTCAGGGTCCCCATTGGGAAGAGGTTCCAGAGTAAGTGCTCTGCTCATGGAGAGAAGGCTTTACTTAGCAAGGAGCTAAGCCCCAGCACAGGTGAGGGAAACAGGGACCAGAGAGAATTCGGAGGTTTCTCCAATCAGCTCTGGAGCCCACAGATCCTGCTCCTGTGAGACACACAAAATCAGAGACAGATGCAGACGCAGACACAGAGACAAAGACAAAGACAGAGACAGACACTGAACACAGGAGAGAGGGAACCAGCAGAAGTCCCAGACTTTGCTCCATCAGCTTGGAAATGACAGCCAAACATTTTGTCCCCTTCTCAGTCGCACAGGCCATCCACCCTGGGAGGATGGATTCGGGAATCCCCGTCGACCACTGTGGGGGCTGGCAAGCAAATGGGCACAGACAAGGTCTTTGGACCTCAACATAATGGAAGCCCTGGGAAGTCTGTGTCACCAAGGTCAAAAGTCATGCTTTGCAACCTTGCCACAAAGAAAGGGACTCAGGCAGGAAGAGGGTGACTTTGCTGGATCCCAGAGCAGATCCAGGTCTGTCTGGGCTGCGTTCCATTCCTCCGACTACCCCAGGCTCACCCGTGCCTTGCCAAGTGTTTGCACCAGCCTCCTGGGAGAGGGGGGATGGAACGTATGGAGATGTCTTACCCCTGATGGCATCCCTAGAAGTAGGAGCCAGAACACCCCCAATGTGCAGACGGGGAGACTGGGGAGGCCCTGAGAGATACAGGGTGTGTGTGGGCTCAGAGTCCTGGGCAGAAGCAGGAGCATGGTCTGAACCCAGCTCTGTGCCCTCCCAGCGGGGACAACAGCTGCACCCAGGCTTCCCAGAGGCTGGGAGGAGGCTGTGTGGGGGTCACGGGAAGGAAAGACATGGGGTGGAGGGTGAGCCTTGAGCATCTGGGGGAGGGGCGCCCTCAGGGAGCTCTGGTGGGAGCATGAAGTCCGGTAAAGAGCCCCCAGGCAGTGGTGAACTCACTACCCTGACAACAGAGCGCAACGGAATTGGAACCCACGTATCCAGGCACCGACATTCGAGAGAAAACCCTCTTGCCCATCCCATTTCTGGCCATATCCTGAAGGAAGCAACATGTTCTTTTGCTGTCTACCGAAGCCCAGAGATGCAGGCAGAGGAAAGTTCGCCCGCCAGACACGTGACGATACTGCACAGGTCATGTCAGGCATCCCCGACGCTTCTGGCCCTTTGGCCAAAAGAATCAAAATGTGACACCGGGGGGCTCAGAGTCAGAGAGTCCCAAACCTTCTGATCGACCCGTGTAGCCATAGGTCTCCTCAACATGTGTGTGTGTGTGTGTGTGTGTGTGTGTGTGTGTTTGTGTGTAAAATGAACTAATCGGTGATGGAGATGCCCCGAGCAGGAGCTGGCTGTTGAGGGGTCAGATGCCTGGTGGGCAGGTCATGTTCACTCCCCTGGTTAAGGCTGGGTAGGTGGGATTGGGTGTTGGAGCTATACCCTTCTACCCAGGGCTTATCCTGAGACTCTGCAGGGACGTGTCAATGGCCCAGGAGTGGGGCTAACCCTAACCTAAAATCTAAACGTGACCTTGACACTGACTGTGAGCCTGACCTAAAGCATAACCCTAGCCCTGAATCAGACCATAACACTGACCCTGACCATGATCCTGACCCGACCCAATCTCTAAACATAAGCCTGTAGCTGACCCGATCCAGACCCTGAACCTAAACCTAACGCTGACCTTACCCTAACCCTGAATCATCCCTAACCGTGACCCTGGCCCTGACCTTAATCCTAACCCTGACCCTGACCTAACCCTGACCATAAACCTAAACCTGACCGTGACTGTGAGCCTCACCCTATCCCTAACCCTAAAGGTAACCCTAACCCTGACCCCAATACGGACCCTAAACCTAAACCTAATGGTGACCCTAACCCTAACACTAACCCAGACCCTAACCCCAACCCTAACCCTGACCCTATCGCTGTCTAACCCTAACCCAAACCCTAACCTTTCCCCTGAAACTAACCCTGCCCCTGAACGGAACCTTGACCCTACACCAAAGCCTGTAACTGACACTAAACCTGACCCTGGCCCTGACCATCATCCTGACCCGGGCCTTCAACCTGACCCTCAACCTAACACTGACCCTAACACTGAACTAAACCTAACCCTGTCCTTGACCCAAACCTTGAACTTCAACAAAAGCCTGACCCTGAACCTGGCTTTGATCTTCACCATGATTCTGACCCTGACCCTGAACTTAAACCGATCCATAAACCTAACAATGACCCTGTCCCTGACCCTAACACTAACCCTGACACTGACTGTGAGCCTGACCTTAAACCTAACTCTAAACGTAAACCTGACCCTGACCCTAACACGGGCTTTACCCGAAACCTAAACTGACACGAACCCTAACTCTAACACATAACCCTAGCCCTGACCCTGACCCAAACCCTGTCTAAACATAACCCTGAATCTAACTCTAACTCTAACCCTAACCCCTAATTTTAACAGTATCCCTGACCTTATCCCTCACCCTGACCCTATCCCTAACCCTGAACTTTGCCTAACCCTGACCCTGACCCTAACCTGAAACCTAAACCAAACCCTGACCCTGACCCTAAGCCAAACCCTGGACCTGAACTTAACCCTGACCCTAGCCATGATGCAAACCTAACCATGATGCTAACCTAACCCTGGCCCTGACCCTGACCTTGACTCTGACCCTAACCATGACCCTTATGCTAACTCTAACCCTATCCTGACCCTGACCCAAACCCTAAACCTAACTGTAACCCTCACCCTAACCCAAACCACTAACCCAAACCCTAACCTTCTATGTCCTCCATCCATGCACTGACTCAATCCAGGGCTAAATCCAAGGACAGGCTGGACCTCTGTTCCAGGGATCAACCAGGAAGACCAAGCAGAGGGAGAGAGAAGTTGAAGAGACCCACTGATTTCCCTGTCCTGACTTGGCCTCCACTGATGTCTCCAAGTCATCTGGCTCAACCCCACCTTGAGCAGGACCCTGGGAGGGATTGTGAATTCCAGGCCAGCTGGGTGGGGGGTACTCAATGACCTTTGCATCCCCAGATGTCCAACCCACCTGGCCATGCACCTTGAGCCTTGCTTCCCAGGATAGGCATGGTTCCGGGGCTCAGCAGACATCGGGGCCACAGAACAACTGGCAGTGGTGAGGGAACATGGAGGACTAGTCAGGGACAGCGCCATGGTCGCGTACACATCCAGCAAAAGGCTGGGTCATGGAACAGGTACTATGTGCACGACTCCTGTGCAGCCTGGCCCTCTCGGAATGTAGGTCTTTGTGCCTGGTGTACCTTTGTCCTTCTCCACCGACCCCTGGAGGAAAGGCCAGGGTCAAGCATTTCCATGTCCATCCCTCAGGAACAGTTGGGAACCTGTGGTCAAGAGAAGCAACGACTGGCCCAGGACAAAAAAACAGGTACAGAGTCCAAGGAACAGAGCTTACCTCCAGTCCTAGGCAATCCCTGACCCTCCCATGAGGATTTCGTGAAGGGTGAGAGCTCCTCAGATACTTGTGGAGAGATACCCAGCCCAGCTTATGTGGGGACATGACCTTGGGAATATCCAGGGAGCTAGAGGCATATGTGTTTGAGCGCACGCATGCACACACACACACACACACACACACACACACACACACACCACTCTGCCCAGCTAGGAGACAAGGGGGAGACATCTGGGAAAATGGTCGGTAACAAGGGGGATGGAAGAAAGAGGTTGAAGACAGCTTGGCCATGGGTTCAGGGGCATCAGGACTCCTGGCCAGGATCGACATCCAAAGCATGGGGAGGGGAGACAAGACGAGCTGATGGTCAAGTGGTCCCCAAGGGGACCAGGGGATTTGCCAGGGCACTGAGAGGGGACAGTGTCTGGGGCCTGGTATCCATCACCACCCTGGACTAATGGAAGTACGAAGAGGTAACCCCCCAGTGTGGAAAGGGCTACAACACCGAAGGCTTCTTCTTATTCTTCTATCAATGGGGCCATAGACAGCATGTCCCTAGTCTCACACAGGCTTGTAGAAGAACCTGTTGGCCTTGAATCTCTATCATTTACCCACTGTGCTCCCATTCTTGGGAAAATGCTTTCTACTCCCTCGAGGTCCTTCTGAGCAGAAGACAGCCTTCAGGCTCAGGGGGCTGATATTGTGGGCTTGCAGAATGTGGCAGAGCACTAGGACCATGGCCTGGGAACAAGGGTCAGGACCCTCCTTATTGCAGCCTCAGGGTCTCCATTGGGAAGAGGTTCCAGAATCAGTGCTCTGCTCAGGGTAAGAACGTTTTACTTAGCAAGGAACCAAGCACCAGCACAGGAGAGGAAAACAGGGACAAGAGAGACTTCGGAGGTTTCTCCCATCAGATCTGGAGCCCACAGACCTGCTCCTGTGATACACACAAAAACAGAGACAGACGCAGACGCAGACACAGAGACAAAAACAAAGACAGAGACAGACACTGAACACAGGAGAGAGGGAACCAGCAGAAGTCCCAGACTTTCCTCAATCAGCTTGGAAATGACACGCCAAATATTTTGTCCCCTTTTCACTCGCACAGGCCATCCACCCTGGGAGGATGGATTCCAGAGTGCCTGGGGATCACTGTGGGGGCTGGCCAGCACATGGGTGCAGACGAGGCCCATGGCCCTCAACCTAATGGAAGCCCCGGGAAGTCTGTCACCAAGGTCAGAAGCCATGCACAGCAACCTTGTCACGGGGGATCAAACACGGGTAGGAGGAGGGTGACTTTCCCTGCATCCCAGAGCAGATCAAGGCCTGTCAGGGCTGTGTTCCATTCTCCAACCCAGCCCCAGGCTTACCCGTGCCTTGCCAAGTGTGAGCACCAGCCTCCTGGGAGAGCGGGGATGGAACGTATGGAGAGTTTCTACCCTGATGGCATCCCTAGAAGCAGAAGCCAGAACACCCCCAATGTGCAGACAGGGAGACTGGGGAGGCTCTGAGAGCCACAGGTTGTGTGTGTGGGCTCACAGTCCTGGACAGGAGCAGGAGCTCGGTCTGAACCCAGCTCTGTGCCCTTCCAGCAGGGACAACGGCTGCACCCATGTCGCCCAGGGGCTGGAGGGAGGCTGTGTGGGGGTCACTGGATGGACAGGGCATGGGGTGGAGGGTGAGTATTGAGCAGCTGTGGGAGGGGCGCCCTCAGGGAGCTCTGGTGGGAGCAGGAAGTCCGGTAAGGAGCACCTAGGCAGTGGTGACCTCTCTTCCCTGATGACAGAGCCCAATGGAATTGGAACCCACGTATACAGGCACCCACATTCCAGAGAAAACTCCCCTGCCCAGCTCATTTCTGGCCACATCCTGAAGGAAGCTACATGTTCTTTTGCTGTCTACCGAAGCCCAGAGGATGCAGGCAGAGGAGAGCTCGCCCACCAGACACGTCCCCTCACTGGGCAGGTCATGTCAGGGTTCCCAGACGCCTCTGGCCCTTTGGCAAAAAGAAACAAAATGTGACACCGGGGGGCTCAGAGTCAGAGAGTCCCACACCTTCTGATCGACCCTTGTATCCCTAGGTTCCCTCTGTGTGTGTGTTGTTTGTGTGTAAAGAGTGCTCATCAGGGGTGGAGATGCCCCGAGAAGGAGCAGGCTGTTGAGGGGTCAGAAGCCTGGTGGGCAGGTCATATTCACACCCCAGGTTAAGGCTGGCTAGGTAGGATAGGATGTGAGGGCTGCACCCTTCTGCCCAGGGTTTACCTGAGACCCCGCAGGGATGTATCAGTGACCCAGGTGCGAGGCTAACCCTAACACTAACCCCTAGCCCTGACCCTGACACTGACTGTGAGCCTGAACCAAAGCCTATCCCTAGCCGTGACCCTGACCCTGACCCTGACCGTGATCCTAATCTGAACACTAATCATAAACCTAGGCATGATGCTGACCCTGATCCGAAACCGGAACTTAAACCTAACCCTGTCCTTACCCTAAATCTGATGCACCCTAACCGTTACCCTGACCCTGACCCTAATCCTAACTCTGACCATGACCTAACCCTTACCCCAAACATAACCCTGAACCTGACTGTGAGCCTGACTCTAACCCTAAATGTAAAGTAACGCTAAACCTGATCCTAATACGGACCCTGAACCTAAACCTAATGCTGATCCTTACCGTAACACTACCGTAACTACCGTAACACTAACCCCTACCCTAACCCAAACCCAAACCCTGATCCTGTCTAACCCTAACACTAACCATAACACTACTTCTAACCTTAACCCTAACCCTAAACCTAAACCTTCCCCTGAACCTAAACCTGCCCCTGAAATGAACATTGACCCTAAACCAAAGCCTGACCCTCACCCTAAACCTGACCCTGGCCCTGAACTTCACCATGCCCCAGACCCTGACTCTGACCCTAAACCTAACACCTCCCCTAGCACTGACAAAAACCTAATGCTCTCCCGTACCCGAACCTGGACAATAAAACAAAGCCTGACCCTGACCCTAAACCTGACACTGGCCCTGACCATCACCCTGACCCTGACACAGACCCTGATTCTAAACCTAACCCTGACCCTAACAGGGACCCTGACCCTGACCCTAACACTAACTCTGACCCTGACTGTGAGCCTGACCCTAACCCTAACACTAAACATAAACCTGACCCTGACCCTAATACGGACCCTGACCCAAAACCTAATGCTGAACTTATCCCTAACACAAACCCTAACCCTATACATGACACTGACCCTAACCCAGTCTATCCCTAGCCCTCAACTTAACTCTAACCATAACCCTAACCCTAACCCTAACCCCATACTTTAACCCTAACCCTGACCCAATCCCTGACACTAACCTACCCTAACCCTGAATGTTGCCTAAACCTGACCCTAACCCTAGGCTTGACTGTAAACAGGACACTTACACTGTCCCTAAACCGAACCCTGGCCCTGACCCTAACACTGACCCGGACTCTGACAGCCTGACCCGGACTCTGTGAGCCTTACCAGAAACCTAACCCTAAAGCTAATCCTGATCCTGACCATAATCCTAACCAAGAACCTAAACATAAAGCTGACCTTACCCTAACCAAGACCCTAAGCCTGACTCTGACCTTAATCCTAACACTGAACCTGACCCTAATGCTAACTCTGACCCTGACCCTTACTCTGATACTAACCCTAACCCTCACACTGACAGTGAGCCTGACCCTAAATGCAACCCTGACCCTAAACCTGACCCTGACCATGACCCTAACATGGTCTATGACCGAAAGCTAAGGCTGATCCTAACCCTAACACTAACCCCTAAACGTAACCCTGACCCTGACCCTGACACAAACCCTGTTTAACCTAACCCTCAACCTAACTCTAACCCTAACCCTAACCCCTAAATTTAACCCTGTCCTTGACCCTAACCCTCTCCCTGACCCTATCCCTAACCCTGAACTTTGCCTAATCTTGACCCTGACCTTACCTTTAACCTAAACCCTAAACCGAACCCTGGCCCTGACCTTAACCCTGACCCTAGGCCTGACCCTAATCCTAACCTTGATCCTAACACTAACCCTGGCCATAACCCTGACCTTGACACTGACCCTAACCATGACACTTACCCTAACTCTCAACCTAACCCTGACCCTGACCTTGACCCTGACCATAACCTAACCCAAACAATAACCCGCACCCTAACCCAAACCCTTAACCCAAACCCTAACCTTCCCTGTCCTCCTTCCCACCCACTGACTCAAGCCAGGGCTAAATCCAAGGACAGGCTGGACCTCTGTCCCAGGGAACAACCAGGAAGACCAAGCAAAGGCAGAGAGAAGTTGAAGGGACCCACTGATATCCCTGCCCTGACTTGGCCACCACTGATGTCTCCAAGTCATCTGGCTCAACCCCACCTTGAGCGGGACCCTGGGAGGGATTGTGAATTCCAGGCCAGCTGGGTGGGGGTACACAATGACCTTTGCATCCCCAGATGTCCAACCTACCTGGCCATGCACCCCGAGCCTTGCTTCCCAGGATAGGCACGGTTCCGGGGCTCAGGAGACTTTGGGGCCACAGAACACCTGGCAGTGGTGAGGGAACATGGAGGACTAGTCAGGGACAGCGCCATGGTTGCATACACATCCACCACAAGGCTGGCTCATGGTACAGGTGCTGTGTGCAGGTCTCCTGTGCAGTCCTGGCCCTCTCGGAATGAAGGTCTTTGTGCCTGGTGTACCTTTCCTCCTTCTCCACCAACCCCTGGAGGAATAGCCAGGTTCAAGCATTTCCATGTCCATCCCTCAGGGACAGTTGGGAACCTGCGGTCAAGAGAGGCAGTGACTGGCCCAGGACAAAAGACGGGTACAGAGTCCAAGGAGCAAAGCTTCCCTCAATCCTAGGCAAACCCTGACCCTCCCATGAGGTTTACTTGGAGGGTGAGAGCTCCTCAGATCCTTGGGGAGAGCTACCCATCCCATCCCATGAGGGGACAGGACCTCGGGAATCCCCAGGCAGCTAGAGGCATATGTGTTTGAGTGCACGCATTCACACACACACACACACACACACACACACACACACACACACACCGCTCTGCCCAGCTAGGGTTCAGAGGTGGGGACACCCTGGGAAAATGGTGGGTAACAAGGGGGAGAGAAGAAAGAGGTTGAAGACAGCTCGGCCATGGGTTCAGGGGCATCAGGATTCCTGGCCAGGACTGAGATCCAAAGCAAGGGGAGGGGAGACAGGATGGGCTGATGGTCAAGGGATCCCCAACGGGCCCAGACGCTTTGCCAGGGCAATGGGTGGGGACAGTGTCTGGGGCCTGCTGTCCGTCACCACCCTGGACTACTGGAAGTAGCAAGAGGTAACCACCCAGTGTGGACAGGCTACTCCTTACTCTTCTATCAATGGGGCCTTTCCTTACTCTTCTATCAATGGGGCCATAGAGACAGGGTGTCCCTATTCTTCCAGAGCCTTGTAGAAGAGCATGTTGGCCTTGAATCTATATCCCTGACCCACTGTGCTTCCAGTCTTGGAAAAATGCTTTCTACTCCCTCGAGGTCCTTCTGAGCAGAAGAGAGCCTGGAGGCTCGGGGGACTGACATTGTGGGCTTGCAGAATGTGGCAGAGTACGTGGTCATTGGCCTGTTGACCAAGGTCAGGACCCTCCTTGTTGCAGCCTCAGGGTCCCCATTGGGAAGAGGTTCCAGAGTCAGAGCTCTGCTCAGGTGAGAAGTTTTTAAGTAGCAAGGAACCAAGCACCAACCCAGGAGAGAGAAACAGGGACAAGGTAGAATTTTGAGGTTTCTCCCATCAGCCCTGGAGCCCAAAGATTCTGCTCCTATGAGACACACAAAAACAGAGACAGACGCAGATGCAGACACAGAGACAAAGACAGACAGAGACAGACACTGAACACAGGAGAGAGCGAACGAGCAGAAGTCCCAGACTTTCCTCCATCAGCTTGGAAATGACAGCCAAATACTGTGTCCACTTCTCAGTTGCACAGGCCATCCACCCTGGGAGGACGGATTCGGGAATGCCGGGGACCATTTTGGGGGCTGGCCAGCACATGGGCGCAGATGAGGCCCATGACCCTCAACCTAATGGAAGCCCCGGGAAGTCTGTGTCACCAAGGTCATAAGCCATGCACTGAAACCTGGCCACAGGGGATGGGTCACAGGCAGGAGGAGGGTGGCACTGCCTGGATCCCAGAGCAGATCCAGGCCCCTCTCTGTGTGGTGTTCCATTCCCCCACCTATCCCCAGGCTAACCCGTGCCTTGCCAAGTGTGTGCACCAGCCTCCTGAGAGAGCAGGAATGGAACGTATGCAGAGGTCCTACCTCTGATGGCTTCCCTAGAAGTAGAAGCCAGAACACCCTCAATGTGCAGACGGGGAGACTGGGGAGGCCCTGAGATCCACAGGGTGTCTGCGGGCTCACAGTCCTGGGCAGGAGCAGGAGCCCGGTCGGAACCCAGCTCTGTGCCCTCCCAGCGGGGACAACAGCTGCACCCAGGTCGCCCAGGGGCTGGAGGGAGGCTGTGTGGGGGTCACTGGAAGAACAGAGCATGTGGTGGAGGGTGAGCCTTGAGTACCTGGGGGAGGGGCTCTCTCAGGGAGTTCTGGTGGGAGCAGGAAGTCCTGTAAGGTGCCTCCAGGCAGTGGTGACCACACTTCCCTGGCCTCAGAGCCCAAAGGAATTGAAACCCACATATCCAGGCAACCACATTCCAGAGAAAACCCCCCTGCCCAGCTCATTTCTGGACACATCCTGAAGGATGCTACATGTTCTTTTGTTTTCTAATGAGGCTCAGAGGATGCAGGCAGAGGAGAGCTCACCCGCCAGACACGTTCCCTCACTGTGAAGGTCATGACAGGCTTCCCCGACGCCTCTGGCCCTTTGGCAAAAGGAATCAAAAGCTGACATCGAGGACTCAGAGTCAGAGAGTCCCACACCTTCTGAAAAAGCGATGTAGCCCTAGGTCTCCTCCCCGTGTGTGTGTGTGTGTGTGTGTGTGTAAAGAGAGCTCATCAGCGGTAGAGATACCCTGAGCAGGAGCAGTCTCTTGAGCGGTCAGATGCCTGGTGGGCGGGTCATGCTCACACCCCAGGTTAAGGCTGGCTAAGTGGGATTGGGTGTGAGGGCTTCACCCTTCTGACCAGGGCTCATGCTGAGACCCTGCAGGGACGGGTCAATGACCCAGGTACGGGGCTAACTCTCACACTAACCCCTGACCCTACACTGACGCTGACTGTGAGCCTGACCCAAAGCCTACCCTGAGCTCTGACTCTGACCCTGACCCTGACTCTGACCGAGATCCTGATCCGAACACTAACACTAAAGCTTAGCCTAAAGCTAAACCTGATCCGGACGCAGAACCTACACCTAACACGGATTTTACCCTAACCCTGGCTGCATCCCTAACTGTGACTCTGACCTTAACCCTAATCCTAACCCTGACCCTGACCTAACCCTGACCCTAACCCTAACCCTGACCCTGACTGTGAGCCTGACCCTAACCCTAACCCTAAAGGTGACCCTAACCCGGACCCTAATACGGACCCTAAACCTAAACCTAATGCTGACCCTAACCCTAACACAAATACCTACCCTGACCCAAACCCTAACCCTGACCCTATTGCTGTCTAACCCTAACCATAACCCTACTTCTAACCCTAGCCCTAAGCCCAAACCCAAAACTTCCCCTGAACCTAACCCTGACCCTGAACCGAAACTTGACCCTAAAATAAAGCCTGACCATGAACCTAAACCTGACCCTGGCCCTGAACTTCACTCTGAACCTGACACTGACTCTGACCTGACCTTAAATTTAACACTGTCACTAACAGTGACACTGACCCTGACCGTAACACTAACCCTGAACCTGACTGTGAGCCTGACCCTAACCCTAACCCTAAACGTAACTCTGACCCTGACCCTAACATGGATCCTGACCTGAAACCTAATGCTGAGCATAACCCTAACACTAACCCCTAACCCTAACCCTGGCCCTGACCCTGACCCTAACCGGTCTAACCTAACCCTCAACCTAACTCTAACTCTAACCCTAACCCTAAACCCAAACTTTAACCCTTACCTTGACCCTATCCCTGACCCTGCCCATAACCCTAACCCTGAACTTTGCCTAAACCTGACCCTGACCCTAACCTTGACTCTAAACAGAACCTTGACCCTGACCCTAAACCGAACCCTGGCCTGACCCTAACCCTGACTCTAACACTGACCTTGACTCAGATCTTAAACCTAACTATGATCCAGACCGTGAGCCTTACCAGAACCCTAACCCTAAAGCTAACCCTGATCCTGACCCTAATCTTAACCCAGAAACTAAACGTAAAGCTAACCTTACACTAACCCTGACCCTAACCTTAACCCTGACCTTGAACCTAACACTGAACCTGACCCTAATCCTAACCAAGACCGTGACCATTACTCTGAGACTAACCCTAACCCTCACGCTGACTGTGAGCTTGACCCTAAACCTAAACCGGACCCTAAACTGACACTGACCCTGACCCTAACACGGGCCATGACACGAAACCTATGGCTGACACTAACCCTAACACTAACCCCTAAACCTAAGCCTGACCCTGAACCAAACCCTGTCTAAACCTAACCCTCAACCTAATTTTAACCCTAATCCTAACCCCTAACTTTAACTCTATCCTTGACCCAATCCCTCACCCTGACCCTATCCTTAACCCTGAACTTTGCCTAACCCTGATTTGACTTTAACTTTGAACAAAAACTTAACCCTGATCCTGACCCTAAACTGAACCCTGAATCTGACCTTAACCCTGACCCTGGCCCTGACCCTAATCCTAACACTGACCCTAAACTTAACCATGGCCCTTACCCTGATCTTAACCCTGATCTGGGCCCTGACCCTAATTCTAAACCTGACCCTAACCCTAACACTGGCCTTGAGCCTGACCTTGACTCTAACCCTAACCCTGACCCTAACCCTAACACTGACCCTGACTGTGAGCCTGACCCTAACCGTAACCCTAAAGGTAACCATACACCTGACCCTAATACGGACTCTGAACCTAAACATAACGCTGACCCTAGCCCTAACACAAACCCCTACCCTAACCCAAACCCTAACGCTGTCTAACTCTAAACCTAACCCTAATTATAACCCTACTTCTAACCCTAACCCTAAACCCAAACCAAAACTTCTTCTGAACCTAACCCTGACACTGAACCGAAACTAGACCCTAAATATATCCTGACCCTGACCATGGCCCTGAACTTCACCCTGACCTTGAGACTCACACTGACCCTAAACCTAACCCTGTCCCTAACAGTGACCCCGACCCTGACCGTAACACTAACCCTGAACCTGACGGTGATCCTGACCCTAACCCTAAACCTAAACGTAATCCTGACCCTAACACTGGCCCTGACCCGAGACCTAATGCTGACACTAATACAAACACTAACCCCTGACCCTAACCCTAACCCTGACCCTAACGCGGTCTAACCCTAACCATCAACCTAACTCTAACCCTAACCCTTACCCCAAACTTTAACCCTAACACTGACCCTATCCCTGACCCTGACCATACCCTAAGCCTACCCTGAACTTTGCCTAAACCGGACCCTGACCCTAAAATTGCCTCTAAACAGAACACTGACCCTGATCCTAAATGGAACCCTGGCCCTGACCCTAACTCTGAACCTAACACTGACCCTGACTCTGACCGTAAACCTAACTCTGCCCCAGACCGTGAGCTTTACCAGAACTCTAACCCTAAAACTAACCCTGATCCTGACCCTAATCCTAACCCAGAACCTAAACGTAAAGCTGAACATAACCTAACCCTGACACTAACACTTACCCTGACCCTAACATTGAACCTGACCCTAATCCTAACCCAGACCCTGACCATTACTCTGACACTAACCCTAAACCTCACACTGAACATGAGCCTGGTCCTAAACCTAAACATGATTCTAACACTGACCCTGATCCTGACCCTGATCTTACACGGGCCATGACATGATACCTAACGCTGACCCTAACCCTAACACTAACCCCTAACATTAACCCTGACCCTGACCCAAACCCTGTTTAAACCTAACCCTCAACCTAACTCTAACCTAACCATAACCCTAAACCCTAACTTTAACCCTATCCTTGACCCAATCCCTCACCCTGACCCTATTCCTAACCCTGAACCTTGCCTAAACCTGACCCTGAACTTAACCTTGAACCTAAACGGAACCCTGACCTTGACACTAAGCGAACCCTGGCCTGACATTAACACTGACCCTGGCCTTGACCCTAATCCTAACCCTGACCCTAACCCTAACCCTGGCCCTTACACTGACCTTAAACCTGACCCAGGCCCTGACCCTAATCATAACACTGACCCTAACCCTAAACCTGGCCCTGAACCTGACCTTGATTCTGACCCTAACCCTGACCCTTACCCTAACTCTAACCCTAACCCTGACCCTGACCATGACCCTGACCCTAAAAGTAACCCTCACCCTAACCCAAACTCCTAACCCAAACCCTAACTTTCGCTGTCCTCCTTCCCACCCACTGATTCAAGCCAGGGCTAAATCGAAGGACAGTCTGGACCTCTGTTCCAGAGAACAACAAGGAATTCCAAACAGACGGAGAGAGAAGCTGAAGGGACCCACTGGTCTCCCTGCCCTGAATTGGCCTCCACTGATGTCTCCAAGTCCTCTGGCTCAACCCCGCCTTGAGCGGGACCCTGGGAGGGATTGTGAATTCCAGGCCATCTGAGTGGGGGAACTCCTTAGATGTCCAACCTGCCTGGCCATACACCCTGAGCCTTGCTTCCCAGGATAGGCACGGTTCCGAGGCTCAGCAGACTTTGGGGCCACAGAGCACCTGGCAGAGGTGAGGGAAAATGGGTGACCAGTCAGGGACAGCGCCATGGTCACGTACATACACCACCACAAGGCTGGATCAAGGTACAGGGTCTGTGTGCAGGTCTCTTGTGCACACCTGGCCCACTCTGAAGGGAGGTCTTTGTGCCTGGTGCACATTTCCGCCGCCTCCACCTACCCCTGGAGGAACGACCAGGTTCAAGAATTTCCATATCCACCCCTCAGGGAAAGTTGGGAACCTGCGGTAAAGAGAGGTAGCGACTGGCCCAGGACAAAAGACAGGAACAGAGTCCAAGGAGAAGAGCTTCCCTCCAGTCCTAGGCAATCCTTGACCCTCCCACGTTGTTTGCTTGGAGGATGAGAGCTCCTCAGATCCATGGGGAGAGCTACCCATCCCCACCCATGTGGGGACATGACCTCAGGCATCCCCAGGAAGCTAGGGGCATATGTGTTTGAGCACACGCACACACACAAGCACACACACACACACACACACACACACACACACACACCCTCTGCCCACCTAGGGGTCAGAGGTGGAGACACCCCGTGAAAATGGTGGGTAACAGGGGGGAAAGAAGAAAGAGGTTGAAGACAGCACGGCCATGGGTTCAGGGGCATCAGGACTCCTGGCCAGGACTGAGATCCAGAGCATGGGGAGGGGAGACAGGACCGGCTAATGGTCAAGGGGTCCCCAAGTGGCCCAGGGTCTTTGCCAGGGAAATTCCTGTGGACAGTGTCTGGGGCCTGGTGTCCATCACTACCCTGGACTACTGGAAATAGGAAGAGGTAACCCCCCAGTGTGGAAAGGGCTACAACACCGAAGGCCCCTCCTTACTCTTCTGTCAATGGCGTCATAGAGACAGGGTGTCCCTAGTCTCCCACAGGCTTGTAGAAGAGCCTGTTGGCCTTGAATCTCTATCACTGACCCACTGTGCTCCCAGTCTTGGGAAAATGCTTTCTACTCCCTCGAGGTCCCTCTGAGCAGAAGACAACCAGCAGGCTCAGGAGGCTGACATTGTGGGCTTGAAGAATGTGGCAGAGCACATGGCCCCTGGCCTGAGAACCAAGGTCAAGACCCTCCTTGTTGCAGCCTCAGGGTCCCCATTGAGAAGAGGTTCCAGAGTCAATGCTCTACTCAGGGTGAGAAGGCCTTACTTAGCAAGGAACCAAGCACCAGCCCAGGAGAGGGAAACAGGGACAAGGGAGACTTCGGAGGTTTCTCCCATCAGCCCTGGAGCCCACAGATCCTGCTCCTGTGAGACACACAAATACAGAGGCAGACGCAGACGCAGACGCAGACACAGAGACAAAGACAAAGACAAAGACAGAGACAGACACTGAACACAGGAGAGAGGGAACGAGCAGAAGTCCCAGACTTTCCTCCATCAGCTTGGAAATGACAACCAAACATTTTGCCCCCTTCTCAGTCGCACAGGCCATCCACCCTGGGACAACAGATTCGGGAATGCCCGGCGACAATAGCTGCACCCAGGCCTCCCAGGTTCTGGAGGGATGCTGTGTGGGGTCACTGGATGGACAGGGCATAAGGTGGAGGTTGAGCCTTGAACAACTGGGACTGGGGAGACCTCAGGGAGCTCTGGTGGGAGCAGAAAGTCCGGTAAGGAGCACCCAGGTAGTGGTGACCTCATTTCCTTGATGACAGAGCCCAACGGAATTGGAACCCACGTATCCAGGCACCCACATTGCAGAGAAACCCCCCCCTGCCCAGCTCATTTCTGGGCACATCCTGAAGGATGCAACATGTTCTTCTGCTGTCTACCAAAGCCCAGAGGATGCAGGCAGAGGAGAGCTCACCCGCCAGACATGATCCCTCACTGGGCAGGTCATGTCAGGCTTCTCCAAAGCCTCTGTCCCTTTGGCAAAAAGAATCAAAAGGTGACACCAGGGGCTTAGAGTCAGAGAGTCCCACACCTTCTGATCGACCCGTGTAGCCCTAGGTCTCCTCTTCGTGTGTGTGTGTGTGTGTGTGTGTGTGTGTGTGTGTGTGTGTGTTTCTGTGTGTATGTAAAGAGAGCTCATCGGGGGTGGAGATGCCCCGAGCGAGAACAGGCTGAAGAGGGGTCAGATGGCTGGTGCGCAGGTCATGTTCAAACCCCAGGATAAGGCTGGCTAGATGGGATTGGGTGTGAGGACTGCACCCTCTGCGAAGGGATTATCCTGAGACCTGCAGGGCCGGGTCAATGTCCCAGATGCGGGGCAAATTCTAACACTAACCACTAACTCTGACCCTGATGCTGAATGTGAACCTGACCCAAAGCCTACCTCTAGCCCTGACCATGACCCTGACCTCACCCTGACTGTGATCCTGACCAAAAAACTAACCCTAAACCTAAGCCTGACGATGACCCTGTTCCAGACACTGAACCTAAAACTAACCCTTACCTTATCCTAACCCTGACGCATCCCTAACCATGACCTTAACCCTAACCCTATTCCTAACCCTGACCCTGACCTAACCCTGACCCTAACCTTAACCCTGACCGTGACTGTGAGCCTGACCCTAACCATAGCCCTAACAGTGACTGTGAGCTTACCCTAAACCTAACCCTATAGGTAACCCTAACCCTGACCCTAATACGGACCATGAACCTAAAACTAATGCTGACCCTAACCCTAACACTAACCCTGACCCTAACCCAAACCCTAACCCTGATCCTAACGAGTCTAACCCTAACCCTAACCATAACCCTACTTCTAACCCTAACCCTAACCCCTAACACAAACCTTTCCCCTGAACCTAACCCTGGCCCTGACCCTAACCCTAACCCTAACACTGACCCAAACCTAACCCTGACCCTGACCTGAACCTTGCCCCTAAATCAAAACCTGACCCTGAACCAAAATCTGACCCTGGACCTGACCTTCACCCTGACCCTGACCCTGACCCTAAACCTAACACTCACCCTAACACTGACCCTGAACCTGACACTGACCCTAACACTAACCTTGATTCTGACTGTCAGCCAGACACTAATCCTAACCCTAAATGTAAACCTGACCCTGACCCTAACACGGGTCATGACCCAAAACCAAATGCTGACCCTAACCCTGACACTAACCACTAACCCTAACCCTGACCCTGACCCAAACCCAGTCTAAACATAACCTTCAAACTAACTCTAATTCTAAACCTAACCCCTAATTTTAACCCTATCCCTGACCCTATGCCTCATCCTGACCCTATCCCTAACCCTGAACTTTGCCTAATCCTCAACCTGACCCTAAACTTGAACCTAAACTGAACACTGACCCTGACCCTAAACCACACCCTGGCCCTGTCCTTAACCCTGAACCTGGCCCTTTATACGAAACCTAACCCTGACCTTAATCCTAACCCTGACCCTGAGCCTGACCTTGATTCTGACCCTAACACTGACCTTTACCCTACTCTAAACCTAACCCTGACACTGACCCTGACCCTAGCCCTAACTGTAACCCTCAACCTAACCCAAACCCCTAACCCAAACCCTGACCTTCCCTGTCATCCTTCCCACCCACTGACTCAAGCCAGGGCTAAATCCAAGGACAGGCTGGAACTCTGTCCCAGGGAACAACCAGAAAGAGCAAAGTGATGGAGAGAGAAGTTGAAGGGACCCACTGATTTCCCTGCCCTGACTTGGCCTTCACTGATGTCTCCAAGTCCTCTGGCTCAACCCCACCTTGAGCGGGACCCTGGTAGGGATTGTGAATTCCAGGCAAGCTGGATGGGGGGTACTCAATGACCGTTGCATCCCAAGATGTCCAACCTGCCTGGCCATACACCCTGAGCCTTGCTTCCCAGGATAGGCACGGTTCCGGTGCTGAGCAGACTTTGGGGCCACAGAGCTTCTGGCAGTGGTGAGGGAACATGGGGGACCAGTCAGGGACAGCGCCATGGTTGCGTACATACACCACCACAAGGCTGGGTCATTGTACAGGTGCTGTGTGCAGGTCTCCTCTGCACACCTGGCTCTCTCGGAAGGGAGGTCTTTGTGCCTGGTGCACATTTCCTCCTTCTCCACCGACCCCTGGAAGAACGGCCAGGTTCAAGCATTTCCATGTCCATTCCTCAGGGACAGTTGGGAACCTGCGGTCAAGAGAGGCAGCGACTGGCCCAGGACAAAAGACAGATACAAAGTCCAAGGAGCAGAGCTTCCCTGCAGTTCTAGGTAAACCCTGATCCTCCCATGTTGTTTGCTTTGAGTGTGAGCGCTCCTCAGATCCTTGAGGAGAACTACCCACCCCATCCCATGTGGGGACATGACCTCGGGCATCCCCAGGCAGCTAGAGGCATATGTGTTTGAGCGCACACATACACACACACGGACACACACACACACACACACCGCTCTGACCAGCTAGGGGTCAGAGGTGGAGACACCCTGGGAAAATGGTGGGTAACAAGGGTGAAAGAAGAAAGAGGTTGGAGACAGCTCTTGGCCATGGCGTCAGGGGCATGAGGACTCCTGGCCAGGACCGAGATCCAAAGCATGGGGAGGGGAGACAGGACGGGCTCATGGTCAAGAGGTCCCCAAGGGGCCCAGTGGCTTTGCTAGGGCAATTAGTGGGGACAGTGTCTGGAACCTGGTGTCCATCATCACCCTGGACTACTGGAATTTGGAAGAGGTAACGCCCAGTGTGGACAGTGCTACAACACTGAAGGCCTCCCCTTACTCTTCTATCAATGGGGCCATAGAGACAGGGTGTCCCTAGTCTCCCACAGGCCTGTAGAAGTGCCTGTTGGACTTGAATCTCTATCCCTGAACCACTGTGCTTCCAGTCTTGGGAAAATGCTTTCTACTCCCTCGAGGTCCTTCTGAGGAGAAGACAACCTGGAGGCTCAGGGGGTTGACATTGTGGGCTTATAGAATGTGGCAGAGCACTAGGTCCCTGGCCTGAGGACCAAGGTCAGGACCCCCTTTGTTGCAGCCTCAGGGTACCCATTGGGAAGAGGTTCCAGTGTCAGTGCTCTGCTCAGGGGAAGAAGGTCTTACTTAGCAAGGAAACAAGCACCAGCCCAGGAGAGGGAAACAGAGACAAGGGAGACTTCAGAGGTTTCTCCCATCAGCCCTAGAGCCCACAAATCCTGCTCTTGTGAGACACACAAAAACAGAGACAGACGCAGACGCAGACACAGAGACAAAGACAAAGACAGAGACAGACACTGAACACAGGAGAGAGGGAACCAGCAGAAGTCCCAGACATTGCTCCATCAGCTTGGAAATGACAGCCAAACATTTTGTCCCATTCTCAGTTGCACGGGCCATCCACCCTGGGAGGACAGATTCGGGAATGCCCGGGGACCACTGTGGGGACTGGCCAGCACATGGGCACAGACGAGGCCCTTGGACCTCAACGTAATGGAAGCCCCGGGAAGTCTGTGTCACCAAGGTCAGAAGCCATGCTCTGAAACCTTGCCACCGGGGATGGGACACAGGCAGGAGGAGGGTGGTTTTTCCTGGATCCCAAAGCTGATCCAGGCCTCTATGGGCTGTGTTACATTCCCTCGCCCAGCCCCAGGCTCACCCGTGCCTTGCCAAGTGTGTGCAACAGCCTCCTGGGAGAGCGGGGTTGGAACGTATTGAGTGGTCCTACCCCTGATGGCATCCCTAGAAGTAGAAGCCAGAACACCCCCAATGTGCAGACTAGGAGACTGGGGAGGCTCTGAGAGCCACAGGGTGTGTGCGGGTTCACATTCCTGGACAGGAGCAAGAGCCCGGTCTGAACCCAGCTCTGTGCCCTCCCAGTGGTGTCAACAGCTGCACCCAGGCCTCCCAGGGGCTGGGGGGAGGCTGTGTGGGGGTCACTGGATGGACAGGACATGGGGTGGAGTGTGAGTCTTTAGCAGCTGGGGGAGGGGCCCCCTCAGTGAGCTCTGGTGGGAGCAGGAAGTCTGGTAAGGAGCCCCCAGGCAGTGGTGACCTCACTTCCCTGACAACAGAGCCCAGCGGAATTGGAACCCACATATCCAGGCAAACACATTCCAGAGAAAACCCTCTTGCCCAGCTCATTTCTGGGCACATCCTGAAGTAAGCGACATGTTCCTGTGCTGTCTACCGAAGCCCAGTGCATTCAGGCAGAGGAGAGCTCACCCGCCAGACATGTCCCCTTACTGGGCAGGTCATGTCAGGCTTTCCCGACGCCTCTGTCCCTTTGGCAAAAAAAAATCAAAAGGTGACACCATGGGGCTCAGTGTCAGAGAGTCCCACACCTTCTTATCGACCCATGTAGCCCTAGGTCTCCTCCCCGTGTGTGTGTGTGTGTGTGTGTGTGTGTGTGTGTGTGTGTGTGTAAAGAGAGCTCATCGGGGGTGGAGATGCCCTGAGCAGGAGCAGGCTGATGAGGGGTCAGATGCCTGTTGGGCTGGGCAGGTTATGTTCTCAACCCAGGTTAAGTCTGGCAAGGTGGGATCGGGTGTGGGTGGATGCACCCTTCTGCCCAGGGTTTATCCTGAGACCCTGCAGTGACGGGTCAATGACCCAGGTGCGGGGCTGTGCACGCACAGGTCTTTGTGGGATCTCGGAGAAGCAGTTGCACTGGGCAGGAGGACGGTGGCTTTGGCTGGGCAGGGCTCTGATGCCTCTTTCACATTCCCCGTCTCTGCCTTGGCAGGCCACAGATGAACTAGGAAGGATGCGGGAAGACACGCAATCCTCCCTGACCCTGGATTCCTCAGTCCTGGGAAGGCCTCCGGTACCTACCAGACCACTGTCCGTGGTACTCCACTGGACTGCGGTCCTGGACACGGAGCCCACGGAGGCCAAGTCCGAGGGTGAGAAGGCTGGGATGGGGTGCCTGTGGCTGTGTGGGGAAGGGTCGGTGCTGGGCCCCACAGGGAGAAGCCCCCACGGGCTGGTGTGGGGTCAGGAGCCACAACTTGTCTCGGAGCACCCAGAGGGTGGACTGCAGTTGGGGAGTTGTCCCGGGGAGGGTTCCTTCATGGCTTCGGCTTCTCCGGGAGGCCCTGGGCTGTGTTCTGTCTCTGCAAAGCCACTTGGAGAGGCAGGCCTGCGGGTGACCTTCTCTCCTCTCACGGCTACTCCAGCGGAGGAGCTAGACCCACTCCCAACTTCAGCAACTCCGGAGGGGGACATGGTGTCTGGAGACACTTTGGCAAGAGACCGGGAGCCGACAGCTGCCCAAGCGCCTGCCCACAGAGATGCTGATGCTGTCCAGGGAGAGCTGGCTCCTGCTTCTGCCCCTACCCCTGTTCCTGCTACTCCCCTTCCCCTGCCCTTGCCAGAGCGACTCCCACTTCCCCTGTCCCTCCCTGTGCTCCTGTTCTGGCCCTTGACCCAGATCATCCCTTGGTCCCACATCTTCGCCGGTCCCTCCCTGTACCCTGTTTCTGCCCCAGACCCAGCTTCCGCCCTTGACCTCGCACCGGCCATCACCCCTACACTTGTCCCAGCTCCTGCTCCTGCCCCTGCCCCTGCCCCTATCACTTCTCCTCTCCCTGACAGGGCCACTGCCCCTGCACCCGTCCCGGCACCTTCCCCAGACCCGTCTTGCCCCTGCCCCTGCCCCTGCCCCTGCCCCAGACCCAGGTCCTACCCCTGTTACTGCCCTTGCCCTTGCCCCTGCCCGTGTCCCTGCAAAGACAGCCTCCCCTTCCCCTGCCTGTGCCCCTGTTCCTGTCCCAGGCTGAACTCCTGCCCTTTACCCTGCACCAGCCTTCACCCCTGCACTTGCCCCAGCTCCTGCTCCTGCCCCTTCCCCTGCCCCTATCTCTTCTCCATTTCCTGACAGGGCCACTGCCCCTGTACCTGCCCTAGACACAGGTCCTACCCCTGATCCTGCCCATTCTCTTGCCCCTTCCCATACCCCTGCCAGGATGGCCTCCCCTTCCCCTGCCTGTGCCCCTGTTCCTACCCCAGACCCAGTTCCTGCCCTTGACCCTGCACCAGTCTTCACCAATGCAATTTCCCCAGTTTCTGCTCCTGCCCCTTCCCCTGCCCCTGCATCTGTCCCTGCCCCGTCCTTTCTCCTTTCCCTGCCAGGGCCACTGCCCCTGCACCTGCCCCAGACCCAGGTCCTACCCCTGCCCCTGCCCCTGCCAGGACGGCCTCCACTTCCCCTGCCTGCGCCCCTGTTCCTGCCCCAGACCAAGACCCTGCCCCTGCTTCTTCCCCTTCAACTGCCACCATCCCTTCCTCTTGCCCTGCCAGGACCTCTGCCCCTTTTCCTGCACCTGCCTAGGCCCCTGTTCCTGCCCCAGACCCAGTCCTTATCATTTGCTCCTACTTCTATCCCTGCCCTTGCCTGTGCTCCTGTTCCTGTCTCTGATCCAGCTCTTGCTCTGGATCCTGCACTGGCCACTACAGCTGACCCTGTCCCCGCCCCTAGCCCAACCTCTGCCCCTACACCTTCTCCTGCGGGGCCCCCAGACACACATCCAGAGCCCACAACTCTACGGGGAGATCTCCCCACAAAAATACTGTCAGTTCCATCCCCTGACCCCGACATCCTCCCAGAATGTTTCATCCCCTCTCCTTGTGTTCTTCCTCTCCTGTACGTAGTCAGCGTTCTAGTCGCCGTCCATCTCCTGTATGCTGTGTATTATTTATTTTAAATAAAAGTTCTTGTTTTCCCTTGAACACATCATGAGCATGAAGTACTTTCCCAATGTTGGGCCACCACACCACAGAACATCGTTGCAGGATACCTCCTTACCCAAAGAAGACCCTGAGCCCAAGCTCTCCTGCCCCTTTGTTCCGCCAGCCTGGCCCCTTGCAACCCCTAAGTTGATTTCTCTTTCTGTTACTGCACGTGTTCTGGAGGTTTCTGGAAGTGGAATCCCTCAAGAGGTGCCCTTGTGTCTGCACATACTTTCAAAGGGCTCTTGTTTGGGGTTTTGTTTTGGGTTTGGTTTGGTTTTGTTGTTGTTTCTTCTTTCTGTTTGACATAGAATTTCCCTTATTGGGTGTTGAGTCGCCCAATGGATTACAGAGGAGATGTCATCCTAGGGACCCCTTTAGGAATTCTCGGGGCCAAGGCCCCTGTTCCTGCTGGGACACCACAGTCGGTCCCCAGACAGGACATGGCTGTTTCCTCCTGTGGCCCACACAGAAGCCTGGTAAATGCAGAAAGCTGGAAAACACACTGCAGAGGGCAAAAGCTTTGCTCACAACCCTAGGCCAGAGAAAGGTTTCCCATGGGTCTGCTCTAATCCATACTCCAAGTCACTGGGTCCCAGAGGGACAGAGAGAGGGACAAAGACTAAACACGTGCAAGTTCAAGGGGAAGGAGAGGCACACAGGGAGTATGTGTCAGGAGATGCAGGAGCTCCCGAGGAAGTACACAGGCAAAGGAAACCCTGGGGAGGCAGTGTTGGTCACCCTCAGACTGGCAGGTGTCTGGTCTGGGGACCAGCAGCCCTGGGGAGAACGTGAGGAAGCAGAGGTCCAATGAAGGTCCCCTGGAGAGAAGGGAGAAATGCAACCCTGTCTGGACAACAGTGAGCAACACCCATCCCAGGCCACAGGGACACCTATCACCTAGCAGGGCTCAGCCTGGGACTCACCCCCAGAAACTCTGGTTCGGTTGGCCAGAGATGTGTTTTCAGTAGTATTTGGCACAGCAGTGGTTGGGACAGGAGGGAATGGAACAGTGTTCTTGCACAAAGAGATGGATGGGATCTTCATCCCAGTCCTCATGACAGAATGTCCTGTAGCTACTATCTCAGTGCTGTCTTGGGCACAGGATCAGAGTAAGACCTACTGAGACCACACTCCTACCACCCTGCTCCTGGGGACATTCCTTAGAGTTTAAGGAAGAGGTGGAGATGATCCAGGATGACAGAGGGCCAAGGAGAAGGAAGGTCAGCACAAGAAGGACAGATGGACCTGCCCCAAGCAACCATCCGGAGCCAAATCCTAACTGGAACCAGAACCCCAATACTAAGTCAAACCCGGCAGAACCCGAACCCAAACACATATCCCTAAACCCCAACATGAGCACGAACCTGAACCCTAAATCTAATCCTAAACTGAACCCTAAACCAAACCCTAATCATAACCCTAATCCTAAAGAAAACCCTAACACTAACCCCTAACCCTGACCCTGACCTGACCGTGATCATGACCCAAACCCTAACCCTAAACCTAAGCATGATGCTGACCCTGATTTGGACCCTGAACCTAAACCTAATCCTGACCTTACCCTAACCCTGACTCATCCGTAACTGTGACCCTGACTCTGACCCAAATCCTAACCCTGACCCTGAACTAACCCTGACACTAACCCTAACCCTACCATGACTGTGAGCCTGACCGTAACCCTAACTCTAAAGGTAACCCTAACCCTGACCCTAATATGGAGTCAGAACCTAAACCTAACGCTCATCCTAACCCTAACACTAACACCTACCCTAACCCAAACCCTAAACCTGACCTTAATGCTGTCTAATCCTAACCCTAAACATAACCCTACTTCTAACCCTAACCCTCACCCCAAACCGAAACCTTTCCCCTGAACCTAAACCTGACCCTGACCCTAACACTTACCCTAACCCTGATCCAATACTAACCCTGATCCTGACCCGAGCCTTTACCCTAAACCAAAGCCTGAACCTGACCCTAAACTTGATCCTGGCCCTGACCTTCAACCTGACCCTGAAGCTGACCCTGACCCTAAACCTAACCCTTACCCTAACACTGAACCTGACACTGACCCTAACACTAACCCTGACCCTGACTGTGAGCCTGACCCAAACCCTAACCCTAAACATAACCCTGACCCTGACCCTAACATGGGCCCTGACCCGAAACCTAAAGCTGACTCTAACCCTAACACTTACCCTTAACCCTAACCCTGACCCTGACCCTAACCCGGTCTAACCCTAACCCTCAACCTAACTCTAACCCTAACCCTAACCCCAAACTTTAACCCTATCTCTGACCCTATCACAGAAAGTAAGCTTCTTTAAGACCAGAATGCTCCCTCCTGTCACATTTGGTGTCTCAAACAGTCATATTTATGCACTATTTGACTAGAAAAAAGCACATGCATAAACATACCGGTAAATACAGAAATGAGAGAACACTGCAGTCCTCACCTTAAATGCCTCCAGGGCCCCAGGAGCTCTGTCTGCTTCTTGGGAGGATTTTCCACGCTACAGGTGACCATTCTTGGTCTATACTGGCACTGTCACAAGTACAGCACAGCCTGGGGGCTTCACCCAGACATGTGTCCCTCACAGTCGGCAGTGTTGGGAAGACTCGGTCTTTGGGGTAGCCACTTCATGCTTCAGCATCCATCTTCTCACTGTGTCCTCAGTGAGGGAGAAGGAGAAAAGGAGCCCCCAGATGTGTCTTCTATAGGGCATTAATCCCAATTACGGTCTGCACCCTCATGACCTCACCTTCCCAAAGGGGGTTAGGATTTCAACATAAATTTTGGGAGGACAGAATTTATCCCCTGACATAAAATGCATGTCCTTCCTACCTGAAGATGCACTCACACAGTCCCAACAGTCCCAGAGTCTTAACCCACTCCAGCAGCTGCTCTGAAGTCTAAGGTTGACGTCGAACCTGAGGTAGGATTCCTCCTGAAGCAGATTCCTCTCTGGCTGGGAACCTCTGAAGCCACAGAAGTTATGTGAATCCCAGACACGACAATGGGACACATTCCCACTCCAAAGCGGAGAAATAGTGAAGAAGAAAGGATACAAGGATCCCAAGTAAGTCAAGCCATAAGGCAAACTTCACAAGATCTAAGGGTTAAGAATGATCTCCTCAGTACAGTGCCTGCCTCGCAAGCACAATGGGGTGGTAACACCATGGGATGGCCCATGGCAGCTCTCTAGGCCTGGGGTCCTGTGCCCGTGGCGCTGGCCATCTCTGACCTTCAAAACCTGGCAGAGGTGTCTGGCACCCTGAGCCCATGCAGTGCACACAGGGCAGAGATGGCCCCCCAGCTGGCCTGTACCTTCTGGAGTGCAGGACACTGCAGCGGGCACCACACAAGTCTCACCGAGCCACACCTGGGGCAGCACCGACTGATGACCCCAGGCACCTGCCGCCCCCCTTCCACCATTGTGGCAGCGCTGTGCGTCTCTGAACTGCATCTTCCCTTGTCTCGGAGATCAGCTCCGGCTTCTGTGGAGATGGCTGACCCTGCAGTCAGACCACACACCAGTGTTCTCTGTTTTTGCAACATGGATAAGCTGAGAATTTGTGAAATCTTTGAATTCCAATTTCTTTTGAGTTCCACTATTCTTTTAATAATTTAATGTCTCTCCTCATATTTTTTTAAATTTATTTTTATTTATTTTCAGCATAACAGTATTCATTATTTTTGCACCACACCCAGTGCTCCATGCAATCCGTGCCCTCTATAATACCCACTACCTGGTACCCCGACCTCCCACACCCCCGCCACTTCAAACCCCTCAGATTGTTTTTCAGAGTCCATAGTCTCTCATGGTTCACCTCCCATTCCAATTTCCCACAACTCCCTTCTCCTCTCTAACTCCCATTGTCCTCCATGCTATTTGTTATGCTCCACAAATAAGTGAAACCATATGATAATTGACTCTTTCTGTTTGACTTATTTCACGCAGCATAATCTCTTCCAGTCCCATCCATGTTGTTACAAAAGTTGGGTATTTAACCTTTCTGATGGTGGCATAATCCTAACCCTAAACATAGGGACATGTGTAATGGACCACATCTTCCTTATCCATTTGTCCATTGAAAGACATATTGGTTCTTTCCACAGTTTGGTGAACATGGACATTGCTGGTATAAACATTAGGGTACAGATGGCCCTTCTTTTTGCTACATCTGTATCTTTGGGGTAAATACCCAGTAGTGCAATGGCAGGGTCATAGGGAAGTTCTATTTTTAATTTCTTGAGGAATCCCCACACTGTTCTCCAAAGAGGCTACACCAACTTGCATTCCCACCAACAGTGTAAGAGGGTTCACCATTCTCCACATACCATCCAACACATGTTTTTTCCTGTCTTGCTAATTTGGGCCATTCTAACTGGTGTAAGGTGATTTCTCCATGTGGTTTTAATTTGAATCTCCCTGATGGCTAGTGATGACCTGACAGATTCCCTGGGGAATTCTACCAAACCTTCAAAGAAGAAATAACACCTATTCTCCTGAAGCTGTTTCAAAAAATTGTAGCAGAGGGAAAACTTCCAGACTATTTCTATGAAGCCAGCATTACCCTGATCCCCAAACCAGGCAAAGACCCCACCAAAAAGGAGAATTTCAGACCAATATCACTGATGAATATGGATGCTGAGATTTTCAACAAGATCCTAGCCAATAGGATCCAACAGTACATCAAAAAGATTATCCACCATGACCAAGTAGGATTCATCCCTGGGCTACAAGGGTGGTTCAACATTTGCAAATCCATCAATGTGATAGAAAAATGAATAAGAGAAGAGAGAAAAACCGCATGGTACTCTCAATTGATGCAGAAAAAACATTTGACAAAATCCAGTATCTGTTCCTGATTAAAACGCTTCAAAGTATAGGGATAGAGGGAACATTCCTGAACTTCATAAAATCTATCTATGAAAGACCCACAGCAAATATCATCCTCAATGGGAAAAAGCTTGCAGCCTTCCCATTGAAATCAGGAACACGACAAGGATGTCCACTCTCACCACTCTTTTTTTTTTCCCAATTTATTTATTTTCAGAAAAACAGTATTCATTATTTTTTCACCACACCCAGTGCTCCATGCAAGCTGTGCCCTCTATAATACCCACCACCTGGTACCACAGCCTCCCACCCCCCCCGCCACTTCAAACCCCTCAGACTGTTTTTCAGAGTCCATAGTCTCTCATGGTTCACCTCCCCTTCCAATTTACCCAAATTCCCTACTACTCTCTAACACCCCTTGTCCTCCATGCTATTGGTTATGCTCCACAAATGAGTGAAAACATATGATAATTGACTCTCTCTGCTTGACTTATTTCACTCAGCATAATCTCTTCCAGTCCTGTCCATGTTGCTACAAAAGTTGGATATTCGTCCTTTCTGATGGAGGCATAATACTCCATAGTGTATATGGACCACATCTTCCTTATCCATTCATCCGTTGAAGGGCATCTTGGTTCTTTCCATAGTTTGGCGACTGTGGCCATTGCTGCTATAAACATTGGGGTACAGATGGCCCTTCTTTTCACGACATCTGTATCTTTGGGGTAGATACCCAGGAGTGCAATTGCAGGGTTGTAGGGAAGCTCTATTTTTAATTTCTTGAGGAATCTCCACACTGTTCTCCAAAGAGGCTGCACCAACTTGCATTCCCACCAACAGTGTAAGAGGGTTCCCCTTTCTCCACATCCTCTCCAACACATGTTGTTTCCTGTTTTGTTAATTTTGGCCATTCTAACTGGTGTAAGGTGATATCTCAATGTGGTTTTAATTTGAATCTCCCTGAGGGCTAATGATGATGAGCATTTTTTCATGTGTCTGATAGCCATTTGTATTTCTTGATTGGAGAAGTGTCTGTTCATATCTTCTGCCCATTTTTTGATGTGTTTGTCTGTTTCGTGTGGGTTGAGTTTGAGGAGCTCATTATAGATCCTGGATATCAACCTTTTGTCTGTACTGTCATTTGCAAATATCTTCTCCATTCCGTGGGTTGCCTCTTTGTTTTTTTTTTTTTGACTGTTTCCTTTGCTGTGCAGAAGCTTTTGATTTTGATGAAGTCCCAGAAGTTTATTTTCGCTTTTGTTTCCTTTGCCTTTGGAGACGTATCTTGAAAGAAGTTGCTGTGGCTGATATCGAAGAGATTACTGCCTATGTTCTCCTCTAAGATTCTGATAGATTCCTGTCTCACGTTGAGGTCTTTTATCCATTTTGAGTTTATCTTTGCGTACGGTGTAAGAGAATGGTCGAATTTCATTCTTCTACATATAGCTGTCCAGTTTTCCCAGCACCATTTATTGAAGAGACTGTCTTTTTTCCACTGTATATTTTTTCCTGTTTTGTCGAAGATTAATTGACCATAGAGTTGAGGGTCCATATCAGGGCTCTCTACTCTGTTCCACTGGTCTATGTGTCTGTTTTTATGTCAGTACCATGCTGTCTTGGTGATCACAGCTTTGTAATAAAGCTTGAAATCAGGTAAGGTGATGCCGCCAGCTTTATTTTTGTTTTTCAACATTTCCTTAGCAATTCGGGGTCTCTTCTGATTCCATACAAATTTTAGGATTATTTGCTCCAGCTCTTTGAAGAATGCCGGTGGAATTTTGATCAGAATGGCATTAAAAGTATAGATTGCTCTAGGCAGTATAGACATTTTAACAATGTTTATTCTTCCGATCCAAGAGCATGGAATGGTCTTCCATCTTTTTGTGTCTTCTTCAATTTCTTTCATGAGTGTTCTATAGTTCCTCAAGTATAGATCCTTTACCTCTTTAGTTAGGTTTATTCCCAGGCATCTTATGGTTCTTGGTGCTATAGTAAATGGAATCGATTCTCTAATTTCCCTTTCTGTATTTTCATTGTTAGTGTATAAGAAAGCCACTGATTTCTGCACATTGACTTTGTATCCTGCCACGCTGCTGAATTGCTGTATGAGTTCTAGTAGTTTGGGGGTGGAGTCTTTTGGGTTTTCCATATAAAGAATCATGTCATCTGCGAAGAGAGAGAGTTTGACTTCTTCATTACCAATTTGGATATCACTCTCACCACTCTTGTTCAACATAGTATTAGAAGTCCTTGCAACAGCAATCAGACAACAAAGAGAAACAAAAGGCATCCAAATTGGCAATGAAGAAGTCAAAATCTCTTTCTTCGCAGATGACATGATTCTTAATATGAAAACCCAAAAGACACCACCCCCAAACTACTAGAACTCATATAATAATTCAGCAATGTGGCAGGATACAAAGTCAATGTGCAGAAATCAGAGGCTTTCTTATACACTAACAATGAAATTACAGAAAGGAAAATTAGAGAATCAATTCCATTTACTACAACAACAAGAACCGTAAGATACCTGGGAATAAACCTAACCAAAGAGGTAAAGGATCTGTACTCAAGGTACTACAGAACACTCAAGAAAGAAATCAAAGAAGACACAAAAAGATGGAAGACCATTCCATGCTCTTGGATCAAAAGAATAAACATAGTTAAAATGTCTATACTGCCTAGAGCAATCTATACTTTTAATGTCATTCTGATCAATATTCCACTGATATTTTTCAAAGAGCTGGAGCAAATAATCCTACAATTTGTATGGAACCAGAAGAGACTCTGAATCGCTAAGGGAATGTTGAAAAGCAAAAATAAAACTGGGGCCATCACGTTACCTGATTTCAAGCTTTACTACAAAGCTGTGATCACCAAGACAGCATGGTACTGGCATAAAAACAGACACATAGGCCAGTGGAACAGAGTAGAGAGCCCAGATATGGACCCTCAACTCTATGGTCAATTAATCTTCGACAAAACAGGAAAAATATACAGTGGAAAAAAGACAGTCTATTCAATAAATGGTGCTGGGAAAACTGGACAGCTATATGTAGAAGAATGAAACTCGACCATTCTCTTACACCATACACAAAGGTAAACTCAAATGGATAAAAGACCTCAACGTGAGACAGGAATCCATCAGAAACCTAGAGGAGAACATAGGCAGTTATCTCTTTGATATCAGCCACAGCAACTTCTTTAAAGATATGTCTCCAAAGGCAAAGGAAACAAAAGCGAAAATAAACTTCTAAGACTTCATCAAAATCAAAAGCTTCTGCACAGCAAAGGAAATAGTCAAGAAAACAAAGAGGCAACCCACGGAATGGAAGAAGATATTTGAAAATGACAGTACAGACAAAAGGTTGATATCCAGGATCTACAAAGAACTCCTCAAACTCAATACACACAAACCAGACAATCATATCAAAAAATGGGCAGAAGATATGAACAGACACTTCTCCAATGAAGACATACAAATGGCTAACAGACACATGAAAAAAATGTTCATCATCTCTTCTCACATTTTGCTATAAGCAGTCCGGAGCAGCCACGGCGCACCTTCCACAGCTGGCTTGGGAAGCGCTTGAGCCAAGCATTGGATTTTGTCCCATGGAAGCCTAACCCTAACCCTAAACTAACCCCAACCTAACCCCAACCATCAGTAAACCACTAGGATAGGAGCCCACCTGAGCCTTGTTCTTTACCGCTTTGAGGCAAGGATGGCCCTTCCCCATGTCTGGCGGAGGCCGTCAGGATGGCCTCACCCCCCGCATTTCCACCAACCTATTTACCCCCAGTTCCCCTGGGTTAGAGCTCTCCAGCCCCCTCAGCCCCTTCCCGCCCCGCACGGAATCAGCCCATCCGCGCAGCAGACCCTAATGCTAACCCTTTCCTGGCTCCTCCCAGCGCCTACAGCCTCTGCCCAGTACCTGGTCCACCGCCACGGCCGCATTTTCCAGGTGTCCGTCACGGCGACACCCACTTCTGTGCTCCAGTTTTTGTCTCGTCCATGCACGGCTGGAGCAAAGCCGCGTAGACCGGGTGGTGCGGGCACAGCTGGACGCTCCCCCGCTCGCCGCTGGGTCGGATCCCGGCCCTGCAGTCCGCTTGCCTGCTCGGGAGCTCCGGGGCGCGGGACCGCCGCTCTCCGAACCCGCGGGTCCTCCCCGGGTTCTCTCTCGGTCTCTCCGCGTCGCTGCACGCGAGGACCCTGGAAAAGCTCCCCTGGCGAACCCCAGGCCCTGCACCCCGCACCGTCTGGGTGGCCTCGGTCACGCCGAGCTGCCCTGCGCCTCTGCGCCGCGGACCCTAGGCTGCAGGAGGATGGACCTTCCCATCGCGTCCCCTGTGCCCCGATGCCAGGCCCAGAAGCTCAGCGTTCGTGGAGCGAATACATGGAGCCATTCCGGGATCAGCCCAAGGTCGGTCCCATTAGATAGTCCGTGGGCCCCTGACACCAACCAGAGAGACCTCCCCTCCCCTCCCCCTACTCTTTTCCAGAACTGAGTAAAGGGAACCTCACTTCATATAAAGTCAGGAGGACGGGGCGCCTGGGGGCTCAGTCCTTAAGGGTCTGCCTTCTGCTCAGGTCGAGTCCCAGCAGGCTCCCTGCTCAGAGGGGAGCCTGCCTCTCCCTCTGACCTCCCCCCTGGTTGTGTGCATTCTCTCTGTCTCTCTCAAAGAAATAAGTTAATTAATTAAATCTTTTAAAAATAAAGTAAAGTCGGGAGGCCCTGAAGGGGAAGCACACGCCTTACCACTTCCCTCATAGCTCCCAGGAAGAGGGAAGGTTTCCTCTGAGCCCCACACAGCAGCTGCCATCCCCGCTGCAAGGAGAAGCAAAGCCTCGGGACAGAGGGTTAGGGCTCCACACAGCCCCGCCCACCCCCATCCTCTCTAGAACAGAGCCTCCTCACCTTGGTTCTCCAGACTGGCCTGTGGTTCCAAACAGGTGCTGATCGCAGTTCCTCTGGTTCCTGAATAAACCCATATTGTTGGTAAAAATAAATATTTTTTTTTTCTTTTAAGGTCAATACTTTCCTGGCTGTGAGTCATCCAGCTCTTCTTGAAAAGTGGAAGAGCTTTAAAAAGCTTGAAAAAGAAGAGCTTCAAAAAGCTTGAAGAATTTTCAAGAGAAAAACAATTTTATCTTTCTTAGCTCTTTATTTGGTGGCCCTGCCCGAATAAGCAGTTAACAGTGTAACACTGTCTTAAATCACTAAAGTCTGCTTTTGCTGGCTCTGTGGTCTCTGTGGCAACCAACAAAGAATTTTATCCTTCGGAAAACATTTCTTGGGGCATCTGAGTTTCTCAGTCAGAAAGTCATCCGCCTTTGGCTCAGGTCATGATCCCAGAATCGTGGAATCGAGTCCCTCATCAGGCTCCCTACTCAGAGGGGAGCCTGCCTCTCCCTCTGCCCCTCCCCCTGCTGTGCTCTCTCTCTCTCTCAAATAAATAAATAATATCTTAAAAAATTCTTACTTGTTATGAATCAAATTTTCATCTGATGTTGCTTTGGGCTTTGCAGACTCAGACCTACTTCCTGGGTTTCCTGACAGCACACCATTTTATAGATAAATGTCCTTTTAGGATAACCCAGGAGTAAACCCACCTGGTCAGGCAAACTGACTTCCCTTCCACCCAAATGTGTCAGGTTGCATTTGAGAAAAGTGTGAGATGTTCTTACGTGTGTTCTGCTAAGATTCATAAATGCGCTGCTAGAACAACTCAATGTGAATCTTTTTGGTCATCTGCCAGTGACTGTACTATATTACCAAGTTTGTAGAATGTATAGATTATAAAAAGAAACTCTGAAAAGAAGATAAGAGCTGACACTATACTTGTTCATTCATTACTGGAAAGTTGGATTGGCTCCTCTTCAGACTATATGGAATAGAAACATGGCTCAAATTTACAAAATGATTATTCACAATTTAGAGTATTTTCTGTAAAAAATAGTTATCCATCCAACAAATACTAGTTTGCAGGTGCTAGGGCATATCAGTGAACAAACATTTCCCCTAATGAGATTTATGTCTTAGTGCAGAGATGGGAATGAGGCAGGAACAGTGGGGTTTTACGACTATAACAGACTAGGAAGCATGTGACTTTTATCTTGGATACAAGGTGCATTGGAAGATGCTGAAAAGAATGTCAACAAATACAATTTTACCAACATAAATTCAATTGTTACATAAGATTTTTATATGAAAAATTGATATAAAATTTAATAGACCTATTAATACCTATTTATATGTATATGTAAACATGCAAAATTTTAATATTTAACAAGTTTACTTATTTTTTACTTCTATTGGTGAAAATGTCTAGACATACACAGAAATAGAGCAGTGGGCCTCTCATGCACATCACCCACCTTTGGCAATTATCAGCATTTTGCCATATTTGTTTCACTAATCTTCATCTTTCTTTTTGCTGGAATAATTTCAAAGAAAACCCCAAACATCATGTCATTTCATCTGCAAAACCGTCAGTCTCATCTCAAATAAAAAAGACATTTTCTGGGGTTCCTGGGGGACTCAGCTGATTCAGTGTCTGACTTGATTTCAGCTCAGGTCCTGACCTCGGGGTCTTGGGGTCAAAGTTGAGCTGCACACTCAGGGGAGAGTCTGCTTGTCCCTCTCCCTGCCCCTCCCCCCTGCTCTCTCTCTCTCCCTCGCTCTCGCTTTCTCAAATAAATAAATAAAATCTTAGAGAGAGAGACATTTTCTTATTTAGCCGTGATGGCATTTTCACACCTATGAAAATTCACCACAGTTTCTTTGTATCAGTTTGTGCCTATTTCAAAACTAAACTTGCCATATTGTCTGAAAAAGAAAAATGTTCTTTCATGGTTGGTTTTATTTCCATCGGGACTCAGACATGGAGTACGCACTGTATTTTGTTCCTGTGTCTGCTAACCCTCTTCTTTACCACAACCCTCTCTCTCCGCCCACCCTCTGTGGGAGTGGATGGATCCATCCTGTCCCTGCCACGTCTGGTGGCTGAGCCGTTCCTCCGCAATTGGTGAGTTCAGACAGGGCCTCCAGCCCCGTGGACTGCTGTTCCATTCATCCTTCCGCCATCTGTTTCCTGCACAGTAGAAGTTAGCTCTAAGTGTTTGACTAGAGGCAGGATCCATTTTTTTAAAAAAATATATTTAAATAACTAAATATTTTAAAAAATAAACAAAAAGAATGGTACTTGTGATGGTGAATTTTGCACCAACTTCACTAAGCCTTTCTGTGAAGGCACATGTGAGATGTGACTAACATTTAAATTGTTAGACTTTGAGTAAAGCAGGTGACACTCTCTAGGGTGATGAAGGTCTTTGTGGAGATGAGCCTGACCTTCCTGGGAAAGAAAAATTTCTGAGAGAAGATGGCCTTCAGTCTCAAACTCTCGCATGAGTCTCATGGGTCTCCAGCCTGCGGGAAAGAGGACACCAATCCACGTATGCAGATCTTGATGGCCAGTATAAAGGTACAGGAGATGTAGGTCGGTGTAGAAATAGAGAGATGATAGAGGTACAGGCACAGAACTCCTATTGGTTTTGCTTCTTGGGAGAATCCTGAAAAATACAGTACTTTTTAAGGGAGAATATTTCAACAAATATAGCTCCCTAAAATATGAAAAGGGCAACATGAAACATCAAATTATTAAGAAATAAGGCAGAAAATATTGAGGTTATGCTTGCCTCTATTTTGTTTCTTCTGTGTTCAGACTGAACTTTGATGAATTTTGGAGGTGAGTGATTGTCCTTCGATGGAAAAGAGAGTAGACTGCTGAAGGCTCCGGTGTGTTTTCCCAGGGAGTTATTTATTTTGGAAGTCATTTAATATTAATTATGTTCTAGCACATTAAAAAAAAAAAAACAAACACTCTTATTCCGGTTAAGGTTTCACTCAAACTCTACTTTTATGTGTTTTTGAACATGTAGCCCATTTCCGTTTTGTAAACTTGGCTGTCTTACCTCCTTCAAGATGCTGCATAAGTCATAACCCCCATAAATGTCCATGGTCATCATTATCACCAGCAACACCACAACCGATTCACTCTGAGTACGTGCGGAGCTCCTCACTCGGCAGAAAACACTTTCACTTCCCAAGTGAGTTTATGAACTACCATTTCATAATGAGTTTTTAAAACGGGACTCATTGCCCAGGCCACACTTAACAGTACCCTAAGCTGATGTGGCCAGTCTTCCCAAGAGCCAACCCTTTGCTTTCCCCAGAGGTCGCAGCTCCTCCTGCATTACTCACAGCCCTCTGGGCTGGGTACAGTGGAGCAGAACAGCTCCAACAAGATCCATGCATTAGGGAGAAAGCGAGGGCTGCAGAGCAATGAAGAAGGTAGCCCACCCCAGCCCTTCCCAGCCCACAATGGGCCTTCCCTTCACACACCCGAAATCACCATCTGTCACGCCAGTGCCTGTAACAACAATGGTCCATCCAGTGCCTGCCTGGCAGCTGGGTGACCTTGGGAAAACCTCTTAACCTCCTCAAGTCCCATTTATTAGTCTGTAGAAGAGGGTTAGTGAGGCTCTCACGGCTCTATGAGCACCCAAGTTCCCGAGTGTGAATGCAGCTGACTCCAACAAAGAAAGCTTGACAAAGGCAGATGAATAAACAGACAGATGCATGGGCAAGCCAGAGGGATGGGTGGACAAGTGGACAGATGAATGGCTGGATGGAGTGTATCCCTTGCCTTGCAGATTCCCATGCATTTCCATATACCTGACCCTCGGCACACCCACGTGACGTGGGCAGGGAACATGAAGTCCCCTTGAAAATATGACAACTGTCCCAAGCCTCTGGCAGGAGTGGAAGAGGCTGTGGGTTTTCACAGTAAAATGGACTGTATCCTGCTTACCTCTCACCATGTCACTAAGCTGAGGACATTCGTCTTGTGTCAGGTCAGTATTTCTTACATGGATAATGTATGGACAATTTCTAAAGAAAAAAAAAAACCTTCTATCCCACTATGTCAACCTAAATTATCTTTGTCATGTAACTTAAAGGTTTGCCAATACAAACTCGTACACAAGCCTGTTGAATACCAGTGACATGCAGTCCCTGGGCCTCCTTGCTCCCTCGAGCTGCAGGGGAGGGTTCCGGAGATAAGCCATTCAGCTCTGAGGTCCTTCCCTCCTTGCTCAGGACCAGGCCAGGACTACCAGGCCTTTGTAGGGGCTCCACTCTGTGTGTTCTCACTTCCTGAAAACGTGGAGTGTCCACAGTCACAGGCTGGATGCCAAGACATGGCGTCTGTCCCAGACGGGCTTCTCTCAACGCGCTGGGTCATCACAAAGAAGATGTCGTGATCTCAACTTCCCAGGAGAGAGCTATGGGCAGGTGCAGGTAGTGTCTAACCCAAGAGCCACCCTGGACCAGCCCACCCCTCATGAGGGCAGAGCCCTGCGGTCACCCTCTGACTTTCCTCCCCTACAACTGTCCTCCCACCTGCCCCTTCTCACTCCTGGGTGGGGTGCTTCCTTAAGTCTCCTTCTCCCATGCAGCCAGGCAAAGGGAGCACACAGGCCCTCTTCAGGGCATCAGCCATGCCATGCCCACTGGGGGCTCCCACCGAGGACCTGCCTGTGCCTGTCGGGATGCAGGTGTGGGGGGAGAGCTGAGCCTCACCAGAAAGGGCTGCTGAGTTCCTCTGGCTGGGCCAGCTTCAAGAAGCAAGGCGCTTTGCACTTGTCCTCTCCCACTGCAGGCTGACATGTGGGGACAGCACCAGTAGTCCCTGGTCCTCAGCTTCGAGTGTCTGGACACCAGCTCTGTTCCTCTCTCCTGCGTGGCCCCACAGCTGCTTGTAGGTTTCCTCATGGACTCTTCACAGGACCCTCTTTGTAGCGACCACAGTGTTTGCTTGGGTCACAGTCCAGGGATCCCAGGGCCCAGACACCCTCCTCTCCTCTCACCAGCTGCTGGCGGGAGTGTCAGCCTTGGCAGGGAGGAAGGGCAGAGTTCACTGGCTCTCCTCACTTTGGGGGAGGAATATAAACCCTCAGGGGCCCAGCCCGGTGAAGCCTGACTGAGGAGCACTCAAAGAAGGGTCCCTAAGCGGGGAGCTGAAGAAGCTCCTCTGGGCCCACCAGATAGGGGTGCATGCCCATCCTGATGGCACGCAGGGCTAGAGCCCCTCAGCCATGGCTCCATCTTCCAGTCACTGCTGTCCACTGCCCAGGGTGACCCCGCTCAGGTGGGGATACTGGGCTGAAGTCCACAAATTCCACTCCCCCCACAAAGCCCGTGAAAGAGGAGGTCCACGCAGGGTCAGTGAGAAAAAGAAGGGCCCGAGTTTGCATGGGAGGGTCAGTCACCATTTTATCTGCTCTTCCTACTTAAACTGCTCCAAAGAGACTGGGCACAGCTGATGGACACAGAGACCTGTAGGCCAGGGAGCACAGCAGTTGCAGTTGCCCTGAGACACGAAGAGCATCCGAGGGCCATGGAATTCCAGGCAATAAGGCCAACAGCATTTGAGGCACAGATGAGAGTGGGAGAGTGACACAAAGTTGGAATTGATGCGAGTGACCTCTAAGTCTCCTTCCAGGCTCTACACATTGAAGGAATCTCCAAGAGCCTCCTACTTAAAGGAAATCTGCACCAGGTACTTCCACGGACTGACAACCCACTGGCTCTAACAGGTGGCAAGAGAGCCACACAATGTACTGGAGTGAGGTACATTCTCTCCTGGGAAGTCTATGGTCCCTGTCCTCTGCTGATAAACAGAGACTCTGGGTCCCCCAGAGGTTGGTCCTCAGGTCCCCCTGCTTGGCACCAACCATCTTCCACACTCAGGTGATGCCTGTGCTGCCCCTGGACCCACCTCAGCTGCTTAGTGGGGAGGGAGCTCCTGCCCCTGGTGCTGGTTGGGGGTGGGGGGCGACTCGTGTGGACGACTCAGCCCCACAGAGCTGAAAACCCCAGTGAGACATGGGGCCTCTCGTGCCCCATGCTGAGCAGGACTGTCCACACCCAGAGAACCTGTGGTGCACAGATCGGCCAGAATGAGGCAAACCCTCAGAGGGCTGCAACCCAGGCCCAAGATAGGACTTGCGACCCCCCCAGCCAGGGTCGGACCAAGGCAAGGCAGAGCCGAGAACCTTCACGGCCCTGCAAAGAGCACCTGCTGGCTGGTGGTCCTGCAGCCTGGGGTCTCGTCTGCACTCACGCAGCTGCACACGCATTGGCCAGCTCCCTGCTGGGTAACAGGCTGCCAGTGGAGTTGGCAGTTGAGTTCCAGAGCAAGAAGCCCACACTCACGGTCTAAATCCCTGGGGCGCCATCTGCAGGTGCACAGAACAGGTTTGTAAAGAACCGGCCAAACGCATCTCTCACGAGCTCCTCCTGTCACAGCACTGAGACAGCTCTGCAGCCTCAAGGGTCAGATGCTCACAGCTGTCAGCTCGAGGATGCAGAGGACTCGGGGAGGCAGGGAGCCAGGACCAGTGGGCAGACAAGTATTCCTACACACAACCCTGCCCCAAGCAAAGGCCAGCAGCTTGTCTGCTTGGCTTCAGAGCCAGAAGGGACTCCGGAGGAGGGCTGGGATTCAGAGCATTGGAAAGCTATTCACACTCTGACCAACAAAGGATGGAGCTTTTAACTTTTCGTCTGTAGCTGGAGACTCCAAGGGGCTGAGGTGGGAAAGGCACCAGGAGGATGGGTGCCCAGAGGCTGACAGATGCCTCCACCCCAGGGCCTTTGCTGCTACCCTTTGCCTGCAGAGCTCTCTTTCCTCAGGCCACCTCCTCAAAACACCTCTTCTAACACCCTCTGTGAACTACACCCAGACTGACAGCCTCTGTTGCTCTTGTGTGTGTGTATTTGCCTTTTTTTCCTTTTTTTTAACATCTTAATTTTATTTTTTTCAGTATTCCAGCAATCATTGTTGATGCACTACACCCAGTGTTCCATGCAATCCACGTCCTCCTTAATACCCACCACCAGGCTCACCCGTCCCCTCCAAAACCCTGTTTGCTTCTCAGAGTCCCCAGTTTTTTATGGTTTGTCTCCCCCTCCAATTTCCCACAACTCACTTTTCCTTTCCTTCTCCTAATGTTCTCCATGTTATTCCTTATGCTCCACAAATACATGAAACCATATAACTGACTTTCTCTGCTTGATTTAATTCACTCAGCATAAACTCTTCCAGTCCCATCCACGTTGCTACAAAAGTTGGGTATTCATCCTTTCTGATGTAGGCATACTACTCCATAGTGTATATGGACCACATCTTCCTTATCTATTCATCCATTGAAGGGCATCTTGGTTCTTTCCACAGTTTGGGAACTGTGGACATTGCTGCTATGAACACTGGGGTACAGATGGCCCTTCTTTTCACTGTATCTGTATCTTTGGGGCAATTACCCAGTAGTGGAACTGAAGGGTCATAGGGAAGCTCTATTTTTAGTTTCTTAAGGAATCTCCACACTGTTCTCCAAAGTGGCTTCACCAATGTGCATTCCCACCAACCATGTAAGAAGGTTCCCCTTTCTCCACATCCTCTCCAACACATGTTTTCTCCCTCCATGTTAATTTTGGTCATTCTAAATAGTATAAGATGGTATCTCCATGTGGTTTTGATTTGAATCACCCTGATGACCAGTGATGATGAACACTTTTCATGTGTCTGTTACCCATTTGTAGGCCTTCATTAGAGAAGTGTCTGTAAATATCTTCTGCCCATTTTTTGACATGATTACCTGTTTTGTGGGTGTTGAGTTTGAGGAGTTCTTTATAGATCATGGATATCAGCCCATTGTCTGTAGTGTTATTTGCCTAATCAAAGAGGTAAAGGATCTGTACTCATGGAACACTCATGACAGAAATTGAAGAAGACACAAAAAGATGAGAAAGTATTCCAAGCTCATGGATCAGAAGAATAAACATTGTTAAAATGTCTATACTGCCCCAAGCAATCTCCACTTTCAATGCCATCCCGATTAAAATTCCACCAGCATTTTTCAAATTGCTGGAACAAACAATCCTAAGATTTCTTTGGAACTAGAAAAGACCCTGAATTACTAGAAAATGTTGGGAAAAAAACAATAACAACAAAGCTGGGGGCATCACGCTACCTGATGTCAAGCTTTACTACAAAGCTCTGATCACAAAGACACCATGGTACTGGCATAAAAACAGACACATAGACCAGTGGAACAGAGTACAGAGCCCAGATATGGACCCTCAACTCTATGTTCAGTTAACCTTCGACAAAACAGGAAAAAATATACAGTGGGAAAAAAAAAAACCAGTCTCTTCAATAAATCATGCTGGGAAAATTGGTCAGCTCTATGTAGAAGAATAAATTGGACCATTTGCTTACACCATATGCAAAGATAAGCTCAAAATGGATGAAAGACCTCAATGTGAGGCAGGAATCCATCAGAGTCCTAGAGGAGAACAGAGGCAGTAACCTCTTCACAACAGCCACAGCAACTTCTTTCAAGACATGTCTCCAAAGGGAATGGAAACAAAAGTGAAAATGAACTTTTGGGACTTCATCAAGATAAAAGCTTCTGCACAGCAAAGGAAACAGTCCACAAAACGAAGAGGCAACCCACGGAACAGGAGATGTTGCTCTTGATATAAGCATCCAGAACATTCTCTTCACAGCTCTACCATCACCCAACCTTCCAAGCTTGTTGATTTTCTTCTCCCAGAGTGCAGAAATCCTCTTACAGTTGCTTTATTTTCTCAGTAGATATGGAAATCACAGTCATCTGATGAGAGTAGGGGCTTCGGGGAGGAAAGATGTACAAGGTGACCACCATGCTCTGAGGCTTTGGACACCGCTGAGGGGTCCCAGCCTAACTGTGACAGAAGGACACAGAAACGTGTTTGGTGTGGGCTACCATGATTCTAGACACATTTGAAAATCCAACTTTGTATAACATGAGTATCTCTTCTAAGTCTTTTTTTAATTTCATTTTTAGAAATCAAATATTTATAAATCAAATATTTCATCTACTATTGTCTAATTAAAACTTATTTTACCCAAACATGTGTTCCATCCTCATTTTTAGGCTCATAAATATTTACACACATTCTCATTGAAGACAAAAAGGTCATTTTAAATCTAGATAAGCAGTAACATTTTTAACCAAAGAAGGAGGTGTGTTTCATTTGGCTACTTTTCCAAGTCCTGTGAGGAGAGCTCCACAGGTTTTCCTCATCACTCCCAGATGCACTGCAGAGAGACCCCGGCTGGATTCCCGATGTGTTGCAGAGAGAGAGCCCCAGCTGGACTCCAGATGAGCTGCAGAGTGAGTCCCGGCTAGACTCCAGATGTGCTTCAGAGAGTGGGCTTCCCTTCTGGACAGCAGATGTGCTGCAGAGAGTGAGCCCCAGCTGGACTTCAGATGTGCTTCAGAGAAAGTGAGCCCCAAGGTGGACTCTAGATGTGCTGCAGAGAGAGAGAGAGAGCCCTGGCTGGATTCCAGATGTTCTGCAGAATGAGTGAGTCCTGGCTGGACTCCAGATGTGCTACAGAGAAAACCCCTTGCTGGACTCCAGATGGGCTTCAGAGAGGGAGTCCCTTCTGGACTGAAGATGTGCTACAGAGAGAGAGCCCCAGGCTGGACTCCAGATGTGCTGGAGAGAGAGTGAGCCCCTGGCTGGACTCCAGATATGCCACAGAGGGTGAGCCCCAGGATGAGAAGGGAGATCCAGGCTTACAGAGCCCCCTTGCATCCAGCCTGTGCTTCTGCCTGGCACAGAGCCTGCATACTCTGTGCCCCTGGGAGCAAGGGCTTTTGGTGAGCACTACCCCTGCTCTAACATCTTCAGTGAGATGGAGAACCTTGAGTCATGGGACCAGGCAGAGAGACACTGTTTCCAAGTTTCCCCAGCACTTCGGACCCATTGCTCTCCATCTAGGAGCCGGATGTTGGGAGGGTCAGGTGGTGAGAGAGGGACTCCTGATTCCATGTTGCCATGGCCAGCTCTCTGGTAAACCAGCTGAAAACAGAGCTGCGCCCCTCCCTGGTGCCTTGCCTGTTACTTAGGGCCTTCCCAGTCCCCGAGTTCCTCCCAAAGCCTGGTGCTCCTCGCTGTCCACAGAAACTCACCTCCCATGCCCAGAGGCAGTGGTCCCTTGGGGTTTCACAGACCCCGACATGGCCCACACCTCCCATACATCTTCACCGGGCTGGAGCCTCAGCATCCCTCCCCCCCCACCCCGGAGACTGCCACACTCTGCAGACGTGTTCTGGCCAAGCCTACAAAATGACTCCCCTGAGCCTGCCCCATTTCCCAGGCATAGCCTGTGTCTCCTCTGGGTCGCCCATCCCCCACTGGATTTTCCGAGGTCCCCAGCCATCCTGGCTGCACATCTGCTGCGGGATTGTTTGGCTTCCTCGGCACGTGACCACGGAGACCTGAGTCAACACACAGCACAGCAGCCGCAGACACCCCCTCTGAGCCAGCCCGGGCAGTGTCTGAGGACAGTTCTGTCCTGCTGGCTCTGGGCTGCCTCCCCTTCTTCCTGTCCTCCAGGCGGGGAGCACATTGGCACCATCTGCTGGGCGTCTCCCAGGTGCTGACAGCAAGCAGGGGCTCTGTCCCCCATGCTCCCCATGGCTGTGGACAAGAAAGCACCCCAGAGCTCAGGACCAGGCACAGACAGGACAGCCTGAAACAGAAGCACGATCATTCAGAAGAACCAAAACAAGAAGACCGTGAGTGCTGTGAAGCATGGCAATAGTCTGCTGGCAAATGTGCAACTGGGACTGAATGCAGAGAAGAGAGAAAGCAGGGAAGAAATACAGAAAACAAAAACCCCAGACTGCACTGAAACTGAGGAATGCTGCCCTTCCACAGACTCAAGGAGCTTGAGAACTCTGCACTGCTTAAGAAGAATACACAGAGACAAGACGATAAAACCACTGAAGACTGAAGCCACAGAGCAAAGGTTAAAAGTCGGGAGAATGTGGGATGGACCCCGGTGCAGCCCCACCAGCCAGGAAGCGTCGGGCACCAGGCCCGCCTTGCCCACCAGTGCTTGGGCATCTGACCACGGAGCGTTCACGGTCTGGAAGAGCTGGTGGATTTTGCTTGCTGGGCTTCTACCTTTCTGTTCTTCCAAGTTCTCTTCTGGAGCAGTGTCTGCAGGGTGCCGGGCCCAGCAGTGTTCAGAAGCTCGCCGCAGGACAGGAATTCCATCCCGGGATCTGGTGTAGACTTTGAAGTAGGTGCCGGAAGGAGTTAAGACTTTGGGGCTGCTGGGATAGAATGAATGTATTTTGCATTCAAGAAGGACGTGAATTTTGGGCAAGGAAGCAGGATGTTGTGGTCTGAATTGTGTCCTCCAAATTCCAGAGGTTGAGTCTTGTCCACTCCAAGCACTCTTAAGACAATCATAGACTTGGGGCTTGTAAGAGAGGCTCATGTCTCAGTCCGGAGGCTGGGAGGCCAGCACATGCAGTGTCTGGTGAGAGCCTGCTTCCTGGTTCCCACACAGCCTTCATGCCACATGCTCACTTGCAGGAAGGGACAAGGGAGCTTCCTGGGCTCTCTTCCATGAGGGCACTCATCCCAGGCGTGACATAATCACTTCCCAGAGACCTCCACCTCCTTACACCATCACAGTGGTTGGATCAGATTTTAACATACGAGTTTTGGAGGGACACCAATGTTCAGTGCACAGCCAAGCCCTGACGCCCAGCCTAGCGTAGACAAGGGCTTTGCAGAAGCAGTGAAGCTAAATGAGGTTGCTGAGGTGTGGTCCTCTTTCAGGCAGATAGAGACACCAAAGAGCCCGTGCTTCATCGCCCTGTCATGGGAGGACACATGCAGAAGGCGGCCATCTGGAACCAAACTGTCCAGCCCCCCAGCCTCCGGAGCTCAGCCGCTGTTCCGGCCCCGCCGACGGTACTTGGTTATGGCCGCCCAAGCAGACTCAGAGACTCTAAGTCCTGCTGACAGGACAAGCAGACAAAAGAATGAGTCAGGAGCCAACTGTGTGAGCAAGACATCTGACAGACCTGATCTCATGGATGTGTTGTGAACTCTGCATCTGACCGGAGATGCACATAAGTAGTTGTGAACACAGTGGACACAGGCAAGTCGACCAGTTCCAAGACAGCAAAATCACCTTGGCTGTTCTCAGACCACAGTGACATTCAGCGAGAGACTCGTAAGAAAAAATAACTAGAAAGTCCCATCTTTTGAAAGTAAGCCGCAATCTCTAAGTAGCCCATGATACAACAGAAGAAGAAGAAATCAGAATGGGAATTAGGGATTATACGAAACTGGGAAATAACTGAAAACACATCAAGATACGTAGCTGCAACTCAAGCAGTTCTGGAGGACAATCGGGTGTTGGTGCATCAGGAAAGGAAACAAGGTGGAAATCCACGACTGAAACTCCCGCCTCCTGGGGGACGTTAACCTCAACCCCTCCCTCACGTTGATAGCAGGGACCAAGACCAGGTAGAGGCTGATCTACACACCAAGGATAAAACAATACGTGCATACACGAGACGACAGAACATCTCACACATCTTGGGAGAGGAGAAGATTCCTTAAAGAGGACATGGCAAGTATTCCCATAAAGGAAAACAATGTCAAATTGGACAAAATAAAACTTAAGAACTTCTGTTTATCGAAATACTTTAAAGCAAGGAAAGGACAAGCCAGAGTCAACACTCACAGAACCAGCCTGTGGAGGACTCCTTGCGGGAGGCCCTCAAGAGCCCTGCAGACCTGGTGGGACACAGACAACCGACCACAACCACCATTTGGCACCAGGACTTATGAGAGGCAAACCGCAGACGACAGTGGGGGCCAAGGGTGTGCGGTGCCGGGCCTCTCACGGCCATGAGAAGGGACATCTGAAGCACTATCTGGCTGTCTCTAGTGAAGGTGAACTCCGGGCGTGCACACACATATGGGCGCACATCGCGGCAGCCAGACACGGTAAACAGCCCAGCCATCCCCCCATGGGGGAGGAAGACGCGAGCTGTGGCACACAAGCTGGGATGCGACACGCGACCTGCGGGCACGTGTCCTACATGTACCGAGAGCTGGAGGAAGCAGACACCGAGGACATTGGGCCTGCGCGGCTGTCACACTGTCCTGCCGTGACCGGGTGGCTGAACAGCAGCAGCTTCCTCACGTTCTGCAGGCTGGACACCCAGCATCAGGGCTCCAGTGCATCTGGTGTCCGGAGAGACCATCTCCTGGTTACCAGATGGCCACCCTCTTCTGGGTCCTCCCATGGGGGCAGGGGCAGGACGCCCTCTGGACTCCCTCCTCCAAAGGCACGAGTCCCCTAACAGGGGGCACCCCTTCACAGCCTAACCACCTCCTCAAAGCCCCGCCTTCTCCTAAAGTCATCTTGGGAGGTCGCTTTCGACCTAGGAGCTTTGGGAGGACACAAACCATCCATACAGAACTTGTGACTCCACTCCATAGTGTTCAAAACCAGGAAAAAGTGATCTGTGGTGTCAGAAGTCAGGCATTACCTACTCTTGGGAGGAACCAAGGGGAAGGGGCCCTTGGGGGCTCCCAGCAGGCTGAAGTGTCTCAGCCTGAGCACTTGGTACATGGACGTCTGCTCTGAAATTTTGCCCATCTACAGGCTCATGACTTACACAGTTGGGGCTGTATATCTTGTATTGCAATAAAAAGTTAACTAAAAATCCAAACAATACAAAAAACTGTGGACCTGTCCCCTCCAGGCACGGAAGTTTCTATCAGAGGAGAAATGTTCTGAAGCAACGCATATGGCGTGACCCCATGCTTGTAAACAGAGCGTGCGCACAGCAATGGGTTACATGCCAACATCATTTATTTAAAAATATTTATTGGGCATGTGCAATGTGCCGACAGAGAATGGACCTGGAAGACATCTCTACGACTGTACTACCCATGCAGAGTCCCATCGCATGCACAGCCAGCTCCAGGGCCTGCACGGCCTGGGACAGCCCCACTTCCTGCATGGTGGGGGGGGGAGGCTAGGGCAGCAAGGACACCAGGACACACTATGAATGAACAGTCACTTTCACAGGATGACAAGGGTGATGCGTGTGTGTCCTACGAGTTTAGAACTAGACCTATCTAGGAACACTGTGCCACCAACTCACCCACAAGCCAGCACTGTGGAAACCACTGGTGGACACCTGCAAAAACAGCTACTTCTAGAGGACGGGCACAAGCAGTGACTGTGGTGAGGGACTTCCCGCCGAGCCTGGCACATTGGCAGGTGACTCTGACGATGGGACCAAGCCCACAGAGGCGGGTGCTGTCGCCCGCCAGGCGGCGAGCACAGGGGCTCCTGTCCCAGGGCTCCTTCCTGCACTGTCAGCTCCCCACTCCCCACAGAGCATCCTCTGTCATCTCCAGATGGGAAATATCTTCTCTCTGCCGTGGCAGAGACAACCCAAACAAAGTCATCAAATCAGCAATCACTGCAGCACGATTAACGTGCAGTATTTTCTAGTAACTGAATGTCGTACAAAAGAACGACATTCAGGTACAGAAATTTTCCTGAAGACACATTAAAATTAACATGAAATTAGCATAAACAAAGTACAAAAGAGGTATTAATACAGACAAGCCATCTGATTTTCTTTCCTGCTCTACACTAACCCATGAGTGTCCCCAGCACAGCAGCCCCTGTGAGACACCAAGCCCCAAGCCCCAGCTGGCCACAGCCTCACGGTGGGCAGGATGGCTCCAGCACCCTCAAAACACCGCCGTGATCAGATGACCCACAGCACACCCCTACGCCACTTGCCATTGGCCCTGCATCGGCCCCCAGCCTCCCCCACTCTCCATGGGACCTCCTGGCCACGGGAAGGGTGGACCTTGGTTGGGCTGGGCTCTGCCGTCACAGACTCACCCTCTTGCCCTCTATTTCCTGTTCTGCACATAACAGCATCTTCTTCCCATCAGGAGGATCAGAAAAATAATGCAGCGGACAAGACTGTGTCTTCACTGGTCAAGGGCTAGCCACCGTGATCACCCCAGACCCGTCTCCCAGGACCAGCGCCACCATCCCTGACTTTATAGCTAAGTATCTCACTTTCTGTGATGTGGGGTCTTGCGTGGATGTGACAGTCCAGTTCAGCGCCACGGACATGTGCTTCCTCCAAACTGGGTTTCTCTGCAACACAACTGAGCCCGTGACCACATCCCCCAGGACGACAGAGACAGGCTTGTCCATCATGAAGGGCACCTGCTTCCAGTGGGTGGTTCTGCAAGGCATGGGGCAGGGATCACTGCTCTGGAGCCGGACCCTCTAGGCTTCCCCGCAGGACAGACACATCCCAGCCTGTCAACCCAGACGGCCTCTGTGGGGACAGGGACTGAGTTACGACCCAGGGCGGCGGCAGCTCCTGAGCATGGCACAGATTCCAGGCAGGGGAGGGCAGCTGGCACTGGTGGCTCAGAGCACACACAGCCAGGACCAGGCCCCTCACTCCTTGTGACAGCCCCACACATCCCCAAAGTCCCCTGCTCGGTTGCTGAGCCACCAGTGCTGGAGTCCCCGTTTCTGCAGCTCAACAAGTCGTCATTCCCGTGCAAGCCCAGTGGAAGGTGAGCAGGACAGCCGTAACATTAGAGAGACACAGTCACACTCCCGAGCTCCTCAGGTCCTACCGACTCAGACAGCTTGGCCCGACCACCCACTGCCGCCTCTGCCCCACACCTGGCATGCAGCCCACGGTCCCACTCACCGGGGACCCACCAGTGAGTGAGAACCACCCTCCCTCCTGCCTCAACCACTGGAAGGGTCTCTCTCCACCCTCACAGAGCGTCCGTCCTGTGTTTGCACCCTGCAAGCTTACACCTCCTGTGTGTGGACGCACTGGGGGAAGACTACCTGGGCACACGACCATCCCCTGCTTGTCTGCCATGGTCCTACCCTCACCGTGCATCTGTGCTTGTGGGACCTGGATGGAAAGCTGGCCAGAGCCCCATCCCTGCCTCCTCCACAGGACACTCAGGGCGCACAGCCCCTCGCCTCTGCCCCCACTTTCCAGAAGGGCATCTGGGGTCCTCCTGGGCTCACTGCCATAGCCGGCATCTAACCAGGTGTTGCCACAACCCTCCCTGGTCCAGACAAGTTACCGAACAGGACAACAAAGGCGCCAGAGGGAGGCAGCATCCCCACGGGGGCTGCTGTTGACCACTGAAGCCTCCCAGTGTGTTGAGGAAGTGAGTGGCATCACGTTACTGTGTGAAAAGTTGTCTCAAGGGGCACCTGGGGGACTCAGTATGCGAAGCCTCTGCCTTCGGCTCAGGTCATGTTCCCACGGACTTGGGATCGAGTCCCATATCGGGCTCCCTGGCCCAGTGGGGAGCCTGCTTCCTCCCTCTGGCTGTCGCTCCCCCTGCTTGTGCTTTTTCTGACAAGTAAATAAATAAAATCTCTTTTTAAGAAATTTGTTTCAAGAAGCACTGACCTTCCCCTGGACAGTCGGAGTGGAAAGCCCCTAGAGCTCTATGAGACCACAGGACGCTAAAGCAGCTTCCAAGGCGAAGACCAAGTCTGCTCCTCCTAGTCATGCAGGGGTCAGAGGGCAGCTCAGGGGAGCCCAGCGCAGGGACAGGTGGGGCCCAGCCCTGACTTGCCCACCCAGGGCCCGCACACCATGCTCCACAGCCCAGGACCACTGGGTCTCGGCCAGAGGGCTGACCACCCGAAGGCAGGCCAGCCGCGTCAGCTCCTCCTGGGGCTGCTTGTGGGGACCCCGCAGGAGACACACACACACGAGTGGAAGGGGCCTGTGCACAACACCAGCTGGGGCTTGTCCTCCTCCAGACTCTGGAACCGCACGCTGAACCAGGCCGTGAACCCATGCAGCAGGCAGGCTTTCCTGATCTCCAAGTGCAGCTCGCCTTTCAGCGTCTGATCAAGCGGATGGTAAGAAGGGGACACAGGTTTTGTAAGCACAGGACTGGGACACGAGGGTCCCCCTGAGCAAGAACTAGCAACTGTCCACCCGGGCCTGCCCCACAGATCCCACCGCCCTGCACTGCCCTCAGAACCATCTAGTTCAGCAACGGCGAACAGGACTTGCTGGTTTAGCTGAACACCTCCAACACCACGTAAAATTTCCTCCTCCTGAAACTACTAAAACTGGCATCATAAATCCAAATGCTGCAGATAATGACAAAAGGTTTCAAGCAATCTGGGCCTCATCCGCCCAGACATGAGTGGAACCGAATTTCCTCTCAATTCTTTACATAAATGAAGTTCCAGGCCCAGTCTCTATTCTGCAAAACTACATGCAGAGTGAAGAGTTCAGTCTCCACATTGTTCTGCCCGTCGGAACCCTGCAGGGGCTGCCCGGGATCCCCACACTCGCTCGCTTCTCCTGCACCTCCCCACACACTGCCAAATGAGGTCCCGCGGCCACACGCACCACCTCGTGGCAACAGGGAGAAGTAAAAGTAAGAATTAAGAATTCTGTCATCAACAGTAGTGAAAACAATTTCAATTCAGTCCTTGAAGAAACTGGATATGATGTATTAGAATCCAAAGACGCTGAAAATATTAAATATAAATCTGTAAAGAATGGATGATGTTGAAGAAGACAGCGGTAAAGAAAATAACTTAAAAATATAAAATGCAAAATCAAACATAAAGAAGCAAAGACTCTGGGAAAATCAAAGCAAGGTTCATGATATCCGCAGAGAAGTCTCGGTGCGCGAGTGCCGCTGACAACATGAGAGGGAAGTGCGCATCTGGTCTCACCTCCCGGTCGGTGATCTGCACAGTCCTCATGTCCAGCTGTAATATGGTGCACGGCTCCAAGAGACAGTCTTCTGATTTCAAAATGTGGTTATACTTGGGCTTCGAAAAAAACTCCTTAATGGCTAAATATCTAGGGAAAAAGTCAAAGACATTGCTCAGAGGCATCAGACTGACATCTCGGGCTCTGACACATGCACGCATGTACGACCACAGCACTCGCGGCATCTCTCCAGCATTCGAAGGAGTTCCAAGCCATGGCCTGTGGCACAAGGACACCGAGACGGGCTGGAGGTCCCCACAGGTGGCCTGGGGAGACCACAGTGCAAGTGCCTCCCACCTCCACCCTCTGCGCAGGGCCTAAGCTCCTGGAAACCAACCGTTCCCTCGCAGGCAACGCCCAGACCCATCCCACCACCCTCCTCCTGTCACATGGACAGAGACCATGGGAGCCCAGTGGGGCTCCCTCGCCTGACCCAAACTCATCCCGTGGACATGTCCTCTCATAGCACAAGAAGGGCGAGTACAGGACAGTAAGATATTCACAGTAAATAAGACACTCCTGTTCTAGGTGACTCTCTCTGACCCGCATCAGCCCGACTCTCAGGAGGGGTCCCCACACATAGGGGCTGAGCCCCGGCACCATCCCTCTTCGTCACTGCGCCTGACCCCACTGCGTAATGTGGTGTTTGCCCAGTCGCAACGTACCACGGGAAATTGTTCAAAAACTTAGCACAGCACTAACTTCTAAAATAATAATTGAAAGTCAACATTTTAATGATGCCACGATATGGCCACATTTTTAAAAATATTTTTCTGATAAAAATAATTATGCACATATAAAGAATTTGGAAAATACAGAAAAGTCCAAAGAAAAACCTTGAGTCTCCCATGCCCTTGCCTCGGCACTCTGCTACAGTCATTTTCTCCCCTGGAGCTCTATTTGTGTGTTTTTATGCAAGCAGAAGCCATTCTGTGTATGTGGTCTGTGTCCCCCCGGTGTCACCATCTCGTAATCCATTGGACGGGTGTACAGCCATCCAGCCACGCTCTACGGGACTGTCTGTTCCCCGTGCTGTGTGTTTGGGAGCAGGCCATGGCGGGACCGATGCAGAAGGGGGTGGATGCCCCCCGCACCCACAGCTCTGGGCACACGGCGCATCTCCTCCACCTCACCTATAGCTCAGAGAGCACCAACTGCCATTTTAATGTAATCTTTGTCCATCAGATTGGCAAAAATGGCATTTAATTTGCATTTCAATCACTAATGATGCTGGAATTTCTTTCAAATATTTATTGGTGACTTTAGTTTTTGTCACTTGATTATTCCTATAAGCAAGGAATAAGGCTATAATTTCACTGGACACTCAGCTTTTCCTAACTGACTCTAGGGTCTTCCAGCTGGCACCTCCCTCCAAGACGCAGCTGCCTTTTAAACCATGTTCAGTTGCTGACACACTGAGGCTGTCCGTTTGTACAGACTCAAGTCCAGCAGTGCTTTTCTTCTTTCTGTTCACTTTCTTTCCATCCAAAACCTGACACATGGTCCCCCACCGATTCCGAGAGTTAATGCAGATGCTTTAACACAAAACTCTTAAATCCATGTGAAATTAAATTTCAGTGCACAATACGAGAGAAGGAAAGTAATTTCAAGGGGCTCATCCGTGGCCCAGAACACTCTGCCGCCTGTGCCCCTCACGCCCCACGTCTCCCACACACACTGCGTGGGCCCATCCTGTGCCGCTGCTCTGTCCTTTCCTTTCTCAGGACCACTCTGCATTCATCACTGGGCCCCCAGCTTAGACCTCACACCTGGCCCTATATGAATGATGGGCCAGCTCTGTCAGGGACCTCTCCTCCCCATCCTCTTTATGGTTTGGGTTGACAGTGCAGTGGTCCAACATGTTAACTGGGGAAGGCGTCTTCCCTTGGCTTTATCGTCTCTTTTTCTGAGTTCCTTAATAAAGGCCAAAAGGGCCCAGAGACTCCCTTCTGTGCCCAGCAGACATCCATGCTCACCGGGCCCTCAAGGCATACGTGAGACGTCCTGCAGTACTGAGCCGTGGGGCCCCCTACTTCCCAGGGCTGACGCTGGCATCCCCAGACAACCAAGGCACACCAGCTTCCATCATCATCTTCTCACGAGCAGCAACAGTGAGAACATGGAGGCATCATCAGCCAATCATTTTATATTACAACCTAGTTCAGTGGTGCAAGTGCATCCGTGTCTACAACAAAGAAAGCGAGCACTGTGGGACGTCGCTTCCTCTGCAAACTGCCAGGGATGACTTCACAAGTAACATTTTCTGATCCTTTAAAACTGAATAGCTCTTAGTAGGAGCACGTATTTGTGTGTTAACACACCATGTACCGATAAAGGCCTCATCTGTAACCGTGACCACATTTTCCCACTATATTTGAGCCTTGCTAACTCCCGTCACACCTGCTACCAGCATAAAGGCTTGAGGCTCGACCTGCCAAGTTCTCAGGCCTGGTGTGAATCCCCTTCAGTGCCGTGGTGGGCTCCGCACTCGGGGTCTCCCCAGCCCGCACAGCAGAACATGCTGGCACACAGCCTGTTGCACTCACTTGAGGGCACTGAGGTTGAACACGTAGGCGTTGTCCCAGAAGAGCACCTTGCTGTGGTAGTCCCGGTCGGTGCTGCAGGGCACCAGGTGCAGTGCGGCTGTGGTTGGCCAGATGACCCTGCCCTCCTTCAGCCACATGTCCCGGGCATACAGGATTGACTAGATCATGAACTCAAACTGCACAGGAGGGAGACACAGAGGGGACACGGTGGCAGAGGCCGCGTCAGTGATCAATTGTCTGGGGGGCTGACCTGTACCCATAGCAGCGGTGGTGCTGACCCTTACCACGGCCTCGGCCAGAGTCCCACCAGCTCCCGTGAGACTGAGTCTACAGCCAGGCAGCCGCCATTCAGGAGACAGCTTCACTCTGTCCCCCGCCACCCCACGCCAGCTGCTACCCCGCTTCTAACAGCCCCAAAGGGCCATGGAGTTTTCACTGTCAGACTGTGTAAACTCAGCCTGGGGTATTCTCAGAATTTTCACAATTCTGTAAGTTCACTGAAATCACCTCGTAAAAACACGAGACATTAAAAGCAGGCACACCATGGAGGTTCACATGGTACTTAATTCGTTAAGAGCAGACTAACAGTTCCCGTCACCCTCAGAGCTCCCCCGACAGGTGGGAGCGATGCCTCAGCCTGAGACAGCAGCGGCAAGGAAGCCAGCCTTTGTGTCAGAACCAGGGAGTGTGAAGAGTGTGCGGGGATCGTGCGGGGATCGTGGGGGGACCGAGTAGGGACTGTGCCAGGAGTGTGCTGCCAGTATGTGGGGAGCATGTGGGGAACATGCAGGGAAGGCTAGAGGCACTTCATTCTGTAGCCGAAGGGAAGCCACTAAGGGTTTTTTCTCAAATAATTTCAGGAAGTTTTCATTTCAGAAGTAGTGGATGTTCAGTATGGAAACATTCAGAAAAGTCAGAAAAGCACAAACCTAAACAAAAATCATGAGTAAAGCCAGCACCAAAGGAACCACTGCTCACTTGGCACTTTATCCCAAGGACTTTTCTTCACGTACACAGACATGCATGCAGGTGAAAACCATATACAGATAATTTTTAATTCTATTTTATTAAACTATCTATGGTAAATCAGTCAGTCTACTGATTTTAACCCTTGTATGGATCTGTGTATCCACAATTGGGACACAGAACAGCTGCATGACCCCAAAACCCTCCCCCCACCACCCCCAACCTCTGGAAACCACTCAGCGGCCTCCCCGCAGCTCTTTTGGAGAATGTCACACAAATGGAATCGCACAGTACGTACTTTTGAGACTGGCTTCTTTCCATCATAATAACAACTTTTTTCTACACTAATAGGTTCTGTCCTGTGCTTTCCATCCTGTTCTATGTCTTTCCTTGTTACAGTATCACACTGATTCCGTTACCCTTACCGATGCCACCCAGCTCTCTGGGGTCTGTCCCTGGCATCCAAGTACCAGCCGCTCATCCTTTATCGCCCAGCAGTAGCCCTGGTGTGGATGTACCCCAGACACGCATCCAGTGCTGGCAGACATTTGGGTTGTTTCCAGCTTTTTGGCGATTTTAACTGGAGCAGTGTAAGCAGTACAGGTTTCTGTGTGGGCACAGCCAGCGTTTCCGTGTCAGTACCCAGAACTGGAATCACCGAGTCACACAGCAAGTGCACTGGTACCTCCAGAGGACACTGCCAGTGGCCCCAGAGCAGCTGCGTCAGTGCGGGGAGCCTCGGCAGTCCACAGCACTCAGAATCACAGAAACTCCAGCCATCTCAGCAGGCGTGTGGTGGCACCGCTTACAGCCTCAGTCTGTGTCCCCCTGGTGACTGCTGTGCTTCCTGTCTTTTCACACACTCCCTTCTCAGCCATCTGTATACTCTGGCAAACTCTCTGTTCAAGTCTTTTGCACATTTTTCACTTCTTTTTCATTTTTCTCAAAATGCTGAATTTTGAGAGCTGTTTATATATTCAGGACACATATTAAATATGTGATTTGCAAATACTTTCTCCCACTATTACCATATTTTTTTCATTTTCTTTTACAGAGAAGACATTTTTAATTCTGATAAAGTCTGGCCTATGCACTTTTCCTTTAATGGATCATATTTAAGAATCAACCAAAAACTCTTTGGCTAACCCATGACAATTTTCTCCCAAGATTTATTTTAGAGTTTTATAGTTTTACAGTCTATGCTATTAGATCTAGAATCAATTTTGAATTTTTTGGAAGAACATATGAGGCTTAAAAATGAAGTTCTTTTTCTCTTTTCTTTTCTTTTTTACATGTGGATGGCCAACTAACTGTGCCAATATCTCCTAATGAAAAGACTATCTTTTCTCCATTAAAATGGTCTTGCTTCCCTTTTAAAAGATCAGTTAACCATGTTTTTAGGGATCAATGTCTCTACTTTAGCCATCGACCTATATGTCTGTCCTATCACCAGTACCACACTGTTTTTACCACACAGCTTTACACTAAGTTTTAAAGTCAGTTTTAAAGTCAGTAAATCTTCAAATTTTATTCTTCTTTTAAAAATTGTATCCACTGGGGTCCCTGGGGGGCTCAGTGGGTTGAGCATCTGCCTTTGGCTCAGGTCATGATCTCAGGGTCCTGGGATCGAGTCCCCCATTGCCTGCTTCTCCCTCTCTCCCTCCTCCTGCAACTCGCTCAACCTGCCCCTCCCCCTGCTTGGGCTCATTCGCTCTCTTTCCAATAAATACAATTTTAACAAAACCAAAAGACAACTGACAGAATGGGAGAAGATATTTGCAAACGACATGTCAAATAAAGGGCTAGTATCCAAAATCCATAAAGAGCTTAGAAAACTCAAAGAACAAATAATCCAATCAAGAAATGGGCAGAGGACATGAACAGACATTTCTGCAAAGAAGAGATGCACACAGCCAACAGACACATGAAAAAGTGCTCCACATCACTTGGCATCAGGGAAATTACAAATCAAAACCACAATGAGATCCCACCTCACACCAGTCAGAATGGCTAAAATTAACAAGTCAGGAAATGACAGATGTTGGCAAGGATGCGGAGAAAGGGGAGCCTCCTGCACTGTTGGTGGGAGTGCAGCCACTCTGGAAAACAGCATGGAGGTTCCTCAAAAAGTTGAAAACATAGCTACCCTATGACCCAACGATTGCACTATTGGGTATTTACCCTAAAGATACAAACGTGGTGCTCCAAAGTGGCACATGCACCTGAATGTTTATAGCAGCAATGTCCACGATAGCCAAACTATGGAAAGAACCTAGATGTCCATCAACAGATGAATGGATAAAGAAGATGTGGTATACATAGTGCAATACTATGCAGCCATCAAAAGAAATGAAATCTTGCCATTTGTGATGATGTGAATGGAACTAGAGGGTATTATGCTTAATGAAATAAGTCAATCGGAGAAAGACAAGTGTCATATGATCTCCGTGATATGAGGAAGTGGAGATGCAACATGGGGGGTTTAGGGGTAGGAAAAGAAAAAATTAAAGAAGATGGGACTGGGAGGGAGATAAACCATAAAAGACTCAATCTCAGAAAAGAGACTGAGGGTTGCTGGGGGCAGTGGGGACAGGAGAGTGTGGTGGGGATATGGACAGTGGGGAGGGTATGTGCTATGATGAGTTCTGTGAAATGTGTAAACCTGGTGAGTCACAGACCTCTACCCCTGGGGATAAAAATACATTATATGTTTATTAAAAAATTTAAAAATTTAAATAAAAAAATGTACCAACTATTCTAGTTTCTGTACTTTCCAATAAAGTTTACAATGAGCTCGTCTACACACACCAAACAACGCTGGTCTGACCCTGACTGGAACTGCGTTCTGTCTGCAGACCAGTGTAAGAACATCATTACCAATTTGTCTTCCAGTCCATGAACACTATCTCTCCATTTATTTGGGTTTTCTGTGACTTCTTTCATCAGCACCTTATAGTTTTTGGCTTATAAAACTTGTACATGTCTTGCCTTTCTAAGTATTTCACATCTAGGGGCTACTGCAAAAGCTACTGTACACTGTTAGTGTATAAAAACCCTCAAACAAAAATTAGCCGCCTGAATCCAGCAGTACATTAGAAGGATCCTAATCCTCGATCAGGTGGGATTTACTTCTGGGATGCAAACACAGTTCAACGTACAGCAAAACAGTAGATGTGATATACCACATTACCAAAATGAAGGATAAAAATCATATAGTCATTTCAATACGTGCAGAAAAAGCATTTAATAAACTCCAACTATATTCCATGATCAAAATCCAAAAATCTACAAATTAGGAGAATATCCCACAACATAATAAAAGCCACATATGTCAAGCCTAGAGCTAGCACCATACTCGACAGTGAAAAGCAGAAAGCTTTCCTATAAGATCACATGAAAGTCAGGCATGCCCTCTCTCACCATTTTCATTCAACATAGTCCTGAAAGTCCTAGCCACAGCAATCAGGCAAAGAAAAGAAATTTAATAAGCATCCAAAGCAGAAGGGAAGAAGTAAAACTGTCTCTATTTGCAGATGACATATTATATATAGAAAATTCTAAAGACTCTACCAGAAAAACCATTAGAATAACAAATTCAATAAAGCTGCAGAATATGACATTAATATGCAAAAATCAGTTGTGCATCTATACACTAACAATAAACTATGAGAAAGAGAAATTAAGAAAATAATCTCATGTACAGTTCCATCAAAAATAATAAAATACCTTGGGGTGCCCAGGTGGCTCAATGGGTTAAAGCCTCTGCCTTCCTCTCAAGTCATGATCCCAGGGTCCTGGGATCAGGCTCTGAGTCCTGAGCATCGGGTTCTCTGCTCAGCAGGGGGCCTGCTTCCCTCTCTTTCTCTCTGCCTACCTCTCTGCCTACTTGTGATCTCTCTCTGTCAAATGAATAAATAATATCTTTAAAATAATAATAATAATAATTTCAAAATACCTCAAAATAAATTTAACCAAGGGGAGTAAAAAAGACAATGAAGAAAGAAATTAAAGAAGACACAAACAAACAGAAAGACACCTCCTGCTCATGGACAGGAAGAATCAGAATTGTTTACCTTTCTACACTCCTTAATCTACAGGTTCAATTCAATCTCTATCTAAATCCTAATGGCATTTCTCACAGAAATAGGAAAAGTGGTCCAAAGACTCCAACTGAACACAGAAATCTTGAGAAAGAAGACTGAAGCCGGAGACATCACATTTCCTGGCTTCAAACTGTATTATAAAGCTGTCGTAATCAAAACAATATGGTACTGCCATAAAAACAGAAACATAAGTCAATGGAACAGAACAGAGAGTCCGGAAATTACCCCATGCATATGTGATCAATTAATTTTCAACAAAGAAGCCAAGAACAGACAATGTGGAGAGTAGAAAGTCTTCGAGATGGTGCTGCGAAAACCGGGTTGCTGCTCGCCCAAGAGTGAACAGGAGCACTGTCTTACAACACACATAAAAATTAACTCCAAACGGATTAGAGACTTGATTATAAAATTTAAAACCAAAAAATTCTTAGAAGCAAACACAGGGAATAAGCTCCCTGACACTGACCGTGCCAGTCGTTTTTTGGATGAGACACTAAAAGCAAAGACAACAAAAGCAAAAATAAACAAGTGGGGCTACATCAAACTGAAAAGCTTCTGCACAGCGAAGGAATTCATCAACAACAAAAAGATAAAGTTTCACACAACAAGGGGTGAAAACCCAAAACATACAAGGAACTCATACAACCCAACAGAAAAAAAAAAAAAACTATTTTAATTGGACAATGGGACTTGTTTTCCAGAGTCATATAAAGGGCAACAGACACATGAAAAGGTGCTCAGTGTCACTGAGCATCAGGAAATGCAAATCAAAACCACACTGAGGTGTGACATCATACCCCTTACGTCAATTATCAAAAAGACAACAGGTGGAAGGACCGGGTGGTGCAGTCGGTTGAGCATCTGACTCCTGGTTTCGGTTCAGGTCATGATGTCAGGGTCGTGGGCCTGAGTCCCATGTCAGGCTCCATGCTCAGCGGGGAGTCTGCATCTCTCTCTCTCCCCCCTGCCTCTCCCCCCTGTGCTCTCTCTCCCTTGTTCTAAAATAAATAAATAAATCTTTAAAATAATACAACATATAGCAGATGCTGGCAAGAATATGCAGAAAAGGGCAGGCTCTCGAACCACTGGTGGGAACGTAAACTGGCACAGCCACTGTGGGAACCCGTGTGGAGGACCCTCAGGAAATCAAAACTAGAAACACCATGAGACCCAGCAATCCCACTTCCGGATTATATCCAGAGGAAACAAAACCACTCTCTCAGAGAGGTGTCTGTGCTCCTGTGTTCACAATAAGCAAGACAGGACAACAGTCTGGGGATGCACTAACAGACGAACAGATCAAAGAAAAAGTGGGATATACATACCTGAGACCACATGACACACACTCTAGACACGGACAAACACAATGGGGAACCCCTCAGCCCTGGCACGGAGGAAAGCCTTCCGTCTGCAGGAACACGGATGATGCTAGAGGGCCTTCAGTTACTGAAGTGAGCCACACAGAGACAGACTGACACTGCATCCTATCACTTACATGTGAAATTCTACAACTAATTTTTCTAACTGAACCCATAGAAACAGAAGGTAAAAAAGTGGTTTCCAGGAGCTCAGGGGTGAGGAAAATAGGGAGACACTGGCAAAAAACTATCAATTATAAAATGAGTGATCTCTTAGTTTCTATTATATACACTGTTGACTACAGATGACAACACCATCACGGGGAGGTGACAGACGTGTTAACTCAGTGGGGTAGTGGGGCAATGGGGAAGCTGTCGGTAATGTACACAAACACCAAATCATAAAACTGCACACTTTGCTATCTTATGATTTCCTAATTATACCTCAATGCAAGAGAAGATAGACAACAGATAAACAGATTACAGAAAAAGAAGTGAGCTTCAAAGGGAAATTAGAGAATCGATTCCATTTACTATAGCACCAAGAACCATAAGATACCTGGGAATAAACCTAACCAAATAGGTAAACCTAACCAAAGAGGCAAAGAGGTAAAGTACTCGAGGTACTACAGAACACTCATGAAAGAAATCGAAGAAGACACAAAAAGATGGAAGACCATTCCATGATCTTGAGTCGGAAGAATAAACATTGTTAAAATGTCTATACTGCCCAGAGCAATCTATACATTTAATGCCATTCTGACCAAAATTCCACCGGTATTTTTCAAAAAGCTGGAGCAAATAATCCTAAAATTTGTATGGAATCAGAAGAGACCCTGAATTCCTAAGGAAATGTTGAAAAGCAAAAATAGAACTGGGGCCATCATGTTACCTGATTTCAAGCTTTACTACAAAGCTGTGATCACCAAGACAGCATGGGACTGGCATAAAAACAGACACATAGACCAGTGGAACAGAGTAAAGAGCCCAGATATGGACACTCAACTTTATGGTCAAACAATCTTTGACAAAACAGGAAAAAATATAGTGTAAAAATGATAGTCTCTTCAATAAATGGTGCTGGGAAAACTGGGCAGCTATATGTAGAAGAATGAAACTTGACCATTCTCTTACACCGTTCACAAAGATAAACTCAAAATGGATAAAATACCTCAACATGAGACAGGAATCCATCACAATCCTAGAGGAGAACATAGACAGTAATATCTTCAATATCAGCCACAGCAAGTTCTTTCAAGTTATGTCTCCAAAGGCAAAGGAAACAAAAGCGAAAATAAACTTTTGGGATTTCATCAATATCAAAAGCTTCTGCACAACAAAGGAAACAGTCATGAAAACAAAGAGGCCACCCAAGGAATGGGAGAAGATATTTGCAAATGACAGTACAGAAAAAGGTTGATATCCAGGATCTATAAAGAACTCCTCAAACTCAACACACACAAAACAGATAATCATGTCAAAAAATGGGCAGAAGACATGAACAGACACTTCTCCAATGAAGACCTACAAATGACTAACAGACACATGAAAAAATGTTCATCATCATTAGCCATCAGGGAGATTCAAATCAAAACCACACTGAGATACCACCTTGCACCAGTTAGAATGGCCAAAATTAGCAAAACAGGAAACTGTGTGTTGGAGAGGATATGGAGAAAGGGGAACCCTCTTACCCTATTGGTGGGAAAGCAAGTTGGTGCAGCCTCCTTGGAAAACAGTGTGGAGATTCCTTAAGAAATTAAAAATAGAGTTTCCCTATGACCCTGCAATTGCACTCCTGGGTATTTACCCCAAAGATACAGAAGTAGCAAAAAGAAGGGCCATCTCTACCCCAATGTCCATAGTAGCAATGGCCATGGTCACCACACTGTGGAAAGAACCAAGATGACCTTCAATGGACGAATGGATAAGGAAGATGTGGTCCATATACACTATAGAGTATTACGCCTCCATCAGAAAGGAGGAATACCCAACTTTTGTAGTGACATGGACAGGACTGGAAGAGATTATGCTGAGTGAAATCAATCAGACAGAGAGAGTCAATTATCATATGGTTTCACTTACTGTGGAGCATTAGGAATAACACAGAGGACATGGGGAGATGGAGAGAAGGGAGTTGAGGAAAATGGGAGGGGGAGATGAACCATGAGAGACTGTGGACTCTGAGTAACAATCTGAGGGTTTTGGAGGGGAGGTGGGTGTGGGCTTGGTTGAGCCTGGTGGTGGGGATTAAGGAGGGCACATCATGCATGGAGCACTGGGTGTGGTGCATAAACAGTGAATTCTGGTACCTGAAAATAAATTTTAAAAATTAAAAATTAAAAAGTGAACTTCAAGAGAGATTACAACTGAGAAATATTTTTTTAAAAGCTTTAAATGGTCTACAAAGTGAATATAACATCAATTTATGAAAATATGAATCTTGCTTACATTATCAAGGCATGTTCACGTCAGGTTCTAAACCAACACGCTTCTGGGGATTAAATTTACTCAGCCTTAATTTATGCTCATTATCCCCTTTATTTATTTGCTTAAAAAACATAAAAAGAAAAAGAGTGTAAGAAAAAAACAGGAACAAAGAACAACAAATAGAACACAGTAACAATATGGTGTATAAATTAATCGACTATATTAACAAACACTTTGAATGCCCATGGTTTAAATATACCAATTAAAAGACAGAGATTATCAGAGTGGTTCAAAAACAAAGACCGAGGACATTGGGAGTGTATGTGCTCTGGTGAGTGCTGTGAAGTGTGTAAACCTTGCGATTCACAGACCTGTACCCCTGGGGATAAAAATTCATATGTTTATAAAACAATAAAAAAATAAAAATTAAAAAAAAATCTAATACTGAACTAGGTGATGTCTCTAAGAAACTCCAAATACACTGATGGGGCACCCGCCTGGCTCAGTCAGAAGAATGTGCAACTCTAGATCTCGGGGTCATGAGTTCGAGTCCCACATGGGGTATACAGATTACTGAAATTTTTTTAAAGTTAATAATAAAATGAACAAATAGATATACTGATATTTAGAATTTAAAAGTAAATGGGCGGAGACAGACATACGATGCTAACACTGATCCAAAAAAAAGCAGGAGTAACTTGTTAATTTCAGACAGAGCAGACTTCAGAGGAAGGAAGTTATCAGAGATAAAAAGGGGCATAACCTAATGACGAAGGGGTCAATTCTCCAACAAGACTTTATACACCCTAACAACAGAGCACCATGTGTGAGGGGAAAACAAAGAGAGCTGCAAGGAGAGAGAAGAAGCCGGAGGCCCTGTCCCAGAGAACAGATCCAACAGGCAGAAATTCTGCAAGGACATGGTGAACTCACCACCACCATCTACCCTGGGATGTGCTGCACATCTACAAACCGCTTCATCCAAGGGCAGTATACACCACCTTCCCAGCCTCCAGGAGCACTCTCTGTAAGACACATTCTGTCCTTCTCAGGCTCCCACAGAGCACTCAGCAAGAGAGACACGTTCTGTCCTTCTCAGGTTCCCACAGAGCACTCAGCAAGAGAAACACGTTCTCTCCTTCTCAGGCTCCCACAGAGCGCTCTCCAAGAGACATGCTCTTTCCTTCCCGGGCACCCATGGAACATCTCCAAGAGACACGTTCTCTCCTTCTTGGGTCCCCACGGAGTGCTCCAAGAGACACACCTTCTGGGCCATAAAACACATCTTCACAAATGTAAAAGAAGAGAAATCATAAAATGTCTGCTCTCAGACCACAGTTTTAACAGAGTTAAACTTGAAATCAAGAACAGAACGATAGCTGGATAATCAAACAACAGTGGATAAATGAAAAAGTATTTCTAAAAAAAAAAAACAAATACAGGATCAAAGAAGAAATCTCTGTAGAAATTTTAAAAATATTTTGAATGTCGCCAAAACCTTTGTGCATTAACTGATAGAGTCATGTTTTATCTTGTAAACTGTTCATATGTTAATGTAGATTACACAGATTATTTTTTAATATGACAGAGATAGAGAGACAGAAAGAGGGGGGACACAAGCAGGGAAGTGGGAGAGAGAGAAGCAGGCCTCCCACTGGTCAGGGAGCCCTATCCCAGGACCCTAGGATCATGACCCGAGCTGAAGCCAGATGCCCAACACCTGAGCCACTACCCAAGCATCCCCCACAGATTCACCTTTAAATACTGAACCAGCCTTCAATTCCAAGGATAACCTCTTCTCTGTTAGAATGTTATTCCTTTTGTGTACTGCGGGGTTACACTTGCTAGTACACCTGAGGACTTCTGCATTTATGAACAAAAGTTACTGGGTTGGGTTTTTGGTTAGGGTTTGGTATTCAGGTCATGCAAGTCTCACCAAGAGACCTGGGAAATCTGTCCCCTTCTATTTTCTGAAAGACACTGTTCAGATCTGGTGTTATTCTTTCCTAGAATGTGTTCATACATTTCACCAGTGAAATAATTTAGGGCTACAGATTTCTCTTCAGAAGGTCTTCAACTGTAAGTTCAATATCTTTACTAGTTATTTCATTATTCAGGTTAACTACTTCATTGTGGGTTAGTAGGGAAGGTTGCAGTTTTCAGAGGAATGGATGTTTTTATCTAAATTTCTGAAGCTGTGTCTGGGGGGAGAGAGCCAGAGGAAGAATAACAATGAAATCAAGACCAGCTCAGTGTATTTCAAACCCTGGTCTTCCTTCACAGCCTTCCTGCTCCTATATGTCGTTCCAAGTCCTGCAACAGCATCTCCCTGAGCCCTGTCTTGGACCAAAAGCTGCATTACATGGGACAGACAGGGTGGGGTGTGCTTTAGTCCGTCTTACCAGGAACTAAAGCAACGTCATGGCTACATATGATTTTTTTTTAATCTATGCATTGGAGAGACAAAGAGCCCAAGTGCTCAAGGAACAGGGGAAGAGGAGGAGAGAGTCTCAGGCAGACTCCACGCTCGGCATGGAGGCCAGTGCAGGGCTCGGTCACGGAACCCTAGGATTACAACACGAGCCCAAACCAAGCCAGACACTTAACCGAGGGCACCAGTATGTATGATTCTTTAAAAAAAAACTGGATTCATGTTGTAGCTGCTTTTTTGTGCTTTTTTTTTATTCCACCAACCTATGGCTTTTCTCTAATATTATTACAAGTTGAAGGTGTACAGACTGGTGATTTGGTTTAGATACATCATTAAACGATTACAACAGGGTTATCTATCACCTCCTACTGACACATTGAAAAGATAGAAAAACTTCAACTTGTGATAAAAACTCTTAGATCTCCTGGGATCCAGCCCTGCATCAGGCTCTCTGCTCAGCAGGGAGCCTGCTTCCCCCTCTCTCTCTGCCTCCCTCTCTGCCTACTTGTGATCTCTGTCAAATAAATAAATAAAATCTTAAAAAAATAGTTAAAAAAAACAACCCTTAGATCTATAGCTGACCTTGGGACAAGCAGGGATTAAGACACTGACACCCCACACAGTCAAAAATCCACACAGAACCTTTGACTCCCCGAAAACTAGATTCCTAATAGGCTACACTGACCTGAAGCCTTAACAGGAGCATAAACAGTCAACAGGCATTTTACGTTATTTGTATTGTGTACTGCGTTCTGACAAAGTAAGCTAGAGAAAAGAAAATGTTAAAATCATAAAGCACTGTCCTATATTTATAAAAAAAAATCCCATGTATAACAGAGCCCACACAGTTCAAACCCATGTTGTTCGAGGTTCGACGGTCCTCTGGTAAGACTGTCTCATGCATTTCACAGCAGTGTCACTGCGGTTGCCACGCTGTATGTGACGGCCTCAGTGCTCACCTGTGTGGTACCTGAAAGTTTGTACCTTTCAACCACAGCCCTCCAATTCTTTCTCCCCTCACCCTCCCTCCCTCCACTAACCATAAATTTGATCTCTTTTTCTAGGAGTCTGGTGGGCGAGTTTTGTGTTGCTGGTTTTAGATTCCATGTATAAATGAGACCATAAAATATGTCTCTGTCTGACTTACTTCACTTAGCATAATTCCTTCAAGGTCCGTCCACATCACGGATGGCAGGGAGTAGTGGCTCATGGCCATCCGGCACAAAACAGAAGACAGTACCCTGACAACCACCAGGTGGCTTCATTCAGCACGACAGCCATGGCTCTCCCCAAGATGTTCTGCTCACAACAGCACCTCCAGATCCAGTCCACACCCCTCCATGGAATCTGCACTTCCCTGGCACAATCCACGGCCATCCCACATGGCCCAGGGCCCACCCACGGCCATCCTGCATGACCCAGCGGCCATCTATGGCCATCCCCTGTGGCCCGGTGCCCCTTACTAGCAGGCAGGTCCCCATCCACTCGGACAGCAGCACGTCCACCGTCTCTGGCAGCACCACATCCTCCACCTTCTACTTGAACAGTGATGATGTTGGCAAAGCCATTCTGCATGACCAGCTGACCTGTGTGCTGGGCCATCTCACTGGCCTCCACTGCATACATCTGCATGTCACAGAAGGACCATCAGCAAGAGTCCCACCCACAGAGCAGGCTGGCATCCACTCTCCCTGGCCCAAGGCTCCAGCCAAGCCAGAGGCAGCCTCAAAGAAAACAGCGACAGAAGGAAAGAGGTGTGCTGGATAGCAGGGACAGATCTCCAACAGACGAGCCCTGACAAGGGAGCTACCTCCCATCTTAACTCCACCTTCTGCCTAAAACAGATGGGGACTGCCGGAGGACAGAAGAGTCTGCATGCACACTGGGTACCCGCCACAGAGGTCCTGTGGACCAGACCCTGTGACCCAGCTCCCATACACACAGCCACATACTCCAGAGTTTCCCACACCACCCTGAGAACGATCGGACTTTAAGGGTACAAGCGGCTGAGACAGCTTCAAGCCCAGGTTGTCACTGGAAGGTCCTGAGTGTTATGTCTTGGTTCCGATAGCATCTGAATTCCAGTGATCACTTTCCTGCAGTTTCCCGTATAAACTAGAATTTCACCCACCTGTGTCAGGGGCATTTCAGAGGCTTCAACTCTGGAGCCTCACACATGCTCTGCAGGGAAGAGGAGAAAGGACCCCAGCATGCATCATGGAGAGAGGTCTTTCCTGTCCCTGCCAGGTGGTCCTTGCTTGGTGCAGGGATAGCACATGGACAGTGACCTACACAAGCGGCCCAGCCCCAGCACACAGACACGTGTTCCTCTAGCTGATAAGCATGTTACAAAAAACATCCGACCGCACGCAACTCCGATATTCTCTGCTCTATTCTACTCTACTCGGTGCTGCTGGTGACTAAGCAGGCTGAGGTCATGACCGCCGACAGGCTCAGACCACAAGAACACATTGCCCATTTCACCAACATGATGTCTTTGTATGCAAATGACACATCCCCAGACTCAGCTTGAAGCTACTGAAGGAGAGCTGTTTCTTACTCACAGCTTTAGGCTGCACATAGTGGGCACAAAAGAGGCTGATGATCCCCATTCCACAGCCGACATCCAGAATCACTTTATCTTTCAGGGATTCTTTATTTTGCATGATAAATTGTGGTATTTAGTTGTCTGCGGCTGGTCTGCCAACATTTCTAAGTGAAGTTTCTAGAGGAAATACACATTAGGAATCACTGCCTGTAATATGAACTGTGCTGAGCTCTGGTTTAAGAAGGAAGATCAGAGTCTGAGCTAATAATCCCCTTGAGCCCACCACACATGCCTAAAAATACAAGCAACAAAGAATAAAAAAACACAAATCCCGAAGACCTAAATATGCTGGAATATAAAAACACAACAGTGAAGAAATGAAATGGAATTATCTGGAATCCTTTCAGTTCAGTGTGATGCTACCTACAGCTTCACCCTGTACCTCCCCAAGAGCCGGATGAGCACACAGGCTGGTAGACCACTCAGAAAGTGGAGCAGACACTGCCCTCCTGACCACTGCTCCCACTAGAGACAGGAGGAACCACCAAATTCCCCACCAGTTACCACTTGGCCAAGTATCCACCAAGAGAGATACCAGAGGAGGCACCCTGACGCCTCATGAAACTACAGCTCTGGAGGGAGCTGATGAACCCACAGGGGTGAGCTCAAGGTCTCCAGCCATGTCCAGAGGGAAGAAAACACATGAAACCCAAGATAACATAAAACCCCATGGGAATCACGCCAATCCCCAGAGAAAAAGAGAAAGGGTCCTCCAAATGGTTCATGAAACCATGGGTGGAAGTCAGAGCCCAGAAAGGCTGCACCCACAACACTGGCCCCCACGCCCCACTTTTCAGGTCTCGAGCTGCAGAATACCCAGTGTAGATATAGTTTGGCTGCAAGGCAGACACTGAAGCTACCCGGACCTCGTCAGCACAGATAGGAAGTCTTCACAGGGCCTTCATGAGCCCATGAGTGTCACAAAGACACTCAGCACTGAGAAACAAAAGACTGAGGGTCAGAGGAGACACAATCAATATTCAGCCATCCTACCTGAATAGTCCACCTTGACAGAAAGTCAGAACTAGGTTGCTAAGGTGTACATATAAGTTGACAAAAATAAAAAGAAAAATGAGCAAATTATATTAAAGTTTACCAAAAAAAGAAGAAATAGAAAAGTCTAACAAAATATAGAAGATGACCAATCTGACTTTAAAAATGGAAATCAAAATCAATAAATACCATGTTTCACCTTTAAGATGAGATATCTGTATTTACTTTAGTGATGTATGGTTGGGAAACGAGGATTCATGTACACTGGTGGTATACAGTTGCCAATCTTTCTGGAGGGGAAACTGGCAAAACCCGCCAAAGTGAAAAAACACATACACCCTACAAATTTACCCAAGAGAAATTCTAGCAGAAATTTAGCAAGATTTCTATAAGAGAAAACCCATTAGAGCACTGCTTGTCGTGGGGCAAAGCTGTTAATCAAGCAAACCACCAATAGGGCCTTTTTAAAATCAATAAGATACTCTTGATAGTCTGAAAGCTCTAGGATGCCTGAGTGCCTCAGTTAGGCATCTGCCTTCAGCTCGGATCATGATCCCAGAGTCCTGGGATCGAGTCCCACATCGAACTCCCTGCCCCGCGGGAGTCTGCTTCTTCCTCTGCCCGCTGCTCCCCCTGCTTGTGCACGCTCTCTCTTCCTGACAAATCAGTAAGTAAATAAAATCTTTCAGAAAAATAAGTCTGAAATCTCTAATCGTATACATACATCAAGGGGTTTTCCTTTACTGTAACACTTTGAACCATGAAATGGGACACACCTACCAAAAACGTACATGAGAAAGGGCCCTGCAGCTTGTAGGTTACCCAGCGAACACTCGTGCAATGACAGCAGATGCCTGCCGGCACCCCACACCTTCCCAGCCCGGCCCTGTAGCCAGGAAAGCCAACCTCACCGAGCGCGGAGAGGGACGCCACAAGGGCTGGGCCGGCTCAGTGCTACCCACTACCGGTCCACCACGGCGGACTCTGAAAGGAAGCAGCTTTACTACCCCCACAGGCGGAAGAGCTTTTCTTGGCCTAGCAACAGTCCAGCCAATGAGAAACTGCTGCACTTGGCCAATGAAAAGCCGCCGCCACCCTCCAGAGGGCGTTCCTTCCACACAGCCCCACCCACTCCCCCTTCCTAACGAAAAGCCTCCTGGCCTTGGTTCTCCAGACTGGCCTGCAGTTTCCCACGGGGCGCTTGTCCTGCCCTGCGGTTCCTCTGCTTCTCCCAAAGAAGCCCTCTTTGTTGGTACGGCCGTTATTTTTAAGGCTGCTGCCACCAGATGCCCTGGCAACAGGAACCACCATCCTGACTCCCAGAGAACAAGCTACCTGGTCGTTTCCCTTCATAAACATCTTCCTACACTGCTTTTTAACTTTACATAACTGAATCAAAAGTTATTCTTTCATGTCTTGCTTCTTTCACCCAACATCCTGTCTGTGATGTTTATTCAGCACGCATCAGTTTTTGTCTAGCTTTAAGATGTAAACAGGGGCTACCTGGACCATACAGTTATGGGTCTTTGTCCTAACTGGGGAAAAACTTTTAAAAAAAACTAATAAGTTACTTATTTAGAGTTATTATTGTTGGTTTATGTAACATTTTTGTATTTTATTTTTAAAATAAAATGTGTTACTTTATTTTAAATATTGAGAAAAGTTCATCATCTCCTTGTTCAGATAACATCTCTAAACCACCGTGGGACACTCCAGCCAACCACATGCTTTTGTAGGGTCTGCCAGCTAAGAATGGCTTTCACATTTTTTAATTGGTTAGGGATAGGGTTTGCTCATTTCCTCATGGTCTTACAGCCACTCACGCACCACGATGGCAGAGCCGAGGAGCCACACGCCCTGCTGAGCCAAAGAAAACTTCTGCGCACCCTGTGCTAAGCCATGAAGAGGAGCAGCCCAGCTGAAGCTAACTCGAAAGCTGAGGCAGGAAACCGCCACCTCCATAGCCCCAGCCGTACCAGCGTTCCATAGCTGCCAAAGTACTCCTCGTCCTGCCACATGTCCTCAGGGTCAAAATCCTCCAGGTGCTTCCTGAGGTGGTTTGCAAGTACATACCCACAGCAGCCCGTGTGCTCGCCCCACCACCAATCAGCAGTTGTCTGCCTCAGGATGAGAATTTCTTCTCCTCTCAAAAAGCTGAGCTGGATAAAAACATATAAAGAAGTCAAAATTCAAGAAAAACCTGCAGTTGGTATTTCAATAATGGCTCAGTGATAAGCCCCCCATCATTGGAGCCCAAATCAGCTATTTTAAAAAAGACTCAATGGGTAATTACACAAACTCACAATTTGGGAAAATGATACCAACATTGAGAGACTTTTGTGGAACATCTACATGAAAGAAAGCACAGCATAACTGATATTTTTTAAAGAAAAGATTAAACATTTCTGATCAACTTAAGAAAGAATTTCTCTATCGCCTCTTTGCTATAACTCGGCTATGTGGCAGCTGATTCACTTACTGGAGTAGAAAAAACTACATTCAGGTCAGTATCTTTTTTAAAGTTTTATTTATTTGTGAGAGAGAGAGAGAGTGGGAGTTGGAGGAAGGCCAGAGGGAGTGGGAGAGAGGACCTACAGCAGGCTCCCCGCTGAGCACTGAGCATGGAGCCCAGTGCTGAACTTGACCTCACAACCCGAGATCATGACCTGAGCTGAAATCAAGAGGCAGATGCTTAACCATCTGAGCCACCATCTTCAAGTCGGTATTTTTATTTTATAGCCTTAATGTTTATTAACTAGAATAGGTTCTAAATCAAGGTTTCTAAAAAGAAACTGCAACAGGTGCTTCCTTCCCCCATTCCTCACCCAGGTATCTTTCACCTAAGGCTTGGCATCAGAATATGTTAGGCTGGGAAAAGAAGGGTCACTCAGAGGTCTCATTTAGCTCTAAACATCTGAATACTTCTTTACTTAACTTTGGTGTGACTTATTCAAAATTCTTATCTGATTATGTCATCTAGCATGCCATTTAGCCAAATCCATAAAACATGGACCCAAGGTCCGAGGCCCCTGCCTGTAAGCAAGTGTGTAGGGTTACCTGCGTCTGGTCAGCACAGAATAGTCTGCAATGGCCATGAACTCTTCTGGCTGCACGCCCTCCTGGAGCTGCTCCCGGTCACCACACTCCATGTGACCTTCTCCCTCCCGCTCAAAACCAAGGGAAGAACAGAGGATGACTGTGGGGCTTCTCTCCATGTCCATCCTAACAACCTGTAACCTTTGGTTATCAGGAAGGTTTCAAATGAAGAGCCACGTGACCATGGTTAATCACACAATTTGGGTCATCTTCACCAGCAGGATCGAGGGATCTCACCCTTACTCCACTTCCCCTTTTCGTCTCTAGTACAAAATTATTTGCATCCTAAGAAGGACATCAAATAAGTAAGAAAAAGGCACTTTTAGTGTCTACTTGGTGACTGATGCTGATCACCAGCAACTCCTTCTGAAAGTGGTGACTGGCCCCAAGAGAAAGAAGACCTGCTTCTAGGCCTCATGCTCTCTGGACCTCTTCAGACTGGAGGACAGAACTGGGCAGACTTCCAGAAGGTGCCAGGGGCCAGGTCCAACCCTCATGGTCTGACTTGGACAGCGAGTCTGCTCATATAGACTTCTCAGGAACCAAAAGGGGAGCCTGAGACCACACATTGCCCAGTCTCTACTTTCTGTCAGAAGAGGCTTGTCTGGAAGAAGTCCACTGGAGGTGGCAGAACCTCCAAGCCTGTGTTCCAGTTCAATGCAGCAACTCCGTCTCAATATGTGCATTTTTAAAGAAGTTTCCTAAACATACACATAATTCATGTTCTTTGGAAAACATGTGAAGCACAAGTGTACACAGAGGAAAATTAAAACCATCTGTATTCTCACCCACTGGTCAGAAATAATGATGGTTAACAAGTTAACATTTATATTTTTTCAGGCTTTTCTTCCCCAAGATTTTCTTTATTTACTGTCAGAGAGAGAGAGAGTACAAGCAGGAGGAGGGGCAGGCAGAGCATGCAGAGAGGAAGCAGCCTCCCCATCAAGCAAGGAGCCCGACACAGGACTCAGTCCCAGGAACCTGGAATCATGACCCGAGCTGAAGGCAAACACTTAATGGAGTCACCCAGGTATCCCTCTGGCTTTATTTTTAAGATTTATTTATTTTGAGAGTGAGAAAGAGGACTCCTGGGTGGGAGAGGGGTCGGAGAGGGAGCGAGAGAATTTCAAGCCAATTCCCTGCTGAGCACAAGCCTGAAAGAGGGCTCGACCTCAGGACTCTGAGGTCATCATCTGAGCCAAAACCAAGAGTTGGATGTTCAACTGACTGAGCCACCAAGGCACCCCCAGGCCCCCTTTTAAGTGTACACATAGCATGTGCATGCAGAGTGTTTACTGGGATCATGAAATTCTGCCTTGTGATATGTGTCCCACTTATTAAATTCTTTTTTTTATTAAGTTCTATTTGCCAACATGCCGTACACCGTTAGTTTTCTATGTAGCATCCAATGATTCATTAGTTGTGTGTAACACTCAATTATTATATTCCTAACATTTTTCCTCCTTGTTAAATTATTTCTAAATACCACTTCCTAACATTTGGTAATATTCTGTGAATTATCATAAATAATTTAACTGATTTCCTAGTTTGGTACCCTTAAACTATTTCCAGTTTATACTTTTACAAATTATGTTAGGATGAACTTTTTTTTAAAGATTTTTATTTACTTATTTGACAGAGGGAGATCACAAGTAGGCAGAGAGGCAGGCAGAGAGAGAGAGGGAAGCAGGCTCCCCACTGAGCAGAGAGCCCAATGCGGGACTCGATCCCAGGACCCTGAGATCATGACCTGAGCCAAAGACAGAGGCTTAAACCACTGAGACACCCAGGCGCTCCTAAGACGAACTTTCTTAAAAAATATCATTTTGTCTGTCATGACGATTTTCTCAAGATAAACTTTGGAGTGGGAAAAGGCAGATTAAGATGCCATGTATTTACATGCATGCACACACTCACACACACGCACAGTTGTTCTTTTGACAAAGTTATTTGAGAAGGATGTGACACTTTTTTTGCCTTTTTTAATAACATAAAACCTTGTGAGAAACTTCCCAATTCTTAGAACCCTAACTTACAAATTTCAACAACCGTACAATATTCCGCAATAGGAATTATTCCTGATTCCTCAGTCATCCTTGACTAATGGACGTTCTCCTGGTGTCCAGCTCTCTACCACGGTGTGGCCACAACATTCATACACATTTACCCTCGTGTGACATTTTATTTCTAGGAGACAGATGACCGAGGCTGGACCATAAGCTTTTCATTCACACATTTGCGAGACTCTTCCATACAGGGTGCGGCGCCCACACTTCTCCAGCGAAGCGGACAGCACCCTCCGGCGACTACTCATAGCAATGGGCGCCATCGTGGTCTTTAATTTTTGCCAGAGCGACAGGTGTAGAGACACCAGAGAAAGCAAATATGTGGGGAAACAAGACTATTTCTTATACTCCGTAAGAAAGACTTTTAATAGTATAAGGAGACACTAATTATTTATTGTGGGGTTTATGACAGATGTTACAAGAGCACAAACAGCACAAAACTAGGGGCAAGTAAGTAGAGCTAACGTGGAGGTGTCTTATGCTGTGAAGCGGTCAGACACAAACAGCACTGGGGTGGGTTAAAGATGTGCATCACAGTTTCTTGGTAACCACTAAAATATTAGTAAAAGATACAGGTGCAAAACCAACAGAGGAGACAATGTGGCATTATTAGCAATAATTCGTTAATCCCAACAGAGGTAACACTGGAGAAAGGTACCAAAAAGTAAGGGAAAACAGCAAGGTGGCCAACTCAACCACATCAGTCACCATGTTCAATGTTAACGGACTAAATACTCTAATTAAAGAGCAGAGATTACCGACAGGAAATAAACTGACATTTCTACAGGCTCTTTACAAGAGAAACATTTTAAATATAAGGTTTTTGATTCAAAATATAGGTGTATGTGCACCATGCAAGCTGGTACACCAATACTAATATAAGATAAACTAGATATAAGACCAAAAAAGTACTAGGTAAAAAGAGATTTCATAAAAATATAAAAGTCAATTAGTTTAGAAAGTAAAAACTATCCTGAATGTATATGTCAAATAACAGATTCAAAATACGTGAAGCAAAAAGTGACAGATGCAAAAGGAAGTTAAAAAGAAAAAAAACAAACCCACAATCATAGTGGAAATTTCTTTAAAATTGTATTTATTTATTTTAGAGAGAGAGAGAGCAGGTGTCTAAGCAAGTGCAGGGAGCAGCAGAGGGAGAGAAACAGAACCCAGAAGGGGAGGGGGGCACTTGACCTTACGACCCTGAGATCATGACCAGAGCCAAAACTGTGAGTCAGACATGTAACTCATGAGTGACCCTGCACAGCCATAGTGGGAATTTCTGAAGCTCATCCCGCTCGGCAACTACACAACAAATGGGCAATAAAGGAGAAAGGACACAAATGTTTGAACAATACTAGTAACACATTTGACCTTAATGACGTTTATAGAAAACCACCAACTGTAGAAAACAGATTCTTTGTGGGTGCGTGTGGGGCACTCACAACAGCCCACCTGACTAGGCCACAAAGCAGGCCTGAATAAATTTCCAAAGACCGAAATTGTACAGAGCATATTTTCTGACCAAACATAAGCAATTTCCACTGATTTCCACTGTGACATATTACCAAGTATTTTAACTGATCAAAAATAAAAATACAACATAGTTAAGTGTGTAAGGCAAGAAAACTGAGGGCAAGAGGAAAAGTCATAGCTTAGAACACATGTACTAGAGAAGAAATGTTCAAGTCAGTGTTGCAAATTTCCATCACAAGATGCTACAAGAAGAGAAAATTAAACACAGAGGGTGAAAGAAATGAAGATAAAAGCAGAAATCAATAAAACAGAAATCAGATGAACAAATAAAGTCAAAGACAAAACCAGTTCTTTGAAAAGATAAAAATGTTAAAACTCTAACCTTAACCCTAAACCTAACACTAACCCTAACCGTACACTAGTAAGACTGCCACAGACCTGCACACAATGGTGACAGTCACACAGGGGCAATCCACCGAACGTGACAGTCACACGGGCAGGTGTGATCCACGAATGTGACGGTCACACATGGGGGCACTCTTTGGGACATGACAGTCACATGGGGTGGAGGATGCTGTGAGATGTGATGGTCACGCAGGGAGCACACGAGAGAAGCGTCTCATAGGGCTAATTTAGCTCTACACACACATCAATGGCAAACCCCCAAAGCAACCCTGGGAAAAGGCAAGTTGCAGATGAATAAATATAGATTGACTTGAGGGCCGAGCAGATTGATCCTCATGTGGGGTTTTTGGCCAGACTCACAGGCATTTGTTCATTCGATGGGGAAGGCAGAATGATGCGTTGTGGCTCCAGATTTCCCTATCAAGAGGGCTTGGGGACCAGTCGGTTGAGGATGGAATTGTAAACACAAGCTATGGTTCAATTCATTGCCAAGCAGAAGGCAGTTCCAATGTGCAGCGACTTATTCAATACATCCAGCACTGGAATAAGGCTGGAAGTCACATGTTTGCTCACACTAGAGTTTATGTGTATGATGGCCAACCAATAGAAGGGTGGAGTCAAGAGGCCATGGAGGAGTTCACATGCTGAGACCTGAGAACTGCCGCAAAAAGTAATATTTCCTTGTACTGGGCAGGTGAAGTCTGGTTTGTTTGCTCTAGGTTCCGCCATGTGGAAAGATTGTGAAGAAGAGCTCTCTGGCATGGATGCAGGAAAGCACACCTCCATTGACCATTGCAGCTGAGGAACATGGCAGGTTCAATCTGGTGGCTCTGGGGCGAAGTACCAAGGCCTTGAGTTGACATGGAATCTCATGCATGTCCATCCTGGAGGGCATGTGCACCATATTTTTGTTAGAGAAGGCTGCAAACACAAATTCGGATTAGAGTGAGTGGTGAGGTGATCTCAGGCCCAATGCATAGACCTGGAGGGCAGCTTGTCTGGAACTGTAATTAGGGTGACTGGAAGGCAGGTGAATAGGCTTTTCTCTCTGGATTGTGTGTCCAGGATGGCCTCAGAATGAAGGTGTGTTCTCATCAGTCCATGGGGGACTTTTCCTCTCTGTGGTTCCTGGTGGCTCCACATAGTTTTGTGGCTTTTTCGGGGAAGGGAAGAGTGCTGTTTTCCATCTTAGGGGTGCCCCAAAACAGCGATTCCAGAGACAGGCTCTGGGTATTGGCACCTGGAAAATCCGACAAAGGGTTATTATTTAGGCCTAGGGGCTTACCAGGCCTCCAATGCCAGTCCTGGAGGTACAACTGAGAGCTTTGTTTGAAAACATGCTCAGGTGAGGGTCACTATGCCAGATTTTGCTCAGGACGGCCCTCAGGTGTGGGCGTGGTCTCAATGGCCATGCAGTAGTCTACCACTCTGAATGTTGGACACCCTTCCCAACTTCCAGGAATCCTGCCATGGGGAAGGAGGATTTCTCTATTGTGATTCAGGTTCCCCCATTGGTAGGGATTCCAGGAAAGGTCTGGAGACAGTTCCCTGAGTACCAAGGATGGGTAGAGATGACTGGCCTGGTACATGGCCTGTCTCACATGCTGGATATGGGCCCCGATCTCTGGGTGGCTGACATGAGGCCAGGGCTCAGACTCTGTCAGACACAGCACTAGGGGCCAGGGCTGTCTATAATTCGGGGTTCCCTTGAGGGCCGAGTAGATTGATCCTCATGTGGAGTTTTTGGGAAAACTCACCAGGCCCTTCTTCTTTCTATGGGGAAGGCAGAATGCTGCGTTGTGGCTGCAGAATTCCCTATCATGAGGGCTTGCGGACCAGTAGGGTGAAGATAGAATTGTAAACCCAAGCTATGGATAAATTCAGTGGCAAGCGAATGTCCAGTGTGCAGCGGCTGATTTGAATATCCAGCTCCAGAGTAAGGACAGACGTCAGATGTTTGCTCATGGTGGTTTGCGTCTATGATGACTGAGAAATGGAGGGAGATGGCAAGCTGCCATGGAAGATTTCCCACACTTTGGCTTGTGAGATGCTCCAAACAGCAAGGTTTCCTTCAACTGGAAAGGGGCAGTCTGGTTTGTTTGCTCCAGAGTCCCCCATGTGGAAAGATTGGGTAGCAGAGCACTCCCACATGGATGCCTGGAAAGCACACCTCCATTGAACATTGCAGCTGTGGAACATGGCAGGTTTGTTCTGGAGGCTCTGGGGCGAACTACCAAGGCCTTGAGTTGACATTGAATCTCATGAAGATGGGTCACAATGCTGGCTTGTTACCAGTGAGATCTTATAATCTGCTGGTGACTACGGGCCGAGTAGGATTCATCTACCCTGAGGGTTTGACACAGGTCCAAGAGCATGGCTTCCATCTGGGTCCAGGAGATGTTCTTTTGTGGGGCTAAGGGACCATATGTTGTATCATAAGTTGGTATTCCAGAACAGGACTCTGAGGACAGATGCCTGAAAACCTAATCTAGTGTTCCAATGAGGTCATAGGGGCATGTCAGGTTCTTCTTCTGACTCAGGACCATTGACGTGGGTGTCTGCCTGGGTTCAGGTGATCAGGATGTTTCAGACTTCACATTTGTGTCCAGAGCAGCCTCCAATATTGGAGTCGGCTCAGGGTCCTTGTAGGTTTCTCCTTATCTCAAGGTTTTGGGCAGCTGTGATGGACACATTTTCCTTGGGGATGGCAGGCACAGAACTGTGGTGTGGTTCCAGAGACCCCATCCTGGAGGACATATGAGCCATGGTTTTGGGAGAGAAGTCTGCAAACACAAACTCGGGTTAAGATTAACGGTGTGGGGATTGCAGGAACAATGTATAGACCTGGAGGGCAGCTCGTCAGGACCTGTAAATCAGTTGCCTCGAAGGCAGTAGCACAGGCTTTTTTATCTGGCTTGTGTGTCCAGGATGGCCACGGAATGCAGGTGTGGTCTCATGGATGCATGGGAGATTTTCCTCTCAAGAATCCTGGCGGCTCCCTATACTATTGTGGCTTTCTCGGTGAAGGGAAGAGTGCTATTTTCCATCTTAGGGGTGCCCAAAACAGGGTTTCCAGAGACGCCCTGTGGTTCTGTGCACCTGAAAAGTCCCACCAGGTGTTAGGATTTGGGCTTAGGAGAATACCAGGCCTGCAATGCTGGATCCTGGAGATGCAACTGAGAGCATTTGTTTGAAAGCATGCTCAGGTTGGTGGTCACAATGCCTGCTTGTGTCCAGGGCGGGCCTCATGAGTGGGCGGGGTCTCCTTGGCCATTCATCTCTCTACCACACTGAGGTTTGGACACCGATACCACCAGCCAGGATCCCTGCCATGGGGAAGGAGGATTTCTCTTTGTGCTTCAGGTCCCCCCATTGGCAGGGATTCCAGCAAAAGTCTGGGGTCAGATGCCTGACCCAAGAATGGGTAGAGATGACAGCCCTGGGCCATGGCCAGTCTCACATTGTGGACATGGGACCCTACCTCTAAGTCTGACACGAGGTCGGAGATGAGGTTCTGTCAGACACAGCAATAGTTGTCAGGGCAACCTAAAAATCGGGGTTCCCTCGAGGGTCTAGTAGATTTATCCTCATGTAGGGTTTCTGAGCAGACTCACCAGGCCCTATTTATTACTATGGGGAAGGCAGAATGCTGTGTTGTGGCTTCAGAATTCCCTATCAAGAGGGCTTACTGAACAGTAGGGTGAGGATGGAATTGTGAACCCAAGCTACTTTTTTTTAAATTATTATTTATTTGTTTATTTTCAGAAAAACAGTATTCATTATTTTTTCACCACACCCAGTGCTCCATGCAAGCCGTGCCCTCTATAATACCCACCACCTGGTACCCCAACCTCCCACCCCCCCCCCCCCCCGCCACTTCAAACCCCTCAGATTGTTTTTCAGAGTCCATAGTCAAGCTACTTTTAAATTCAGTGCCAAGCAAAAGGCAATTCCAGTGTGTAGCAGCTGATTCCAGCACTTGAGTAAGTGCAGATGTCAGTTGATTGCTCATGCTGGGGTTTGTGTCTATTATGACCAACAAATGGATGGGTGGCCTCAAGAGGCCATGGAGGATTACCCACTCTTGGGCTGTGAGATACTCCATACAGCAAGGTTTCCTTTTACCGTTCAGGGGAGTATGGTTTGTTTTCTCCAGGGTTCTCCATGTGGACAGTTGGTATCAGAGCACTCCTACTGGATGCCTGGAAAGTACACCTACATTGACCATGGCAGCTGAGGAACATGGAAGTTTCGTTCAGGTGGCTCTGGGGCAAAGTACCAAGGCCTTGAGTTGTCATGGAGTCTCATGAAGATGGGTCACAATGCTGGTTTGTTGTCAGTGAGATCATAGAATGTGCTGGTTTCCACGGGGCCTTGCAGGATTCATATACCCAGAGTGTTTGACAAAGGTCCAAGAGCAAGACTTCCTTCTGGGGACAGGAGATGTTCTGTTGTGTGGCTCAGGGACCATGTTGTATCATAAGTTGATATTCAGAACAGCCCTCTGAGTACAGATACCTGAAAACATAATCTAGTGTTCCAATGAATCCTAGGGGTATGTCAAGTTCAATCTTCTGTCTCAGGACCATTGACTTGGCTATCAGCCTGGATGTAGGTGACAGGGTGAGTCAGACTGCGCATTTGCGTCCAGAGCGGACTCCAGTATTGGGGTGGGCTCTGGGGCCTTGTAGGTTTCTCCTAATCTAGAGGGTTTGTGCAATAGTGACAGGCACAGTATCCTTGGGGAAGACAGGTACACTCCCATGGTGTGGCTCTAGATACCAGGGCAGGTGAGCCATGGTTTTGGGAGGGAAGTCTGCAAACACAAACTCGGGTTAGGGTTAGTGGCAAGGTGATCATAGGCCCAATGTATAGACATGGAGGGCAGTTCATCAGGAACTGTTAATCAGGTGACTCAAAGGCAGTAGCACAGGCTTTTCTCTCTGGCTTGTGTGTCCAGGATGGCCTCAGAATGCAGGTGTGGTCTCATGGGTCCATGGGATATTTTTACTCTCTAAGGATCCTGGCGGCTTTCAATAGTTGGTGGCTTTCTCGGGGAAGGGAAGAGTGTTGTTTTCCATGATAGGGGTGCCCCAAAATAGAGATTCCAGACAAGGGCTCTGGGTCTGGTCCTCTGGAAATTCCCACCAAGGGTTAGGATTTGGGCCTAGTGACTTACCAGGATCCTGGAGGTGCAACTGAGAGGGCTTGTTTGAAATCATGCTCAGGGTGAGGGTCACAAAGCTGCTTGTGCCCAGGGTGACCCTCATGAGTGGGCGTGGTCTCCTTGTCTATGCAGCTGGCTCCCACCTTGAGGGTTGGACACTCATCCCAACAGCCAGAATCCTGCCATGGGTAAAGAGGAGTTCTCTATTGTGCTTCAGGTTCCCGCATTAACAGGGATTCCAGCAAAGTTCTGGGGACAGATGCCTGAATACCAAGGATGGGTAGAGATGATGGCCCAGGGCCATGGCTGATCTCTCATGCTGTATATGGGTCCCGTCCTCTGGGGCCCATATACAGCATGAGACACAGCACTAGGTTCCATGGAAAACTATTAATCGGTGTTGCCTCATGGGCCGAGTAGATTGATCCTCATGTGCAGTTTCTGGGAAGACTTAACAGGTCCTTCTTCCTTCTATGTGGAAGGCAGAATACTGCGTTGTGGCTCCAGAATTCCCTTTCAATAGATATTGCAGACCAGTAGGTGAGGATGGAATAGTAATACAAATACAAAGCTATGATTAAATTCAGTGTGAAGCGAAAGGTAGTTCCAGTGTGCAGCTGCTGTTTCGAATATTCAGCACCTGAGTAAGGGCGAATGCCAGATGTTTGCTCACGCTGGAGTTTGTGTCTATGATCACCCAAAAATGGAGGTGTGGTGTCAAGAAACCATGGAAGATTTCCCACGCTGGGGCTTGTGAGATGCTCCAAATAGCCAAGTTTCTTTCTACTGGACAGGGGGAGTCTGGTTTGTTTTCTCTGGTTTCTCCATGTGGAAAGTTTGTGTAGCAGAGCACCCCGCATGGATGCCTCAAAACATCCCTCCGTTGACCATTGCAGCTGAGAAACATGGAAGGTTCGTTCTGGTGGCTCTGGAGCATTGTATCAAGGCCTTGAGTTGACATGGAGTCTCATGAAGATGGGTCACAATGCTGGTTTGTTACCAGGGAGATCATAGAATGTGCTGGTTGCTAAGGGGCCATGCAGGGTTCAACTACCCTGAGGGTTTGACACAGGTCCAAGAGCACGGTTTCCTTCTCAGGGAGGAGATGTTCTGTTCTGTGGCTCAGGGACCATATGTTGTATCATAAGTTGGTATTCCAGAACAGGCCTCTGAGGACAGATACCTGAAAAACTAATCTAGTGTGCCTATGAAGTCCTCGGGGCATGTCAGGGTCAATATACTGACTCAGGACCATTGACCTGGGTGTCTACTTAGATGGAGCTGATCAGGTGTTTCAGACTGTGCATTTGCGTCCAGAGCGGCCTCCATTATTGGCCTGGGCTCAGGGGCCTTGCAGGTTTCTCCTAATCTAGAGTTATTGGGCAAAAGTAACGGGCACAGTTTCCTTGAGGATTGCAGGCACAGTCCTGTGTTGTGGTTTCAGATAACAGATCCTGGAGGTCATGTGAGCCATGGTTTTAGGAGGGAAGTCTGCAAACACAAACCCAGATTAGGGTTAATGGCGAGGAGATTGCAGGTCAAATGCATAAACCTGGAAGGCAGCTCATCAGAAACTGTAAATCGGATGAGTCGAATGTGGAAGCACACGATATGTATCTGGATTGCATATCCAGGATGGCCTCGGAATGCAGGTGTGGTCTCATTGGTCCATGGCAGATTTTTCCTCTCAAGGATCCTGGTGGCTCCCAATTGTTTGGTGGCTCTTCTTGGAGAAGGGAAGAGTGCTGTTTTCCATCTTAAGGGTGCCCCAAAATAGGGATTCCAGAGAAGGGCTCTGTGTCTGGGCCCCTGGAAAATCACACCAAGGGTTAGGATTTGGGCCTAGGTGTGTACCAGGACTGCAATGCAGGATCCTGGTGGTGCAACTGAGAGCGTTTGTTTGAAAGCATGCTCAGGCTGAAGGTCACAATGCCTGCTTGTGCCCAGGGCAGCACTTATGAGTGGGCGTGGTCTCCATGGCCATGCAGCTGGCTCCAATGCTCAGGGTTGAAAACCCATCCCAACAGCCGGGATTCCTGCCATGGGGAAGGAGGAGTTCTCCTTTGTACTTCAGGTTTCCCCATTGGCAGGGATTCCAGCAAAGTCTGGGGACAGATGCCTGAATACCAAGGATAGGAAGAGATGATGGACTTGGGCCATAGCCGGTCTCTCATGCTGGATATGGGCCCCGATCTCTGGTGGCTGCCACTAGGTCTTGGCTTAGGCTCTGTCACAGCACTGGTGTACAGGGCAGCCTATAAATCGGGGTTCCCTCGAGCACTGAGCACATCCATCTTCATGTGGAGTCTGGGCAGTCTCACCAAGCCCTTCTTCTTTCTATGGAGAAGGCAGAATGTTGCATTGTGGCTCCAGAATTCCCTCTCAAGAGGGCTTGCTGACCAGTCGGGTGAGGATGGCATTTTAAACACAAGCTACGGTTCAATTCAGGGCCAAGCGGAAGGCAGTTCCAGTGTGCAGCGCCTTATTCGAGATATCCAGCACCTGAGTAAGGGCGGATGACAGATGTTTGCTCATGCTGGGCTTTATTTCTATGATGACCGACAAATGGAGGGGTGAGGTCAAGAGGCCATGAAGGATTTCCCCCGATGAGGCTTCTGAGATGCTCCAAACAGTAAGGTGTCCTTCTACTGGACAGGTGGAGTCTGATTTGTTTGCTCCAGGTTCCCTCATGTGGAAAGTCTGGATAGCAGAACTCTTTGGCATGGATGCCTGGAAAAAACACATCTATTGGTCATTACATCTGAGGAACATGGCAGGTTCGTTCTTGTGGCTCTGGGGTGAAGTACCAAGGCCATGAGTTGACATGGAGTCTCATGAAGATGTGTCACAATGCTGGTTTGTTACCAGGGAGATCTTGGAATGTTCTGGTGACTAAGGGGCTGTTCAGGATTCATATACCCTGAGGGTTTGACAAAGGTCCTGAGCATGGCTTTCATCTGGGGACAGGAGATGTTCTGTTGTAGGGCTCAGGGACCATATGTTGTATCATAAGTTGGTATTCCAGAAGAGGCCTCTGTGGACAGATGCCTGAAAAGCTAATCTAGGCTTCCAATGAGGTCCTAACTGCATGTCAGGTACAATCATCTGACTAAGGACCATTGACTTGGGTGTCTGCCTGGATGGTGATGATCAGGATGTTTTAGACTGCGCAATTGTGTACAGAGTGGCCTCCAATATTGGGGTAGCCTCAGGGGCCTTGTAGGTTTATCCTAATCTGGAGGATTTGGGTAACTGTGACGGGCACAGTTTTCTTGGGGATGACAGGCACAGTCATGTGGTGTGACTCCAGAGACCCCATACTGAAGGCCATGTGAGCCATGGTTTGGGGAGAGAAGTGTGCAAACATAAACTCGGGTTAGGGTTAGTGGTGAGGTGATCGCAGGCCCAATGCATAGACCTGGAGTGCAGCATGTCAGGAACGGTAAATCAGGTGACTCGAAGGCAGTAGCACAGGGTATTGTACCTGGATTTTGTATCCACGATGGCCTCAGAATTCAGGTGTTGTTTCATGCATCCATGGGAGATTTTTTCTCTGAAAGATCCTGGCGGCTCTCAATAGTTTGATTACTTTCTAAGGGAAGCAAAGAGTGCTGTTTTCCATCTTAGGGGTGCCCCAAAACAGGGATTCCCGTGACGGACTCTGGGATGGGAGCATGAAAAATCCCACCAAAAATTAGTATTTGGGCCAAGGTGCGTACCAGTCATGCAATGCCGGATCCTGGAGTTGCAAATGAGAGTGTCTGTTTGAAAACATGCTCAGAGGAGGGTCACAATGCCTGTTTGTGTTCAGGGCGTCCCTCAGGATTGAGTGTGATCTCCTTGGCCATGCAGCTGGTTCCCTTTCTGATGGTTTGACACCTATCCCAACAGTCAGGATTCCTGCCATATGGAACGAGGAATTCTCTATTGTGCTTCAGGTTCCCGCATTGGTAGGGATTTCAGCAAAGGTCTGGGGCAGTTGCCTGAATACCAAGGATGGGTAGAGATGACGGCCTTGGGCCATGGCTGGTCTCACATGCTGGATATGGATCCCGCACTCTGGGTTGCTGACACAAAGTCAGGGCTCAGGCACTGTCAGACACAGTACTAGTAGCCAGGGCAAAGTATAAATCCGGGTTCCCTCGAGGGCCGAGTAGATTGATCTTCATGGGAAGTTTCTGGGCAGACTCACCAGGCCCTCCTTCATGCTTTTAAACAAGCCCTCTCAGTTACACCACCAGGATCCTGCATTGCAGTTCCGTTATGCCCCTAGGCCCAAACCCTAACACTTGGTGGGTTTTCCAAGCTCCCAGACCGAGAGACCATCTCTGGAATCCCTATATTGGGGCGCCCCTAAGATGGAAAAGTGCATTCTTCCCTTCCCCGAAAATGCCATCAAACTATGGGGATCCGCCAGGATACTTAGATAGGAAAAGTGTCCATGGACCATGAGAACACACCTACATTCCGAGGCCATCCTGGACACACAATCCTGATAGAAAAGTCTGTGTTACCGCCTTCGCTTCACCTCAATTACAGCTAATGACGAGCTGCCTTCCTGGTCTACACATTAGGCCTGCAACCACTACGCCACTATCCCTAACCTGAATTTGGGTTTGCAGATTTATCTCCAAAAATAATAGATCATATACACTATGGAGTATTATGCCTCCATCAGAAAGGATGAATACCCAACTTTTGTAGCAACATGGACGGGACTGGAAGAGATTATGCTGAGTGAAATAAGTCAAGCAGAGAGAGTCAATTATCATATGGTTTCACTTATTTGTGGAGCATAACAAATAGCGTGGAGGGCAAGGGGCGTTAGAGAGGAGTAGGGAATTTGGGTAAATTGGAAGGGGAGGTGAACCATGAGAGACTATGGACTCTGAAAAACAATCTGAGGGGTTTGAAGTGGTGGGGGGGTGGGAGGGTGGGGTACCAGGTGGTGGGTAATATAGAGGGCACGGCTTGCATGGAGCACTGGGTGTGGTGAAAAAATAATGAATAATGTTTTTCTGAAAATAAATAAATTGAAAAAAAGTACAAAAAAAAAATAATGGATCACATGCCCAACAGGATTGGGTCTCTGGAGCCACACTATAGGACTGTGCTGCTATCACCAAGGAAACTGCCCATCACAGTTGCCCAAACCTTCCAGATTAGGAGAAACCTGCAAGGCCCTTGAGCCAACCCCAATATTGGTGCCCCCTCTGGATGCAAATGCACAGTCTGAAACAACCTGATCATCTACATCCAGGCAGACAGCCAAGTCAATGATACTGAGTCAGAAGATTGAACCTAACTTGCCCCTAGGACTGTATTGGAATCCTAGATAAGGATTTTAGGCATCTGTTCTCAGGAGCCTGTTCTGGAATACCAAGTTAGGATACATCACATTGTCCCTGGGCCACATAACAGAACATCTCCTGTCCCAGGAAGGAAACTGTGCTCTTTGACCTGTGCCAAACCCTCCGTGTACGAGAATCCTGCATGGCACATTAGCCACCAGCACATTCTAAGATCTCCCTCATAACAAACCAGCACTGTTACCAAATTGCAAGAGATTCCGCTCAACTCAAGGCCTGGGTACTTCGTCCGAGAGCCAGCAGGACAAACCTGTCATGTTCCTAAGCTTCAAATGTCAATGGAGTTGTGCTTTCCAGGTGTCTAAGTGGGAGAGCTTTGCTACCCATACTTTCCACATGGGAGACCTGGAGCAAACAAACCAGACTCCAACTGTATCCAGCATCTGAGGATGGTCATGGCCCGAATCTGTCATCTCTATGAATCCTTGGTATTCAGGCATCTGTCTCCAGACCTTTGTTGGAATCCCTGCCAATGGGGGAACCTGAATCACAATAGAGAATTCCTACTTCCCCATGGCTGGAAACCTGGCTATTGGAATGGGTGTCCATCCCTCAGGTTGGGAGCCAGCACATGGATAATGAGACCACGTCCACTCCTGATGGCCGCCCTGGGAACAAACGGGCATTGTGATGCTCAGCCTGAGTATGCTTTCAAACAAGTTCTCTCAGTTGCACCACCAGGGTCCCGCATTGTAGGCCTGGTATACCCATAGGCCTAAATCCTAACCCTTGGTGGGATTTTCCAGGTGCCCAGACCCAGAGCCCGTCTCTGGAATCCCTGTTTTAGTGCATCCCTCAGATAGATAATAGCACTCTTCCCATCCCGATAAGCCATCAAACTATTGGGAGCCACCAGTATCCTTAGAGAGGAAAAACCTCCCATGGACCCATGAGACCACAGCTGCATTCCGAGGCCATCCTGGACACACAATCTAGATATAAAAGCTTGTGCTTCCACCATCAAGTCACTCGAATTACTGTTACTGACGAGTAGCCCTCCAGGTCTGCGCATTGCCTGCGATAACCTCGCCACTAACCCTGACCCAAGTTTGTGCTTGCAGACTTCTCTCCCAAGACCATGGCTCACATGCCCCCCAGGATGGGGTCTCTGGAGCCATACTACAGGACTGTGCCTGCCATCCTCATCGAAATTGTGCCTGTCACAGTTACCCTAACTCGCCAGAGTGCTGAAACATGCAAGGCCCCTGAGGCCACCCCAATATTGGAGGCTACTCTGGACACATGTGCACAGTCTGAAACAGCCTGATTACCTACATCCAGGCAGATCAACTGTCAACTGTCCTGAGTATGAAGATTGAACCTCTCATGCCCCTGGGACCTCATTGGAACCCTAGATTAGTTTGTCAAGCATCTGTCTTCAGAGGCCTGTTCTTGAATACGAACTTATGATACAACATGTGGTCCCTGAGCCACACAACACTACATCTCCTGTCCCCAGAAGAAAATCATGCTCTTCGACCTGTGTGAAACCCTCAGGGTAGGAGGATCCTGCATGGCACCTTAGCCACCAAAACATTCTAAGATCTATCTGGTAACAAAACAGCATTGTGACCCATCTGCAGGAGATTCCTTGTCAACTCAAGGCCTTAGTACTTTGCCCCAGAGCCACCCTAAAGAACTTGCCATGTTCCTCAGCTGCATTGGTAAATGGAGGTGTGCTTTCCAGGAATCCAAGCAGAAGAGCTCTGCTGCCCATACTTTTAACATGGGGGACCCTGGAGCAAACAAATCAGACTCCACCTGTCCAGTAGAAAAAGCAACCTTGCTGTTTGGAGCATTTCACATGCATCAGCGTGAGGAACCCTCCATGGCCTCTTGATGCCACTCTTCCATTTCTCGATCATCAAAGACACAAACTCCAGTGTAAGCAAACATCTGACATCCACCTTACTCAGGTGGTGGACATTTTGTTTGTTGGCCATCTTAGATACAAACTCCTTCGTGAGCAGACATCTGACCCTCGCCCGTACTTAGACGCTGGAGATCTCGAAACAACCGCTGCACATTGGAACGGCCATGTGCTTGGCACTGAGATTAACCATAGCTTGTGTCTTCAGCCCTCTGTTCTCATGCTCCTCGCCTTCAAGCCCTCCATATTGGGAATTTGGAAGCCATAATGCAGCCTTCTGCCTACCAGAAATTAGAAGCGCTCTATGGATCTGCATGAAACCCTACATGAGGATCCACCTGCACGGCCCTCTATGGCACCCAAATATCATAGGCCACCCTGTGCACTAATGCTCAGTCTGACACAGCCCGAGCCCCAATCTCCTGGCAGCCACCCAGATAGCGGGCCCCATATACGGCAGGTGTGACCTGCCTTGACCTGAGTCTTCATCTCGAACCAACCGGGGTATTCACGTACCTGTCCAGAACATAGATCAAATTCCTGTGCATGGAGGAACCTGAAGCACAAAATAGCACTCCTCCTTCTCCATGGCAGGAAAACAAAATGTTGAAATGGTGGTCCAACCCTCAGATTGGGATCCAGGTGCATGTTAACAAGAGACAACGCCCACTCAGGATGGGCAGCTGGGCACAAACAGGCATTGTGACCCTCACCCTGAGACCCATTTCCAACAAGTCCCCGTGGGAGCTGGACCAGGTCCCCACAGAGCGGGCCTGTCATGCCCATAGGCCCAAATCCTAAGTGTTTTTGGGATTATCCAGGCACAAGAAACCCAGAACCCATCTCTGGAATCCCTGTTTTGACAGGAAACTTGACACGGTAAACTGCGCTCTCTCCTTCCCCCAGTAAGACACCAAACTCTTGGGTGCTGGGCAAAATCCCCAGAGAAGTAGAATATCCCATGGACACATGAGGACACCCCACCATTCTGAGGCCATACTAGACACAATCCAGACAAAAAAGCCTTTACTCCTGCCTCCCAGCCGCACAAATTTCAAATCCCGTGGAGCTGCCCTCAGGGTCTGCAGATCGGGCCTGCCATCACCTCGCACCTAACTCTTACCCAATTTTGTGTCTGAAGACTTTGGTCCCAGAGCCTTTAAACACATGCCCTCCAGGATGGGGCCTCGAGAACTACAGCATATCACTGGGCCTTCTCTCCCGAGGAAACTCTGCCCTCTGAGTTGTACAAACCCTCCAGATTAGGAGAAACCTGCAAGGCCCCTGAGTCCACCCCAATTTCATAGGCTGCTCTGGAAAAAATGCAGTCTGACACAGCCTCAGCATGTACCTCCAGGAAGACATGCAGGTCAAAGGCTCTGAGTCCAAAGGTTGAACTTGACATGCCCCTACAACCTCATCAGAACCCTAGCCTAGGTATTCATACCTTTGTGCCCAGAGGCCTATTCTGGAAATTCAACATGTGATCCGACATGTTGTCCCTGAGCCATACAAGAGAGCCCCTCCTGTCCCGAGAAGGAAACCTGGCTCCTGGGAACTGGGTCTAACCCTCAGGTAGGAGAATCTTGCATGGCCGCAGACCCACCACCACATTCTAAGGTCTCCTGGACACCAAGCAGCATTGTGACTCGTTAGACTGCGAACATCCGTCAACTTAGATCACTTGGAACTTGGAACCAGAACCAGCAGATCAAGCCTTCCATGTTCCTCGGCTGCAGTGGTAATGTAAGGAAGGCTTCTGAGGCCTCCATTCAGAGAGCTCTGCTATCGAATCTTTCCATATGGGGGATCCTGGAACCCTCTAAGCAGACTTCCCCTGTCCCGCAGTAGGACACGTTGCTGTTTGGAGCAGCTCACAAGAAAACATCTAAGAATTCTTGAGGCTACCCTACAATTCGTTTACCATCAAGGATACAAACTCCAGCATGAACAGACATCTGACACTCACCCAGGTGCTGGAGATCTTGAAACAACTGCTATACATTGGAACGGACATGTGCTTGGCACTGAGCTTAACCATAGCTTGTGTTTTCAGACTTCTGTCCTCACACTCCTCGCCTGCAAGCCCTCCATCTTGGGTATTCTGGAGCCATAATGCAGCCATCTTCCCGCTCACCAGAAAGAAGAAGTGCCCTAAGGGTCTGCGCAGAAACCCACATGAGGAACCAGTTGCACAGCTCTCAACAGCACCCCAATATCATAGGCTGCACTCTGCACGAATTCTCTGTCTGACACAGCTCGAGCCCAACCTCCTGTCAGTCACCCAGACAGCGGGCCGAATTTTCTGCAGGTGGGTCCTGCCTAGGCCCGAGGACCTCATCTCGAAGCAACCTGGGTATTCAGGTACCTGTCCCAGAACTTAGCTCAAATTCCTGCCCATGGGGGACCCTGAAGCACAAAAAAGTACACCTCCTTCTCCATGGCAAGAAAAGTGAATTTTGAGATGGCTGTCCAACCCTCAGAGTGGGATCCAAGTGCATGGCCCATAAGACCATGCCCACTCAACATGGGCATCTGGATACAAACAGGCAATTTAACCCTCAGTCTGGGACCCATTTCCAACAAGCCACCTCGGGAGCTGTACCAGGAGAACACAGAGGGGGCCTGTCATGCCCCTAGGCCCAAATCCTAAGCCTTGTTGGGGTGATCCAGGCTCCTGGACCCAGAACCCATCTCTGGAATGCCTGTTTGGACAGGACCCCTGACACAGAAAACCACGCTCCCCCAATCCCCCAGAAAGAAACCAAACTTTTTGGTGCCGGGCAGAATTCCCAGAGAGGTAGAATCTCACATGGACCCATGAGGCCACCCCTCCATTTCGTGGCCATCTTAGACAAACAAATCAGACAGAAATACCTGTGCTCCTGCCTCCCAGCTGTCCGAATTTCAAATCCTGAGAAGCTGCCCTCAGGGTCTGCTGATCGGGTCTGCCATTACCTTGCCTGTAACTTTTACCCGAGTTTGTGTCTGAAGACCTTGGGCCCAAAGTCCTGACCCATATACCCTCCAGGATGGGGCCTCCAGGACCACACCACATCACTGGGCCTGCTCTCCCGAGGAATCTCAGCCCGTCTCAGTCTCCCAAACCCACCAGATTAAGAGAGAGCTGCAAGGCCCCAAAGCCCACCCCAATTTCATAGGCCACTCTGGAAAAAATGCACAGTCTGACATAGCCTCAGAAATACCTCCAGGAATACATGCAGGTCAATGGGAAGGGATGAATGTGCTAAGACCATGGTGGGTCCAAGGTGCTGGGTGTGTGGCCAGCTGTCTCAGTGGCTGTTGGAATGTCTGGACTCAGGCTATGTAAGACAGAGCATTAGTGCTTAGGGTAGCCTATGCAATTTGGGTGTTGCTGATGGCAGAGCAGGTTGATTTTCATTTGGGGTTTCTGGGCAATGCCATAGACAATATTTTTCTTCTGGGGGGGCTGTCAGAGTACTTTGTTGTGGTCCCAGAATCCCCAATCGGGAGGGTTTGTGGGCCAGGAGTGTGAGGACGGAAGTCTGAAAACACAAGCTAGGGTGAGGTTTGGAGCCAAGGACACGGCAGGCCCACTCTGCAGAGGCAGAATTGGGAATCTCCTGCATCTGGATTCAGGGTGATGATCAGACGTTGGGTGATGCCTGAGATTATGTCCGTGATGGCCCCTTCATGAAGCAGGGGCTTCATGAGGCCAAGGCGGTTTTCCCACTCTGAGTTTGTGAGTTGCTCCAAACCACAATGTTTCCTTCTGCAGGACAGTTGAGTCCTTTTGGATGGCTAAAAGGACGTCCCATATGGAAGGACTGGAGAGCAGGGTTGGAAGGATGGATGCCTGTACAGCATACCTCGCATTCCCATTGGCTATTTGCGACAAGACATGTTTGATCCGCTGGCTCTGGGAAAAGCTACCCAGGGGGATGAGTTGAAATGTTCTCTCCTGAGGATGTATTGTTATGTGGGTTTGTGTTCATGGAGACCTTAGAATGTGCTGGTGTTTCAGGGGCCCTAGAGAATTTGCCTACCTGAAGGGTTTGTTACAGCTCCAATAAGAAATCTCCCCATGTGGAGATGAAAGAGGTTCTGTTTGGTATCTCAGGAAAGCCCTATATGCTGTTCTTTGAACCCAGGTCTCTGAGGAGTGACACCTGGAAATAAAAGGAAGAGTTCAGATTAAGCCTAGGGGCCTGTCCAGTTCAATCTTCTGTCTCTGTGGACATCTGCCTGTGTGTCTGCATGGATGTAGTTACTCAGCTTGTGTCAGAATGTTCCTGTTTGTCCAGGGCGACTTACAGTAGTGGGATGTCCTTAGGGGCCTATACGGTTCAATCTTTTTCTATTCGCACATCTATCTACGGGTATGAGTAGAGGTAGATGCTCAGCTGTTGTCATATCTCCTCTGTTTGTCCTGGGTGGCCTACACTATTGGGATCGCTTGGGTGACTTTGGAGGTTTCTCTTAATTTGCAAGGTTGTGGCCAATGGAATGGGAAGAATTCCATTGGAAATGGAAGGCACAGTTTTGAGGTGTGGCTCCAAGAGCCCAAGCATGGAGGGGGTGTGGGTCAGGGCTGTCGGGACAGAAGTCTGAAAACACAAACTTGGCTTAGGTTTGGGGACGTAGGTATGGCAAACCCAATCTACAGACCGTGAGAACTCTTTGGGATATGAAAAAATGGCGAGTGTGAGGCGTTTGCTCAGGCTTTTGTCCCTGGATTTTGTGTCAAAGATGGCCGTGGAATATCAGGGAGGCCTCAGGGGCCATGGACGAGCCCCTCTCTGTGTATTTTGCCCGTTCACAAGAGTTTGGGGTCAATCTCTGGGATGGGATGAGTCATTTCTTTTTTGTTACCTCAGGTGTCCTATCAAAAGAGGGATTCCAGAGCACAGCCCTGGTGAGGGGCGACTGGACCACCCAACCTCTGCTTAAAGATTGGGGCCTAGGGGGATGGCAAGACCAATATGCCATCTCTTGGTCAAGCCTCTGAAAGGCCTTACTTGAGGACAGGTCTCAGGCTGAGTGTCCCAATGAGAGTTTGTGCCCATGCAGCACTCAAGCAACCAAGCCTCAGGAAACCCTCATATGCTGATATTGGAAACCATGCCTCTGAGGAGAGATACCTGGAAACCAAAGCAATATATCTGATTAGGGTCTAGGGGTCTGTCCGCTTCAATCTTTTCTCTGGTACATGCATCTACAGTATGAGTGGAGGTAGATGCTCAGCCGGTGTGAGACCGCCCCTGTTTGTCCCAGGCGACCTACACTATTGGGATGGCCTCAGGGACTTCGGAGTTTTATCCTAATTTGTACGATTGTGGAAAATGGAATAGGCAGAATTCCCGTGGAGGGGGCAGGCACAGTCCTGATGTGTGGCTCCAGGGGCCCCATCCTGGAGGGTGTGTGGGCCAGGACTGTGGGGACAGAAGTCTGAAAACACAAACTCGGCTTAGCTTTGGGGATGTAGGTATGGCAGGCCTGACCTACAGACCATGAGTAGAACTCTTTGGGATATGAAGAAAGAGCGAGTGTGAGGTGCTTATTCAGGCTTTTGTCTCTGGATTTTGTATCAAAGATGGCTGTGGAATATCGGGGAGGCCTCATGAGCCATGGACGAGTCTTCCTCTCTGTGAATTTGGCCCGATCGCAATTGTTTTGGGTCAATCTGTGGGATGGGAGGAGTCCTTTCAGTTTTGTTACCTCAGGTGTCCGACCAAAAGAGGGATTCCATAGCAGAGCCCTGGGGAGGGGCGAATGGACAACCCGAACTATGGTTAAAAATTGGGGCCTAGCGGCATGGCAAGCCCAATATGCCGTCTCTAGGTCCAGCCACTGAGAGGCCTTACTTAAGGACAGGCCTACGCTGAGGGTCACAATGCATGTTTGTGACCATCACAGCCCTCAAGCATGGGCGGGCCTCATGGGCAACACTGGTTTCAACTACACTGAACGTTGGACAACATGCCAACCACAAGGATCCTTGCCATGGGGAAGGAGTTTTGATTTCTGCATCATATCCATCCCTGAGCAGTGATTGGAGATAAGGTCTAGGTTCTGAAGCTTGAAAACCGAGGTTGGGAAGAGATGACGACCTAAGGTCATGGCGGGTCCGATATGCTCAGGGTGCAGCCAGCTGGCTGGTTGTGGGTCGAAAGGTCCAGGCTCAGGCTGTGTCAGAAAGGTCATTGGTGTCCAAGGCAGCCTGTATAATTGGCGTACAGTCAAGTGACGTGCAGGTTGATCCTCATTTGGGGTTTCTGGGTAGCTCCAGAGGGCAATGTTTTCTTCTTGAGGGCAGGCACAGTGCTGCATTGTAGTTCTGGAATTGCCAGACTGGATGACCTGTGGGCCAGGAGTGTGAGGACAGAAGTCTGAGAACACAAGATAGGCTTGGGTTTCTGGGCGAGGGCATGGCAGGCACACTCTGCAGAGCTGAATCGAGATCTCATGCACCTGAAGTCAGAGAGAGGATCAGACAAACACTCAAGTTGGAGTTTCTGTCCCTCATGGCCCCTTCATGAAGGGGGTGGGATCATTAGGCCATGGACGTTTTCCCACGATAGGAGTTGTGAGATGCTCCAAACCGCAAAGATTCTTCTGCGGGACCATTGAGATCTGTTGGTCGGCTCTAGGACTTCCCATACGGAATGATTCTGAGCAGGGTTCTAAGGATGGATGGATGGGCAGCCCGCCTCTCATTTCAATTGTCTCCTAGTGACAAGACAGGTTAGATCTGATGGATCTGGGGGAGCAACCAAGGGGGCTGAGTTGAAATGGACTCTCCTGCTGATGGGTCCTAATGTGCGTTTGTGTCCATAGAGACCTTGTAATGAGGCGCGATGGCACTGGGACCCTGAAGGGTTCTCCTAACCAGAGGCTTTGACACAGCTCCAATGTGCATGTTTTCCATGTGGAGATGAGATTTGTCCTGATGGGTGCCTCAAGAATCAGCCATATGCTGGTATTGGAATCCAGGCCTCTGAGGAGAGGTGCCTGGAAACCAAAGCAATGAATCCGATTAGGGCCTAGGGGCCTGTTTGTTCCAATTTACCTCTGGAGACATCTGTCTACGTGTCTGAGTGCAGGTAGGTGCACAGATGGGCTCAGATTGCCCCTGTTTGTCCTGGACAGCCACCACTATTGGGATGGCCTCAGGGACTTTGGAGGTTTATCTTATTTGTAGGGTTGTGGCCAATGGAATGGGCAGAATTCCCTTGGAGAGGGCAGGTACAGTCCTCAGGTTTGGCTCCAGGGGCCTGAGCCTGTAGGTTGTGTGGGCCAGGGCTGTGGGGACAGATGCCTGAAAACACAAACTGGACTTAGGTTTCGGGTCGTAGGTATGGCAGGACTGCTCTACAGACCGTGAGGAGAACACTTTGGGATGTGAACAAAGGGCAAGTGTGAGGTGCTTGCTCAGGCTTTTGTCTCTGGATATTGTGTCACCGATGGCTGTGGAATGTCCGGGTGAACTCATGGGCCATGGATGAGTCTTCCTCTCGGAATTTGGCCCGATCTCAAGAGTTTGGGGTCATTCTGTGGGATGGGAGGAGTCCGTTTTGTTTTCTTACTTCAGGTTTCCCACCAAAAGAAGGATTCCAGAGCAGAGCCCTGGGGAGGGGCGACTGGACAACCAGAAATCTGATTAAAAATTGGGGCCTAGGGGCATGGCAAGCCCATTATGATGTCTAATGGTCCAGCCACTGAGAGGTCTTACTAGAGGACAGGACCCACGCTGAGGGTCAAAATGCATGTTTATGCCCTTGCCATACTCAAGCATGGGTGGCACCTCATGGTGAACACTGGTTTCTCCTCCACTGAACGTTGGACAACATGCCAACCACATGGTTTCTTGCCATGGGGAAGGAGGAGTTCTGCTTTCTGCATCACGTTCACCGCTTGGCAGGGTTTGGAGTTAAGGTCCAAGTTCTGAAGCCTGAAAAGCTAGGTTGGGAAGAGATGACGAGCTAAGGCCTTGGCAGGTCCGAAGTGCTCAGTGTGTGGTCAGCTGTCTGGGTGTTGGTCAAGAGGTCCGGGCTCAGGCTGTGTCAGACAGTGTATTAGTGCCCAGGTTAGACTATGTAATTTAGGTACAGTAGAGTGCCATGTAGGTATATCCTCATTTGGTGTGTGTGGGAAGCTCCATAGGGCAACATTTTTCTTCTGAAGGGTAGGCAGAGTGCTGCATTGTAGGTCCGGAATTGCCAAACATGAGGGCTTGGGGGCCAGGAGTGTGAGGACGGAAGTCTGAGAACACAACAAGACTTAGGTTTTAGGGCGAGGGCAAGGCAGTCACAGTCTGCATTGCTGAATCAAGATCTCGTGCATCCAAAGTCTGGGTGAGGATCAGACGTTGGCTGAGGTTGGAGTTCCTTTCCATGATTTCATCTTCATAAGGGGGGAGCATCACAAAGCCATTGAGCTTTTCCCACAATGGGAGTTGTGAGATGCTCCAAAACTCAAGGATTCCTTCTGCAGGATATTTGGGACCTGTTGGATGGCTCCAGGACATCCCATACGGAACGACGCCAGAGCAGAGTCCTAAAGATGGATGCCTTGGCGGCCCGCCTCGCATTGCCGTCGTCTCCTAGTGACAAGAAAGGTTTGATCTGCTGGCTCTGGGGGAGCACCCAAGGGGGCTGAGTTGACATGGAATCTTCTGGGGATGGGTCCTAATGTGGATTTGTGTCCATGGAGACCTTGGAATGGGGCAGTGGCACTTGTGCCCTGAACGATTCTCCTAACCTGAGATTTTGAGACATCTCCAAAAAGCAAGTTTTCCATGTGGACACAAGATTTGTTCTAATTGATGCCTCAGGAAACCCCCATATGCTGGTATTGGAAACCAGGCATCTGAGGAGAGATACCTGGAAACCACAGCAATGGATCCTATTAGGGCCTAGGGGCCTGTCCGGTTCAATCTTCTTCTCTGGTGACATCTGCCTATGGTATGTGTGGAGGTAGTTGCTCAGCCGGTGTCAGACCACCCCTGTTTGTCCAGGCGGCCTTCACTATTGGGATGGTCTCAGAGACTATGAAGGTTTCTCCTAATTTGTAGGATTATGGACAATGGAAGTGGAAGAAGTGCCGTGGAGTGGGCAGGCACAGACCAGATGTGTGGCTCCAGGGGCCCCAGCCTGGAGGGTGTGTGGGCCAGGACTGTGGGGACAGAAGCCTGAAAACACAAACTCGGCTTAGGTTTGGGGATGTAGGTATGGCAGGCCCGATCTACAGACCATGAGGAGAACTCTTTGGGATCTGAAGAAAGAGCAAGTGTGAGGCACTTATTCAGGCTTTTGTCTCTGGATTTTGTGTCAGTGATGACCGTGGAATATCAGGGAAACCTCATGGGCCATGGACGAGTCTTCCTCTCTGTGGATTTGGCCTGATCCCAATTGTATTGGGTCAATCTGTGGGATGGGAGGAGTCCTTTAAGTTGTTACCTCAGGTGTCTGACCAAAAGAGGGATTCCATAGCAGAGCCCTGGGGAGGGGCGAATGGACAACCCGAACTATGGTTAAAAATTGGGGCCTAGCGGCATGGCAAGCCCAATATGCCGTCTCTTGGTCCAGCCACTGAGAGGCCTTACTTGAAGACAGAGCTCATGCTGAGGATCACAGTGCGTGTTTGTGACCAACGTGGCCCTCAAGCCTGGGCGGGGCTCATGGGCCATAATGGTTCCAACCACACTGAAGGTTGGATCACATGCCAAACACAAGGTTTCTGGCCATGGGGAAGTAGAGGTTCTGATTTCTGCACCACGTTCGCCCCTGGTCCTTGATTAGAGTTAAGGTCTAGGTTCTGAAGCCTGAAAAACGAGGTTGGGAAGATATGACGACCTAAGGCTATGGCGGGTCCGATGTGCTCAGTGTGCAGCCAGATGTCTGGGTGTTGGTCTGGAGGTCTGGGCTCAGGCTGTGTCAGACAGGGCATTAGTGCTCAGGGTAGACTGTATAATTGGGGTACAGTAAAGTTGTGTGAAGCTTGGTCCTCATTTGGGATTTATTGGTAGCCTTATAGGGCAACGTTCATATTCTGGAGCACAGGCAGAGTGCTGCATTGTGGCTCCGGAATTGCCATCCTGAGTGCTTGTGGGCCAAGTGTCTGAGGATGGAAGTGTGAGAACACAAGCTAGGCATAGCTTTCGGGGCGAGGGCACAACAGGCACACTCTGCAGAGCTGAATCGAGATCTCGTGCATCTGAAGTCAGGGCAAGGGTCAGACGATCGCTCAGGTTGGAGTTTCTGTCCCGGATGGCCCCTTCATGAAGGGGGGGGGGACCACGAGGCCATGGAGGTTTTCCCACGATGGGAGTTGTGAGATTCTCCAATCCTCAAGGATTCCTTCTGTGGGACCATTGAGACCTGTTGGTTGTATCCAGGACATCCCAGAGGGATGACTCCAGAGCAGTGTTCTAAGGATGGATGCCTGGCTGCCCGCCTAGCATTCTATTTGTCTCCTTATGATAATACAGGTTCGATCTGCTGGCTCTTGGGGAGCAACCAAGGGCACTGACTTGAAATGGACTCTAATTCGCATGGGTCATAATGTGGGTTTGTGTCCATCGAGACCTTGGAATGGGGTGGTGGCACCAGGGTCCTGAATGTTTCTACTAACCAGAGTTTTTGACACAGCTCCCATGTGCAAGTTTCCCATATGGAGATGAGATTTGTTCTGATGGGTGCCTCAGTAAAGCCCCATATGTTGCTATTGGAAACCAGGCCTCTGAGGAGAGATGTCTGGAAACCAAAGCAATGGATCTGATGAGGTCCTAGGGGCCTGTCCGGTTCAATCTTCTTCTCTGGGGACATCTATGTCTGGGTCTGAGTGGACGTAGTTGCTCAGCTGGTGGCAGATAGCCCCTGTTTGTCCCGGGCGGCCTACACTCTTAGGATAGCCATGGGCATGTTGGAGGTTTCTCCTAATTTGTTCTGATTGGTGCCACCCCGGCATTCCATGGCCATCATTGACACAAAATCAGACAAAAACCTGAGCAAGTGATTCACACTCGCCCTTTGTTCATATCCCGAAGAATTCTCATGATCTGTAGATCGGGCCTGCCATACCAATGTCCCCAAACCTAAGCCGAACTGCTGTTTTCAGACTTCTGTTCCCCCAGCCTTGGCCAACACACCCTCCAGGCTGGGGCCCCTCGAGCCACAACTCAGGGCTGTGCCTGCCCTCTCAAACGGAATTCTGCCCATTCCATTTGCCACAACTATAAAAACTCCAAAGTTCCCCTGGCCATCCCAACAGTGTAGGCCACCCGGGACAAACAGGGGCAATCTGACAGCAACTGAGCAGCTAGCTCCACACAGACCGGGAACAGATGTCCACAGAGAAGAAGATTGAACGGACAGGCGACTAGGCCCTAATCAGATCCATTGTGTTGGTTTCCAGGTATCTCTCCTCAGAGGCCTGGTTTCCAATACCAACATATGGGGGTTTCCAGAGGCACCCATCAGAACAAATATTGACTCCACATCGGAAATGTAATCTTTGGAGCTCTGTCAAAATCTCTGGGGAAATCCTTCAGGGCTCCGGATCCACTGCCCCATTCCAAGGTCTCCATGGACACAAACGCACAATATGACCTATCCTCAGGAGAGTCCATTTCAACTCACCCACCTCGGTTGCTCCCTCAGAGCCAGCAGATAGAACCTGCCTTGTCGCTAGGAAATAATTGGAATGTGAGGCGGGCATACCACGCATCCATCCTTAGAATCCTGCTCTGGAGTCGTTCCATATAAGAACTCCAGAAATCATCCAACAGTTCTCGAGGGTCCTACGGAAGGAATCCTTGCTGTTTGTAGCATCTCACAACTCCCATTGTGGGAATACCTACATGGACTATTGAGAACCTCCCCCATCATGAAGAGGCCATCATGTACAGAAACTCCAACCTGATCCAAAAACTGATCCATGCCCTGAGTTCAGATGCACGAGATCTCTATTCAGCTCTGCAGAGTGTGCCTGCTGTGCCTTTGCCCCGAAACCAAAGCCTAACTTGTGTTCTCAGACTTCCGTCCTCACAATTCTGGCCCACAAGCCTTCCAGTTTGGGAATTCTGGAGTCACAATGCAGCACTCTGCCTGCCCCCCAGAAGAAAAACGTTTCCCCATGGGGCTACCCAGAAACCCCAAATGAGGATCAACCTACACGCCACTCGACTGTACCCCATTTATACAGTCTATGCTGGGCACTAATGCCCTGTCTGATAGAACCTGTGTCTGGACCTCCCGACCGACACCCAGACAGCTGACAGCACACTGAGCACATCGGAGCTGACCATGGCCTTATATCGTCATCTCTTCCCAACCTCGGGTTTCAGGCTTCAGAACCTAGACCTTATCTCCAATCAGAGCCCTAGGTTGAACATGATGCAGAAATCAGAAATCCTCCTTCTGCATGGCAAGAAACCATGTGGTTAGCATATTGTTGAATGTTCACATTATGAGAAACCAGCCTGGCCCGTGAGGACCCACCCATGCTTGAGGGCCTGGTTGGGCACAAACTCACACTGTGACACTCAGCGTGAGCCCTGTCCTCAAGTAAGGCTTCTCAGTGGCTGGACAAGTAACCAGCATATAGGACTTGACATGCCTCTAGGCCCCCATTCTAAACCAGCAGTTGGGTTATCCAGTCACCCATCCCTAGGGCTCTCCTCTGGAATCCGTCTTTTGGTGGGACACTTGAGGTAAAAACAATATCAGAAAGGACTCCTCCCATCCTAAAGAATGACAGGCAACTCTTAGGATTGGGCCAAATAGCCAGAGAGGGATACACATACATGGCCAATGGGGCCACCTCGACATTCAATGGCTATCATTGACACAAAATCCAGAGACAAAAGCTTGAGGAAGTGCTTCACATTCACCCCTCGTTCATATCAGGAAGAATTCTCCTCACCATCTGTAGATCGTGCCTGCCATACATACGTCCCCAAATGTAAGCTGAGTTTGTGTTTTCAGACTTTTGTCCCCACAACCCTGGCCCACACACCCTCCAGGATGGGGCCCCTGGAGCCACACCTCAGGACTGTGCCTGCCTCTCCAAGGGAATTCTGCCCATTTCAATGGTTCCAACACTACAGATTAGGAGAAGCTTCCAAAGACTCTGAGGCCATCCCAATACTGTGGTCCACCCGGGACAAACAGGGGCGATCTGACACAAGCTTAGCAACTACCTCCACTCAGATTGGTAGATAGATGTCCCCAGAGAAGATTGAACCGGACACGCCCTTAGGCCCTAATTGGATCCATTGCTTTGGTTTCCAGGCATCTCTCCACAGAAGCCTGGTTTTCCATACCAGTATATGGAAATTTCCTAAGGTACCAAACAGAAAAAAAGTCCTCTCCAAATGGGAAACTTGTTCGGAGCTGTGTCAAAACCTCCACTTAGGAGAATCCATCAAGGTCTTTAATCACTGCCCCATTCCAAGGTCTCCAAGGACACAAACCCACATTAGGACCCATCCTCCGGAGAGTCCATTTCAACTCAGCCCACTCAGTTGTTCCCCCACAGCCAGCAGATCGAACCTACCTTGTTGTTAGGAGATAATTGGAATGTGGGACAGGCTGCCAGCGCATCCATCCTTAGATCCCTGCTCTGGAATCGTTCTGTTTGGGACATCCTGGAGCCATCCAACAGTTCTCAACAGTCCCACAGAAGGAATCCTTGCGGTTTGGAGCATCTCACAACTCCCATCATGGGACTACCTCTGTTGCCTCGTGAGATCCTCCCCTTCATGAACGGGCCGTCGTGGACGGAAACTCCAACCTGAGGCAACGTCTGATCCTTGCCCTGACTTCAGATGCATGAGATCTTGATTCAGCTCTGCAGAGTGTGCCTCCTATGCCCTCACCTCAAAACCTAAGCCTAGCTTGATTTCTCAGACTTCCATTCTCACACTCCTGACCCACAAGACGTCCAGTTTGGGAATTCTGGAGCCACACTGCAGCACTCTGCCTGCCCTCCAGAAGAAAAACATTGCCATCTGGGGCTACCCAGAAACACCAAGTGAGGATCAACTAACACGCCACTCGACTGTACCCTGATTTTACAGTCTACTCTGGGCACTAATGCCCAGTCTGACACAGCCTGAGCCCGGAACTCCCAACTGAAACCCAGACAGCTGGCCGCACACTTATCACATTAGACCCATCAAGGCTTTAGTTCGTCATCTCTTCCCAACCTCGGTTTTCTGGCTTCAGAACCTAGACCTTATCTCCAATCACTTTGCAGGGACGAACGTGATGCAGATATCAGTACTCTACCTTCCCCATGGTCATAAATGTTGTGGTTGTCATATTGTCCAATGATCAGTATAGGAGAAACCAGCGTGGCCCATGAGGCCCCGACCATGCTTGAGTGCCACGTTTGGCACAAACACGAATTGTGACCCTCAGCGTGATCCCTTTCCTCAAGTAAAACCTGTCAGTTGCTTGAAGAAGAGCCCGCATATGGCGCTTCCATGCCCCTAGGCCCCCAATCTTAACCAGAGGTCGAGTTGTCCAGTTGACCCTCTCCAATGCTCTGTTCTGGAATCCCTCTTTTGGTGGGACTCCTGAGGTGAAAAAACAGGAAGGACTCCTCCCATCCCACATAATTACACCAAACTCTTGGGATCAGGCCAAATCCACAGAAAGGGAGACTCGTCCATGGCCCATGAGGCCACCTTGACATTGCAGGGCCATCGGTGACACAAAATCCAGAGAGAAAAGACTGAGTAAGCGCCTCACAGTTGCCCTTTGTTCATATCACCAAGAGTTCTCCTCACGGTCTGTATATTGGGCCTGCCTAACTTAACTCCCAAACCTAAGTCGAGTTTGTGTTTTCAGACTTCTGTCCCCACAACCCTGGCCCACACACCCTCCAGGCTGGGGCCCCTGGAGTCACAACTCAGGACTGTGCCTGCCCTCGCTAAGGGAATTTTGCCCATTCCATTGGCCAAACCCTAAAGATTAGGAGAAACCTCCAAAGTCCCCGAGGCAGTCCCAATAGTGTATGCCACCCGGGATAAACAGGGTTGATCTGACAACAGTGGAGCAACTACCTCCACTCAGACCAAAAGACAGATTTCTCCAGAGAAATAGATTGAACTGGACAGGTCCCTAGGCCCTAATCGAATCCATTGCTTTGGTTTCCAGGCATCTCTTTTCAGAAGCCTGGTTTCCAATACCAGCATATGTGGGTTTCCTGAGGCACCAATCAGAATTAATCTCATCTTCACCTGGGAAACTTGCTCGTTGGAGATGTCTCAAAACCGTCGGTTAGGAGAAACCTTCAGTGCCCCGGTGCCACCGCATCATTCCAAGTTCTCCATGAACACAAACATATATTATGAGCTATCTGCAGGAGAGTCCATTTCAACTCAGCCCCCTCGGTTGCGCCCCCATAGCCAACAGATTGAACCTGTCTTGTTGAGAGGATAAAATTGGGATGCGAGGTAGGCTGTCCAGGCATCCACCCTTAGGACCCTGCTCTGGAGTCATTCCTTATGGAAGGTCCTGGAGCCATTCAACAGGTCTCAATTGTCCCGCAGAAGGAATCTTTGCAGTTTGGAGATTCTCACAACTCCCATTGAAGGAAAACCTTCACGGCCTCGTGATGCCCCGTCCCCTTCATAAAGGGGCCATCAGGGACAGAAACCCCAACATGAGCCTACATCTAATCCTTGCCCTGTCTTCAGATGCACGAGATCTCGATTCAGCATTGCAGTGTGTGCCTGCCGTGCCCTCGCCCCGAAACCTAAGCCTGGCTTGTGTTCTCAGACTTCTGTCCTCACATTCCTGGCCCATAAGCCCTCCTGTTTGGCAATTCCGGAGCCACAATGCAGCACTCTGCCTGCCTTCCAGAAGAAAAAAAAAAAAAACATTGATTTATGGGGCCACCCAGAAACCACAAATGAGGATCAACCTGCACGCCACTCGACTGTACCCTAATTATTCAGTCTACCCTGGGCATTAATGCCCTGTCTGACACAGCCTGATCCCAAACCTCCCGACCGACACCCAGACAGCTGGCCTCACACTGAGCACATCGGACCCACCATGGCCTTAGGTCATCATCTCTTCTCAACCATTGTTTTCAGGCTTCAGAACCTAGATCTTATCTCCCATCTCTGCCGAGGGGTGAACGTGATGCAGAAATCAGAACTCCTCCTTCCCCATGTTAAGAAACCTTGTGGTTGGCATGTGGTCCAACGTTCAGTGTAGGATATACCAGCATCTTCCGTGAGGCCCTGCCCATGCTTGAAGGACGCGTTGGGCACAAACAAGCATTGTGACCCTCAGCGTGAGCTCTGTTTTCAAATAAGACCTCTCACTGGCTGGACCAAGAACCCGCATATGGAGTTTGCTATGCTCTTAAGCCCCTAATCTTATCCAGAGGTCTGTATGTCCAGTCGCTCCTCCCCAGGTCTCTGTTCTGGAATCCCTCTTTTGGTGGGATACCTGAGGCATAAAAACAGAAAGGACTTTTCCCATCCCACAGAATGAACCCAAGCTCTTGTGATCCGGCCAAATTTCTAGAGAGGGAGACACGTCCATGGCCCATGAGGCCACCCAGACATTCCATGGCCATCTTTGATACAAAATCCAGACAAAAGCCTCAGCAAGCGCCTCACACTCGCTCTTTGTTCATATCCCGAAGAGTTCTCCTCATGGTCTGTAAATCAGGCTTGCCATACCTTCGTCCCCAAAGCTAAGCTGAGTTTGTGTTTTGAGGTTTCTTCTGTCAACACAGCCCTGGCCCACACACCCTCCAGGCTGGGGTGTCTGGAGCCAGAACTAAGGACTGTGCCTTCCCACTTCAATGGAATTTGCCCATTCCATTGGCCACAACCGTACAAATTAGAGGAACCTCCAAAATCCCCAGAGTTATCCCAATGCTGTACGTCGCCCGGGACAAACAGGGGCGATCTGACACTAGCTGAACAAATACCTCCACTCAGAACCGTAGGCGGATATCCCCAGAGAAAAACATTGACCTGCAGGCCCCTAGTCCCCAATCAGATCCATTGCTTTGGTTTCCAGTCATCTCTCCCCAGAGGCCTGGTTTCCAATACCAGCATTTGGGGTTTCCTGAGGCACTGATCAGAACAAATATTTTCTCCATATGTTAATCGTGCTATTTGGAGCTGTGTCAAAACCTCCAGTTAGGAGAATCTTTCAAGGCCCCGGTGCCACAGCCCCATTCCAAGGTCTCCATGGACACAAACCCACATTATGACCCATCCGCAGGAGAGTCCATTTCGACTCAGCCCCCTCAGTTGCTCCCCCAGACTCAGCAGATCGAACATATCTTTTTGCTAGGAGAAAATTGGAATGCGAGGCGTTCTGCCCAGGCATCCATCCTTAGAACACTGCTCTGGAGTTGTTTCTTATGGGATGTCCTGGAGCCATCCAACAGGTCTCAATTGTACCACAGAAGGATTACTTGCAGTTTGGAGCATCTCACAATACCCATCATGGGAAAACCTCAATGACTTCCTGATGCCCCCCCCACCCTGCTTCATGAAGGGGTCATCATGGACAGAAACTCCAACGTGAGCCAACGTCTGATCCTTGCCCTGACTTCAGATGCACGAGATCTCAATTTAGCTCTGCAGAGTGTGCCTGCCCTGCCCTCTCCCCGAAACCTAAGACTATCTTGTGCTCTCAGGTTTTCGCCCTCACACTCCTGGCCAAAAAGCCCTCCACTTTGGGAATTCTGGAGACACAATGCAGCACTCCGCCTGTCCTCCAGAAGAAAAACGTTGCCCTATGGGGCTACCCAGAAACCTCAAATGAGGATCAACCTGCAGGCCACTCAACTGTACCCCAATTATACAGCCTACCCTGGACACTAATGCCCTGTCTGACACAGCCTAAGCCCGGACCTCCCAACCGACACCCAGACATCTGGGTGCACACTGAGCACATGGCACCTGCCATGGCCTTAGGTCGTCATCTCTTCCCACCCTCGGTTTTCAGGCTTCAGAACCTAGACCTTATCTCCGATCACTGTCCAGTGGTGAACGTGATGCAGAAATCAGGACTTCTCCTTCCCCATGCCCAAAATCCTTGTGGTTGGCATGTTGTGCAATGTTCAGTGTAGGAAAAAACAGCGTGGACCATGAGGACCCGCCCATGCTTGAGGGCTGCAATGGGCACAAACACGCATTGTGACCTTCAGAGTGAGCCCTGTCCTCAAGTAAGGCAACTCAGTGACAGGAACAAGAGCCCACATGTGGGGCTTGCCATGCCCCAAGGCCCCCAATCTAAACCAGAGGTCGAGTTTTCCAGTCCCCCCTCCCCAAGGCTCTGCTCTGGAATCCCTCTTTTCGTGGGACACCTTAGATAAAAAAAAAAGACAGAAAGCATTCCCCCATCCCACAGAATGACCCCAGTCTCCTGGGATTGGGCCAAATTCCCAGAGAAGGAGACTTGTCCATGGTCCAATGTTAGGGTCCGTGATCAAAGGAACGAGACTGATACAAAGCGAAGGTCAAGCAAAGCTTTATTTCGCGCCAAGCATCATGAATCGCACTGACCGGTCAGGGCTTTCTTTTATAAAAGATGACAACTTTGACCCCGGCGAGCCTACTCCCAATGAGGTTGCTGACATCTAGGTCGTTTCTCACTGTGTCACTGCTGAGGGTCCTGGAGTGCGGGGCAGGGCCGCTGGCACCGCAGGCGTCAAGGGACCGCTGACAACTGGACCGCAGATGTCTCAGGACCGCAGGCGTCGAGGGAACGCTGACAACTGGACCGCAGATGTCTCAGGACCGCAGGCGTCGAGGGACCGCTGACAACTGGACCGCAGATGTCTCAGGACCGCAGGCGTCGAGGGAACGCTGACAACTGGACCGCAGATGTCTCAGGACCGCAGGCGTCGAGGGACCGCTGACAACTGGACCGCAGATGTCTCAGGACCGCAGGCGTCGAGGGAACGCTGACAACTGGACCGCAGATGTCTCAGGACCGCAGGCGTCGAGGGAACGCTGACAACTGGACCGCAGATGTCTCAGGACCGCAGGCGTCGAGGGAACGCTGACAACTGGACCGCAGATGTCTCAGGACCGCAGGCGTCGAGGGACCGCTGACAACTGGACCGCAGATGTCTCAGGACCGCAGGCGTCGAGGGACCGCTGACAACTGGACCGCAGATGTCTCAGGACCGCAGGCGTCGAGGAAACGCTGACAACTGGACCGCAGATGTCTCAGGACCGCAGGCGTCGAGGGAACGCTGACAACTGGACCGCAGATGTCTCAGGACCGCAGGCGTCGAGGGACCGCTGACAACTGGACCGCAGATGTCTCAGGACCGCAGGCGTCGAGGGACCGCTGACAACTGGACCGCAGATGTCTCAGGACCGCAGGCGTCGAGGGAACGCTGACAACTGGACCGCAGACGACTGGACTGCTGGGCCGCCGGAGGCTGCAGGCTGCAGGTGATGGCTCGGGGCCGCCGCCGGAGGCTGGAAGCTGCAGGCGGCGGCGCTCGGGGCCGCCGCCGGAGGCTGGAAGCTCCAGGCGGCGGTGCTCGAGGCCGGAGGCTGGAAGCTGCAGGCGGCGGCGCTCGGGGCCGCCGCCAGAGGATGGAAGCTGCAGGCGTCGGCGCTCGGGGCCGCCGGAGGCTGCAGGCGGCGGCGCTCGGGGCCGCCGCCGGAGGGTGCAGGCGTCGGCGCTCCGGGCCGCCGCCGGAGGCTGGAAGCTGCAGGTGGAGGTGCTCGGGGCCGCCGCCGGAGGCTGGAAGCTGCAGGCGGCGGCGCTCGGGCCGCCGCCGGAGGCTGCACGCTGCAGGCGGCGGCGCTCGGGGCCGCCGCCGGAGGCTGCACGCTGCAGGCGGCGGCCCGGCGCCGCCGCCGAGGCTGGAGGCTGCCGGGGGCCGCTCGGGGCCGCCGGAGGCTGGAGGCTGGACCGCCAAACGCGGTTATAGCTCTTACAAGAGCTGTTACAGCTCTTCTATACACCATTCACTCCCCTGCTCTTCTGCGACTTCCACCGCTCTCCACTCCACTTCACCGCTCTCCGCCGACTTCACCGCTCTCCGCCGACTCCATCCCTCCTGTAGCAGCCGCTGCTCTCCTGCAGCAGCCCCCGGCCCTCCTGCAGGAGCCCCCGGCTCTCCTGCAGGAGCCCCCGGCTCTCCTGCAGGAGCCCCGGCTCTCCTGCAGGAGCCCCCCCTTGGCAGCCTGGCAGAGCAACCTTTATGGGGGTGGTTGAGCCCCGCCCCTACACAGGTGGCCAATTGAATTTCAACCTTCCCAGTGGATATACATACGGCTTACTGATTGGATGTCTCCACGCAGTCTGCCCCACCCTTACATTCCATGAGGCCACCTTGACTTTGCACGGCCATCGGTGACACAAAATCCAGAGAGAAAAGCCTGAGCAAGCTCCTCACACTTGCCTTTTCTTCATATCCCAAAGAGTTCTCCTCTTGATCTGTATTTCAGGCCATCCATACCTTCATCCCCATCCCTTAGCCGAGTTTGTGTTTTTTAGACTTCTGTCCCCACAGCCCTGGCCCACACACCCTCCATGCTTGTGCCCCTGGAGACACACATCAAGACTGTGTTTTCCCTCTCCAAGGGAATTCTGCCAATTCAATTGACCACAACCCTACAGGTTAGGAGAAACCTCTGAAGTCCCCGTGGCCATCCTAATAGTGTAGGCACCTCGGGACAAACAGGTGTGATCTGCCACCAGGTGAGCAACTACCTTCACTCAGACCAGAGACAGATGTCCCCAGAGAAGAATATTAACCAGACAGACCCATATGCCCTAATCAGATCCATTGCTTTGTTTTCCAGGCATCTCTCCCGAGAGTTCTGGTTTCCAATACCACCATATGGGGGTTTCCTGAGGCACCAATCAGAACAAATCTCATCCCCACATGGGAAACTTGCTCTTTGGAGCTGTATCAAAACTTCTGATTACAGCAATCCTTCAGGGCCCTGGTGCCACTGCCCCATTCCAAGGTCTCCATGGACACAAACCCATATTATGACTCATCCACAGGAGAGTCCATTTCAACTCAACCCCCTCAGTTGCTCCCCCAAATCCAGCAGTTGGTACCTGCCTTGACACTAGGAGACAATTGGAATGTGAGCGGGCTGCCCAGGCATCCATCCTTACTTAGAACCCTACTCCCCAGTCGTTTTATATGGGACGTCCCGGTGCCATCCAACAGGTCTCGACTCCCGCAGAAGGAATCCTTGCTGTTTAGAGCATCTCACTACTCTCATAATGGGAAAATCCCCATGGACCCGTGATGCCCACTGCCGCCCCTTCTTGAAGGGCCATGATGGACAGAAACTCCAATGTGAACCAACATCTGATTTTCCCGCTGACTTCAGATGCACAAGATCTCAATTCAGCTCTAAAGAGTATGCCTGCTGTGCCCTCACCCCGAAACCTATGACTGGCTTGTTATCTCAGACTTCCGTTATCACGCTCCTGGTCCTCAAGCCCTCGAGTTTGGGAAATTCGGACTCACAATGTAGCACTCTGCCTTCCCTTCAGAAGAAAAACGTTGCCCTTTAGGGCTACCCACAAACCCCAAATGAGGATCAAACTGCATGCCACTTGACTATACCCCCTTTATACAACCTACCCTGAGCACTAATGCCCTCTCTGACAAAGCCTGAGCCCAGACCTCCCGATCGAGACCCATACAGCTGAACGCACACTGAGCACATCGGACCCGCCATGGCCTTAGGTCGTCATCTCTTCCCAACCTCGGTTTTCAGGCTTCAGAACCAAGACCTTATGTCCATTCACTGCCCAGCGGTGAACGTGATGCAGAAATCAGAACTCCTCCTTCCCTATGGTGAGAGGCCTTGTGTTTGGCATGTTGTCCAATGTTCAGTGCAGGAGCAACCAGTGTTGCTCTTGAGGACCCACCCATGCTTGAAGGCCGCATTGGGCACAAACACACATTGTGACACTCAGCGTGTGCCCTGTCTTCAAGTAAGGTCTCTCAGTGGCTGGAAAAAGAGCCCGCATATGGGGCATTCATGCCCCTAGGCCCCCATTCTTAACTAGAGTTCAGGTTGTCTAATTGCCCCTCCACAGGGCTCTGCTCTAGAATCACTCTTTTGGTGGGACACCTGAGTTATAAAATTAGAAAGGACTCCTCCCATCCAACAGAATGACCCAAAACTCTTGGTATAGGACCAAATCCCCAGAGAGGGAAACTTGACCATGGCCCATGAGACCACCTCGACATTGCACAGCCATCGGTGACACAAAATCCAGAGACAAAAGCCCGAGAAAGCGCCTCACACTCGCCCTTTGTTCATATCCCAAAGAATTCTCCTCATGGTCTATAGATTGGGTCTGCCTAACCTAGCTCCCCAAACCTAAGCCGATTTAGTGTTTTCAGACTTCTGTCCCCACAGCCCTGGCCCACACACCCTCCAGGTTGGGGCCACTGGAGCCACACCTCAGAACTGTGCCTGCCCTCTCCAAGGGAATTCTGCCCATTGCATTGGCCACAACTATACAAACTTGGAGAAATCTCCCAAATCCCTGGGGCCATCTCAATAGTGTAGACCGCCCAGGACAAACAGGGGCAATCTGAAACAAGGTGAGCAACTACCTCCACTCACACCAGAGACAGATGTCCCCAGAAAAAACATTAACTGGACAGGCCTCCAGTCCCTAATTGGATCCATTGCTTTTGTTTCAAGGCATCTCTCCCCTTAGGCCTAGTTTCCAATACTACCCTATGGGGGTTTCCTGAGGCACCAATCAAAACAAATCTCATCCCCACATGGGAAACTTGCTCTTTGGAGCTCTATCAAAACTTCTGATTAGGACAATCCTTCAGGGCCCCGGTGCCACTGCCCCATTCCAAGATCTCAATGGACACAAACCCACATTATTAGTCATCCATAGGAGAGTCCATTTCAACTCCGCCCCCTCGGTTGCTCCGCCTGAGCCAGCAGATCGTACCTGTCTTTTTGCTAGGAGACAATTGGAATGCGAGGCAGTCTGCCCAGGAATCTATCCTTAGAACACTGCTCTGGAGTCATTTCTTATGGGACGTCCTTGAGCCATCCAGCAGGTCTCAATTGTACCACAGAATGAATCCTTGATGTTCGGAGCATCTCACAGTTCCCATCATGGGAAAACCCCAAAGGCCTCCTTATGTCCCTCCCTTCATGAAGGGGCCATCAAGAACTGAAACTACAACCTGAGCCAACGTCTGACCCTCGCCCTGACTTCAGATGCACGAGATCTCGATTCATCTCTGGAAACTGTTCCTGCCCTGCCCTTTCCCCGAAACCTAAGACTAGATTGTGCTATCAGATTTTTGTCCTCACACTCCTGGTCAACAAGCCCTCCAGTTTGGGAATTTTGGAGTCACAATGCAGCTCTCTGACTTCTCTCAAGAAGAAAATGTTGCCCTATGGGGCTACCTATACCCCAAAAGATTATCAAACTGCATGCAACTCGACTGTACCCCAATTATACAGCCTACCTGGTCACTAATGCCCTGTCTGACACAGATTGAGCCCAGACTTCTGGACCGATACCCAGAGAGTTGACTGCACACTGAGCACATGGCACCCGCCATGGCCTTAGGTCGTCATCTCTTCCCAACCTTGGTTTTCAAGCTTCAGAACCTAGACCTTATCACCAATCACTGTCCAAGGGTGAACGTGATGCAGAAATCAGAATTCCTCCTTCCCTATGGCAAGAAACATTGTGGTTGGCTTGTAGTCCAATGTTCAGTGTAGGAGACAACAGCATGGACCATGAGAACCCGTCTATGCTTGAGGGCCGTGTTGGGCACAAACATGCATTGTGACCCTCAGAGTGAGCCCTGTCCTCAAGTAAGGTCTCTCAGTGGCTGCAACAAGAGCCAGCATATGGGGCTTGCAATGCCCCAAGGCCCCCAATCTTAACCAGAGTTTGAGTTGTCTAGTCGCCCCTCCCCAGGGCTCTGCTCTGGATTCCTTCTTTTGTTGGGACACATTATGTAAATAAATAAATAAATAAATAAATAAAAGAATTCCTCCCATCCCACAGAATGAGCCCAATCACCTGGGATCAGGCCAAATCCCTAGAGATGGAGAATAGTCCATGGCCCATAAGGCCACCCTGACATTACACAGCTATCTTTGACACTAAATCCAGAGTCAAAAGCCTGAGCAAGTGCCTCACACTCGCTCTTTCTTCATATCCCGAAAAGTTCTCACGGTCTGTATTTCGGGCCAGACATAACTTCGTCCCCTACCTTAAGCCAAGTTTTTTTTTTTTTTTTTTTTTTTTTTTTTTTTTTTGTTAGACTTCTATTCCCAAAGCCCTTGCCCACAAAGCCTCCATGCTTGGGCCCCTGGAGTCACTCCTTAGGAATGTGCCTGCCCCCTCCAAGGGGACTCTGCCCATTCAATTGCCCACAACCCTGCAGGTTAGGAGAAACCTCCAAAGTTCCCAAGGCCATCTTAATAGTGTAGGCCCCCTGGGACAAACAGGGGCGGTCTGACACCAGCTAAGCAAACACCTCCACTCAGACCAGAGACAGATGTCCCCAGAAAAGAACATTAACCGGACAGGCCCCTAGGTCCTAATCGGATCCATAGCTTTGTTTTCCAGTCATCTCTCCCCAGAATCCTGGTTTCCAATACCCCCATATGGGGGTTTCCTGAGGCACCAATCAGAACAAATCTCGTCCCCACATGGGAAACTTGCTCTTTGGAGATGTATCAAAACTTCTGATTAGGACAATCCTTCAGGACCCCAGTGCCACTGCCCCATTCCAAGGTCTCCATGGACACAAATCCACATTATTGCCCATCCGCAAAAGAGTCCATTTCAACTCAGCCCCCTCTGTTGCTCGCCCAGATCCAGCAGATGGAGCCTGCCTTGTCACTAGGAAACAACTGGGATGTGAGGTGGGCTGACAAACATCCATCCTTAGAACCCTGCTCCGGAGTCATTTTATATGGGACTTCCCGGCACCATCCAACATTTCTCGACTGTTCTGCAAGAGGAATCCTTGCTGTTTGGAGCATCTCACAACTCTCATAATGGGAAAACCATCATGGCCCCGTGATGCCTGCCCCCCCTTTCTTGAACGGGCCATCAGGGACAGAAACTCCAACGTGAGCCAACATCTGATCCTCCCGCTGACTTCACATGCATGAGATCTCGATTCAACTCTGCAGAGTGTGCCTGCCGTGTCCTCGCCCCAAAACCTAACCATAGCTTGTGTTCTCAGACTTCTGTCCTCACACTCCTGGCCCACAAGCCCTCCAGTTTGGAAGTTCAGACACACAAGGCAGAACTCTGCTTTCCCTCCAGAAGAAAAACGTTGCTTTATGGGGCTACCCAGAAACCCAAGTTGAGGAACAACCTGAAGGCCACTTGACTGTACCCCCATTATAGAACCTACAGTGAGCACTAATGCCCTTTCTGACACAGCCTGAGCCTGGACCTCCTGTTCAACACACAGAGAGCTGGCCGCACACTGAGCACAATGGACCTGCCATGTCCGTAGGTCTTCATCTCTTCCCAACCTCGGTTTTCAGGCTTCAGAACCTTGACCTTATGTCCATTCACTGCCCAGTGGTGAACGTGATGCAGAAATCATAACTCCTCCTTCCCCATGGCAAGAAACCTTGTGGTTAGCATGTTGTCCAATGTTCAGTGCAGGAAAAACCAGCATTGTCCATGAGGACCCACCCATGCTTGATGGCCGCATTGGACACAAACACTCATTGTGTCCCTCAGCGTGTGCCCTTGCCTCAAGTAAGGCCTCTCAGTCGCTGGAACAAGAGCCTGCATATGGGGCATTCATGCCCACAGGCCCCCATTCTTAACCAGAGTTCAGGTTGTCGAATCGCCCCTGCCCCATGCTCTGCTCTGGAATCCCTCTTTTGGTGGGACAACTGAGGTATAAAAACAGAAAGGGCTCCTCCCATCCCACAGAATGACCTCAAAATTTTGGGGTCGGGCCAAATCCCCAGAAAGAAAGACTCGTTCATGGCCCATGAGGCCACCCCGAAATTCCATGCACACGGTTGGCACAAAATACAGAGACAAAAGCCTGAGCAAGTGCCTCACACTCAACCTTTGTTAATAGCCCCAAAAATTCTACTCATGGTCTGTAGAACAGTCCTGCCATACCTATGTCCCCAAACCTAAGCCAAGTTTGTGTTTTCAGACTTCTGTCCCCACAGCTCTGGCCCACACACCATCCATGCTTGGGCCCCTGGAGACATAACTCAGGACTGTGCCTGCCCTCTCCAGGGGAATTCTGACCATTCCATTGGTCAAAACCCTACAGATTAGGAGAAACCTCCAAATTCCCCGAGGCCATCCCAATAGTTTCGGCCCCCCAGGATAAACAGGGGCATCTCTCCCAAGCTGAGCAACTACTTCCACTCAGACCCGTAGACAGATATCCCCAGAGAAGGAGATTGAACTGGACAGGCACCTAGACCATAGTAAGATCCATTGCTTTTGTTTCCAGGCATCTCTCCTCAGAATCCTGGTTTCTATTACCAGCATATGGGGGTTTCCAGAGGTACCAATCAGAACAAATCTCGTCTCCACATGGGATACTTGCTCTTTGGAGCTGTGTCAAAACCTCCAGTTAGGAGAAATCTTCAGGTCTCCGGATCCCCAGCCCCATTCCAAATTCTCCATGGACAAAATACCACACTATGACCCATCCTCAGGAGAGTCCATTTCAACTCAGCCCACATGGCTACTCCCCCAGAACCAGCAGATCGAACGAGCCTTGTTGCAGGAGACAATTGGAATGCTAGCCGGGCTTTCCAGTCATCCATCTTAGAACACTGCTCTGGCGTTGTTCCACATGGTACGTCCTGGAGCCATCCGACAGGTCTCGACTGGCCCGCAGAAGTAATCCTTGCCGATTTGAGCATCTCACAACTCCCATCGTGGGAAAACCTCCATGGCCTCATGATGCCATCCCCCTTCATGAAGTGGGTTCATGGAAAGAAACAACAACCTGAGCCAACGTCTGATCCTTGACCTGACTTCAGATGCACGAGATCCCGATTCAGCTCTGCAGAGCGTGCCTGCCATGCCCTCGCTCCAAAACACTGGCCTAGCTTGTGTTCTGAGACGTCTGTCCTCACAGTCCTGGGCCACAAGCCCTCCCGTCTGGGAATTCCAGAGCCACAGTGCAGGACTCTGCCTGCCCATTAGAAGAAAAATGTTGCCCTATGGGTCTACCCAGAAAACCCAAATGAGGATCAAAATGCATGCCACACGACTGTACCCCAATTATACAGTCTAACCTGGGTAATAATGCCCAGTCTGACACAGCCTGAGCACAGTCCTCCCAAACGACACGCAGATAGCTGGACGTACACTGAGCACATAGGATCTGCCATGGTCTTAGATCGTCATCTCTTCCCAACCTAGGTTTTCAGGCTTCAGAACCTAGACCTTATCTCCACTCACTCCCCAGGGGTGAACGTGATGCAAAAATGAGAACTTCTCCTTCCCCATGCCCAGAATCCTTGTGGTTGGCATGTTGTCCAATGGTCAGTGTAGGAGAAACCAGCATGCCCAGGTGACCCCGCCCATGCTTGAGGGCCACTTTGGGGACAAACACGCAATGAGACCCTCAGCGTGTGCCCCGTCCTCAAGTAAGGACTCTCAGTGGCTGGAACAAGTGCCCACATATGGGGCTTGACATGTCCCTAGTCCCCCAATCTTAACAGGAGGTCGAGATGTCTAGTCAACCCTACTCACAGCTCTTCTCTGGAATCCCTCTATGGTGGGACACCTGAGGTAAAAAAAAATACTGGGAAGACTCCTCCTATCCACACAATGACCCAATCACTTGGTATTGGGCCAAACCCCCAGAGAGAAGGACTCGTCCATGGTGCATGAGGCCACATTGACATTCCACGGCCATGGCTGACACAAAATCCAGAGACAAAAGCCTGAGCAAGTGCCTCACACTGGCCCTTTATTCATAGTCCGAAAAATTTTTCTCACGGTCTGTAGATCGGGCCTGCCATACCTCCGTTCCCAAACCTAATCCGAGTTTGTGTTTTCAGACTTCTGTCACCATAGCCCTGGCCCACCCACCCTCCAGGCTGGGGGATCTGGAGTCACACGCCAGGACTGTGCCTGTCCTCTCCAAGGGAATTCTGCCCATTCCATTGACCACAACCATACAAATTAAAGGGACCTCCAAAATCCCTGAAGCTATCCCAGTGATGTAGGTCCCCTGGGACAAACTGGGGCGATATGCCACCAGCTGAACAACTTCTTCCACTCAGACACGTAGGCAGATGTCCCCAGAGAAAAAATATTGAACCTGACAGGCACCTAGACCATAATCAGACCCATTGCTTTTGTTTCCAGTCATCTCTTCCCAGAGCCCTGGTTTCCAGTACCAGCATATGGGGTTTCCTGAAGCACCAATCAGAAAAAATGTCATCTCCACATGGGAAAATTGCTCGTTGGAGCTGTCTCAAAACCTCAGTTTAGGAGAATCCTTCAGGGCTCCAGTGCCACCACCCCATTCCAAGGTCTCCATGGACACAAACGCACAGTAGGACCCATCTGTAGGAGAGTCCATTTCAACTCAGCCCTCTTGGTTGCCCACCCTGAGCCAGTAATCGAACCTGTCTTTAGCTAGGAGATATTTGGAATGCGAGGCAGTCTATCCAGGCATTCATCCTTAGAACCCTGCTCTGGAGTCGTTTCCTATGGGACGTCCTAGACCAATCCAACAGGTCTCAATTGTACTGCAGAAGGAATCCTTGCAGTTTGGAGCATCTCAAAATTCCCATCATGGGAAAACCTCAGTGACCTCTGATGCCCCCCCGCTTCATGAAAGGGCCATCATGGGCAGAAACGCCAACATGAGCCAACATCTGATACTCACCCTGAGTTCTGATGCACGAGATCTCGATTCAGCTCTGGAGAGAGTGCCTGCCCTGCCCTCTCCCCTAAACCTAAGACTAGCTTGTGCTCTCAGATTTATATCCTCAAACTCCTGGCCAACTAGCCCCCAGTTTGGGAATTCTGGATCCACAATTCAGCACTCTGCCTGCCCTCCAGAAGTAAATCTTTGCCCTATGGGGCTACCCAAAAACCCCAAAAGAGGATCAACCTGCACGCAACTCGACTGCACCCCAATTATACACTCTACTGTGGGCCCTAATGAACTGTCTGACACAGCCTGAGCCTGGACCTCCCAACCGACATGCAGACAGCGGGCCCCACACTGAGCACTTGGAACCGCCATGGTCATGGGTTGTCATCTCTTCCCAACCTCGGTTTTTAGGCTTCAGAACCTAGACTTTATCTCCAATCACTACCCAGTGGTGAACGTGATGCAGAAATCAGAACTCCTCCTTCCCCGTGCCCAGATTCCTTGTGGTTGGCATGTTGTCCAATGTTCAGTGTAGGAGAAACCAGTGTGCCCAGGTGGCCCCGCCCATGTTTGAGGGCCGCATTGGGCACAAACACGCATTGTGACCCTCAGCATGTGCCCTGTCTTCAAGTAAGGCCTCTCAGTGGCTGGAACAAGAGAACGCATATGAGGATTGCCATTCCCCTAGGCCTAAATATTAAGCAGATGTTGGGTTGTCCACTTGCCCCTCCCCAGGGCTCTGCTCTGGAATCCCTCTTTTGGTGGGACACCTGAGGGGGGAAAAAAACCAGAAAGGACTCCACCATCCCACAGAATGAACCCAAACTCTTGGAATCTGGCCAAATCCCTGAAAGGGAATCTCGTTCATGGCTCATGAGGTCACCCCGTCATTCCACGGCCATCGTTGACACAAAAATCCAGTGACAAAAGCCTGAGCAAGCACCTCACACTCACCCTTTGTTCATTTCCCAAAGAGTTCTACTCAAGGTCTGTAGACCATGCCTGCCATACCTACTTCCCTTAATCTAAGCCGAGTTTCTGTTTTCAGACTTCTGTCCCCACAGCCCTGGCTCACACACCCTCCAGGCTGGGACCTCTGGAACCACACCTCAGGACTGTGCCTGCTCACTACAAGGGAATTCTGCCCATTCCATTGTCCACAACCATACAGATTAGGAGGAACCTCCAAAGACCCCGAGGACTTCCCAATAGTGTAGACCGTCCAGGACAAACAGCGGCAATGTGACACAAGCTGAGAAACTACCTCCAATAAGACCTGTAGACTGATGTCCCCAGAGAATCAGATTGAACTGGACAGGCCCCTAGGCCCTAATCAGATACATTGCTTTGGTTTCCAGACATCTCTCCTGAGAGGCCTGGTTTCCAATACCAGCATATGGGGGATTCCTGAGGCATTCATCAGAAAAAATCTCGACTCCATATTGGAAACGTAATCTTAGGAGCTCTGTCAAAACCTCCGGTTAGGAGAATCCTTCAGCGCCCCAGATCCATCACCCCATACCAAGGTCTCCATGGACACAAACACACAATATGACCCATCCTAAGGAGAGTCCATTTCAACTCAGCTCACTGGGTTGCTCCCCCAGAGCCAGCAGATTGAATCTGCCTTGTCGCTAGGAAATAATTGGAATGTGAGGCGGGCAGACCACACATCCATCCTTAGAATCCTGCTCTGGAGTCATTCCATATGGGACCTCTGGAAGCCATCCAACTGTTCTCGAGAGTCCTACAGAAGGAATCCTTGCGTTTTGGAGCATCTCACAACTCCCATCGTGGGAATACCTCCATGGCTTCTTGAGACCCTCCCCCTTCATGAAGGGGCCATTATGGACAGAAACTCCAACCTGAGCCAAAGTCAGATGCTCGCCCTGAGATCAAATGCACAAGATCTCTATTTAGCTCTGCAGAGTGTGCCTGCCATGCCCTTGCCTCGAAACCTAAGCTTAGCTTGTGTTCTCAGACTTCTGTCCTCACACTCCTGGCCCACAGGTCCTCTAGTCTGGAAATTCCAGAACTACAATTCCAGCACTCTTCCTGACCTCCAGAAGAAAAACATTGCCCTCTGGAGCTACCCAGAAACCCCAAATGAGGATCAACCTGCACACCCCTTGACTGTACCCCAACTACCTCCACTCAGACCCGTAGACAGATGTCCCCAGAGAAAAGGATTCAACCAGACATGCCCCTAGGCCCTAATTGGATCCATTGCTTTGTTTCCAGGCTTGTCTCCTCTGAGTCCTGGTTTCCAATACCAGCATATGAGGGTTTCCCAAGGCACCGATCATAAAAAATCTCATCACCACATGGGAAACTTTCTCGATGGAGATGTGTCAAAACCTCCGGTTAAGAGAATCCTTCAGTACTCCACCGCCCCATTCCAAGGTCTCTATGAACAAAAACCCACTTTAATACCAATCCTCAGGTGAGTCCATTTCAAGTCAGTCCCCTCGGTTGCTCCCCCGGACCAGCAGATCGAACCTGTCTTGTTGAGAGGATACAATTGGAATGCGAGGCGGACTGCACAGGCATCCAACCTTAGAACACTGCTTTGGTGTCATTCCTGATAGGAGGTCCTTGAGCCATCCAACAGGTCTCAATTGTCCCCCAGAAGGAATTGTTGTTATTTGGAACTTCTCACAACTCCCATCGAAGGAAAAACTCCATGGCCACATGATGCCCGCCCCCAACTTTGTGAAGGGGCCATTATGGACAGAAACTCCAACCTATGCCAACATCTGATCCTCGCCCTGACTTCAGATGCATGAGCTCTCGATTTAACTCTGCAGAACGTGCCTGCCATGCTCTCTCCCCGAAAACCTGGCCTAGCTTGTGTTCTCAGTCTTCTATCCTCACACTCCTGGGCCAAACGCCCTCCAGTTTGGGAATTCCAGAGCCACAATGCAGCACTCTGCCTGCCCTCCATAAGAAAAACGTTGCCCCGACATATCAGATAAAGGACTAGTGTCCAAAATCTATAAAGAACTTAACAAACTCAACACCCAAAGAACAAATAATCCAATCAAGAAATGGGCAGAGGACATGAACAGACGTTTCTGCAAAGAAGACATCCAGATGGCCAACAGACACATGAAAAAGTGCTCCATATCACTCGACATCAGGGAAATACAAATCAAAACCACAATGAGATATCACCTCACACCAGTCAGAATGGCTAAAATCAACAAGTCAGGAAATGACAGATGCTGGCGAGGATGCGGAGAAAGGGGAACCCTCCTACATTGTTGGTGGGAATGCAAGCTGGTGCAACCACTCTGGAAAACAGCATGGAGGTTCCTCAAAATGTTAAAAATAGAACTTCCCTATGACCCAACAATTGCACTACTGGGTATTTACCCTAAAGATACAAACGTAGTGATCCAAAGGGGCATGTGCACACGAATGTTTATAGCATCAATGTCCACAATAGCCAAACTATGGAAAGAACCTAGATGTCCATCAACAGATGAATGGATCAAGAAGATGTGGTATATATACGCAATGGAATACTATGCAGCCATCAAAAGAAACGAAATCTTGCCATTTGCGACAACATGGATGGAACTAGAGCGTATCATGCTTAGCGAAATAAGTCAAGCAGAGAAAGACAACTATCATATGATCTCCCTGATATGAGGAAGTGGTGATGCAACATGGGGGCTTAAGTGAGTAGGAGAAGAATCCATGAAACAAGATGGGATAGGGAGGGAGACAAACCATAAGTGACTCTTAATCTCACGAAACAAACTGTGGGTTGCTGGGGGGAGGGGGTTGGGAGAATGGGGGTAGGGTTATGGACATTGGGGATGGTATGTGCTTTTGGGTAAATTGGGAGGGGAGGTGAACCATGAGAGACTATGGACTCTGAAAAACAATCTGAGGGGTTTGAAGTGGCGGGGGGGTGGGGGGTTGGGGTACCAGGTGGTGGGTATTATAGAGGGCACAGCTTGCATGGAGCACTGGGTGTGGTGAAAAAATAATGAATACTGTTTTTCTGAAAAAAAAATAAATTGGAAAAAAAAAGAAAGAAAAACGTTGCCCTATGGGGCTACCCAGAAACCCCAAATGAGGATCAACCTGCACACCACTCGACTGTACCCTAATTACATAGTCTAGCCTGGGTAATAATTCCCTGTCTAACACAGCCTGAGCCTGGATCTTCCGGCCGAAACAAAGACAGCTGGGGCCACACCTCAGGACTATGCCTGCCCTCTCTAAGAAAATTGTGTCCACTTCATTGGCCACAACCCTACAGATTAGGAGAAACCTCCAAAAACGCCGAGACCATCCCAATAGTGTCAGGCACCTGGGACAAATGGGGCGATCTGGCACCAGCTGAACAATGACCTCCACCCAGAACCATAAACAGATGTTGCCAGAGAAGAAGATTGAAGCGAACAGGCCCCTAGGACCTAATCTGATCCTTTGCTTTGGTTTCCAGGCATCTCTCCTCAGGTGCCTGGTTTCCAATACCATCTTATTGTGGTTCCTGAGGAACGAATCAGAACAAATCTCAACTCCATATGGGAAACTTGCCTTTGGAACTGTCTCAAAAACTCTGGTTAGGAGATTCTTTCAGGGCGCCAGCACCACTGCCCCATTCCAAGTTCTCCATGAACACAAACCCACATTATGACTGATACTCAGGAGAGTCCATTTCAACTCAGCCCACTCTGTTGCTCCCCCAAAGCTAGCAGGTCCAACCTGCCTTGTCGCTAGGAGAAAATTTGAATGCGAATTGGGTTGCCCAGGCATCCATCATTAGAACCCTGCTCTGGAGAAGTTCCTTATGGGGTGTCCTGGATCCATTCGACAGGTCTCGACTGTCCTGCAGAAGGAATCCTTGAGTTTTGGACTATCACACAATCCCAACATGAGAAAACCTCCATGGCCTCGTGATGCTCCCCCACCTTCATGAACGGGCCATCATGGATAGAAACTCCATCCTGAGCCAACGTCTGAACCTGCCCTGACTTCAGATGCATGAGATCTCGATTCAGCTCACCAGAGTGTGCCTGCCGTGCCCTCGTCCTGAAACCTAAGCCAAGCTTGTGTTCTCAGACTTCCATCCTCACACTTCTGGCCCACAAGCCCTCCAGTTGGGAATGCTGGAGAAAAAATGAAGCACTCTGCCTGCCCTCCAGAAGAAAAACTTTGCCCTATGAGGCTACAGAGAAATGCCAAATGAGGATTAACCTGCATGCCACTTGACTGTACCCCAATTATACTGTTTATCCTGGGCACTAAAGCCCTGTCTGACACAGCCTGAGCCCAGACCTCCCGACCTACCACCACACAGCTGGCCGTACACTGAGCATATCGGACCTGCCGTGGCCTTAGTTCGTCATCTCTTCCCAAACTCGGTTTTCAGGCTTCAGAACCTAGAACTTATCTCCAATGACTACCCAGGAGTGAAAGTGATGCAGAAATCAAAACTCCTCCTTCCCCAAGGCAAGAAAACTTGTGGTTGGCATGTTGTCCAATATTCAGTGTAGGAGAATCCACCGTGACCCATGAGGCCCCACCCATGCTTGAGGGCCGTAATGGGCACAAACACACATTGTGACCCTCAGAGTGAGCCCTGTCCTCAAGGCAAGCATCCCAGGGGCAAGACCAAGAGCATGCATATGGGGCTTGCCATACCCCTAGCCCCCAATCTTAACTAGAAGTTGAGATGTCTAGTCACCACTACTCAGGGCTCTGCTCTGGAATCCTATGGTGGGACACCTGAGGTAAATAAAAATACTGAAAGGACTCCTCCCATCCACTGAATGACCCCAAACACTTGGGATCTGGCAGATCCACAGAGAGAAAGACTCGTCAATGGCCCATGAGGCCAGCCAGACATTCCACAGCCTGTGTTGACACAAAATCCAGAGAAAAAAACCTGGGCAAGCGCCTCACACTTGCCCTTTCTTCATAGCCCGAAAAATTCTCATGGTCTATAGATCGGGCCTGTCATACATATGTCCACAAACCTAAGCCCAGTTTGGGTTTTCAGACTTCTCTCCCCACAGTACTAGCCCACACATCCTCTAGGCTGGGGCCCCTGGAGCCACACCTCAGGACTGTGCCTGCCCTCTCCAGGGGAATTTTGCCCACTCCATTGGCCACAACCCTACAAATTAGGAGAAACCTCCACAGTCCCAGAGACCATTCCAATAGTGTAGACCGCCCAGGAAAAACAGGGGCGATCTATCCCAAGCTGAGCAACCACCTCAACTCAGACCTGTAGACAGATATCCCCAAAGAAGAAGATTGAACCAGACAGGCACCTAGGCCCAAATCGGATCCATTGCTTTTGCTTTCAGGCATCTCTTCTCAGAGGCTTGGTTTCCAATACCAGCGTATGGGTTCTTCCGGAGGTACCATTCAGAACAAATCTCGTCTACAAATGGGAAACGTGCTTTTTGGAGCTGTGTCAAAACCTTCAGTTAGGGGAAATATTCAGGTCCCACCGCCCCATTCCAAGGTTTCCATGGAAACAAACCCACATTATGACCCATTCTCAGGAGAGTCCATTTCAACACAGCCACATCGGTTGCTCCCCCAGAGGATGCAGTTCGAACCTGCCTTGTCACTAGGAGACAGACAATAGGAATGCGAGGCAGGATCTCCAGGCATCCAGCCTTAGAACTCTGGTCTGGCGTCGTTCCATATGGGACGTCCTGGTGCCATCTGACCAGTCTCGACTGTCCTGTAAAAGGAATCCTTGCCAATTGGAGCATCTTACAACTCCCATTGTGGGAAAGCCTCCATGGACCCATGATGTACCCCGCCTTCATGAAGAGGCCATCCTGCACAGAAACTCCAACCTGAGCCTACGTCTGATCCTAGTCCTGACTTCAGATGCACGAGATCTCGATTTAGCTGTGCAAAGTGTGCCTGCCATGCCCTCACCCCAAAACCAAAGCCTAGCTTGAGTTCTCAGACTTCCTTCCTCACTCTTCTGGCCCACAAGCCCTCCAGTTTGGGAAAAACGGAGACACAATTCAGCAATCTTCCAGCCCTCCAGAAGAAAAACGTTGCCCCTGGGGCTACTCAGAAACGCCAAATGAGGATCAATCCTCACGCCACTCAACTGTACTCCTATTATACAGTCTACTCTGGGCACTAATGCCCTTTCTGACACAGCCTGAGCCCAGACCTCCCACCGAAACCCAGACAGCTGGGGCCACACCTCAGAACTGTGCCAGCCCTGTCCAAGGGAATTCTGGCCATTTCATTTGCCACAACCCTACAGATTAGGAGAAACCTCCAAACTCCCCGAGACCAGCCCAATAGTGTTGGCCTCCCGGGACAAACAGGTGCGATCTGACACAAGCTGGTAAATGACCTCCATTCTTAATCATAGACAGAGACTCTCAGAGGAGAATATTGAAGCAGAAAGGCCCCTAGGCCCTAATCGGATCCATTGCTTTGGATTACAGGAATCTCTCCTCAGATGCTTGGTTTCCAATACCAACTCATGGGGGTTCCTGAGGCACCGATCAGAACAAATCTCATCTCCACATGGGAAACTTGCTCTTTGGAGCTGTCTCAAAACCTCAGATTAGGAGAATTCTTCAGGGCACCGGAGTCACTAACCCATTCCAAGGTCTCAATGGACACAAAGCCACATTATGACCGATCCTCAGGAGAGTCCATTTCAGTTCAGCACCCTTGGTTGTTTCACCAGCGCCAGCAGATCGAACCTGCCTTGTCACTAGGAGACAACTGTAATGTGAGTTGAGCTGCCCAGGCATCCATCATTAGAACCCTGCTCTGGAAAATTTCCTTATGGGACGTCCTTGATCCATCCAATGGGTCTCAACTGTCCTGCAGAAGGAATCCTTGTGGTTCGGAGCATCACACACTCGCACAGTGGGAAAACATCCAAGGCTTCCTGATCCCCCCTACTTCATGTCGGGGAAATCATGGACAGAAACTCCAACCTAAGCCAACATCTGATCCTCGCCCTGACTTCAGATGCACGAGATTTTGATTCAGCATTGCAGAGTTTGCCTGTCGTGCCATCGCTGGGAAACCTAAGCCTAGCTGTGTTCTCAGACTTCCGTCCTGATACTCCTGGAACACAAGCCCTCAAGTTGGGAATTCTGGAGACAAAATGCAGCACTCTGCCTGACCTTCAGAAGAGAAACATTGCCCTATGGGGCTACCCAGAAACCCCAAATGAGGATCAACCTGCATGCCACTCGACTATACCCCAATTATACAGTCTAGCCTCGGCACTTATGCCCTGTCTGACACAGCCTGAGCCCGGACCTTCCGACCGACAACCAGTCAGCTGGCCGCACCCTTAGCACATTGGACCCGCCAGAGCCTTAAGTCCTCATCTCTTCCCAACCTCGGTTTTCAGGCTTCAAAACCTAGACCTTGTCTCCACTCACTGCCAATTGGTGTACGTGATGCAGAAATCAGAACTCCTTTTTCCCCACGGCCAGAAACTTTGTGGTTGGTATGTTGTCCAACATTCAGTTTAGGAGAAACCAGTGTGGCCCATGAGGCCCCGCCCATTCTTGAGGCCGCATTGGGCACAAACACACATTGGGACCCTCAGAGTGAGCCCTGTCCTCAAGTAAAGCCTCTCAGGGCCTGTACCAAAAGCCCACATATGGGCTTGACATGCCCCTAGTTCCCCAATCAACCAGAGCTCGAGAAGTCTAGTCACCCCTACTCAGTGCTCTTCTCTAAATTCCCTTTTTGGTGGGACACATGACATAAAAATAATAGAGAAAGGACTCCTACCATCCAAAGAATGACCCCAAACACTTGGAATCAGGCCAAATCCCCAGAGAGAAAAAATCGTCCATGGCCAAAGATGCCAGCCCGACATTCCCTGGCCACCATTGACGCAAATCCAGAGACAAAAGCCTGAAAAAGCGCCTCACACTCGCCCCTTGATCATAGCCCAAAAAATTCTCATCGAGGTCTGTAGATAGGTCCTTCCATACCTCCGTTCCCAAACCTAAGCCGAGTTTGTGTTTTCAGACTTCTGTCCCCACAGTCCTGGCCCACACACACTCCAGGCTGGGGCCCCTGCCCTCTCCAAGGGGATCCTGCTCCTTCCTTTGGACACAACCTGACAGATTAGGAGAAACCTCCAAAGTTCCCAAGGCCATCCCAATAGTGTCAACTGCCCAGGACAAACAGGGGTGATCTGTCACAAGCTGTGCAACTACCTCCACTCAGACCCGTAGACAGATATGCCCAGAGAAGAAGACTGAACCGGACAAGCACCTAGGCCCTAATCGGATCCATTGCTGTTGTTTCCAAGCATCTCTCCTCAGAGGCCTGTATTCTAATACCAGCATATCGGGGTTTCCGGAGGTACCAATCAAAACAAATCTCGTCTCCACATGGAAACTTTGCTCTATGGAGCTGTGTCAAAACCTCCCGTTAGGAGAAAACTTCAGGTCACTGGAGCCACCACCCCATTCCAATATCTCTATGGACACAATCCCACATTATGACCCATACTCAGGAGAGTCCATTTTAAATGAATCCCCTCAGAATCTCCCCCAGAGCCAGCAGATCGAACCGGCCTTGTCTTTAGGAGAAAATTGAAATGATAGGCAGGCTCTTCAGGCATCCATCCTTAGAACCCTGCTCTGGCTTCATTCTGTATAGGACGTCCTGGAGCCATCCAACAGGTCTCAACTGTCTCGCAGAAGGAATCCTTGTGCTTGGAGCATCTCACAACTCCCATCATGGGAAAACTTCCCAGGCCACATGATGCCCCCAATCTTCATGAAGGTGGATCATGGGCAGAAACCCCTACCTGAGCTAATGGCTGATCCTCGTCTTGACTTCAGAAGCATGAGATCTCGATTCAGCTCTTCAGAGTGGGCCTGCTGTGTCCTCACACCGAAACCTAAGCCTAGCTTGTGTTCTCGGATTCCGTCCTCACACTCCTGGCACACAAGCCCTCCAGTTTGGCAATTCCAGAGCCACAATGCAGCATTGTGCCTGCCCTCCAGAAGAAAAACTTTACCCTATGGCGCTACACAGATATCCCAAATGAGGATCAACTTGCACACCACTTGACTGTTCCCCAATAATACTGTCTACCTTGGGCACTAACGCCCTGTCTGGCACAGCCTGATCCCTAACGTCCCGACTGACACCCAGACAGCTGGCCACAAAATGAACACATCGGACCCACCAGGGACTTAAGTCATCATCTCTTCCCAACCTCTGTTTTTGGGCTTCAGAACCTAGACCTTATCTCCAATCACTGCCTAGCGTTGAAAGTGATGCAGAAATCAGAATTCCTCCTTCCCCATGCCCAGAAACCTTTGGTTCGCATGTTGTCCAACGTTCAGTGTAGGAGAAACCAGCGTGGCCCATGAGGTCCCGGCCATGTTGATGGCCGCTTTGGACACAAACATGCTTTGTGACCCTCAGCGATTTGACACAAGCTGAGAAACTACCTCCACTTAGACCATAGACAGATGTCCCTAGAGAAGAAGATTGAACCAGACAGGACCCTAGGCCTTAGACTGTCATCTCTCCCCAACCTGGGTTTTCAGACATCTGAACCTAGACATTATATCAAATCCTCGCACAGGTGGGTACCTGAAGCACAAATCAGAACTCCTCCTTCCCGATGCCTGTAAAGCTTGCTGTAGGGATGGAGTCACACCTTCAGGGTAGGAGAAACCTTCATATCTCCTGAGACAACGTCCAATCTTGAGTGCCGACTTGGGTACAAACTCGCATTGTGACCCTCAGCGTGAGCACCATGTCAAAGTAAGGCCTCTCAGGGCCGGGACCAAGAGCCCGCATCTGGGGCTTGCCAAGCCCCTATGCTCCCAATCCTCACCAGAGTTCGAGATTTCCAGTCGCCTGTACCTGGGGCTCTGCTCTGGAATCCCTCTCTTGGAGAGATACCTGAGCCAGACAAGAGGACTCCACCCTTCCCACAAAATGACTCCAAACTCTTTGGAGCTGTGCCAAATCTCCAGAGAGCTAGACTCGTCCATAGACCCTGAGGCCACCCTACAATCCATGACTATCTTGGACACAACATCCAGAGAGAAAATCCTGAGGGACTGCCTCCCACTCACCCTTCTTTCATAAGCCGAAGAGCTCCCATCAAGGTCTGTAAATCCGGCCTGCCATACCCTCTGCACCACACCTAAGCCGAGTTTGTGTTTTCAGACTTCTGTGCCCATGGCACAGATCCACACACCTTCCAGGCTAGGGCCTATGGAGCTACAACAAGGACTGTGCCTGTTCTCTCCAAGGAAACTGTGCCCAATCCATTGTCCACAACCCTACAGATTAGGAGAAATCTTGAAGGCCCCCAAAGCCATCCCTATAGTGTAGGCTGCCCTGGACTAAGATGGGCACTCTGACACTAGATGAGCAACTATCTCCACTTAACCACTCAGACAGTGTCCCCAAAGACAGAAGATTGAAATGGACGGGCCCCTAGGCCCTAATCTAATCCCTAGCTTTGGTTTTCAAGTGTCTCTCCTCAGAGGACTGGTTTCAAAGACCAGAATCTGGGGCTTTTATGAGGCACCCAACAGAAACTCTCCTGTCTCCACACAGGGAGCTTTCTTATTGGAGCTATATCAAACCCTTCAGGTAGGCGATTTCTGCAGGGCCCCTGAGCCACAAGCACATTCCAAGGTCCCATGGACACAAACCCACATTATGATGCACCCTCAGGAGAGTCCATTTCAGCTCAGCTCCTGGGTAGCTCTCCCCAGAGCAAGTAGTTCAAATATGCCTTGTCGCAAAGAGCCAATGGGAATGCAAGGTATGCTGTACAGGCATCCTTCCTTCGAACCCTGCTCTCCAGTCCTTCCATATTGGACGTCCTGTATCCATCCAATAGGACTCGACTGTCCCGCAGAAGTAAACCTTGTGGTTTGGAGCAACTCAAAAACTCAGCATGGGAAAGCCTCCTTAGCCTCATGAGGCCCCTGCTTCATGAAGGGGCCATCATGGACACAATCTCCAGCCTCAGCCAACGTTTGATCCTCACCCTGACTTCAGATGCAGGAGATCCCAATTCTGCCTCTGCAGAGTAGGCCTGTCGTGCCCTTGGCCCCAAACCTCAACCTAGCTTGTGTTTTCAGACTTCTGTCCTCAAACTCCTGGCCCACAAGCCCTCCTGATTGGGAATACTGGGGCCAAAATGAAGCACTCTGCCTGCCCACTGGAAGAAATACATTGTCTATGGCGTTGCCTAAAAACCCAAAATGCGGATCAACCTGCTCGGCCCTCGGCAATACCCCAATTGCATAGGCTACCCTAAGCACTAATGCTCTGTCTTACATATCCTGAGCCCAGGCCTTCCGACAGACACTGAGACAGCTGGTGGCACACAAAGCACCTTGGACCCACCATGGCCTTAGGGCATCCATCCATTCCCATTGACTTGTGTGTCTTCCTGGAGGTATGTTCTGAGGCTGCGTCAGACTGTGCATTTTTCCAGAGCAGCCTATGAAATTGGGATGGGCTTAGGGGCCTTGCAGGATTCTGCTAATCTGGAGGGCTTGGGAAACTGAAACGGGCAAGTTTCCTCGGAAGAGCAGGCCCAGTGATGTGATGTGGTTCTGGAGGCCCATTCCTGGAGGGCATGTGTTCAGGGATTTGGGACCAAAGTCTTCAGACACAAACTCGGGTAGGAGTTAGAGGCGAGGTGATGGCAGGCCCGATCTGCAGACCCTGAGGGCAGCTGCTCAGGGTTTGAAATTTGTATGGCTGGGAGGCAGGAGCACAGGCTTTTCTGTCTGGATTATGTGTCTATAATGGCCATGGAATGGAGTGGTGGTCTCATGGGTCCATGGGAGATTCTAACTCTCTGGGGATTCTGCCTGGCACCCAAGAGTTTGGTGTCTTTCTGGGGGAAGGGGAGAGCGCGGTTTTCCATCTCAGGTGTCCTGTCCAAACAGGCATTCCAGTGATTGGTTCTGGGTCTGGGCACCTGGATAATCCCACCAAGGCTTAGGATTTGGGCCTAGGGACATTACAGGACCACTCTGTTTGCTCCTGGTCCAGCTCCCGAGGGGGATTGTTGGAAAGGGGTCTCAGGCTAAGGGTCACAATGCCTGTTTGTGCCCAGAAGCCCAAATGGGGTGGGCATGGTCTCATGGGCCATGCACCTGGCTCCCACTCTGAGGGTTGGCCAGCCATCTCAACATTCATTTTTCCAGCCATGGTGAAGGAGAAGTATTCTTTTGTGCTTCTGGGTCACCCATGGGCAGGAATTTGTTCTACGTCTGGGACAGGTACCTGAATACCCAGGTCGGTTCGAGATGATGGTCTCGGGCCAACACAGGACCCACCTGCAGGATATGGGGCCTTCTGTCTGGGTGGCTGACAGGAGGTCAGGACTCGAGCTGTGTCAGACAGAGCATCCATGCAGAGGGCGGCCTATGATAATGGGGTGCCTTTGAGAGCTGTGCACCTGGAACCTTATGTGGGATTTCTGTGCAGACGCTTAGGGCACTTCTTCTTTCTGGTGAGTAGGCAGAAGAATGCTTTGTGGCTCCAGAATTCCCAATATGGAGGGCTTCTAGGCAAGAAGTGTGAGGACAGATGTCTGATAACACAAGCTGTGGTTAAGCTCAGTTCTGAGCACATGGTCGTTCCACCATGCAGTGGTTTTTTTTTGTGATCTCCAGAACCTGAGTATGCCTGATGGTCTGATGTCTGCTCACGATGGAGTTTGTGTCCATGATGGCCAATGAATGGTGTGGTTTTCTCAAGAAGTCTTGGAGGGTTTCCCAAGCTAGAGCTTGTGACCTGCTCCAAACAGCAAGGCAACTTACTGTGGGACAGGGGTAATCCACTCAGATTCGATAGCAAAGCTCTGAATGGAGGACTGGGAAGCCCACCTCGGGTTACCATTACAGCCGAGGAACAAGGCAGGCTTGATCTGCTGTCTCTGGTTCCAAGTTCCAAGTGATCTGAGTTGACGGAAGTTCTCAGTCTAACGGGTCCCAATGCTGCTTCGTACCCAGCGAGTCCTTAGAATATTGCGAAGGCCCTGGGCCCATGCAGGATTCTCCTATCCTAAGAGTTATGCCCAGTTCCCAGGAGAAAGTTTTCCTTCTCGGGACAGTAGGGGAATTGTTGTATTGCTCACAGACCATAGGTTGTACCATATATTGGTTTTCCAGAACAGGCCTCTAGGGACAGAGGCCTGAAAAACTAAGCTAGGGTTCTGATGAGGTCCTAGGGGAATGGCAGATTCAATCTTTGGACTCAGCGCCATTGATCTGCGTGTCTTCTTGGAGGTAGGTGCTGAGGCTGTGACATACTGTACATTTCTTTCAAGAGCAGCCTATGAAATTCGGGTGGGCTCAGGGTCTTTGCAGTTTTCTCCTAATCTGGAGGGTTTGGGCAACTGAGATGGGAATAATTTCGTCCACAGAGCAGGCCCAGTGATATGCTGTGGTCTGGAGGCCCCATCCTGGAAGGCATGTCGGTCAGGGCTCTGGGACCAAAATCTTCAGACACAAAATCGGTAAAAGTTAGGGGTGAAGTGATGGCAGGCCGGATCTGCAGACCCTGAGGACAGCTCCTCGGGATTTGAAATTAGGGCTACTGGGAGGCAGGAGCACAGGCTTTTCTGTCTGGATTGTGTCTAGGATGGCCACGGAATGGAGAGGTGTCCTCATGTGTCCCTCGGAGTTTCTTCCTATTTTTGGATTCTACCTGGCACCCAAGAGTTTGGTGTCTTACTGTGGGAAGGGGAGACCGCATTTTACCATGTCAGGGTTTCTGTCAAAACATGGATTCCAGAGATGGGTTCTGGGTCCTGGTGCCTGGGTAATCCCACCAAGGCTTAGGATTTGGGCCTAGGGGCCTTACAGGTCCACTCTGTGGGGACCTGGTCCAGCTCCTGCAGGGGCTTGTTGGAAATGGGTCTCAGGGTGAGGGTCACAGTGCCTGTTTGTGCCCAGCTCCCCATCCTGTGTGGGCACTGTCTCTTGTTCCATGCACCTGGATTCCAATCTGCGGGTTGGACAATCATCTCAATATTTAGTTTTCCTGCCATGGGGAAGGAGGAGTACCCTTTTGTGCTTTAGGGTCTCCCATGAACAGGAATTTGAGCTATGTTCTGGAATAGGTACCTGAATACCCAGGTTGGTTTGAGATGAAAGACTCAGGTCAAGGCAGCTCACACCTGTAGGATATGGGTCCCACTATCTGTGAAGCTGCCAGGAGGTTGGGGCTCGCCCTGTGTCAGACAGAGCATTAGTGCACAGGGTGGCCCATTATGTTGGGGTGCTATAGAGGGGCATGCAGCTGGATCCTCATGTTCATTTTCTGTGCAGACCCATGGTGGCACTTCTTCTTTCTGGTGGTCAGACAGAAGGCTGCATTGTGGCTCCCAAATTACAAATATGGAGGGTTTACAGGCGAGGAGTGTGAGGACAGAAGTCTGAATAGACAAGCCTCATTTAAGCTCAGTGCCGAGCACATGGCCATTCTAATGTGCAGTGGTTTTCTTGAGATCTCCAGCATCTGAGTATGGGTGAGGTCAGATGTCTGCTCACGCTGGAGTTTGTATCTATGATGGCCAAAAAATGGAGCGGTGGCGTCAAGAGTCCATGGACGATTTACCACGCTGAGGATTGTGAGATGCTCCAAACAGCATGGTTTCCTTCTACAGAACAGGTGGAGCCTGGTTGGTTTGCCCCAGGGTCCCCCATTGGGAAAATTTGGGGAGGAGAGCCCTCCGCATGGATCCCTGGAAAACACCCCTCCATTGACAATTGCAGCTGAGACACATGGCAGGTTCCTTCTGGTTCCTTCTGGGGCTGGGGCGAAGGACCAAGGCCTTGAATTGACATGGAATCTCTTGCAGATGTGTCATAATGCTGGTTTGATACCAGGGAGATCTTATATGATGCTGGGGGCTAAGGTTCTGTGCATGATTCTCCAAACTTGAAGGTTTGGCACAGGTCAAAGTGCATGGTTTCCTTCTGGAGACAGGAGATTTTCTGTTGTGTGGCTCAGGGACCACATATTTTATCCTAAGTTGGTATTCCAGAAAAGGCCCCTGAGGACAGATATCTGAAAAACTAATCTAGGTTTCCAATGGGGATCTAGGGGCATGGCAGGTTCAATCTTCTGACTCAGGACCATGACATGGCTGTCTGCCAATATGTAGTTGATCATAGTGTTTCAGACTGCGCATTTGCATCCAGAGCATACACCAATATGGGATTGGGCTCAGGGGCCTTGCAGGTTTCGCCTAATCTGGAAGGTTTGGGCAACTGTTACTGGCACAGATAACTTGGGAATGGTAGGCACAGTCTTGTGTTGTGGCTCCGGAGACGCAATCCTTGAGGGCATGTGAGCCATGGTTTAGGGAGAGAAGTCTTCAAAAACACAAATTTCGATTAGGGTTAGTTGTGAGGTGCTCATAGGCCCAATGCATAGACCTGGACAGCAGCTCATTGGGAACTGTAATTAGGTGACTCGAACGTGGTAGCAGAGGCTTTTCTATCTGGATTTTGTGTCCAGGATGGCTCAGAAAGCAGCGGTGTTCTCATGACTCCATGGAGATTTTTCCTCTCTAAAGATCCTGGCGGCTCCCCATAGTTTGGTGTCTTTTTCCGAGAAGGGAAGAGTACTGTTTTCAATATTATGGGTGCCCCAAAACAGGGATTCCAGAGACAGGCTCTGTGTCTGAGACCCTGGAAAATCCCACCAAGTGTTAGGATTTGGGCCTAGGTGCATACCAGGCCTGCAATGCAGGATTATGATGTTGCCACTGAGAGTGCTTGTCTGAAAGCATGCTCAGGCTGATGGTCAGAATGCCTGTTTATGCCCAGGGCGTCCCTCAGGAATGGTCGTGGCCTCATTTGCCATGCATCTGGCTCCCACTGTGAGGGTCGGACACCCATCCCAACAGCCAGACTTCCTGCCATGTGGAAGGAGGAGTTCTCTATTCTGCTTCAGGTTCCCCCATTAGCAGGGATTCCCGCAAAGGTCTAGGGACAGGTGTCTGAATAACAAGGATAGTTGGGATGACAGACTTGGGCCATGGCCGGTATCACATGCTGGATATGGGGCCCGCTCTCTGGGTGGCTGACACTAGTTTGGGCTTTAGTTTCTGTCAGACACAACACTAGTGACCAGGGCAGACTATGAATCGGTATTCCTTCAAGAACCTAGCAGATTGATCCCCATGCGGAGTTTCTGGGCAGACTCACCAGGCACTTCTTTCTAAGGGGAAGGCAGAATTCTGAGTTGTGGCTCCAGAATTCCTCATCAAGAGGGCATAGGGACCAGTAGGGTAAGGATGTAATTGTAAAGATAAGCTAGAGCTGAATTCAGTGCCAAGCAGAAGGCAGTTCCAATGTGCAGCGGCTGATTCAAGATATCTAGCACCTGAGTAAGGGCAGATGTCAGATGTTTGTTCACACTGGAGTTTGTTTCTATGATGACCAACAAATGTAGGTATGGTGTCAAGAATCCATGGATGATACCCCACGCTGAGGTTTGTGAGATGCTCCAAACAGCAAGGTTTACTTGTACTGGACAGGTGGAGTCTGGTATATTAAGTCTATGTCCCCCTGTGGAAAATTTGGGTAGCAGAGCTCTTTTGCATGGATGCCTGGAAAGCATAGCTTCATTGACCATTGCAGCTGAGGAACATGGCAGATTCGTTCTGGTGGCTCTGGGGTGAAATGCCAAGGCCTTGAGTTGACATGGAATCTCTTGCAGATGGGCCACAATGCTGAATAGTTACCAGGCAGATCTTAGAATGTGTTGGTGGCTAAGGTGCCATGCAGGATTCTCCTATCCTGAGGGTTTGGCACAGGTCGAAGAGTTCGGTTTCCTTCTGGAGATAGGAGATGTTTTCTTGTGTGGCTCAGGAGCCACATGTTGTATTATAAGTTGGTATTCCAGAACAGGTCTTTTAGGACAGATGACTGAAAACCTAGGCGAGGGTTCTAATGTGGTCCTAGGTGCATGTATGTTTCAATCTTCTGACTTCGAGCCATTGACTTGGCTGTCTTCCTGGATGTAGGTGATCAGGTTGTTTCAGACTGGGCATTTGCATCCAGAGTGGCCGCCAATATTGGGATGGTCTCAGGGACTTCAGGTTTCTCCCAATTTAGAATGTTTGGGCAACTGTGATGGGCACAGTTTCCTTGGGTATGGCAAGCACAATCCTGTGGTGTGGCTCCAGAGATCCCATCCTGGAGGGCATGTGAACCATGGTATTGTTAGAGAAGTCTGCAAACACAAGTTCGGGTTGGGGTGAGTGGCTAGGTGATTACAGGCCCAATGCCTACACATGGAGGTCAGCTCGTCAGGAACTGAAATTAGAGTGACTCAAAGGCAGTAATATAGGCTTTTCTACCTGGATTGTTTGTCCAGGATGGCATCAGAATGCAGGTTGGTTGTCTGGGTCCACGGGAAATTTTTCCTTTCTAAGGATACTGGTGGCTCCCCATAGTTTGGTGGCTTTTTTGGGGAAGAGAAGAGTGCTGTATTCCTTCTAAGGGGTTCCCCAAACAGGGATTCCAGAGATGGGTTCTAGGTCTGAGCACCTCAGAAATCACACCAAGGGTTAGAATTTGGTCATAGGGGCAGAGCAGGCTTTCAATGCAGGATCCTGGTGGTGCAACTGAGAGGGGATGTTGGAAAGCATGTTCAGGCTGAGGATCATAATGCCTGTTTGTGCCCAGGGTGGGTCCTCAGTCGTGGGCCTGTTCTCATTGGACATGCAGCTAGCTCCGACTTTGAGGGTTGGGCACACATCCCAACAGCCAGGTTTCCTGTCAATGGGGAAGGAGGAGTTCTCTATTATGCTTCCGGTTCCCCCATTGCCATGGATTCCAGCAAACGTCTATGGACAGGTGCTGAATACCAGGGATGGGTAGAGATGATAGACTTGGGACATGGCCAGTCTCACATGCTAGATATGGGCCCGCTCTCTGGATGGCTGACATTAGGTTGGGGCTCAGGCTGTTTCAGACACAGCACTAGTGGCCAGGGAAGCCTATCAATCGTGGTTCCCTTGAGGGCTGAAGATTGATTCTCATGTGGGTTTTCTGAGCAGACTCACCAGGCACTTCTTCATTCAATGGGGAAGGCAGAATGCTGCATTGTGGCTCCGGAATTCCTCATTAAGTGGGCTTGGGCACCAGTAGGGTGTGGATGGAATTGTAAACATGAGCGACGGTTCAATTTACTGCCAAGTGGAAGGCATTTCCAATGTGCAGTGGCTCTTTCGAGATATCCAGCACCTGAGTGAGGGCGGATGTCAGATATTTGTTCACACTGGAGTTTGTGTCTATGATGACTGACAAATGGAGGGGTGGCGTCAAGAGGCCATGGAGGTGAGATGTTCCAAACAGTAATATTTCCTTCTTTTGGACAGGTGGAGTGTAGTTTTTTGCTCCAGGGTCCCCATCTTGAAAGTGCGGGTTGCAGAGCTCACCTTCATGGATACCTGGAAAGATCACCTCCATTGACCATTGCAGTTCAGGACCATGACAGAATCGTTCTTATGGTTCTGGGGCAAAGTACGAAGGCGTTGAGTTGACATGGAATCTCTTGAAGATGGGCTCCAATGCTTGTGTGTAACTAGAGAGATCTTAGAATGTGCTGGTGTCTAAGGTACCGTGCAGGATTCTCCTACCCTGAGGGTTTGGCAAAGGTCGAAGATTACAGTTTACTTCTGGGGACAGGAGATGTTCTGTTGTGTGGCTCAGGGACCACATGTTGTTTCATAAGTTCGTATTCCAGAACAGGCCTTTGAGTACATATGTCTGAAAACCTAATCTAAGATTCCAATGAGGTCCTAGGGGAATGTCATGCTCAATCTTCTGAATCAGGACGATTGATTTGGCTGACTGCATGGATGTAGGTGATCAGGGTGTTTCAGACTGGGCATTTGCATCCAGCGCTGCCGACAACATTGGGGTAGGTCATGGGCCTTGCAGGTTTCTCCTAATCTGGAAGGTTTGGGCAACTGTGACAGGCACAGTTTTCTTGGGGATGGCAGGCACAGTCCTGTGGTTTGACTCCAGAGAACCTATCATGGGGGGAATATGAGCCATGGTTTTGGAGAAGTGTGTAAACACAAATTCAGATTAGGGTTAGTGGCCTGGTGATCAAGTCCCAATGTGTAGACTTGGAGAGCAGCTCGTCAGAAACTGTAATTAGGGTGACTAGAAGTCTACAGCACTGGCTTTTCTATCTTGATTGTGTGTCCAGCATGGCCTCGGAATGCAGGTGTTGTCTCATGTGTCCATGGGAGACATTTTCCCTCTAAGGATCCTGGTGGCTCTCCATAGTTTGGTGGCTTTTTCGGTGAGGGAAGAGTGCTGTTTTCCATCTTAGCGGTGACCCAATATAGGATTCCAGAGACAGGCTCTAGGTCTGTGCACCTGGAAAATCCCACCAGTGTTTGGATTTGGGCTTAGGGGCATACCAGGCCTGCAATGCAGGATCCTCATGGTGCAACTGAGAGGGCTTTTGAAAACATGCTCAGGATGAGAGTCACAATGCCTGTTTGTGCCCAGGGTGGCCGTCAGGAATGGGCGTGGTCTCATTGACAATGCAGCTGGCTCCCACTTTGAGGGTTGGACGTTCATCCCAACAGCCAGGTTTCCTGCCATGTGGAATGCGGAGTTCTCTATTGGGCTTCATGTTTCCCCATTGGCAGGGATTCCAGCAAAGGTCTGGGGACTGATGCCTGAATAGCAAGGATGGGTAGAGATGACAGACTTGGGCCATGGCCGGTCCCTCATGCTAGATATGGGGCCCACTCTCTGGGTGTCTGAAACTAGGTCGGGTCTCAGGGTCTGTCACTAGTGGTCAGGGCAGCCTATAATCGGGGTTCCCTCGAGAGCCGAGCAGATTGATCCTCATGTCGCATTTCTTGGCAGACTCACCAGGCACTTCTTCATTCAAGGGGAATGCAGAATGCTGCGTTGTGGTTCCAGAATTCCCTATCAAGAGGGCTTGGGAACCAGTTGGGTGAGGATGGAATTGTAAACACAAGCTACAGTTCAGTTCAGTGCCAAGCAGAAGGCAGTTGCCAATGTGCAGCGACTTATTCGAGATATCCAGCACATGAGTAAGGCAGAATCAGATGTTTGCTCACAGTGGAGTTTGTGTCTATGATGACTAACAAATGAAGGTGTGGCGTCAAGAGGCCATGGAGGATTTCCCAAGCTGAGGCTTGCGAGATGCTCCAAGCAATAAGGTTTCCTTCTACTGGACAGTTGGAGTCTAGTTTATTTTCCTCAGCGTCCCCCATGTGGAAAGTTTGGGTAGCAGAGCTCTCCCGCATGGATGCCTAAAAAGCACAGCTCCTTTGACCATTGCAGATGAGGAAAATGGCAGGCTCATTCTCATGGCTCTGGGGCGAAATACCAAGGCCTTGAGTTGACATAGAAACTCTTGCATATGGGCCACAATGCTGCTGTGTTACCAGGGAGATCTTAGAATGTGTTGGTTGCTAAGGTGCCGAGGAGGATTCTCCTACCCTGAGGGTTTGGCAAAGGTCGAAGAGCACGGTTTCCTTCTGGGGCCAGGAGATATTTTGTTGTGTGGCTCAGGGACACGTGTTGAATCATAAATTGGTATTCCAGAACATGCCCCGGAAGACAGATGCCTGAAAATCTAATCTAAGGTTCCATTGAGGTTCTAGGGGCATGCCAGGTTCAATCTTCTGACTCAGGACCATTGAATTGGCTGTCTGCCTGGATGTAGGTGATCAGGGTGTGAGAGAGCCCCGAATCCTAACCACTAGACCACCAGGGAGGTTGATCAGGGTGTTTCAGACTGGGCATTTGCATCCAAAGCAGCCTACAATAGTGGGGTGGGCACAGGTTTGCAGGTTTCTTCTAATCCGGAAGGTTAGGGAAACTGTGAAGGGTCCATTTTCCTTGGGGATAGCAGCACAGTCCTGTCGTGTGGATCCTGAGACCCCCTCCTGGAGGCATGTGAGCTATGGTTTTGGAGAGAAATCTGCAAACACATATTCGGGTTATGGTTAGTGTCATGGAGGTCACAGACCCAATGCATAGACCTGGAGGGCAGCTCATCAGGAACTGTTATTAGGATGATGGGAAGGCGGTAGCACTGGCATTTCTATCTGGATTTTTTATCCAGGATGGCCTTGGAATGCAGGTGTGGTCTCATGGGGCCATGGTAGACATTTCCTCTCTAAGTATCCTCGTGTCTCTCCATAGTTTGGTGGATTATTCGGTGAGGGAAGAGTGCAGTTTTCCATCTTAGGGGTGCCCCGATACTGGGATTCCAGAGATGGGCTATGGGTCTTGGTGCCTGGAAAATCCCACCAAGTGTTAGGATTTGGGCCTAGATGCGTACCAGGCCTGCAATGAGGGATCTTGGTGGTGCAACTGAGAGAACTTGTTTGAACGCATGCTCAGGCTGAGTGTCACAATGCCTGTTTGTGCCAGGGAGGCTCTCAGGATTGGGCGTGGTCTCATTGGCCATGCACCTGGCTCCCACTTTGAGGGTTGGACATCTATCCCAACAGCCAGATTTCCTGCCATGGGGAAGGAGGAGTTCTCTATTGTGCTTCAGGTTCCCCCATTGGGAGGGTTTCCAGCAAAGATCAGGGGATAGGTGCCTGAAGACCAAGGATGGGTAGAGATGATGTACTAGGATATGGGCACTGCTCTAAGTGTGGTTGACTTTGGTCTGGACTCAGGGTCTGTAAGACACAACACTAGTGGCCAGGGCAGCCTATAAATCGGGATTCCCTCGAGAGCTGAGCAGATTGATCCTCATGTGGGATTTCTGGGCAGACTCACCAGGCACTTCTCCTTTCTATGGCAAAGGCAGAATACTAAGTTGTGGTTCCAGAATTCCCTATCAAAAGGGCTTGGGGACCAGTAAAGTAAGGATTGAATTGTAAACACAAGCAACAGTTCAATTCAGTGCCAAGCGGTAGGCAGTTCCAATGTGCAGTGGCTTATTCGAGATATCCAGCACCTGAGTAAGGCGGAATCAAATGTTTGCTCACACTGGAGTTTGTGTCTATGATGAGCGACAAATGGAGGGGTGGCGTCAAGAGGCCATGGAGGATTTCCCAAGCTGAGGGTTGTAAGATGCTCCAAACAGCAAGGTTTTCTTCTACTGGACAGGTGGAGTCTGGTTTGTTTGCTCCAGGGTCCCCCATGTGGAAAGTTTGGGTAGCAGAGCTCTCCCACATGGATGCCTAAAAAGCATACCTCCATTGACCATTGCAGCTGAGGAACATGGAAAGATCTTTCTGGTGCCTCTGGGGCGAAGTACCAAGGCCCGAGTTGACATCGAATCTCTTGCAGATGGGCCACAATGCTGGTTTGTTACCAGGGAGATCTTAGAATGTTCTGGTGTCCAAGGTGCCATGCAGAATGCTTCTCCCCTGTGGGTTTGGCAAAGTTCGAAGCACATGCTTTCCTTCTGGGAACAGGAGATGTTATGTTGTGTGGCTCAGGGACCACCTGTTGTATCATAAGTCGGTATTGCAATAGAGGACTCTGAGGACAGATGCTTGGAAACCTAATCTGGGGTTCCAGTGAGGTCCTATGGGCATGTCAGGTTCAATATTCTGACTCAGAACCATTGACGTGGATGTCTGCCTGGATATCAGAGTTGAGGGTGTTTCAGACAATGCATTTGCACCCAGAACAGCCAAAAATATTCGGTGGGCTCAGGGGCCTTGCAGGTTTCTCCTAATCTGGAAGGTTTCGTCCACTGCGACAGGCTCAATTTTCTTGGGGATGACAGGCATAGTCCTGTGATGTGGATCCAGAGACCCTATTCTGGAGGGCATGTGAGCCATGGTTTTGGGAGAGAAATCTTCAAACACAAATTCGGGTTAGGGTTATTGTTGTGGAGGTCACAGACCCAATGCATAGACCTTGATGGAAGCTCGTCAGGAAATGTAATTAGGGTGATGTGAAAGCAGGAGCACTGGCATTTCTATCTGGATTGTTTAACCAGGATGGCCTTGGAATGCAGGGGTGGTCTCATGGGGCCATGGTAGACATTTCCTCTCTAAGTATCCTGGTGGCTCTCCATAGATTGGTGGCTTATTCGGTGAGGGAAGAATGCAGTTTTCCATCTTAGGGGTGCCCCGATACTGGGATTCCAGAGATGGGCTATGGGTCTTGGTGCCTGGAAAATCCCACGAAGTGTTAGGATTTGGGCCTAGGTGAGTACCAGGCCTGCAATGAGGGATCCTGGTGGTGTAACTGAGAGAGGTTGTTTGAACGCATGCTCAGGCTGTGTGTCCCAGTGCCTGTTTGTGCTCAGGGAAGCCCTGAGGATTGGGCGTGGTCTCATTGGCTATGCAGCTGGCTCCCACTTTGAGAGTTGGACACCCGTCCCAAGAGCCAGGTTTTCCTGCCTTGGGGAAGAAGGAGTTCTCTATTGTGCTTCAGGTTCCCCCATTGGGGCTCAGGCTCTGTCAGACACAGCACTAGTGGCCAGGGCAGCCATTAAATTGGTGTTCCCTCAAGGTCTGAGCAGATTGATTCTTATGTGGGTTTTCTGGGCAGCCTCACCAGGCACTTCTTCTTTCTATGGGGAAGGCAGAATGCCGTGTTGTAATTCTATAATTCCCTTTCAAGAGGCCTTGGGGACCAGTAGGGTGAGGAAGGAATTGTAAACACAAGCTGCGGTTAAATTCTGTGCAAAGCAGTAAGCAGTTCCATTGTGCTGTGGCTTATTTGAGATATCCAGAACCTTAGTAAGGGCAGATATCAGATATTTGCTCACACTGGATTTTCTGTCTATGATGACCGACATATGGAGGGGTGGCTTCAAGTGCCCATGGAGGATTTCCCACACTGAGCATCCTTAGAAAGGAAATGTCTCCTATGGACCCGTGAGACCACACCTTCATTCAGAGGCCATCCTGGTCACATAATGCAGATAGAAAAGACTGTGCTACCAACTTTCAGTCACCATAATTACAGTTCCTGAGCAGCTGTCCTCCAGGTCTACGCATTGGGCCCGTGATCACCTCCCCACTATCCCTGACTCGAATTTGGGTTTGCACGGTTTTCTCCCCAAACCATGTCTTATATGCCCTCCAGGATGGGGTCTCTGGAGCCACAGCTCAGGTCTGTGCCGGCCATACAACCTGCGGTTCCTTAGCCACACAAGAAAACATCTTCTGTTCGCAGAAAGAAACCGTGTCTTAGACCTGTGCAAACCCCTCAGGGTAGAAAAATCCTGCACAGCACCTTTTATATGAGCACATTCTAAGATCTCCCTGGTAACAAACCAGCATTGTGGCCCATCTGCAAGAGATTCCATGTAAACTCAAGGCCTTGGTACTTCACCCCAGAGTCACAAAAACGAACCTGCCATGTTCCTGCCCTGCTATGGTCAATGGAGGTGTGTTTTCCAAGCATCAATGAGGGTAAGCTCTGCTACCCAAACTTTCCACATGGGGGACCCTGGAGCAAACAAACGAGACTCCACCTTTCCAGTAGAAGGCAACCTTGCTGTTTGGAACATCTCACAATCCTCAGCATGGGAAAACCTCCATGGCCTCTTGATGCCATCCCTCCATTTTTCACTCACCATAGAAACAAACTCCAGTGTGAACAAACATCTGATTCCACCTTACTCTGGTGCTGGATATCTCGAATAAGTCGCTGAGCATCCAAAATGCTTTCCGCTTCGCATTGAATTGAACCGTAGCTTGTGTTTACAATTCCATCCTCATCCTACTGGTTCCCAAGCCACCTTGATAGGGAATTCTGGAGCCACAACGCAGCATACTGCCTTCCCCTTAGAAATAAGACGTGTCTGGTGAGTCTGCCCAGAAATCCCACATGAGGGTCAATCTGCTCGGGCCTCGAGGGAACCCCGTTTTTTAGGATGCCCTGGCCACTACTACTGTGTCTGACAGAGCCTGAGACTTGACCTAGTGTCAGACACCCAGAGAGCAGGCCCCAAATCTAGCATGTGGTATCGGCCATGGCCCAAGTCCCTCATCTCTATTCATCCTTGGTAATCAAGCAACTTTCCACAGACCTTTACTGAATCCCTGTGAATGGGGGAACCTGAAGCACAATAAAGAACTCCTCCTTCCCCATGGCCGGAAACCTGGCTGTTGGGATGGGTGTCCAAACCTCAAAATGGGAACCAGCTGCATGGCCAATGAAACCACGACCACACCTGAGGGCCGAACTGGTCCCAAGAAGGCATTTTGACCCTAAGCCTGAGCATGCTTTCAAACAAGCCCTCTCAGTTTCACCACCATGATTCCACATTACAGGCCTGGTACGCCCCTAGGCCCAAATCCTAATCCTTGGTGGGGTTTTCCAGCCACCCAGACACAGCCCGTCTCTGGCATCCCTGTATTGTGGTGCCCCAATGATGGCAAGAGCACTCTTCCCACCCCTGAAAAAGCCACCAAACTATGGGGAGCCCCCAGGATCCTTAGAGAGGATCTCATGGTCCCATGAGAGGTCCCATGGTCCCATGAGACCAGACTGGCATTCTGAGGCCATCCTGGACACACAATCCAGATAGAATAGCCTGTGCTACCGACTTCCAGGCACCCTAATTACAGTTCCTGATGAGATGCCCTCCAGGTCCACGCATTGGGCCTGCAATCACCTCGCCAGTAACCCTAACCCGAATTTGGGTTTCCAGACTTCTCTCCCAAAACCATGGCTCACATACCCTTCAAGATGGGGTCTCTGGATCCACACCACAGGACTGTGCCGGCCATCCCCAAGGAAACTGTGCCCATCACATTTGTCCAAACCTTCCAGATTAGGAGAAACCTGAAAAGCCCCAGAGTCCACCCCAATATTATTGGCCACTCTGGACCCAAATAGCAGTCTGAAGCACCCTGATGACCTACATTCAGGCAGACAGCCAAATCAATGGTCCTGAGTCAGAAGATTGAACCTGACATACCCCTAGGAAATCATTGGAACACCAGATTAGGTTTTCAGGCATCAGTCCTCAGGGGCCTGTTCTGGAATAGCAATTTATGATACAACAGGTGTCCCTGAGCCACACAACAGAACATCTCCTTACCCCAGAAAGAAACCGTGCTCTTGGACCAGTGTCAAACCTCAGGGTAGACGAATCCTGCATGGCCCCTTAGCCAACAGCACATTCTCAGTTTTCCCTGGTAACAAACAAGCATTGTGACCCATCTTCATGAGACTCCATGTCAACTCAAGGCCTTGGTACTTCGCCCCAGAGCCATCAGAATGAGCCTGCCATGTTCCGCAGCTGCAATGGTCAATGTAGTTGTGCTTTCCAGGGATCCATGCGGGAGTGCTCTGCTACCCAAACTTTCCACATGGGGAAGCCTAGAGCAAACAAACCAGACTCTCCCTGTCCGGTAGAGCAAACTTTGCTGTTTGGAGCATCTCACAAGCTCCAGCGTGGGAAATTCTTCATGGCCTCTTGACGCCACCCCTCCATTTTTCTGTCATTATAGAAACATACTCTAGCATGAGCAAACATCTGGCATCCGCCCTTACTCAGGGGCTGGATTTTCGATTCAAATGCTCCACACTGGAACTGCCTTTTGATAGACACTGAATTTAACCATAGCTTGGGTTTACAATCACATCTACAGTCTCATGGTCCACAAGTCCTCTTGATAGGGAATTCTGGAGACACAACACAGCATTCTGCCATCCCCATAGAAAGAAGGGTCTGGTGAGACTGCCCGGTACTCCACATGATGATCAATCTGCTCAGCCCTCGAGGGAACCCTGATTAAGAGTTTACCCTCGCCACTAGTACAGTGTCTGACAGCCTGAGCCCCGACCTTGTGTCAGCCACCCAGAGGGCAGGGTCCATATCCAGCATGTGAGACTGGCCATGGACCATGGCCATCAACTCTACCCATCCTTGGTATTCAGGCATCTGTCCCCAGACCTTCCCTGGAATACCTACCAAAGGGGGAACTTGAAGCACAATAGAGAACTCCTCCTTCCCCATGGCAGAAATCCTGGCTGTTGGGATGGGTGTTCAACCCTCAGCGTGGGAGCCAGCTGCATTGCCAATGAGACTACGCCCACTCCTGAGGGCCGACCTGGGCACAAGAAGGCATGGTGACCCTCATGCTGAGCCTGCTTTCAAACAAACGCAATAAGTTGCTCCCCCAGGATACCTCATTGCAGGCCTGGTATGCCCCTAAGACCAAATCCTAACCCTTGGTGGGATTTTATAGGGCCCCAGACCCAGAGGCCGTCTCTTGAATCCCTGTTTTGGGGTACACATAAGATGGAAAACAGCACTCTTCTTTTCCCTGACAAAGGCACCAATTGTGGGGAGTCTCCAGGATCCTTTGAGAGGAAAAATCTCCCATGGACACATGAGACCACACCTGCACTCCAAGGCCATCCTGGACACACAATCCAGATAGAAAAGCCTGTGCTACCGCCTTCGAGTCACCCTACTTACATTTCCTGACAAGCTGCCCTCCATGTCTATGAATTGGCCTGCGATCACCTCGCCACTAACCGTAACCCCAGTTTGTGTTTGCAGACTTCCCTCCCAAAACCATGGCTCACATGCACACCAGGATGTGGTCTCTAGAGCCACACCACAAGAAAGTGCCTTCCATCCCCAAGAAAACCATGCCCATCACAGTTGCCCAAACCCTCCAGATCAGGAAAAACCTGCCAGGCCCCTGAGCCCACCCCAATATTGGAGGCCGCTCTGGATGCAAACATACAGTCTGAAACACCCTGATCACCTCCACCCAGGCAGACAGCCAAGTCAATGGCCCTGAGTCAGATGATTGAACCAGTCAGGCCGCTAGGACTTCACTGGAACCCTAGATTGGGTTGTCAGACATTTGTCCTCAGAGTCCTGTTCTGGAATACCAAGATATGATACAACATGTGGCTCCTGATCCCCACAACAGAACACCTCCTGTCCCCAGAAAGAAACGGTGCTCTTGGACCTGTGTCAAACGTTCAGGGTAGATAAATCCTGCATGGCCCATTAGCCATCAGCACATTCTATGACCTCCCTGGTAACAAACCAGCATTGTGACCCATCTTCATGAGATTCCATGTCAATTCAAGGCTTTGGTAATTTGCCCTAGAGCCACCAGAATGAACCTTCCATGTTCCTATGCTGAAATGGTCAGTGGAGGTGTGCTTTCCAGGCATCCCTGCAGGAGTGCTCTGCTACCCAGTCTTTCCACAGGGGGGCCCTGGAGCAAACAAATCAGACTGTCCCTGTCTGGTAGAAGGGAACCTTCTGTTTGGTGCATCTCAGAAGCAGCAACATGGGAAGTCCTCCATGTCCTCTTGACACAAACCCTCCATTTGTCGGTCATCATAGACACAAACTCCAGCATGAGCAAACATCTGATATCTGCCCTTACTCAGGTGCTGAATATTCGATTCAACCGCTGCACACTGGAAGTGCCTTTCACTTGACATTGAATTTAAACATAGCTTGGGTTAGAATTCCATCCTCAGCCTCCTGGTCCACAAGCCGTCTTGAGAGGGAATTCTGAAGCCACAAAGCAACATTCTTCCTTCCCTATAGAAATAAATAGGGCCTGGTAAATCTGCCCAGAATCTCCACATGAGGATCTATCTGCTTGATGCTCAAGGGAACCTTGATTTATAGGCTTCCCTGGGCACTAGTGCTGTATGTGACAGAGCCTGATCCAAGACCTAGTTTCAGCCACCCAGAGATCTGAGCCCATATCCAGCATGTGAGACCGGCCATGGACAAAGTCCGTCACCTCTATTCATCCTTGGTATTCAGGCATCTGTCCCCAGACCTTTGCTGGAATCCTTTTCAATGGGGGAACCTGAAGCACAATAGAGAACTCCTCCTTCCCCATGGAAGGAATCCTGGCTGTTGAGATGGGTGTCCAAACCTCAAAGTGGGAGCCAGCTGCATTGCCAATGAGACTACGCCCACCCATGAGGGCCGCCCTGGGAACAAGCAGACATTGTGACCCTCAGCTTGAGCATGCTTTCAAAGAAATGTCTCTGTTGCACCTCCAGGATACCACATTCCAAGCCTGGTACGCCCCTAGGCCCAAGTCCTAACACTTGGTGGGATTTTCCATGTGCCAATACCCAGAGCCCATCACTAGAATCCCTGTTTTGTGCCACCCCTATGATGGAAAACAGCACTCTTCTCTTCCCTGAGAAAGCCACCAAACTATTGGGAGCCCCCAGGATTCTTGACAGGAAAAATCTCCCATGGACCCATGAGCCCACAACTGCATTCCAAGGTCATCGTGGATACACAATCCAGATGCAAGAGCCTGTGCTACTGCCTTCTAGTCACCTCATTTACAGTTCCTGACATGCTGCCCTCCAGGTCTATGCATTGGGCCTGTGAACACCTCACCACTAACCCTATCCCGAGTTTGTGTTTACAGACTTCTCTCACAAAACCATGGCACAGATGCCCTCCGGGATGGGGCCCCTAGAATCACATCACAGGTCTGTGCCTGCCATCCCCAAGGAAACTCGTCCCATCAGAGTTGTCCAAACCCTCCTGATTAGGAGAAACCCACAAGGCTCCTGAGCCCACCCCAATTATGGAGGACGATCTGGACTGAAATGCGCAGTCTGAAATACCCTGTTCACCTCCATCCAGGCAGACACCCAAGTCAATGGTCCTGAGTCAGATGATTGAAACTAACATGGCCCTAGGACCTCACTGGAAGCCTAGATTAGCTTTTTAGGCATCTGTCCTCAGAGGCCTCTTCTAGAATACCAACTTATGATACAACATATTGTCCCTGAGCCCCACAAATGAAAATCTCCTGTCCCCAGATGGAAGCCATGCTCTTGGACCTGTGTCCAACCCTCAGGGCACATGAAACCTGAACAGCCCCTTAGCTACCAGAACATTCTAAGATCTCCCTGGTAACAAACCAACATTATGACCAATCTTCATGAGACTGCATGTCATTTCCTGGCCTTGGTACTTCGCCCCAGAGCCAGCAGAATGAACCTGCCATGTTCCTCAGCTGCAATGGTCAATGAAGGTTTGCTTTCCAGGCATCCATGAAGTAGTGTTCTGCTACCCAGACTTTCCACATGGGGGACCCTAGAACAACAAATCAGACTGCCCCTGTCTGGAAGAAGGAAACCTTGCTGTTTGGAACATCTCAAAAGCCCCAGCTTTTGAAATCCTCCATGGCCTGTTGATGCAACCGCTCCACTTGTTGGTCAACATAGACACAAACCCTAGCATGAACAAACATCTGATACCCGCCTTTACTCAGGTGCTGGATATATAGAATAAGGTGCTACACAACGGAACTGGCTTCCACTTGACCCTAAATTGAACCGTAGCTTGTGTTTACATTTCCATCCTCACCCTCCTGGTCTGCAAGCCCTCTTGAGAGGGAATCCTAGAGCCACAACGCAATATTCTGCCTTCCCCATAGAAAGAAAAAGGGCCTGGTGAGTCTGCCCAGAAACTCCACATGAGAATCAATCTGCTCGGTGCTTGAGGGGACCCCAATTGATAGGGTGCCCTGGGCACTATTGCTGTGGCTGCCAGAGCCTAGCCAAGACCTAGTATCAGCCAATAAGTGACCGGGGTCAATATCCAGCACGTGAGACTGGCCATGGCCCAAGTCTGTCACCTCTACCCATCCTTGGTATTCAGGCATCTGTCCCCAGACCTTTTCTGGAATCCATGCCAATGGGGGAACCTGACGCACAATAGAGAATTCCTCCTTCCCCATGGCAGGAATCCTAGCTGTTGGGATGGGTTTCCAACCCTAAGGTGGAAGCCAGCTCCATGGCCAAGGAGACCACGCCCACCCATGGGTGCCACCCTGGGCACAAGCAGATATGGTTTCCCTCAGCCTAAGCATGCTTTCAAACAAATGCTCTCATGCACCTTCAGGATCCCGCATTGCAGACCTGGTACGCCTCTAGGTCCAAATCCTAACACTTGGTGGGATTTTCCAGTAGCCCAGACCCAGAGCCCAACTCTGGAATCCCTATTTAGGGGCACCAATAATTTGGAAAACAGAACTCTTCCCTTCCTCGAGAAGCCACCAAACTTTTGGGAGCCCCCAGGAAACTTAGAGTGGATAAATCTCCCATGGGCTCATGAGACTATACCTGCATTCCTACGCCTTTCTGAACACACATACTAGATACAAAAGTCTGTGCTACCACATTCTATTCATCCGATTTACAGTTCCTGAGGAGCTGCTTTCCAGGTCTATGCATTGGGCCTGCGATCCCCATGCTGCTAACCCTAACCCGAGTTTGTTTTTGCAGACTTCCTCCCAAAAGCATGCTTCACGTGCCCTGCAGGTGGTGGTATCTGGAGCCATACCCAAGGACTGAGCCTGCCATACTCTAAGAAACTGTGCCCGTCACTCTTGCCCAAAACCTCTACATTAGGAGAAACCTACAAGGTCCCTGAGCCCCGCCCAATATTGGAGGCCTCTCTGGACTCAAATGTGCAGTCTAAAACAACCTGATAACCTCCATCTAGGCAGACACCCAAGTCAATGGTCCTGAGTCAGAACATTGAACCTGACATGCCCCGAGGACTTCATTGGAACACTAGATTAGGTTTTCAGGCATCTGTCCTCAGCGGCCCGTTCTGGAATACCAACTTATTGTACATGTTATCCCTGAGCCACAGAATAGAACATCTCCTGGCCCCTGAAGGTAGCCGTGCTCTTGGACCTGTGTCAAACCCTCAGGGTAGATGAATCCTGTGCATCCCCTTAGCAACCAGCACATCCTATGATATCCCTGGTAACAAACCAGCATTGTGGCACATCTTCATGAGACTCCATGTCAACTCAAGACCTTGATACTTTGCCCCAGAGCCACCAGAATGAACCTGTCATGTTCCTCAGCTGCAATGGTCAATGGAGTTGTGCTGTCCAGGTCTCCATACGGGAGTGCTCTGCAAACACAAATTTTCCACATGAGAAACTGGAGCAAACAAACCAGACTCCCCCTGTCTGGTAGAAAGAAACTTTGATGTTTGGAGCATCTCACAAGCCCCAGCGTGGGGAATCCTCCATGGCATCTAGACACCACCCCTCCATTTGTCGGTCATCATAGACACAAACTCCAGCATGAGCAAACATCTGACATCCGCCCTTACTCAGGTGCTGGATATTCGAATCAGCCACTGCACACTGAAAATGCCATTTGCTCGTCACTGAATTTATCCATAGCTTGGGTTTACAATTCCATCCTCACCCTACTGGTCTGCAAGCCCTCGTGATAGGGAATTTTGGAGCCACAGTGCATCATTCTGCCTTCCCCATAGAAAGAAAAAGGGCCTGATGTGTCTGCCCAGAAACTCCACATGAGGATCAATCTACTCGGCCCTCGAGGGAACCCAGATTTATAGGCAACCCTGGCCCCTAGTGCTGTGTCTGACAGAGCCTGAGCCCCGACCTCGTTTCAGCCACCCAGAGTTTGGGGCCCATATCCAGCATGTGAGACAGGCCAATGACCAGGGCCATCATCTCTACCCATCCTTGGTATTCAGGCATCTGTCCCCAGATTTTTCCTGGAATCCCTGTCAATGGGGCAACCTGAAGCACAATAGAGAACTGCTCCTTCCCCATGGCAGTAAACATGGCTGTTGGGATGGTTGTCCAACCCTCAGAGTGGAGACCGCTGCATCGCCAATGTGACCAGACCCACTCCTGAGGGCCACCGTGGGCACAAAGAGGCATTGTGACCCTCAGCCTGAGCATGCTTTCAAACAATCCCTCTTAGTTGCACTACGAGGATCCTGCATTGTAGGCCTGGGATGGCCCTAGGCCAATCCTAACCCTTGTCCGTATTTTCCAAGTGCTCAAACCAAAAGCCCGTCTCTGGAATCCCTGTTTTTGGCACTTCTAAGATGGAAAACCTCACTCTTCCCTTCCCAAAAAACCACCCAACTATTGGTTGCCACCAAGATCCTTAGAGAGGACAAATCTCCCATGGACACATGAAACCATACCTGCATTCCGAGGCCATCCTGGACACACAAGCCAGATAAAAATGCCTGTGACTCCACCTTCGAGTCCCACTAATTACAGTTCCTTAGGAGCTGCCCTCCAGGTCTACGCATTGGGCCTGTATCACATCGCCTTAACCCTAACCCAAGTTTGTGTTTCCAGACTTCTCTCCCAAAACCATGGCTCACATGCCCTCAAGGATGAGGTCTCTAGTGCCACACCACCAGACTGAGCCTACCATTCCCAAGGAAACTGTGCCCATCACAGTTGCCCAAACACACCAGATTAGGAGAAACCTGCAAGGCCCCGGAGCCCACCATACTATTCGAGGCCACTCTGGACACAAATGCACAGTCTGAAACACCCTGATCACCTACATCCAGGCAGACAGCCAAGTCAATGATACTGAGTCAGAAAATTGAAACTGACATGCTCCTAGGACCTCATTGGAAACATAAATTAGATTTTTAGGCGTCAGTCCTCAGAGGGCTATTTTGCAATACCAACATATGATACCACATGAGGTCCTTGAGCCACACAACAGAACAACTCCTGTCTCCAGAAGAAAACCGTTTTCTTGGACCTGTGTCAAACCCTCAGGGTCGGAGAGTCCTGCATGGCACCTTAGCTACCATCACATTCTAATATCTCCCTGGTAACACCATCACTGTGACCCATGTGCAAGAGATTCCAAGTCAACTCAAGACCTTGTTACTTCACCCAAGAGCCACCAGAACGAACCTGCCATATTCTTCAGCTGCAATGGTCAATGGAACTATGGTTTCCCGGTCTAAACGGTAGAGCTTTCCTACCCAAAATTTCCACATGGGGGACCTGGGAGCAAACCAATCAGACTCCACCTGTCCAGAGGAAAGAAACCTTGCTATTTGGAGCATCTCAACAAGCCTCAGCATGGGAAATCATCCATGGCCTCTTGATATCACCTCTCCATTAGTCAGTCATCATAGACACAAACTTCAGTGTGAGTAAACGTCTGACATCTGCTCCTACTCAAGTGTTGGATGTCTTGAATAAGTTGCTGCACACTGGAATGGTTTCCGCTTGGCACTGAATTAAACCATAGCTTGTGATTACAATTCCATCCTCACCCGACTGGTCCCCATGCCCTCTTGATAGGGAATTCTGGAGCCACAATGCTGCATTCTGCTTCCCCATAGAAAGAAGAAGGGATTGGTGAGTCTGCCCAGAAACCCCACATGAGGATACTTCTGCTCGGCCCTAGAGGGTACCCCGATTTATAGGCTGCCCTGGCCACTAGTGCTGTGTCTGACAGAGCCTGAACACCGACCTAGTGTCAGCCACCCAGAGTTTGGGGCCCATATCCAGCATGTTAGTGCGGCCATGGCCTAAGTCCATCCTTTCTACCCATCCTTGGTACTCAGGCATCTCTCCCCAGACCCTTGCTGAATCCCTGCCAATGTGGGAACCTGAAGGACAACAGAGAACTCCTCCTTCCCCATAGCAGAAAACCTGGCTATGGGGATGGTTGTCCAAACCTCAGAGTTGGTGTCAGCTACATGGCCAATGAGACCACACCCACTCATGAGGGCCGCCCTGGGCACAAGCAGGCATTGTGACCTTCAGCCTGAGAATGCTTTCAACCAAGCCCTCTCAGTTGCACCACCAGGATTACACATTGCAGCCCTGGTACACCCCTTGGCCTGAATCATAACCCTTGGTAGAATTACTTGGTCCCCAGTCACAGAGGCCGTCTCTGAAATCCCTGTGTGGGGCACCCCTAAGATAGAAAACAGCACTCTTCTGTTCACTGAATGGGCACCAAACTAAGCCCATAGGATCCTTAGAGAGAAAAAGTCTCCCATGGACCCTTGAGACCACACCTCCATTCCGAGGCCATCCTGGACACACAATCCAGACACAAAAGCCTGTGTTACCACTGTCAGGTCACCCTAATTACAGTTCCTGATGAGCTGCTTTCCAGGTCTATGCACTGCGCCTGTGATCCCCTCGCCACTAACCCTAAACTGAGTTTGTGTTTGCAGACTACTCACCCAAAACCATGGCTCAATGCCCTCCAGGCTGGGGTCTTTGGAGCCACACCACAGGCCTGGACATGCCATCCCCAAGAAACTGTGCCAGTCACACTTACCCAAACCCTTCAGATTAAGAGAAATCTTCAAGACCCCTGAACCCACCCCACAAATGGAGGCCGATCTGGAAGCAAATGCGCAGTCTGAAACACCCTAATCACCTGAATCCAGGCAGACACCTAAGACAATGGTCCTGAGTCAGAAGATTGAACCTGACATACACCTTGGACCTCACTGGAACCCTAGATTAGCTTTCAGGCATCTGTCCTCAGAGGCCTGTTCTGGAATACCAACTTGTGATACAACATGGGCTCCCTGAGCAACACAACAGAACATCTCCTTTCCCCAGAAAGAAATGGGGCTTTTCGACCTGTGCCAAACCCTCAGGGTTGGAGAATCCTGCACAGGCCCTTAGCCACCATCACATTCCTAGACCTTTCTGGTAATAAACCAACACTGTGACCATAGGCAAGAGGTTCCAAGTCAACTCAAGGCCTTGGCACTTCGCCCAAGAGCCAACAGAATGAACCTGCCATGTTCTTCAGCTGCAATGGTCAATGGAGATGTGCTTTCCAGGCATCCATGCCAGAGAGCTCTGCTACCCAAACTATCTACATGGGGGACCCCGGAGCAGACCAACCAGACTCCACCAGTCCATTAGAAGGAATTCTTGCTATTTGGAGCATCTCACAATTTTCAGCGTGGGAAATCCTCCATGGTCCCTTGACACCACATCTCCATTTGTAGGTCATCATACACAAACTCCAGTGTGAGAAAATATCTCACATCCGCCCTTACTAAGTTGATGGATGTCTCAAATCAACTGCTGCACATTGGAACTGCCTTCCTCTTGGCAATGAATTTAACCGAGCTTGTGTATACAATTCCATCCTCACCCCACTGGTCTCCAAGCTCTTTTGATAGGGGATTCTGGAACCACGATGCAGCATTCAGCCTTCCCCATAGAAAGAAGAAGTGCCTGGTGATTCTACCCAAAAACCCCACATGAGGATCAATCTGCTTGGCCTCTGAGGGAACCCCGCTTTATAGGCTGCCCTGGCCACTAGTGCTTGTCTGACAGAGCTTGAGCCCCGGACTTATGTCAGCCACCCAGAGAGGGGGTCCCATATCCAGCATGTGAGACCGACCATGGTCCAAGTCCATCATCTCTGCACATCATTGGTATTGAGACACCTGTGCCATACCTAACCCTATCCCGAATTTGTGTTTCCAGACTTCTCTCCCAAAACAATGGCTCACATGCCCTTCAGGATGATGTCTCTGGAGCCACACCACAGGACTGTGCCTGCCATCACCATGGAAACTGTGCTTGTCATAGTTGCCCATACTTTCATGATTAGGAGAACCCTGCAAGTACCCTGAGCCCACCACAATATTGGAGGCCTCTATGGATGCAAATGCATAGGTGAAAGACCCTGGTCACCTACATTCAGGCACAACCAAGTCTACGTCCTGGATCAGAAGATTGAACCTGTCATGCTCCTAGGACCTTATTGGAACCTTAGATTAGGATCTCAGGCATCTGTACTCAGAGGCCTGTTCTAGAATACCAACTTATGATACAACATGTGCGCCCTGAGCCACACAATAGAACATCTCCTGCCCCCAGAAGGACAACGTGCACATCAACCTGTGCCTAACCTCAGTGGAGGAGAATTCTGCATGGCACATTAGCCACCAGAACATTCTAAGATCTCCCTGGTAACAAACCAACACTGTGACCCATGGGCAAGAGATTCCATGTCAACTCAAGGCCTTGGTACTTCGCCCCAGAGCCACCAAAATGAACCTGCCATGTTCCTTAGCTGCAATGGTCAGTGGAGGTGTGCTTTCCAGGCATCCATGTGGGAGAGACCTGTTACCCAATCTTTCCACATGGGGGAACCTGGGGCGAAGAAACCAGACTCCACCTCTCCAGTAGAGGGAAACCTTGCTGTTTGGAGCATCTCCAAGCCTCAACATGGGAAATCCTCCATGGACTCTTGACACCATCCCTCCATTTGTCGTCTTCATAGACACAATCTCCAGTGTGAGCAAATATATGACTTCTGCCCATACTCAGGTGCTGCATATAGCAAAAAATTCACGGCACATTGGAACTGCCTTCTGCTTGGGATTCAATTGAACTGTAGCTTGTTTTTACAATTCCATCCTCACCCTACTGGTCCCCAAGCCCACTTGATAGGGAATTCTGGAGCCATAAGGCCACATTCTGCCTTCCCCATAGAAAGAACAAGTGCTTGGTGAGAGTGCCCAGAAACCCCATATGAGGATCAATCTGCTTGGCCCACGAGGGAACCCCGAATTACAGGCTGCCCAGGCCAATAGTGCTGTGTCTGACAGCCCGAGATCCGATCTAGTTTCAGGCACCCAGAGAGCGGGTCCCATATGTAGCATGTGGAACGGGCCATGTCTCAAGTCCGTCAACTCTACCTATCCTTTGTTTTCAGGCACCTGTCTCCTGACCTTTGCTAGAATCACTGCCAATGGGGGACCCTGAAGCACAATAGAGAAATCCTCATTCCCCATGGCAGGAGACCTGGCTGTTGGGATGGGTGTCCAACCCACAAAGAGGGAGACAGCTACAAGGCCAATGAGACCACGGCCACTCCTGAGGGAAACCCTGTGCAGAAACAGGCATTGTGACCCTCAGACTGAGCATGCCCTCTCAGTTGCACCAACATAATTCTGCATTGCAGGCCTGGTACGCACTTAAGCCCAAATCCTAAACCTTGATTGGATTTTCCAGGGACTCAGATCCAGATCTCGTCTCAGGAATCCCTGTTTTGGGGCACCCCTAAGATGGAAAACAGCACTCTTCACTTCCCCGAAAAAGCCACCAAACTATGGAGAGCCACCAGAATACTAAGTGAGGTAACGTCTCCCATGGACCCAAGAGACCACATCTGCATTCAGAGTCCATCCTGGACACGCAATCCAGATAGAAAACACTGTGTTATCGCCTTCCAGTCACCCTAAGTAGTTTCTGATGAGCTGCACTCCAGATCTACGCATTGGGACTGCGATCACCTCGCCACTAACCCTAACCCACATTTGTGTTTGCAGACTTCTCTCCCAAAACCATGGCTCATATGCCCTCCAGGATAGGGTCTCTAGATCCACACCAAAGGATTGTGCCTCCCATCCCCAAGGAAAGCGTGCTCATTAAAGCTGCCCAAATATTCCAGATTAGGAGAAACATGCAAGGCCGCTGAGCCCACCCCAATATTGTAGGCAGCTCTGGATGCAAATGCCAGTCTGAAACACCCTGATCACCTACATCCAAGCAGACAGCCCCGTCAATGTTCCTGGGTCAGAAGATTGAACTGACATGCCCCTAGGACCTCATTAGAACCCTAGATTAGGTTTTCAGGTATCAGTCCTCAGGTTCCTGTTCTGGGATACTAACTTAGGATACAACATGTGGTCCCAGAGCCATACAACAGAACATCTCCTGTCCCCAGAAGGAAACCGTGCCCCTCGACCTGTGCCAAACCCTCAGGGTTGGAGAATCCTGCACAGCACCTTAGACACCAGCAAATACGCTAGTTTGTACTTTGCTCCAAACCACAAGGTTTCCATCTGCAGGACAGTCGAGTCTTGTAGGATGGCTCCAGGACGTCCCATACGGAAGGACTGGGGAGCAGGTTTCGAAGGATGGATGCCTATACAGCATACCTAGCATTCCGATTGGCTCTTTGCGACAAGATATGTTTGAACTACTGGCTCTGGGGCGAGCTACCCAGGGGTCTGAGTTGAAATGCACTCTCCTGAGTGTGGGTTGTAATGTGGGTGTGTGTCCATGGAGACCTTGGAATATGCTGGTGGCTCAGGGTCCTTGCAGAATTCGCCTAACCCAAGAGATTTATATGGCTCCAATAAAAAAGTTCTCCATGTGGAGAAGAGAGAGGTTCTGTTTGGTGCCTCAGAAAAGCCCCAGATGCTGGTCTTCAAACCAGTTCTCTCAGGAGAGACACCTGGAAACCAAAGCTAGGGTTGACATTAGGGCCTAGGTGCCTGCCCATTTCAATCTACTGTCTCCGGGGACACTGTCTGAGTGTCTAAGTGGAGATAGTTGCTCAGCTGGTGTCAGAGTGCCCCTCTTTGTCCAGGGCAGCCTACACTATTGGCATAGACTCGGAGGCCTTTGAGGTTTCTCCTAATCTGTAGGGTTGTGGCCAATGGATTGGGCACAGTTTCCTTGGAGAGGACATGCACAGTCCTTCAGTGTGTCTCCATAGGCCCTAGCCTGGAGGGTGTGTGGGTCTGGGCTGTGGGCACAGAAGTCTGAAAACACAAACTCGGCTTACGTGTGATGCTGATGGTATAGCACGCTGCATCCACAGACTGTGAGGGGAGCTCCTCGGCTTGTGAAAGAAGGGCGAAAGGGAGGCAGTCACGCAAGCTTTTGTCTCTGGATGTTGTGTCCCCCATAGCCATGGAATGTATGGGTGGCCTCAGGGGCTATGGAAGAGTCTCCTTCCCTGAAGAGTTGGGCCAGATCCAATGATTTTTGGGTCATTTTGTGGGAAGGGCGGAGTCGTGTTGTCTGGCTCAGGTGTTTCTCCAGGAGAGGGACTCTAGATCACAGCCCTGGGTTGGAGGGAATGGAAAACTCGAACTCTGGTGAGGATTGGGTGCATACGAGCTTGGCAAGCCCATATCCAGCTCTTGGTCCAGGCCCTGAAAGCCCTTTCTTCAACATGGGGCTCTTGCTAACGGTCACAATGCGAGTTTGTGCCCAAGGCGGCACTCAAGTTTGGGCTTGGTCTCAGGGGCCATGAAGGTTTCTCCTACCCTGAAGGTGTGTCTCCATGTCAACAGCAAGCTTTACAGCCATGGGGAAGGAGGAGTTCTGATTTGTGCTTCAGGTACCCACGTGTGCCAGGATTTGATATAATATTTAGGTTCAGATGTCTGAAAACCCAGGTTGGGAAGAGGTGATGGCATAAGGCCATGGCGTGTCCGATGTGCTGGGTGTGCAGCCAGCTGTCTCCTTGTCTGTTGGGACATCTGGCCTCAGGCTGTGTCAGACAGAGCATTAGTGCCCACGGCAGCCTATCCAATTGGGGTGCGGTCGAGGCCTGAGCAGGTTGATGCTCATTTGGGGTTTCTGGAGAGCCCCATAGTGCAAAGTTTTTCTTCTGGTGGGCAGACAGAGGGCTGTGTTAAGGTTCTGGAATTCCCAGTCTGGAGTCCTCGCCTAAGGCCATGTCAGGTCCGATGTGCTCAGTGTGGAGCCAGCTGTCTGGGTGTTGGTAAGGAGGTTTAGACTCAGGCTGTGTCAGACAGGGCACTAGTGTCCAGGGTAGATTGTATAATTGGGGTACAGTCGAGTGACGTGCAGGTTGATCCTCATTTGGCGTTTCTGGGTAGCCCCAAGGGCAACGTTTTTCTTCTGGAGGGAAGGCAGAGTGCTGCATTGTGGCTCCAGAATTAACAACTGGATGCCTTTGTGGGCGAGGAGTGTGAGGACGGAAGTCTGAGAACATCATGTTAGGCATAGGTTTTGGGACGAGGGCACAGCAGGCACCCTCTGCAGATCTGAATATGGATTTTGTGCATCTGAAGTTAGGGCGAGGGTCAGACCTAGGCTCAGATTGGAGTTTCTATCCATTATGGTCTCTTCATGAAGGGGGCAGCATCTCAAGGCCATGGAGGTTTACCCACGATGGGAGTTGTGAGATGCTCTAAACTGCAAGGATTCCTTCTGATCAACAATTGAGACCTGTTGGATCACTCCAGGACGTCCCATATGGAACGAGGCCAGAGCATGGATCTAAGGATGGATGCCTGGGCAGCCCACCTCGCATTCCAATTGTCTCCTAGCGATTAGTCAGGTTTGATATGCTGGCTCTGGGGGAGCAACCGAGGGGGGTGAGTTGAAATGTACTCTCCTGAGGATGGGGCCTAATGTGGGTTTGTGTCCATGGAGACTTTGAAATGGGGTGGTGGCACTCGGGCCCTGAAGGATTCTCATAACTGGAGCTTTTGAGACATCTCCAAAGGACAAGTTTCCCATGTGGAGATGAGATTTGTTCTGATTGGTGCCTCAGGAACCCCCCATATGCTGATATTGGAAACCAGGCCTCTGAGGAGAGATACCTGGAAACCAAAGCAATGGATCCGATTAGGGCCTAGGGGTCTATCCGGTTCAGTCTTTTTCCTTGGAGACATCCATCTACAGTATGAGTGGAGGTAGATGCTCAGCTGGTGTCAGACCACCCCTGTATGTCCCGGGTGGCCTACACTATTAGGATGGCCTAGTGGACTTTGGAGGTTTCTCCTAATTTTTAAAATTATGGACAATGGAATGGGCAGAATTCCCGTGGAGTGGGCAGTCACAGTCCTGATGTGTGGCTCCAGGGGCCCCAGTCTGGAGGGTGTGTGGGCCAGGACCTTAGGGACAGTCTGAAAACATAAACTCAGCTTAGGTTTGGTGACGTAGGTATGGCATGCCGGTCTACAGACGGTGAGGAGAACTCTTTGGGATATGAAGAAAGCGAATGTGAGGCGTTTATTCAGGCTTTAGTCTCTGGATTTTGTCTCAACAATGGCTGTGGAATGTCACAGAGGCCTCATGGGCCATGGACGAGTCTTCCTCTCTGTGGATTTGGCCTGATCCCGATTGTTTTGGGTTAATCTGTGGGATGGAAAGAGTCTTTTCAGTTTTGTTAGCTCAGGTGTCCAACCAAAACAGGGATTCCAAAGCAGAGCCCTGGGGAGGGGCGAATGGACAACCCAAACGAGGGTTAAAAATTAAGGCCTATGGTCATGGCAAGCCCAATATGCCAACTCTTGGTCCAGCCACTGTGAGGCCTTACATGAGGACTGGGCTCATGCTGAGGGTCACGCGGCCCTCAAGCATGGGTGGGGCCTCTTTGGCCACACTGGTTTCAACTACACTGAACGTTGGACAACATGCCAACCACAAGGTTTCTTGCCATGGGGAAGTTCTGATTTCTGCATCATGTACAACTCTGGCCAGTGATTGATGATTATTTCTAGGCTCTGAAGACTGAAAACCGAGGCTGGGAAGAGATGACAACGTAAGGCCATGGCGGATCTGATGTGCTCAGTGTGTGGCCAACTGGTTGGCTGTGGTTCGGGAGGTCCAGGCTCAGGCTGTGTCAGAAAGGGCATTAGTGCCTACGGCAGTCAGAATAATTGGAGTACAGTCAAGTGGCCTGCAGGTTGATACTCATTTGGGGTTTCTGGGTAGCCCAGATGGCATTGATTTTCTTCTGGAGGGCAGGAAGAGTGCTGCATTGTAGTTCTAGAATTGCCAAACTGGAGGGCTTGTGGACCAGGAGTGTGAGGACGGAAGTCTGAGAACACAAGTTAGGCTTACGTTTCTGGGCGAGGGCACGGCAGGCACACTCTCCAGAGGTGAATGGAGATCTCGTGCATCTGAAGTCAGGGAGAGGGTCAGACAGTCACTCAAGTTGGAGTTTCTGTCTCTGATCGCCCCTTCATGAAGGGGGGGGCATCATGAGGCCATGGAGGTTTTCCCACGATGGGAGTTGTGAGATGCTCCAAACCGCCAAGATTTTTCTGCGGGACCATTGAGACCTGTTGGTTGGCTCCAGGACTTCCCTAATGGAATGATTCTGAGCAGGGTTCTAAGGATGGATGGATGGGCAGCCCGCCTCTCATTCAGTTGTGTCCTAGTGACAAGACAGGTTAGATCTGCTGGATCTAGGGGAGCAAACGAGGGGGCTGAGTTGAAATGGACTCTCCTGCGGATGGGTCCTAATGTGGATTTGTGTCCATGGAGGCCTTGGAATGAGGCGGGGGCACCAGGGCCCTGAAGGCTTCTCCTAACCAGAGGCTTTGACACAGCTTCAACGTGCAAGTTTCCCATGTGGAGACGAGATTTGTTCTGATGGGTGCCTCAAGGAACAGCCATATGCTGGTATTGGAGGCCTCTGAGGAGAGATGCCTGGAAACCAAAGCAATAGATCCAATTAGGGCCTAGGGGCATGTTTGTACCAATTTACCTCTGGGGAAATCTGCCTATGGGTCTGAGTGCAGGTCGGTGTTCAGATGGGCTCAGATTGCCCCTGTTTGTCCTGGGAAGCCACCACTATTGGGATGGCCTCGGGGAATTTGGAGGTTTATCCTATTTGTAGGGTTGTGGCCAATGGAATGGGCAGAATTCCCTTGGAGAGTGTAGGTACAGTCCTCATTTTTGGCTCCAGAGGCCTGAACCTGTAGGTTATGTGGGCCAGGGCTGTGGGGACAGTTGTCTGAAAACAGAAACTCAGCTTAGGTTCCGGGTCATAGGTATGGCAGGACTGATCTACAGACCGTGAGGAGAACTCTTCAGGATATGAACAAAGAGTGAGTGTGAGGCACTTGCTCAGGCTTTTGTCTTTGGATATTGTGTCACAGATGGCCGTGGAATGTCCAGGTGACCTCATGGGCCATGGACGAGTCTTTCTTTCTGGGGATTTGGCGGGATCCCAAAAGTTTAGTGTCATTCTGTGGAATGGGAAGAGTCCGTTTTGTTTTTTTTATATAAGGTGTCCCACCAAAAGAAGGATTCCAGAGCAGAGCCCTGGGGGGGCAACTGGACAAACAGGATTCTGGCTAAAAATTGGGGCCTAGGGTCATGGCAAGCCTATTATGTCGTCTAATGTTCCAGCCAGTGACAGGACTTACTAGAGGATAGGACTCACGCTGAAGGTCACAATGCTTGTTTATGCCCTTGCGGCACTCAAGTATGGGCGGGGCCTCATGGTGAACGCTGTTGTCTCCTACACTGAACATTGGACAACATGCAAACTACATGAATTCTTGCCATTGGTAAGGAGTTCTGATTTCTGCATTCCAATGTGCAGTGGTGATTCGAGATATCTAGCACCTGAGTTAGGGTGGATGTCAGATGTTTGTTCACACTGGAGTTTGTGTGAATGATGACCAACAAATGTAGGGGTGACGACAAGAATCCTTGGATGATACCCCACGCTGAGGCTTGTGAGATGCTCCAAACAGCAAGGTTTCCTTATACCAGACAGTTGGAGCCTAGTTTATTAAGTCCAGTGTCCCCCTGTGGAAAATTTGGGTAGCAGAGCTCTCCCGCATGGATGCCTGGAAAGCACAGCTCCATTGACCATTGAAGCTGAGGAACATGGCAGATTCGTTCTGGTGGCTCTGTGGCGAAGTATCAAGGCTTTGAGTTGACATGGGATCTCTTGCAGATGGGCCACAATGCTGGATTGTTACCAGGAAGATCTTAGAATGTGCTGGTGGCTAAGGTGCCATGAAGGATTCTCTTTTCCTGAGAGTTTGGCACAGGTCAAAGAGCACGGTTTCCTTCTGGAGATAGGAGATGTTTTCTTGTGTGGCTCAGGAACCACATGTTATATTAGAAGTTGGTATTCCAGAACAGGCCTTTGAGGACAGATGCCTGAAAACCTAAGCTAGGGTGCTAATGTGGTTCTAGGGACATGTATGGTTCAATCTTCTGACTTCGAACCATTGATTTGGCTGTTTTCCTGGATGTAGGTGATCTGGTTTTTTCAGACTGGGCATTTGCATCCAGAGAGGCAGCCAATATTGGGATTTTCTCAGGGATTTCATATTTCTCCTAATTTGGAATGTTTAGGCAACTGTGATGGGCACAGAATCCTGGGGGATGGCAGGCACAGTCCTGTGGTGTGGCTGCAGAGACCCCCATCCTGGAGGGCATGTGAACCATGGTATTGTTAGAGAAGTCTGCAAACACAAGTCCTGGTTGGGGTTAGTGGCTAGGTGATCACAGGCCCAATGCCTACACATGGAGGTCAGCTCGTCAGAAACTGAAATTAGGGTGACTCGAAGGCAGTAGTACAGGCTTTTCTACCTGGATTGTTTGTCCAGGATGGCATCAGAATGCAGGTGTGGTTGCCTGGGTCCATGGGAGATTCTTCCTCTCTAAGGATCCTGGCAGCTCCTCATAGTTTGGTGGCTTTTTTTGGGGAAGGGAAGAGTGCTGTATTCCATCTAAGGGGTGCCCTAAACAGGGATTCCAGAGATGGGCTCTAGGTCTGAGCACCTCAGAAATCACACCAAGGATTAGAATTTGGTCATAGTGGCATAGCAGGCTTTCAGTGCAGGATCCTGGTGGTGCACCTGAGAGGGGATTTTGGAAATCATGCTCAGGCTGAGGGTCAAAATGCTTTTTTGTGCCCAGGGTGTTTGTGCCCAGGGTGTGTCCTCAGTCATGGGCGTGTTCTCATTTGATATGCAGCTAGCTCCGACTTTGAGTGTTGGAGCTATCCCATCAGCCAGGTTTCCTGCCATGGGGAAGGAGGAGTTCTCTATTATGCTTCCAGTTCCCCCATTTTCAGGGATTCCAGCAAAGTCTATGGACATATGCTGAATACCAATGATGGGTAGAGGTGATGGACTTCGGACATGGCTGGTCTCACTTGCTAGATATGGGGCCCGCTCTCTGGATGTCTGACACTAGCTTGGGGCTCAGGCTGTTTCAGACAGTGCACTAGTGGCCAGGGCAGCCTATCAATCGGGGTTCCCTTGAGGGCTGAAGATTGATTCTCATGTGGGTTTTCTGGGCAGACTCACCAGGCACTTCTTCATTCAATGGGGAAGGCAGAATGCTGCGTTATGTCTCTGGAATTCCTCATCAAGAGAGCTTGGCCACCAGTAGGGTGAGGATGGAATTGTATACACAAGCTTTGGTTCAATTTACTGCCAAGCGGAAGGCATTTCCAATGTGCAGCAGCTGTTTCGAGATAGGAGTAAGGGCGGATGTCAGATGTTTGCTCACAGTGGAGTTGTGTCTATGATGACCGAATAATGGAGGGGTGGTGTCAAGAGTCCATGGAGGATTTCCCATGCAGAGGATTGTGAGATGCTCCAAACAGCAGTTTCCGTCTACTACTGGACAGGTCGAGCCTGTTTTTTTTTTTTGTTTTGTTTTTTTGTTTTTTTTTCTCCAGGGTCCCCCATGTGGGAAGTTGAGTAGCAGAGCTCACCCGCATAGATGCCTGGAAAGGACACCTCCATTGAAATTGAAGCTAAGGAAAAAGGCATGTTCATTCTAGTGGCTCTGGGGCGAAGGACCATGTCCTTGAGTTTACATGAACTCTCTTGCAGATGGGTCACCATGCTGGTTTGTTACCAGGGAGATCTTAGAATGTGCTGGTGGCTAAGGTGCCCGGCAGGATTCTCCTACTTTGAGGGTTTCTCAAAGGTCAAAGAGCACGGTTTCCTTCTTGGGACAAGAGATGTTATGTTCTGTGGCTCAGGGACCACCTCTTGTATCATAACTTGGTATTCCAGAACAGACCCCTGAGGATAGATTCCTGAAAACCTAATCTAGGGTTCCAATGGGGTGCTAGAGGCAAGTCAGGTACAATCTTCTGACTCAAGTCCATTTACTTGGCTGTCTGACTGGATGTAGGTGATCAGCATGTTTCACACTGCGCATTTGCATCCTGAGTGGACGCCTCTGTGGGGGTTGGCTCAAGGGCATTGCAGGTTTCGCCTAATCTGGAAGATTTGGGTAATGGTGATGGGCACAGTTTCCGTGGGGAATGGCAGGGACAGTCCTGTGGTTTTGCTCCAGGGTCCCCATCATGGAGTGCATGTGAGCCATGGTTTTATGAGAGTAGTCTGCAAACACAAATTCCGTTAAGGGTTAATGGCGAGGTGGTTGCATGAACAAAGCGAAGACCTGGAGGGCAGCTCATCATGGACTGTAATTAGGGTGACTTGAAGACAGTAGCACAGGCTTTTTTATCTGGATTGTGTGTACCGGATGGCCTCGGAATGCAGCTGTGTTCTCATGGGTCAATGGGAGGTTTATCCTCTCTAGGATCCTGGCGGGTCCCCATAGTTTGGTGGCTTTTTTGGGGAAGGGAAGAGTGCGGTTTTCCAACGTAGGGGTGCCCCAAAACAGGGATTCTAGAGAGGGGTTCTGGGTCTGGGCTCCTGGAAAATACCACCAAGGGTTAGGATTTGGGCCTAGGAGTGAACAAGGCCTGCAATGCGGGATTCTGGTGGTGCAACTGAGAGGGCTTGTTTGAAAGCATGCTCAGGCTGAGGGTCACAATGCCTGTTTTTGCCCAGGGTGGTCCTCAGGAGTGGGCGTGGTCTCATTGGCTATGCAGTTTGCTCCCACATTGAGGATTGGACATTCATCCCAACTGCCAGGATTCCTGCCATGGTTTAGGAGGAGTTCTCTATTCTGCTTTAGGTTCCCCTATTGTCAAGGATTCCAGCAAAGGTCTGTGGACAGATGCCTGAATACCAAGGATGGGTAGAGCTGATGGAATTTGGCTCATGGTTGGTCTCACATGCTGGATATGGGGCCCCCTCTCTTCGTGGCTGACACTAGGTTGGGGCTCAGGCTCTCCCAGACACAGCTCTAGTGCCCAGGGCAGTCTATAAATCAGGGTACCCTCGAGAGATGAGCAGATTGATACTCAAATGGGGTACCTGGGCAGTCTCACCAGGCACTATATTTTACTATGGTGAAGGCAGAATGGTGGGTTGTGGCTAAGAATTCACCAGGACTTGAAGACCAGTAGGGTGAGGATGGAATTGCAAACACAAGCTACAGTTCAATTCAGTGTCAAGCAGATGGCAGTTCCAAAATGCAGCAGCTTATTTGAGATATTCAGCACCTGAGTTAGGGTTGATGTCAGATGTTTGCTCACACTGGAGTTTGTGTGTATGATGACCATCAAATGTAGGGGTGGCATTAAGAGTCCATGGAGGATTTTCCACGCTGAGTCTTGTGAGATGCTCCAAACATCAAGGTTTCCTTCTACAGAACAGGTGGAGCCTGGTTTGTTTGCTCCAGGGTCCACCATGTGGAAAGTTTGGGTAGCAGGGCTCTCCCACATGGATGCCTGGAAAGCACACCTCCATTGACCATTGCAGCTGAGGAACATGGCAGTTTCCTTCCGGTGGCTCTGAGGTGAAGGTCCAAGGCCTTGAGTTGACATGAAATCTATTGCAGATGGGTCACAATTCTGGTTTGTTACCAGGGAGACCTTAGATTGTGCTGGTGACTAAGGTTCCATGCAGGATTCTCCAAACCTGAAGTTTTGGCAAAGGTCAAAGTGTACGGTTTCCTTCTGGGGACAGATGTTCTGTTGTGTGGCTCAGGGACCACATGTTGTATCATAAGATGGTATTCCAGAACAGGCCTCTGAGGACGGATGCCTGAAAACCTAATCTAGGTTTCAAATGTGGTCCTAGGGGCATGTATGGTTCAGTGCTCTGACTCTGAACCATTGATTTGGGTGTCTGCCTGGTTGTAGGTGATCAGGATGTTTCAGACTGCACATTTGCATAAAGAATGGCCGCCAATATTGGGGTGGTCTCAGGGTCCTCAGATTTTTCCTAATCTTGAAGGTTTGGACAAATGTGACGGGCACAGAATTCTGGGGGATGGAAGGCACAGTCCTGTGGTGTGGCTCCAGAGACCCCATCCTGGAGGTCAAAAGCCATGGTATTGTTAGAGAAGTCTGCAAACACAAGTTTGGGTTAGGGTTAGTGGCTAGGTGATCGCACGCCCAATGCCTACCACTGGAGAGCTGCTCGTCAGGAACTATAATTAAGGTGACTGGAAGGCGGTGGTACAGTCTTTTCTATCTGGATTGTTTGTCCAGGATGGCCTCGGAATGCAGATCTGGTCTACTGGGGCCATGGGAGATTTTTCCTCTCTAATGATCCTGGAAGCTCCCCATAGTTTGGTGGCTTTTTCGGGGGAAGGGAAGAGGGCTTTACTCCATCTAAAGGGTGCCCCCAAAATAAGTGTTCCAGAGACAGGTTCTGGGTCTGGGCCCCTCGGAAATCATACCAAGGGTTAGAATTTGGGCATAGGGGTGTAGCGGGCTTTCAATGCTGGATCCTGGTGGTGCTACCGAGAGGGGATGTTGGAAAGCATGCTCAGGCTGAGGGTCACAATGCTTGTTTGGGCCCAGGGCGGGTCCTCAGATGTGGGCATGGTCACAATGGACATGCACCTAGCTCTGACTTTGAAGGTTGGACACACATCCCAACATCCAGGTTTCCTGCCATTGGGAATAGGAGTTTCTATTATGCTTCTGGTTCCCCCATTGGCAGGGATTGCACAAAATCTATGGACAGGTGCCCGAATACCAAGGATGGGTAGAGATGACTGACTTAGGCCATTGCCCGTCTCACATGCTGGATATGGGGCCTGCTCTCTGGGTGGCTTACAAGGTCGGGGCTCATGCTGTGACAGACACATCACTAGTGGGCATCCTATTATCAGGGTTCTCTTGATGGCCTAAAATTGATTCTCATGTGGGTCACTGGGCAGACTCACCATGTACTTCTTCTTTCTATGGGGAAAGCAGAATCCTGGGTTGTGGCTCCAGAATTCCTCATCAAGAGGGCTTGGGGAACAGTAAGGTGAGGATGGAATTGTAAACACAAGCTATGGTTCAATTCACTGCCAAGCAGAAGGCATTTCCAATGTGCAGTGACTGATTTGAGATATCCAGCACCTGAGTAAGGGCAGATGTCAGATGTTTGTTCACACTGGAGTTTGTGTCTATGATGACCCACTCATGAAGTGGTGTCATCATTAGGCCATGTAGGATTTCCCACGCAAAGGTTTGTGAGATGCTCCAAACAGAAAGATTTCCTTCTTTTGGACAGGTGGAGTGTGGTTTGTTTGCTCCAGGATTCCCATCTTGAAAGTGCGGAACAGAGAGCTCACCCGCATGGATGCCTGGAAAGCACACCTCCATTGACCATTGCAGTTCAGTACCATGGCAGATTCGTTCTTATGGCTCTGGGGCAAAGTACCAAGGTGTTGAGTTGACATGGAATCTCTTGCAGATGGGCCCCAATGCTGGTGTGTAGCCAGAGAGATCTTAGAATCTGCTGGTGGCTACGGGCCGAGTAGGATTCATCTACCCTGTGGGTTTGACACAGGTCCAAGAGCACGACTTCCATCTGGGGAAAGGAGATGTTCTGTTTTGGGGCTCAGGGACCATATGTTGTATAATAAGTTGGTACTCCAGAACAGGTCTCTGATTACAGATGCCTGAAAACCTAATCTAGGGTTACAATGAGGTCCTAGTGGCATTTCCGGTTCAATCTTCCGACTCAGGACCATTGACTTGGTTATCTGCCTGGAGTCAGGTAATCAGTGTGTTTCAGACTGCGCATTTGTGTTCAGAGCGGCCTCCAATATTAGGGTGGGCTCAGAGGTCTTGCAGGTTTCTCCTTATCTCGAGGGTTTGGGCAACTGTGACGGACACATTTTCCTTGGGGATGGCAGACACAGTCCTGTGGTGTGGCTCCAGAGACCTCATCCTGGAGGAGACATATGAGGCATGGTTTTGGCAGAGAAGTCTGCAAACACAAACTCGGGTCAAGGTTAACGGCGAGGTGATCACGGGCCCAATGCATAGACCTGGAGGGTCTATTTACAGTTCTTCAGGAACTGTAAATCAGGTGCCTCGAAGGCGGTAGCACAGGTTTTCGTATCTGACTTGAGTGTCCAGGAAGGTCTCGGAATGCAGGTGTGGTCTCATGGATCCATGGGAGATTTTTCCTCTCAAGAATCCTGGCTGCTCCCTATACTATGGTGGTTTTCTCAGCAAAGGGAAGAGTGCTATTTTCCATCTTAAGGGTGCACCGAAACAGGGATTCCAGAGACGGGCTGTGGTTTTGGGCCCCTGGAAAATCCCAGCAGGGGTTAAATTTGGCTCAGGGGCATAGCAGGCCTGCAATGCTGGATCCTGGAGATGCAACTGTGAGCGTTTGTTTGAAAGTATGCTCAAGTTGGGGGTCACAATGCCTGCTTGTGTCCAGGGCGGCCCTTATGAGTGGGCAGTGTCTCCTTGGCCATTCAGCTACATACCACTCTGAGGATTGGACAGCTATCCCAACAGCCAGGATTCCTGCCATGGGGAAGGAGGATTTATCTATTGTGCTTAAGGTTCCCCCATTGGCAGGGATTGGATTCCAGCAAAAGTCTGGGGACAGATGCCTGAACCAAGAATGGGGAGAGATGACAGCCCTGGGCATTGGCCGGTCTCACATTCTGGAGATGGAGCCCGCCATCTGGGTCCTGACATGAGGTCGGAGATGTGGTTCTGTCAGACACAGCAATAGTGGCCAGGGCAACCTATAAATCAGGGTTCCCTCGAGGGTCGAGTAGATTTATCCTTATGTAGGGTTTCTGGGCCGTCTCACCATGCCCTTTTTCTTACTAAGGTAAGGTAGAAAGCTGCGTTGTGCCTTCATAATTCCCTATCAAGAGGGCTTACTGAACAGTAGGGTGAGGATGGAATTGTAAACCCAAGCTACTTTTAAATTCAGTGCCAAGCAAAAGGCAATTCCAGTGTGTAGCAGCTGATTCAAGTATCCAGCACTTGAGTAAGTGCGAATGTCAGTTGATTGCTCACGCTGGAGTTTGTGTCTATGATGACCAACAAATGGATGGGTGGCCTCAAGAGGCCATGGAGGATTACCCATTTTCAGGCTTGTGAGATACTCCATACAGCAAGGTTTCCTTTACCGTACAGGGGAGTCTGGTTTGTTTTCTCCAGGGTTCCCCATGTGTTAAGTTGGTACCAGAGCACTCCTGCTGGATGCCTGGAAAGTACACCTACATTGACCATGGCAGCTGAAGAACATGGCAGTTTCGTTCTGGTGGCTCTGGGGCGAAGTACCAAGGCCTTAAGTTGTCATGGAGTCTCATGAAGATGGGTCACAATGCTGGTTTGTTGTCAGGGAGATCATAGAATGTGCTGGTTTCCAGGGGCCTTGCAGGATTCATCTAACCAGAGTGTTTGACACAGGTCCAAGAGCAAGGCTTCCTTCTGAGGACAGGAGATGTTCTGTTGTGTGGCTCAGGGAACATGTTGTATCATAAGTTGATATTCAGAACAGCCCTCTGAGTACAGATACCTGAAAACATAATCTAGTGTTCCAATGAATCCTAGGGGTATGTCAGGTTCAATCTTCTGTCTCAGGACTATCAACTTGGCTATCAGCCTGGATGTAGGTGATAGAGTGTGTCAGACTGTGCATTTGGATCCAGAGTGGCCTCCAATATTGGGGTAGGCTCAGGGGCCTCACAGGTTTCTCCTAATCTAGAGGGTTTGTGCAATAGTGACAGGCACAGTTTCCTTGGGGAAGACAGGCATACTCCCGTGGTGTGGTTCTGATACCACAAGCTGGAGGGCATGTGAGCCATGGTTTTGGGAGGGAATTCTGCAAACACAAACTCGGGTTAGGGTTAGTGGCAAGGTGATCGCAGGGACAGTGCATAGACGTGGAGGGCAGCTCATCAGGAATTATTATTCAGGTGAATCAAAGGCGGTAGCACAGGCTTTTCTCTCTGGATTGTGTGTCCAGGATGGCCTCAGAATGCAGGTGTGGCCTCATGGGTCCTGGGAAATTTTTCCTTTCTAAGGATCCTGGGACTCCCAATAGTTGGTGGCTTTCTCGGGGAAGGGAAGAGTGCTGTTTTCCATGTAAGGGGTGCCCCAAAATACAGATTGCATAGACGGGCTCTGGGTCTGGGCTCCTGGATATCCCACCAAGTGTTAGGATTTGGGCCTAGTGGCTTACCAGGACTGCATGTGGGATCCTGGAGGTGTAACTGAGAGCGTTTGTTTGAAGGCATGCTCAAGCTGAGGATCACAATGGCTTCTTGTGCCCAGGGCAGCCCTCATGAGTGGGCGTTGTCTCCTTGACCATGCAGCTGGCTCCCACTTTGAGGTTTGAACACCCATATCAACAGCCAGTTTCCTGCCATGGGGAAAGAGGAGTTCTCTATTGTGCTTCATGTTCCCCCATTGACAGGGATTCTAGCAAAGGTCTGCAGACAGATGCCTGAATACCAAGGATGGGTAGAGGTGATGGACTTGGTCCCTGGCCGATCTCACATGCTGGATATGGGCTGAGATCTCTGGGTGGCTGAATCTAGGTCTTGGCTCAGGCTCTGTCAAACACACAACTAGTGCCCAGGACAACCTATAAATCAAGGTTCCATCGAGTGCCAAGTAGATTGATCCTCATGTGGAGTTTCTGGGCAGATTCACCAGGCCCTATTTCTTTCTATTGGGAATGCAGAATGTTGCTTTATGGCTCCCGAATTCCTTCTCAAGAGGCCTTGTGTACCAGGAGGCTGAGGATGGAATTCTAAACCCAATCTATGGTTAAATCCTGTATCAAGTGAAACACAGTTCCAGTGTGCAGCGGTGGAAACGAAAATCCAGAACCTAAATAAGGGTGGATATCAGATGTTTGCTCATGCTGGAGTTTGTGTCTATGATGATCTACAATAGGAGGGGTTGTGACAAGAGGCCATGGAGGATTTCTCACGCTGGTGCTTCTGAGATGCTCCAAACAGAAGGTTCCCTTCTACCGGTCAGTGGCAGTCTGATTTGTTTGCTCCAAGGTCCCACATGTGGAAAGGCTGGGGAGCAGAGCACTCCCACATGGATGCCTTTAAAGCACACCTCCACTGACCATTGCAGCTTAGGAACATTGCAGGTTCATTCTGCTGGCTCTGGGGCAAATTACCAAGGACCTGATGTGACATGGAATCATGAAGATGTATTACAATGCTTGTTTGTTACCAGGGAGATCTTAGAATGTGCTGGTGGTTAAGGGGGTCTGCAGAATTCATATACCCTGAGGGCTGACACAAGTCGAAGAACAGGGATCCGTCTGGCGACAGGAAATATTCTATTGTGGGGCTCAAGGGCCATATGCTGTATCATATTGGTATTACAGAATAGGCCTCTGAGGCGAAATGCCTGGAAAGCTAATCTAGGCTTCCAATGAGCTCCTAGGAGCATGTCAGGTTCAATAATCTGACTCAGGATCATTGACATGGGCGTCTGCCTAGATGAAGGTGATCAAGGTGTTTCAGACTGCGCTTTTGCGTCCAGAGGGGCCTCCAGTATTGGGATGGGCTCAGGGGCCTTGCAGGTTTCTCCTAATCTGGAGGGTTTGGGCAACTGTGACAGACACCTTCTCCTTGGGGATGGCAGAAACTTTCCTGTGGTGTGGCTCCAGAGACCCCATCCTGGAGGGCATATGAACCATGCTTTTGGGAGAGAAGTCTAACTCAAACTTGTGTTAGGGTTAATGGTGAGGTGATCACTGGCCCAATGCATAGGTCTATAGGGCAGCTCGACTGGAACTGTAAATCAGGTGACTCAAAGGTGGTAGCACAGGCTTTTCTCTCTGGATTGTGTGTCCAGGATGGCCTCGGAATGCAGGTGTGGTCTCATGGGACAATGGGAAATTTTTCCTCTATAAGCATCCTGGTGGATCTCAATAGTTTGGAACTTTTCTCGGGGAAAGGAAGAGTGCTTCTATCCATCATAGGGGTGCTCCAAAACAGAGATTCCAGAGAAGGGCTCTGGGTATGGTGGCATGGATAATCCCACCAATATTTACTATTTGGTCCTAGAAGCATACCAGGCCTGCAATGCGGAATCCTGGAGGTGCAACTGAGAGGGCTTGTTTGAAAGCATGCTCAGGCTGAGTGTCACAATGCCTGCTTTTGCCACGGCGGCCCTCAGGAGCGGGCAGGGTCTCATTGGCGTTGTCTCATGCAGCTGGTTCCCATTCTGAGGGTTGGGCACCCATCGCAGCAGCCAGGCTACCTTCCATGGGGAAAGAGGAGTTCTCTATTGTGCTTCAGGTTCTCCCATTGGTAGGGATTCCAGTAAAGGTCTGGGATAGTTGCCTGAATACCAGGGATGGGTAGAGATGATGGACATGGGTCATGGCCAGTTTCACATGCTGGATAAGGGCCCCACACTCTGGGTGGCTGACACGAAGTCGGGGCTCAGGCTCTGTCAGACTCAGCACTAGTGGCCAGGGAAAACTATTAATCGGGGTGCCTCATGGGCTGAGTAGATTGATCCTCATGTGCAGTTTCTGTGCAGACTCAACAGGTCCTTCTTCTTTCTATGTGGAAGGCAGAATACTGCCTTGTGGCTCCAGAATTCCCTATGAAAAAATATTGTGGTCCAGTAGGGTGAGGATGGAATAGTAATACAAAGCTATGGTTAAATTCAGTGTGAAGCAAAAGGCAGTTCCAGTGTAAAGCTGCTGTTCCAAATATCCAGCACCTGAGTAAGGGCAGATGTCAGATGTTTGCTCATGCTGGAGTTTATGTTTATGATTACCCACAAATTGAGGGCTGGCATCGACAGGCCATGGAGGATTTCCACGCTGGGGCTTGTGAGATGCTCCAAACAGAATGTTTCCTTCTACCGGACAGGGGAATTCTTGTTTGTTGTCTCCAGGGTCCCCCATGTGGAAAGTTTGTGTAGCAGATCACTCCCTTTAGGATGCCTGGAAACTACACCTCCACTGACCATTGCAACTTAGGAACATGGTAGGTTCATTATGGTGGCTCTGGGGCGAGGTACCAAGGACTTATTTTGACATGGATTCTCATGAACATGGGTAACAATGCTGTTTTGTTACCAGGGAGATCTTAGAAACACGGTGGCTAATGGGCCATGCAGGATTCATGTACCTTGAGGGTTTGACACAGGTCCAAGAGCTCGTATTCCGTCTGGGGTCAGGAGATGTTCTATTGTGGGGCTCAGGGACCATATGTTGCATCATTTTGGTATTCCAGAACAGGCCTCTCAGGCCAGATCCCTGAAAACCTATTCTAGGGTTCCAATGAGGTCCTAGGGACATGCCAGGCTCAATCTTCTGACGCTGGACCTTTGACTCAGCGTCTGCCTGGAAGGAGGTGACCAGGGTGTTTCAGACTGGGAATTTGCATCCAGAGTGGCCTCCAGTATTGGGCTGGGGTCAGGGGAATTGCAGGTTTATCTTAATCTGGAGATTATTGGGCAAATGTGATGGACACTTTTTCCTTTGGAATGGCAGGCATTCTCCTGTGGTGTGGCTCCAGAGACCCCATTCTAGAGGGCATGTGAGCCATGGTTTTGGGAGGGAAGTCTTCAAACACAAATTCGATCACAAGGTGATCGCAGGCCCATTGTGTAAGCCTGGAGGGCAGTTCGTCTGGAACTTTAAATCGAATGATTCGAAGGCAGAAGCACAGGCTTTTCTGTCAATATAATGTGTCCAGGAAGGCCTCGGAATGAAAGTGTGGTCTCATGGGTCCATGGGAGATTATTCCTCTCTAGTGATCCTGGCGGCTCCCAATAGTTTGGTGCCTTAACCGTGGAAGGGAAGAATGCTGTTTTCCATGACAGGGGTGCCCCAAAATAGGGATTCTGGAGACGGGTTCTTGGTATGGGCACCTGGAAAATCCCACCACGATTTAATATTTGGGCCTAGGGGCCTACCAGGCCTGCAATGCGGGTCCTGGAGGTGCAACTGAGAGCGTTTGTTTGAAAGCATGCTCAGACGGAGAGTCACAATGCCTTCTTGTGCCCAGGGAAGCTCTCTGGAGTGGGCGCGGTCTCATTGGACATGCAGCTGGCTCCCACTCTGAGGGTTGAAATCCTGCCATGGGGAAGGAGGAGTTCTCTATTGTGCTTTAGGTATTCCCATTGGTACAGATTCCACAAAAGGTCTGGGGACAGATGCCTGAATACCAAGGTTTGGTAGAGATGATGGCCCTGGTCCATGGCCGGTCTCACTTGCTGGATATGGGCCCCGCCCCCTGGGTGGCTGACACAAGGTCAGGGCTCAGGCTCTGTCACATAGCACTAGTGACCAAAACAGCATATAAAACAGGGTTCCCTCAAGGGCTGAGCAGATCTATCCTCATGCAGAGTTTTTGGGCCAGATTCACCAGGACCTTCTGCTTTCTATGCGTAAGGCAGAATGTTGCATTGTGGCTCCAGAATTCCCTATTAAGAGGGCTTGTGGACCAGTAGGGTGAGGATGGCATTTTAAACACAAGCTACGGTTCAATTCAGGGCCAAGCGGAAGTCCCTTCCAATTCACAGCGCCTTATTTGAGATATCCAGGACCTGAGTAAGGGCGGATGTCAGATGTTTGCTCATGCTGGGGTTTGTGTCTATGATGACCAACAAATGGAGGGGTGGCGTCAAGAGAACATGAAGGATTTCCCCCGCTGAGGCTTGTGAGATGTTCCAAACAGTAAGGTGTGCTTCTACTTGACAGGTGGAGTCTGGTTTGTTTGCTCGAGGTTCCCCCATGTGGAAAGTCTGGATAGCAGAACTCTTTGGCATGGATGCCTGGAAAGCACACCTGCATTGGCCATTGCATCTGAGGACCATGGCAGATTCGTTCTTGTGGCTATGGGTCTAAGTAAAAAGGCCATGAGTTGACATAGAGTCTCATGAAGATGTGTCAAAATGCTGGTTTTTACCAGGGAGAACTTAGAATGTTCTGGTGGCTAAGGGGCTGTTCAGGATTCATATACCCTGAGGGTTTGACAAAGGTCCTGAGCATGGCTTTCATCTGGGGACAGGAGATGTTCTGTTGTAGGGCTCAGGGACCATATGTTGTATCATAAGTTGGTATTCCAGAAGAGGCCTCTGTGGACAGATGCCTGAAAAGCTAATCTAGGCTTCCAGTGAGGTCCTAACTGCATGTCAGGTACAATCATCTGACTAAGGATCATTGACTTGGGTGTCTGCCTGGATGGTGATGATCAGGATGTTTTAGACTGCACAATTGTGTACAGAGTGGCCTCCAATATTGGGGTAGCCTTAGGGGCCTTGTAGGTTTATCCTAATCTGGAGGATTTGGGTAACTGTGACGGGCACAGTTTTCTTGGGGATGACAGGCACAGTCATGTGGTGTGACTCCAGAGACCCCATACTGAAGGCCATGTGAGCCATGGTTTGGGGAGAGAAGTGTGCAAACATAAACTCGGGTTAGGGTTAGTGGTGAGGTGATCGCAGGCCCAATGTATAGACCTGGAGTGCAGCATGTCAGGAACGGTAAATCAGGTGACTCGAAGGCAGTAGCACAGGGTATTGTACCTGGATTTTGTATCCACGATGGCCTCAGAATTCAGGTGTTGTTTCATGCATCCATGGGAGATTTTTTTCTCTGAAGGATCCTGGCGGCTCTCAATAGTTTGATTACTTTCTAAGGGAAGCAAAGAGTGCTGTTTTCATCTTAGGGGTGCCCGAAAACAGGGATTCCCGTGATGGACTCTGGAATGGGAGCATGAAAAATCCCACCAAGAATTAGTATTTGGGCCAAGGTGCGTACCAGTCATGCAATGCTGGATCCTGGAGTTGCAACTGAGAGTTTTTGTTTGAAAACATGCTCATACTTAGGGTCACAATGCCTGCTTGTGTTCAGGGCGACCCTCAGGAGTGGACATTGTCCTCTTGGCCATGCAGCTGGTTCGCATTCTGAGGGTTTGACACCTATCTCAGCAGTCAGGACTCCTGTCATATGGAGTGAGGAGTTCTCTATTGTGCTTCAGGTTCCCGCATTGGTAGGGGTTTCAGCAAAGGTTTTGGGCAGTTGCATGAATACCAAGGATGGGTAGAGATGATGGCCATGGGCCCTGGCTGGTCACACATGCTGGATATGGACCCCGAACTGTGGTTCGCTGACACGAAGTAAGGGCTTAGGCACTGTCAGACACAACACTAGTAGCCAGGGCAAAGTATAAACCCGGGTACCCTTGAGGGCCGAGTAGACTGATCTTCATGGGGAGTTTCTGGGCAGACTCACCAGGCCCTCCTTCATGCTTTCAAACGAGCCCTCTCAGTTACACCACCAGGATTCTGCATTGCAATTCTGTTACGCCCCTAGGCCCAAATCCTAACACTTGGTGGGCTTTTCCAGGGGCCCCGACCCAGAGCCCATCTCTGGAATCCTGTTTTGGGGCACCCCTAAGATGGAAAAGTACATTCTTCCCTTCCCCGAAAATGCCATCAAATTATGGGGAGCTGCCAGGATCCTTAGAGAGGAAAAGTGTCCCATGGACCCATGAAAACACACCTGCATCCGAGGCCATCCTGGACACACAATCCTGACAGAAAAGTCTGTGCTACCACCTTCCCTTCACCTCAATTACAGTTCCTGACGAGCTGCCCTCCAGGTCTACACATTAGGCCTGCGACCATAACACCACTAACCATAAACTGAATTTGTGTTTGCATATTTCTCTCCAAAAACCATGGATCACATGCCCAACAGGATGGGTCTCTGGAGTCACATTACAGGACTGTGCTGCTATCGCCAAGGAAACTGTGTCCATCACAGTTGCCCAAACCTTCCAGATTTGGTGAAAACTGCAAAGCCCCTTAGCCAACTCCAATAATGGCGCCAATCTGGACACAAATGCACAGTCTGAAACAACCTGATAACCTACATCCAGGCAGACAGCTAAGCCAATGGTCCTGAGTCAGAAGATTGAACCTGACATGCCCCTAGGACTGTATTGGAACCCTAGGTTCGGATTTTAGGCATCTGTGCTCAGGGGCCTATTCTGGAATGCCAAGATAGGATACATCACGTTGTTCCTGGGCCACACAACAGAACATCTCCTGTACCAGGAAGGAAACTGTGCTCTTTGACCTATGCCAAACCCTCCGTGTACAAGAATCTTGCACGGCACATTAGCTACCAGCACACTCTAAGATCTCCCTCATAACAAACTAGCATTGTGACCAAACTGCAAGAGATTCCTGTCAACTCAAGGCCTGGGTACTTCGTCCCAGAGTCACCAGAATGAACCTGCCATGTTCCTAAGCTGCAAATGTCAATGGAGTTGTGCATTCCAGGCATCCAAATGGGAGGGCTCTGCTACCCATACTTTCCACATGGTTCACCCTGGAGCAAACAAACCAGACTCCAACTGTCCTGTAGAAGGAAACCTTTCTGTCCGGAGCATCTCACAAACTTTGGTGTGGGAAATCATCCATGGCCTCTTGGTGCCACCCTCCATTTGTTGGTCATCATAAACACAAATTCAGTGTGAGCAAAGATCTGACATCCGCCCTTACTTGGCTGCTGGATATCTTGAATAAGCCACTGCACATTGGAACTGCTTTCTACTTGGGACTGAATTGAACCATAGCTTGTGTTTACAAATCCATCGTCAACCTACTAGTCCCCAAGCCCTCATGACAGGGAATTCTGGAGCCACAATGCAGCATTCTAACTTATCTGTAGAAAGAAGAGGTGCCTGGTGAGTCTGCCCAGAAACCCCACATGAGAATAAATATGCACGGCCCTCAAGGGAACCCCAATTTATAGACTGCCCTGGCCACTAGTGCTGTGTCTGACAGAGCATGAGCTCCGACATAGTGTCAGCCACCAAGAGAGCGGGCCCCATTACCGGCATGTGAGACCGCCATGACCCAAGTCCGTCATCTCTACAGATCCTTGGTATTCAGGCACTTTTCCCCAGAACTTTGCTGGAAACCCTGCCGATGGGGGTACCTGAAGAACAATAGAGAACTCCTCTTTCCATGGTAGGAAGCCTGGCTGTTGTGATGAATGTCCAACTCTCAAAATGGGAGGCAGCTGTATGGCCAATGAGACCACACCCTCTCCGGATGGACCCCCTGGGCACAAACAGACATGGTGACCGTCAGCCTGAACATGCTTTCAAACAAGCCCTCTAAGTTACACCACTAGGATCCTACATTGCAGGCCTGAAACACCCTAGGCCCAAATCCTAACACTTGGTGGGATTTTCCAGGCACCCAGACCCAGAGACCGTCTCTGGAATCCCTGTTTTGGGGTACCCCTAAGTTGGAAAACAACACTCTTCTGTATTTTGGGGGACCCCTAAGATGGAAAGGAGCACTCTTTTCTTCTCCGAAAAAGCCACCAAACTATGGGAACCACCAGGATCCTTAGAGAGGAAAAGTCTCCCATTGAACTGTGAGACCACACCTACATTCCGAGCCCATCCTGGACACACAATGCAGATAGAAAAGCCTGTGCTACCAGCTTCCAGTCACCCTAATTACATTTCCATACGTGTTGCCATCTAGGTCTATGCATTGGACCTGCGATCACCTCGCCACTTTCCCTAACACAAATTTGTGTTTGCAGACTTCCCTCCCAAATCCATGGCTCTCATGACCTCCAGGATGGAGTCTCTGGAGCCTTCCCACAGGAATGGGTCTGCCATCCCCAAGGAAACTGTGCCCATCACAATTTCCCAAAGCCTCAAATTAGGAGTAACCTGGAAGGACCCTGAGCCCACCCCAATATTGGAAGGGGCTCTGGATGCAAATGCACAGTCTGAAATACCCTGATCACCTACATCCAGACAGACACCCATGTCAATGGTCCTTAGTCAGAAAATTGAACCTGAGGTGCACCTAGGACATCATTGGAACCCTAGATTAGGTTTCAAGCATCTCTCCTCAGAGGCCTGTTGTTGAATACCAAGTTAGAATACAACATATGTACCCTGAGCCACAAAACAAAACATCTCTTCTGCCAAGAAGGAAACTGTGCATATCGACCTGTGCCAAACCCTCAGGGTAGGAAAATCCTTCATGGCCCCTTAGCCACCAGAACATCATAAGACCTCCCTTGTTACAAACCAGTATTGGGACACCTCTGCAAGAGATTCCAAGTCAACCCAAGGCCTTGGTACTTGGCCCCAGATCCACCAAAATGAACCTGTCATGTTCCTCAGCTGCAATGGTCATTGGACGTGTGCTTTCCAGTCATCCATGCGGGAGGGCTCTGCTATCCAAACTTTCCACATGGGGGACCCTAGAGGAAACAAACCAGACTCCTCCTGTCCATTAGAAGGAAACTTTGTTGTATGGAGCATCTTACAATCCTAAGCGTGGGTAATCCTCCATTGTCTCTTGAAGCTACCCCTCCATTTGTCGGTCAACCTAGACACAAGCTCCACTGTGAGCAAGCATCTGACATCTCCCCTTAATCAGGTGCTGGATATCTCTTATAAGCTGCTGCACATTGGAACTGACTTCCGCTTGGTACTCAATTTAAGCATAGCTGGTGTTTATAATTGCATTCTCACCCTACTTATCCCCAAGCCCCCTTGATAGGAAATTCTGGAGCCACCACACAGCATTTTGCCTGCCCCATAGAATGAAGTGCTTCGTGAGTCTCTACAGAAACCCCACATGAGGACCAATCTGCTCGGCCCTCGAGAGAACCCCGATTTATAGGCTTCTCTGGCCACTAGTGTTGTGTGACAGAGCCTGAGCCAAGACCTCGAGTCAGCCATACAGAAAGCGGGGCATGTATCCAGCATGTGAGAACGGCCATGGCCCAAATCTGTCATCTCTACGCATCCTTGGTATTCAGGCATCTGTCCCCAGACCTTTGCTGGTATCCCTGCCAATGGGGGAACCTGAAGCACAATAGAGAATTTTTCCTTCCCCATGGCTAGAAACCTGGCCATTGCAATGGGTGTCCATCCGTCAGGGTGGGAGCCAGCACATGGGCAGTGGGACCACGCCCACTCCTGAGGGCCGCTCTGGGCACAAACAGGCATTGTGACGCTCAGCCTGAGCATGCTTTCAAACAAGCCCTCTCAGTTGCACCACCAGTATCCCGCATTGCATCCTGGTATGCCCATAGGCCCAAATCCTAACCCTTGTTGGGATTTTCCACGTGCCCAGACCAAGAGCTTGTCTCTGGAATCCCTGTTTTGGGGCAACCCTAAGATCGAAAACAGCACTCTTCTCATCCTGAAAAGCCATCAAACTATTGGGAGCCACCAGGATCCTAAGAGAGGTAAAATCTCCCATGGACCCATGAGACCACAGCTCCATTGCGAGGCCATCCTGGACACACAATTCAGATAAAAAAGCCTGTGCTTCCGCCCTCAAGTCACTCCAATTATTGTTCCTGACGAGTAGCCCTCCAGGTCTACGCATTGCCGTGCAATAACCTCGCCACTAACCCTATCCCGAGTTTGTGTGTGCAGATTTCTCTCCCAAAATCATGGCTCACATGCCCTCCAGGATGGGGTCTCTGGAGCCAAATCACAGGACTGTGCCTGCCATCCCCATGGAAATTGTGCCTTTCACAGTTACCCAAACCCTCCAGAATAGGAGGAAACATGCAATGCCCATGAGGGCACCCCAATATTGGAGGCTACTCTGGACACAAATGCACAATCTGAAACACCTTGATCACCTACATCCAGGCAGACACCCAAGTTCTGTCCTGAGTATGAAGATTGAACCTCTCATGCCCCTGGGACCTCATTAGAACCCTAGATTAGGTTGTCAAGCATCTGTCTTCAGAGGCCTGTTCTTGAATATGAACTTATGATACAACATGTGGTCCCTGAGCCACACAACACTACATCTCCTGTCCCCAGAAGAAAACCATGCTCTTCGACCTGTGTGAAACCCTCAGGGTAGGAGGATCCTGCATGGCACCTTAGCCACCAAAACATTCTAAGATCTATCTGGTAACAAAACAGCATTGTGACCCATCTGCAGGAGATTCCATGTCAACTCAAGGCCTTGTACTTTGCCCCAGAGCCACCCTAAAGAAAATGCCATGTTCCTCAGATGCATTGGTCAATGGAGGTGTGCTTTCCAGGCATCCGTGTGGAAGAGCTCTGCTACCCATACTTTTCACATGGGGGAACCTGGAGCAAACAAATCAGACTCCACCTGTCCAATAGAAAAAGCAGCCTTGCTGTTTGGAGCATCTCACATGCATCAGCGTGGAGAATCCTCCACGGCCTCTTGATGCCACTCCTTCATTTCTCGGTCATCATAGACGCAAACTCCAGTGTGAGCAAACATCTGACATCCACCCTTACTCAGGTGGTGGACATTTCTTTTGTTGGCCATCATAGATACAAACTCCATCGTGAGCAGACATCTGACCCTCGCCTGTACTTAGGTGCTGAGATCTCGAAACAACCACTGCACACTGGAATGGCCATGTGCTCGGCACTTAACCATAGCTTGTGTTTTCAGCCTTCTGTTCTTATACTTCTCTCCTTCAAGCCCTCCATATTGGTAATTTGTGAGCCACAATGCAGCCTTCTGCTTGCCCACCAGAAAGAAGAAGTGCCCTATGGGTCTGCGTGAAACCCCACATCAGGATCCACCTGCACGGCCCTCTATGGCACCCTAATATCATAGGTGATCCTGTGCACTAATGCTCTGTCTGACACAGCCCAAGCCCTGACCTCCTGGCAGGCACCCAGATAGCGGGCCCCATATCCGGCAGGTGTGACCTTCTTTGACATGAGTCCTTCATCTCGAACCAACCTGAGTATTCATCATCCTGTCCCAGAACAAAGCTCGAATTATTGTGCATGGGAGAACCTGAGCATAAAAGAGCACTCCTCTTTGCCCATGGCGGGAAAACTAAATTTTGAGATTGTGGTCCAACCAACATATTGGGATCCAGGTGCATGGAACAAGAGACAACGTCCACTCAGTATGGGCAGCTGGGCACAAACAGGCATTGTGACTCTCACCCTGAGACCCATTTCCAACAAGTACCATGGGAGCTGAACTATGGCCCCACAGATTGGGCCTGTCATTCCCCTAGGCCCAAATCCAAAGCCTTTGTGGGGTTATCCAGGCACAAGGACCCAGAACTCATCTCTGGAATCCCGGGTTTGACAGGAACCCTGACACGGTAAAACATGGTCTTCCCTTCCCCCAGTAAGACACCAAACTCGTGGGTACCAGCAGAATCCACAGAGAGGTAAAATATCCCATGGACACATGAGGACACCCCACCATTCAGAGGCCATTCTAGACACAATCCAGACAGAAAAGCCTTTGCTCCTGCCTCCCAGCCGCACAAATTTCAAATCCCGAGGAGCTGCCTCAGGTTCTGCAGATCTGACCTGCCATCACCTGGCCCCTAACTCTTAACCAATTTTGTGTCTGAAGACTTTGGTCCCAGAGCCCTTAAACACATGCCCTCCAGGATGGAGTCACCAGAACCACACTACATCACCTGGCCTGCTCTCCGGAGCAAACTTTGCCATCCTAGTTGCCCAAACCCTCCAGATTAGGAGAAACCTGCAAGGCCCCTGAGCCCACCCCAATTTCATAGGCCGCTCTGGAAAAAAGTCAGTCTGACACAGCCTCAGCACCTACCTCCAGGAAGACACGCAGGTCAAAGGCCCTGAGTCTGAAGGTCGAACGTGACATGCCCCTACAACCTCATCAGAACCCTAATCTAGGTATTTAGGCCTCTGTGTCCAGAGGCCTGTTCTTGAAATTCAACATATGATCTGACATGTGGTCCCTGAGCCATACAAGAGAACCCCTCCTGTCCCAAGAAGGAAACCCGGCTCCTGGGAACAGGGCCTAACCCTCAGGTAGGAGAATCCTGCATGGCCGCAGACCCACCACCACATTCTAAGGTCTCCCTGGACACCAAGCAGCATTGTGACTCATTAGACTGAGAACATCTGTCAACTTAGATTACTTGGAACTTGGAACCAGAACCAGCAGATCAAGCCTGCCATGTTCCTCGGCTGCAATGGTAATGCAAGGAAGGTTTCCCATGCCTCCATTCAGACAGCTCTGCTATCAAATCATTTATATGGGGGACCCTGGAGCCCTCTAAGTGGACTTCCCCTGTACCTCAGTAGGACACCTTGCTGTTTGGAGCAGCTCACAAGATCCTGCTTGGGAAAATCTCCAAGAATTCTTGAGGCTACCCCACAATTCGTTGACCATCATTGATACAAACTCCGGCCTGAGCAGACATCTGACCCTCGCCCATACTCAGGTGCTGGGGATCTCGAAACAACCACTGCACATTGGAATGGCCATGTTCTCGGCACTTAGCTTATCTGTGGTTTGTGTTTTCAGACTTCTGTCCTCACACTACATGCCTGCAAGTCCTTCATATTGGGAATTCTGGAACCACAACACAGCCTTCTGCCTGCCCACTAGAAAGAAAAAGTGCCCCATGGGTCTTTGCAGAAACCCACATGAGGATCCTCCTGCATAGCCCTCAACGGCACCCCAATATGATAGGCCAACCTCTGCACAAATGATCTGTCTGACACAGCATGATCCCTGACCTCCAGTCAGCTGCCCAGATAGTGAGCCCCATATCCTGCAGGAGGGTCCAGCTTTGGCCCAAGGCCATCATATCGAACCAACCTGGGTATTCAGGTACCTGTCCCAGACTTAGTTCAAATTCCTGCCTATAGAGGACCCTGAAGCACAAAAGAGTACTCCTCCTTCCCCATGGCCAGAAAACTAAATGTTGAGATGGCTGTCCAACCCTCAGAGTGGGAGCCAAGTGCATGGCCCGTGAGACCATGCCCACTCTGCATGGACATCTGGGCAGAAACATGCATTGTGACCCTCAGCTTGAGAATTATTTCCAAAAAGCCCCCTTGGGAGCTGTACCAGAAGAACATAGAGTGGGCCTGTCATGCCCCTAGGCTCAAATCCTAAGACTTGTTGGGGTGATCCAGGCTCCCAGACCCAGAACCCATCTCTGGAATGTCTGTTTGGACTGGACCCCTGACACAGAAAACCACGCTCCCCCAAACCCCCAGAAAGACACCAAACTCTTGGGTGCTGGGCAGAATTCCCAGAGAGGTAGAATTTCACATGGACCCATGAGGCCACCCCTCCATTTAGTGGCCATCTTAGACAAACAAATCAGACAGAAAACCCTGTTTTCCTGCCTCCCAGATGTCCGAATTTCAAATCCCAAGCAGCTGCCCTCAGGGTCTGCAGATCGGGTCTGCCATCACGTCGCCCCTATCTCTTACCCGAGTTTGAGTCTGAAAACTTTAGACCCAAAGTCCTGACCCATATGCCTTCCAGGATGGGGCCTCCAGGACTACACCACATCACTGGGCCTGCTCTCCCGAGGAATCTCAGTCCATCTCTGTTTCCCAAATCCACCAGATAAGGAGAAACCTGCAAGGCCACCCCAAATTCAAAGGCTGCTCTGGAAAAAATGGACAGTCTGACATAGCCTCAGAACATACCTTCAGGAAGACACACAGGTCAATGGGAAGGGATGAATGGCCCAAGACCATTGCGGGTCTGATGTGCTTGGTGTGCGGCCAGCTGTCTTGGTGTCTGTTGGAAGGTCTGGGCTCAGGTTATGGAAGACAGAACATTAGTGCTTATGGTAGCCTATGCAATTGGGGTATTGCCGAGGGTGAGCAAGTTGATTTCCATTTGGGGTCTCTGGGCAATGCCATAGACAATGTTTTTCTTCTGGGGGCAGGCAGAGTGCTTCATTGTGGCCCCAGAATTCCCAATCGGGAGGACATGTGGGCCAGGAGTGTGAGTACAGAAGTCTGAAAACACAAGGTAGGGTGAGGTTTGGGGCCAAGGGCACGTCAGGCCCACTCTGCAGAGGCTGAATTGAGATCTCCTGCATCTGACGTCATGGCAGTATGAAACGTTGCCTCAGGTTAGAGTTTGTGTCCATGATGGCCCCTTCCTGAAGGGGGTGGGGGCTCCAGGAAGCCCTGGAGCTTTCCCAACGATGGGAGTTGTGAGCTCCTCCAAACCTCAAGGTTTCCTTCTGCAGGACAGTCGAGTTCTATTGGATGGTTCCACCCTCGGCAATACCCCAATTGCATAGACATACGGAAAGACTCGAGAGCAGGGGTCTAATCATGGATGCCTGGAAACACCACCTCACATTCCCACTGTTTGGTCTGGAAAAGGCAGGCTCAATCTGCGGGCTCTTGAGTGTGCTACCCAAATGGCTGAGTTGAAATGGACTCTCTAGAGGATGGGTCATAATGTGGGTTGATGCCATGGAGACCTTGGAATGTGGTGGTGGCTCAGGGACCCTGCAGGATTCTGCAACCCGAAGGGTATGACAAGGAAGCTTCCCATGTGGATACGAGAGGTGTTCTGTTTGGTGCCTTAGGAAAGCCTTATATGCTGGTCTTCCAACCCAGGCCTCTGAGGAGTGACACCTGGAAACCAAAGCAAGTGTTCAAATTAGGGCCTAGGGGCCTGTCCGGTTCAATCTTCTGTCTTTGTGGACATTGTTCTGCATGCCTGCGTGGAGGTAGTTGCTCAGCTTGTGTCAGAATGCCCCTGTTTGTACAGGGCGTCTTACAGTAGTGGGATGTCCTTGGGGGCCTTGAGGTTTCTCCTATTCTGTAGGGTTGTGTTCAACGGAATGGGCACAGTTTCCTAGGAGAGAGGAGGACAGTCCTGTGGAATGGCTCCAGAGGACCCAGCCTGGAGGCTGTTTGCCAGGGCTGTGGGTACTGATGTCTGAAAACACAAACTTGCCGTGATCGTATAGTGGTTATTACTCTGCGTTGTGAAAACAAGAACTTGGTTCAGATTTGGGGCCAAGGTTATGGCAGGCCTGATCTCCAGTCCGTGAGGGGAGCTCCTCTGCATATGAAAGGAGGGCAAGTGGGACGTGGTCACTCAGGCTTTTGTCTCTGGCTGTTGTGTCCACAGTGACCGTTTAATGTAGGGGTTGCCTCATGGGCCGTGGAAGAGTCTCCCTCTCTGGGGATGGGCCAAGCTCCCAAGAGTTTGGGGTCATTCTGTGGGAAGGGAAGAGTACGGCTTTCTGCTACAGGTGTCCCCCCAGTAGAGGGATTCTAGAGCGAAGCAGTGGATACTGACTACTAGAATACCCGCCATCTGGTTAGGCATGGGTGCATATACGTATGGCAAGCCCCATATGCGGGCTCTTGGTCCAGCCACTGAGAGGCGTTACTTGAATAAGGGACTCACGCTGAGGGTCACAATGCGTGTTTGTGCCCAAGGTGACCCTCAAGCATGGGCATGGCCTCATGGGCCATGCAGGTTTCTTTTATACTGAAGGTTTGACTCTGCCAAAACCAAGGTTTCTTGCCATGGGGAAAGAGGAGTTCGGACTTGTGCATCAGGTTCTCCCTGTGCAGGGATTGGAGATAAGTTCTAGGTTCCGATGCCTGAAAATCCAGGTTGGGAAGGAATGATGGCCTAATGACGTGGCGGTTCCAATGTGCTGGGTGTGCAGCCAGCTGTCTCGGTGTCTGTTGGAAGGTCTGAGCTCAGGCTATGTAACACAGAGCATTAGTGCCTAGGGTAGACTATGCAATTGGGGTGTTGTCGAGGGCCAAGCAGTTTGATCCTCATTTGGGGTTACTGGGCAACGGTATAGACAATGTTTTTCTTCTGGGGGTCACGTAGAGTGATTCGTTGTGGCCCCAGAATTCCCAATTGGAAGGGCTTGTGGGCCAGGAGTATGAGGACACAAATCTGAAAACACAAGCTAGGGTGAGGTTTGGGGCCAAGGGCATGGCAGGCCCACTCTGCAGAGGCTGAATCAGGATCTCCTGCATCTGGATTCAGGGTGATGATCAGACGTTGGATGATACTTGAGTTTGTGTCCGTGATGGCCCCTTCATGAAGCAGGGGCTTCATGAGGCCAAGGCGGTTTTCCCACACTGAGTTTGTGAGTTGCTCCAAACCACAAGGTTTCCTTCTGAAGGACACTCAAGTCCTTTTGGATGGCTAAAATGACGTCCCATACGTAAGAACTGAAGGGCAGGGTTCGAAGGATGGATGCCTGTACAGCATACCTCGCATTCCCATTGGCTATTTGCAAGAAGACATATTTGATCTGCTGGCTCAGGGGCAAGCTACCCAGGGGACTGAGTGAAAATGGACTCTCCTGAAGATGGGTCATAATGTGGGTTTGTGTCCATGGAGACCTTAGAATGTGCTGGTGTTTCAGGGGCCCTACAGTATTCGTCTACCTGAAGGGTTCGATACAGCTCCAATAAGAAAGCTCCCCATGTGGAGATGAGAAAGGTTCTGTTTGGTGCCTCAGGAAAGACTCATATGCTGTTCTTTGAACCCAGGCCTCTGAGGAGTGACACCTAGAAATGAAACAAGAGTTCAGATTAAGCCTAGGGGCCTGTCTGCTTCAATCTTCTGTCTCTGTGGACATCTGTCTGTGTGTCTGCATGGATGTAGTTGCTCAGCTTGTGTCAGAATGTCCCTGTTTGTTCAGGGTGGCTTACATTAGTGGGATGGCCCTATGGGACTATCCGGTTCAATCTTCTATGTGGACATCTGTCTACATGTCTGAGTGGAGGTAGATGATCAGCTGTTGTCCGATCGCCCCTGTTTGTCCTGGCTGGCCTACACTATTGGGATTGCCTCGGTGATTTTGGGGGTTTCTCTTAATTTGCAAGGTTGTGGCTAATGGAATCGGCAGAATTCCTATGAAAGGGAAGGCACAGTTTTGAGGTTTGTCTCCAAGGGCCCAAGCATGTAGGGTATGTAGGTCAGGGCTGTGGGGACAGAAGTCTGAAAACACAAACTCGGCATAGGTTTGGGGACATAGGTTTGGCAGGCCCGATCTACAAACCTTGAGGAGAACTCTTCTGGATATGAACAAATAGCGAGTGCGAGGAGCTTGCACAGGCTTTTGTCTCTGGATTTTGTGTCAAAGATGGCCGTGGAATGTCCGGGAAGCCTCATGGGCCATGGACGAGTCTTCCACTCTGTGGATTTGGCCTGTTCCCAAGAGTTTTGGGGTCAATCTGTGGGATCAATGAGTCATTTCTGTTTTGTTACCTCAGGTTTCCCACAAAAAGAGGGAATCCAGAGCAGAGCTTTGGTTTCGGGTGACTGGACAACCCGACGTCTGGTTAAAGCTTGGGCCTAGGGGGATGGCAAGTCCAATATGCCATATCATGGTCCATCCACTGAAAGGCCATAACTGAGCACAGGCCACACGCTGAGGGTCCCAATGCATATTTTTGCCCTCGTGGCCCTAAAGCAACCAAGCTTCAGGAAACTCATATATGCTGATATTAGAAACCAGGCCTCTGAGGAGAGATACCTGGAAACCAAAGCAACAGATTTAATTAGGGCCTAGGGTCCTGTCCGTTTCAATCTTCTTAGCTGGGGACATCCATCTAAGGTATGAGTGGAGGTAGATGCTTAGCTGGTGTCAGTCTGCCCTTGTTTGACTTGGGCAGCCTACACTATTGGGATGGCCGCGGGGTCTTTGGAGGTTTCTCCTAATTTGCACAATTGTGGACCATGGAATGGGCAGAATTCCTGTGGAGTGGGCAGGCACAGACTTGATGTGTGGCTCCAGGGGCCCCAGCCTGGAGGGGGTGTGGGTCAGGACTGTGGGGACAGAAGTCTGAAAACACAAATTCGGCATAGGTTTGGGTACATAGGTATGGCAGTCCTGATCTACAGACCATGAGGAGAACTCTTTGGGACATGAAGAAAGAGTGAGTGTGAGGCAATTATTCAGGCTTTTGTCTCTGGATTTTGTGACAATGATGGCTGTGGAATGTCGGGGAGGCCTCAAGGGCCATGGACGAGTCTTCCTCTCTGTGGATTTGAAGCAATCCCAATTGTTTTGGGTCAATCTGTGGGATGGGAGGAGTCCTTTCAGTTTTGTTACATCAGGTGTCCCACCAAAAGAGGGATTCCAAAGCAGAGTCCTGGGGCGGGGCGAATGGACAACCCGAACTATGGTTAAAAATTGGGGCCTAGGGGCATGGAACTCACAATATGCCGTCTCTTGGTCCAGCCACTGTGAGGCCTTTACTTGCGGACTGGGCTCACGCTGAGGGTCACAATGCGTGTTTGTGACCAACACGGCCCTCAAGCATGGGCGGGGCCTCATGGGCCACACTGGTTTCAACTACACTGAACGTTGGACAACATGCCAACCACAAGGTTTCTTGCCATGGGGAAGAAGTTCTGATTTCTACACCATCTTCAACCCTGGACAGTGATTGGATATAAGGTCTATGTTGTGAAGCATGAAACCCGAGGTTGGGAAGAGGTGATGACCTAAGGCCATGACGGGTCTGATGTGCTCACTGTGCGGCCAGCTGGCTGGGTGTGGGTTGGGAGGTCCAGCCTCAGGCTGTGTCAGAAAGGGCATTAGTGCTCAGGGAAGCCTGTGTAATTGGGGTACAGTCAAGTGGCGTGCAGGTTGATCCTCATTTTGGGTTTCTGGGTAGCCCCAGAGGGCAATATTTTTCTTCTGGAGGGCAGGCAGAGTGCTGCATTGTAGTTCTGGAATTGCCAAATTGGAGGGCTTGTGGGCCAGGACTGTGAGGACAGATAACTGAGAACACAAATTATGCTTAGGTTTCTGGGCGAGGGCATGGCAGGCACACTTTGCAGAGCTGAATCAAGATCTCGTGCATCTGATGTCAGACCAAGGATCAGGTGGTCACTCAGGTTGCAGTTTCTGTCCCTGATGTCCCCTTCATGAAGGGGGAGGGGGATCAAGAGACCATGGAGGTTTTCCCATGATGGGATTTGTGAGATGCTCTAAACCACAAAGATTCTTCTGCAGGAAAATTGAGACCTGTTGGTTGACTCCAGGACTTCCCATACGAAATGATCCTGAGCAGGGCTTTAACAATGGATGGCTGGGCAGGCCACCTCTCATTCCAATTGTCTCCTAGTGACAAGACGGTTAGATCTGTTGGATCTGGGGGGGCAACCGAGAGGGCTGAGTTGAAATGGACTCTTCTGCGGATGGGTCCTAATGTGGTTTTGTGTCCATGGAGACCTTGGAATGAGGCGGGGGCACCAGAGCCCTGAACGTTTCTCCTAACCAGAGGCTTTGACACAGCTCCAATGTGCAAGTTTCCTATGTGGAGACGAGATTTGTTTCTGATAGGTGCCTCAAAAAAGAGCCATATGCTGGTATTGGAATCCAGGCCTCTGAGAAGAGATGCCTGGAAACCAAACCAAAGGATCCGATTAGGGCCTAGGAGCATGTTTGTTCCAATTTACCTCTGGGGACATCTCTCTGTGGGTCTGAGTGCAGGTAGGTGGCCTGTTTGTCCTGGGCAGCCAGCACTATTGGGATGGCCTCGGGCACTTTGGAGGTTTATCCTATTTGTAGGGTTGTGGCAGTGGAATGGGCAGAATTCCCTTGGAGAAGGCAGGCACAGCCCTCAGGTTTGGCTCCAGGGGCCTGAGCCTATAGGGTGAGTGGGACAGTTGTCTGGAAACACAAACTCAGCTTAGGTTTTGGGTCGTAGGTATGGCAGGACTGATCTACAGACCATGAGGAGAACTCTTCAGGATATGAACAAAGAGGGATTGTGAGGTGCTTGCTCAGGCTTTTGTCTCTGGATTTTGTGTCACTGATGGCCGTGGAATGTCCGAGTGGCCTCATGGGCAATGGATGAGTCTTCCTCTCTGGGGATTTGGCCCAATCTCAAGAGTTTGGGGTCATTCTGTGGGATCGGAGGAGTCCGTTTTGCTTTTTTTACCTCAGGTATCCCACCAACAGAGGAATTCCAGAGTAGATCCCTTGGGTGGGGTGACCAGACAACCACAAATCTGGTTTAAAACTGGGGCTTAGGGACATGGCAAGCCCATTATGACATCTAATGGTCCAGCCACTGAGAGGACTTACTAGAGGACAGGACTCATGCTGAGGGTCACAATGCATGTTTATGCCCTGGTAGCACTCAAGCATGGGCGGGGCCTCATGGTGAACTTTGGTTTCTCCTACACTGAACATGGGCAACATGCCAAGCACAAGGTTTCTCGCCATGGGTAAGGAGGAGTTCTGATTTCTGCATCACATTCACACCTTGGCAGAGTTTGGGGTTAAGGTCTAAGTTCTGAAGCCTGAAAAGCTAGGTTAGGAAGAGATGACGACCTAAGGCCATGGCAGGTCCAATGTGCTCAGTGTGTGGTCAGCTGTCTGGGTGTTGGGCAGGAAGTCCGGGCTCAGGCTGTGTCATTAGTGCCCAGGTTAGACTATGTAATTTGGGTACAGTAGAGTGCCGTGTAGGTCTATCCTCATTTGGGGTGTCAGGGAAGCTACATAGGGCAACATTTTTCTTCTGTTTGGCAGGCAGAGTGCTGCATTGTGGGTCCAGAATTGCCAACTTGAGGACTTGGGGGCCAGGAGTGTGAGGACGGAAGTGTGAGAACAAAAACTAGACATAGGTTTCAGGGCGAGGGCAAGGCAGGCACACTCTGCAGAGTTGAATCGAGATCTCGTGCATCAGAAGTCAGGGCGAGGATCAGACTTTGGCTCAGGTTGGAGATCCTGTCCGTGATTTCCCCTTGTTAAGGGGTGGGGCATTACAAAGCCATCGAGGTTTTCCCAAGTTGAGTGCTGTGAGATGCTCTCAAATGCAAGGATTCCTTCTCCAGGAGATTTGAGACCTGTTGGATGGCTCCAGGATGTCCCATACGGAACAACGCCAGAGCAGCGTTCTAAGAATGGATGCCTGGGCATCCCGCTTCGCATTCCAATTGTCTCCTAGCGACTAGACAGGTTCAATCTGCTGGCTCTGGGGGAGCAACCAAGGGGGCTGAGTTGCAATGGAATCTCCTGTGGCTGGGTCCTAATGTGGGTTTGTGTCCATGGATACCTTGAAATGGGGAGGGGGCACCTGGGCCCTGAAGGAATCTCCTAACCGGAGATTTTGAGACATCTCCAAAGAGCAAATTTCCCATGTGGAGGCAAGATTTGTTCTAATTGGTGCCTCAGGAAACCCCCATATGCTGGTATTGGACTCCAGGCCTCTAGGAGAGACACCTGGAAACCAAAGGAATGGATCCGAATAGGGCCTAGAAGCCCGTCCAATTCTATCTTCTTCTCTGGTGATATCTGTCTATGGTATGAATGAAGGTAGTTGCTCAGCTGGTGTCAGCACCCCCTGTTTGTATGGGCAGCCTACACTATTGGGATGGCCTCGGGGACTTTGGAGGTTTCTCATAATTTGTACGATTATGGACAATGGAGTGGGCAGGCACAGACCTGATGTGTGGCTCCAGGGGTCCCAGCCTGGAGGGTGTGTGGGCCAGGACTGTGGGGACAAATGTCTGAAAACACAAACTCAACATAGGTTTCGGGTCGTAGGTATGGCAGGCCCGATCTACAGACCGTGAGGAGAACTCTCCGGGATATGAAGAAAGAGCGAGTGTGAGGTGCTTATTCAGGCTTTTGTCTCTGGATTTTGTGTCAACAATGGCCGTGGAATGTCGGGGAGACCTCATGGGCAATGTACGAGTCTTCCTCTCTCTGGATTTGGCCCTATCCCAATTGTTTTGGGTCAATATGTTATATGGGAGGAGTCCATTTAGTTTTGTTACCTCAGGTGTCCCACAAAAAGAGGGATTCCAGAGCAGAGCCCTGGGAAGGGGTGTATGAACAACCTGAACTATGGTTAAAAATTGGGGCCTAGGGGCATGGCAAGCCCAATATGCCTTCTAATGGTCCAGCCCCTGAGAGGACTTCCTTAAGGACAGAACTCACGCTGAGTGTCATAATGCGTGTTTATGCCCTCTGGCACTCGAGCATGAGCGGGGACTCATGGGGCACGCTGGTCTCTCCTACACTGAACATGGGACAACATGCCAACCACGAGGTATCTTGCCATGGGGAAGTACTAGTTCTGATTTATGCATCTCATTCACCCCTGGGCAGTGATTGGAAATAAGGTCTAGGTTCTGAAGCCTGAAAACCGAGGTTGGGAAGAGATGGCGAACTAAGGCCAAGGACTGTCCAATGTGCTCAGTGTGTGGCCAGCTGGCTGGGTGTGGGTATGGAGGTCCATGCTCAGGCTGTGTCAGAAACGGCATTCGTGCCCAGGGAAGCCTGTATAATTGGGGTACAGTCAAGTGGTGTGCAGTTTGATCCTCATTTGGGGTTTCTGGTTAGCCCCAGAGGGCAATGTTTTTCTTCTGGAGGGCAGGCAGAGTGCTGCATTGTAGTTCTGGAACTGCCAAACTGGAGGGCTTGTGGGCCAGGAGTGTGAGGACAGAAGTCTGAAAACACAAGCTAGGCTTAGGTTTCTGGGCAAGGGCACGGCAGGCACACTCTGCAGAGCTGAATTGAGATATCGTGCATCTGATGTCAGGCCGAAGATCAGATGATTGCTCAGGTTGAAGTTTCTGTCGCTGATGGCCCCTTCATGAACGGGGAGGTGATCACGAGGCCATGTAGGTTTTCCCATGATGGGAGTTTTGAGATGTTCCAAACCTAAAAGATTCTTCTGCCGGACCACTGAGACCTGTTGGTTGGCTCCAGGACTTCCCATTCGGAATGATTCCGAGCTGGGTTCTAAGCATGGATGGCTGGGCAGGCCCACCTCTCATTCCAATTGTCTCCTAGCGACAAGAGATGTTAGATCTGCTGGATCGGGGGGAGCAACCGAGTGGGCTGATTTGAAATGGACTGTTTTGCAGATGGGTCCTAATGTGCGTTTGTGTCCATGGAGACCTTGGAATGAGGCGGCGGCACCGGGGCCCTGAAGGCTTCTCCTAACCAGAGGCTTTGACACAGCTCCAACGTGCAAGTTTCCCATGTGGAGACAAGATTTGTTCTGATGGGTGCCTCAAGAAAGAGCCATATGCTGGTATTGGAATCCAGGCCTCTGAGGAGAGATGCCTTGAAACCAAAACAATGGTTCCGATTGGGGCCTAGGGGCCTGTTCGTTCCACATTATCTCTGGGGATATCTGTCTACAGGTCTGAGTGCAGGTAGGTGCTCAGATGGGCTCAGATTGCCCCTGTTTGTCCTGGGCAACCACCACTATTGGGATGGCCTCGGGGACTTTGGAGCTTTATCCTATTTGTAGGGTTGTGGTCAATGGAATGGGAAGAATTCTCTTGGAGAGGGCAGGTACAGCCCTGTCTCCAGGGGCCTGAGGCTGTAGGGTGTGAGGGCCAGCACTGTGGGGCCAGTTGTCTGAAGACACTAACTCGGCTTAAGTTTCAGGTCGTAGGTACGGCAGGACTGATCTACAGACCTTGAGGAGAACTCTTCGGGATATGAACAAAGGGCTAGTGGAGGCGCTTGCTCAGGCTTTTGTCTCTGCATATTGTGTCACCAATGGCCGTGGAATGTCCGAGTGACCTCATGGGCAATGGACAAGTTTTCCTCTCTGGGGATTTGGCACAATCGCAAGAGTTTGGGGTGATTCTGTGGGATGGGAGAAGTCCGTTTTGTTTTCTTACCTCAGGTGTCCCCCCAGCAGAGGGATTCCAGAGCAGTTTCCTTGGGAGGGGTAACTGGACAACCAGAAATCTGGTTAAAAATTGGGGCCTAGGGGCATGGCATGCACAATATGCCTTCAAATGGTCCAGCCACTGAGAGGCCTTCCTTGAGGACAGAGCTCACGCTGAGGGTCACGATGCGTGTTTATGCCTTCGTGGAGCTCAAGCATCAGTGGGGACTCATGGTGCACGCTGGTCTCTCCTACACTGAACGTTAGACAACATGCCAATGACATGGTTTCTTAGCTTGGGGAAATAGTAGTTCTGATTTCTGCATCTCTTTCACCCTTGGGCAGTGATTGGCGATAAGGTCTAGGTTGTGAAGTCTGAAAACTGAGGTTGGGAAGAGATGACGATTTAAGGCCATGTCAGGTCCGATGTGCTCAGTGTGGAGCCAGCTGTCTGGGTGTCGGTCAGGAGGGTCAGGCTCAGACTGTGTCAGACAGAGTATTAGTGCCCAGGGTAGATTGTAAAATTGGGGTACAGTCAAGTGCTATGCAGGTTGATCCTCATTTGGCATTTCTGGGTAGCCCCAAGGGCAACATTTTTCTTCTGGAGGGCAGGCAGAGTGCTGCATTGTGGCTCCGGAATTCCCAAACTGGATGCCTTGTGGGCGAGGAGTGTGAGCACGGAAGTCAGAGAATACATGTTAGGCATAGGTTTCAGGGCGAGGGCATGGCAGGCACCCTCTGCAGATCTGAATCGGGTTTTCATCCATCTGAATCAGGGTGAAGTTTAGACCTAGGCTCTGGTTGGAGTTTCTGTCCATTATGTCCCCTTCATGAAAGGGCCAGCATTTCGGGGCCACGGATGTTTACCCACGATGTGAGTTGTGAGATGCTCCAAACCAAAACGATTCCTTCTGATCGACAATTGAGACCTGTTGGATCGCTCCAGGACGTCCCACACGGAATGACGCCAGAGCAGGGATCTAAGGATGGATGCCTGTGCAGCCCGCCTCACATTGTAATTGTCTCCTATCGAATAGATAGGTTTGATATGCTGGCTCTGGAGAAGCAACCGAGGGGGCTGAGTTGAAATGGACTCTCCTGTGGATGGGTCCTAATGGGTTTGTGTCCATGGAGACCATGGAATGGGGCAGTGGCACTCGGGCCCTGAAGGGTTCTCCTAACCGGAGGTTTTGGGAAATCTCCAAAGGACAAGTTTCCCATGTGGTGACGAGATTTGTTCTGATTGGTGCCTCAGGAAACCCCCATGTGCTGATATTGGAAACCAGGCCTCTGAGGAGAGATACCTGGAAATCAAGGCAATGGATCCGATTAGGGCCTAAGGGCCTATCTGGTTCAATCTTCTCCTCTGGGGACATCCATCTATCGTATGAGTGGAGGTAGATGTTCAGCTGGTGTCAGACCGCCCTTGTTTGTCCCGGGTGGCCTACACTATTAGGATGGCCTCAGACACTTTGGAGGAGTCTCCTTATTTGTGCGATTGTGGACAATGGAATGGGCAGAATTCCAGTGAAGTGGGCATAGGCACAGACCTGATGTGTGGCTCCAGGGGCCCCAGCCTGAAGGGGGTGTGGGCCAGGACTGTGGGGACAGAAGTCTGAAAACACAAACTTGGCTTAGGTTTGGGGAAGTAGGTATGGCAGGCACGATCTACAGACCATGAGGAGAACTCTTCGGGATATGAAGAAAGAGTGAGTGTGAGGTGCTTATTCAGGCATTGTCTCTGGATTTTGTGTCAACGATGGTCCTGGAATGTCGGTTAGTCTCAAGGGCCTTGGACGAGTGTCCCTCTGTGGAGATTTGGCTTGATCCCAAGAGTCTGGGCTCATTTTGTGAGATGGTTTGTTTGTTGTTGTTGTTGTTTTTTAACCTTTGTTGTCTCACCAAAGTTGGATTTTAGAACAGAGCCCTGGGAAGGGGCGACTTGACAGCCGAACTCCGATTAAGGATGGGGCCTAGGGGCATGACAAGTGGCCTCTTGGTCCAGCCACTGAGAGGCCTTACTTGAGAACAGGGCTCAGGCTGAGGGTCACACTGCGTGTTTGTGCTGAACGCTGCCGTCAAGCATGGGAGGGGCCTCATGGGCCACGCTGGTTTCTCCCACACTGAATGTTGGACAACATGACATCCACAATATTTCTTGCCATGGTGAAGGGTGAGTTCTAATTTCTACACCATGTTCACCCCTGGGCAATGATGGGAGATAAGGTCTAGGTTCTGAAGCCTAAAAAACGAGGTTGTGAAGAGATGAGGACCTATGGCCATGGCATGTCTAATGTGCTCAGTGTGCGGCCAGCTGTCTGTGTGTCTGTCGGGAGTTCCAGGCTCAGGCTGTTTCCGACAGGGCATTAGTGCCCAGGGATAGACTGTATAATTGGGGTAGAATCTAGTGGCGTGCTGGTTGATAGTCACTTGGCATTTCTGGGTAGCCCCAGAGGATAACATTTTTCTTCTGGAGGGAAGGCAGAGTGCTGCACTGTGGCTCCAGTACTGCCAAACTAGAGTACTTGAGGGCCAGGAGTGTGAGGACAGAAGTTTGAGAACACAAGCTAGGCTTAGGTTTATGGGCGAGGGCACAGAAGGCACCCTCTGTAGAGCTGAATCGAGATCTCATGCATCTGAAGTCAGGGTGAGGATCAGATGTTGGCTCAGTTTGGTGTTTCTGTCCATGATGGCCCCTTCAAGAAGGGGGGAGAGCACCACGAGGCCATGGAATTTTTCCCATGATGGGACCTGTAAGATGCTCCAAACAGCAAGGATTCCTTCTGTGGGTCAATTGAGACCTGTTGGAATGCTCTAGGATGTCCCATACGGAATGACTCCAGAACACGGTTCTAAGGATGGATGCCTGGGAAGCCCGCCTTGCATTCCAATTGTCTCCTAGTGACAAGACAGTTTCGATCTGCTGGCTCAGAGGGAGCAACAGAGGGAGCTGAGTTGAAATGGACTCTCCTGCGGATGGGTCCGAATGTGGGTTGGGTCCATGGAGACATTGGAATGGGGAGAATTTCCTTCTAGGGACAGGAGATGTTCTGTTGTGTGACTCAGAGAACAGATGTTGTAACATTAGTTGGTTTTATAGAACAGCCATCTGAGGACAGATGCCTGAAACCTATTCTTGGTTTCCAATGATGTCCTAGGGGCATGTCGTGTTCAATTTTCTGACTTAGGATCATTGACTTTGGTTTCTGCCTGGATGTAGGTGATCAGGGTGTTTCAGACTGTGCATTTGCATCCAGAACCACTTCCAATACTGTGGTGGTATCAGGAGCCTTGGAGGTTTCTCTTAATCTGCAGGGTTTTGGCAAATGTGATGGTCAAGTTTCCTTGGGGATGGCAGGCTCAGTTCTGTGGTGTGGCACCAGAGACCCCATCCTGCAGGACATGTGAGGCATGGTTTTGGGAGAGAAGTCTGCAAACGAAAACTAGGCTTAGGTTTAGTGGCACAGTGATCGCAGCCCAATGCGTCGACCTGGAGGGAAGCTCATCAGAAACTGTAACTAGGGTGACTCGATGACGGTAGCACAGCCTTTTCTATCAGCCTTGAGTGTCCAGGACGACCTCGGAATGGAGGTGTGGTCTCATGGGTCCATGGGAGATTTTTCCTCTCTAAGCATCCTGGTGGTTCCCAATTGTTTGGTGGCTCTTTCGGGGAAGGGAAGAGTGCTGTTTTTCATCTTGAGATGCCACAAAACAGGGATTCCAGAGACGGCCTCTGCCTTTGGGCACGAAGAAATAACCACCAAGGGATAGGATTTGAGCCGTGGGATGTACCGGGCCTGCAATGTGGGATCCTGGTGGTGCAATAGAGAGGGATTTTTTGAAAGCATGCTCAGGCTGAAGGTCACAGTGCCTGTTTGTTCTTAGGGCACGGCTCAGGAGTGGGCATGTTCTCATTGCCCATGCAGCTGGCTCCCTCTATTAGGGTTGGAAAACCATCCCAACAGCTAGGTTTCCTGCCATGGGTAAGGAGCAGTTCTCTATTGGACTTCAGGTTTCCCCATTGGAAGGGATTCCAGCAAAGGTCTGGAGACAGATGCCCGAATATCAAGGATGTGGAGAGAGGACAGATTTGGTCATGACGAGTCTCACATGCTGGATATGGGCCCCGCTTTCTGGGTGGCTGACACGAGGTTGAGTGTCAGGCTCTGTCAGACACAGCACTAGTGGCCAGGGCAGCCTATAAATCGGGGATCCTCGAGGGCCGAGCAGATGATCCTCATGTGGGGTTGCTGGTCAGTCTTACCAGGCACTTCTTCTTTCTATGGGGAAGGCAGAATGCTGCATTGTGGCTCTAGAATTCCCTATCAAGAGGGCTTGGGGACTAGTAGGGTGAGGATGGAATTGTAAACACCAGTTACGGTTAAATTCAGTGCCAAGCAGAAGACAGTTCCAGTGTGCAGTGGCTTATTCGAGATATCCAGCACCTGAGTAAGGGCAGATGTCAGATGTTTGCTCACACTGGAGTTTGTGTCTATGATTGCCGATGAATGGAGGGTTGTCTCAAGAGGCTATGGAGGATTACCCATGCTTAGGATTGTGAGATGATCCAAACAACAAGGTTTCCTTCTACTGCACAGGTGGAGTCTGGTTTGTTTGCTCCTGGGTCGCCCATGTGGAAAGTTTGGGTAGCAGAGCTCTCCCGCATGGATGCCTGTAAAGCACACGTCCAATGAACATTGCAGCTGATGAACATGACAGTTTAATTCTGGTAGCTCTGGGGCCAAGTGCCAAGGCCTTGAGTTGACATGGAATCTCTTACAGATGGGTCCCAATGCTGGTCTGTTACCATGGTGATCTTAGAATGTGTTGGTGGCTAAAGTGCCATGCAGGATACTCCTACCCTGAGTGTTTGGCACAGGTCAAAGTGCACAGTTTTCTTCTTGGGACAGGAGATGTTCTGTTGTGTGGGTCAGGGTCCACATGTTGTATCCTTACTTGTTATTCCAGAATAGGCCTCTGAGGAAAGATGCCTGAAGCCTAATCTATGGTTCCAAGTATGTCCTAGGGGCATGCCAGGTTCAATTATCTGACTCAGGATCATTGCCTTGGGTGTCTGCCTGGATGTAGGTGATCAGGGTGTTTCAGACTTTGTGTTTGCATCCAGAGCGGCTTCCTATATTGGGGTGGGATCAGGGTCGTTTGAGGTTTCTCCTAATCTGGAAGGTTTGGGCAAATGTGATGGGCAAAGTTTCCTTGGGGATGGCAGGCACAGTTCTGTGGTGTGGCTCCAGAGACCCCATCCTGGAGGACATGTGAGCCATGGTTGTGGGAGAGAAGTCTACAAATGAAAACTAGGTTTAGGCTTAGTGGTGTGGTGATCACAGTCCAATGAGTCGACCTGAAGGGCAGCTCGTCAGGAACTGTAATTAGGGTGACTCAATGGCGGTAGAATAGCCTTTTCTATCAGCATTGTGTTTCCAGGATGGCCTTAGAATGCAGGTGTGGTCTCATGGGTCCATGTGAGATTTTTCCTCTCTAAGGATCCTGGTGGATCCCCATACTTTGGTGGCTTTTTCGGGGAAGGGAAGAGTGGGGTTTTCCATCTTGGGGTGCTGCAAAACAGGGATACCAGAGACGGGCTCTGGGTCTGGGAACCAAGAAATTCCCACCAAGTGTTAGGATTTGGGCCAAGGGGCCTACCAGGCCTGCAGTGAAGGATGCTGGTGGTGCAACTGAGAAGGCTTGTTTGAAAGCATGCTTATGCTGAGGGTCACAATGCCTGTTTGTTCCCAGGACACCCGTCAGGAGCGGGAATGGTCTCATTGCCAATGCAGCTGACTCCCTCTCTGAAGGTCGGCCCCACCTGCTAGATATAGGTCCCGCTCTCTGGGTGGCTGACATTAGGTCAGGCCTCAGCCTCTGTCAGACAGATAAATCAGGGTTCCCTCGAGGGCCAAGCAGATTGATCCTCATGTGGGTTTTCTGGGCAAACTCTCCAGGCATTTCTTATTTCTATAAGGATGGCAGAATGCTGCGTTTAGGCTCTAGAATTCCTTATCAAGAGACCTTGGGGACAAATAGGGTGAGGATGGAATTGTAATCACTAGCTAGGGTTCAATTCAGTGCCAAGCAAAAGGCAGTTCCAGTGTGCAGTGGCTGATTCAAATATCCAGCACCTGAGGAAAGGTGGATGTCTGATATTTGCTCACACTGGAGTTTGTGTCTATTATGACTGACAAATGGAGGGGTGGCATCAAGAAGCCATGGAGGATTTCCCACTCTGAGGCTTGTAAGATGCTCCAAACAACAAGGTTTCCTACCACTGGACAGGTGGAGTCTGGTTTGTTTGCTCAAGTTTTCCCATGTGGAAAGTTTAGGAATCAGAGCTCTCCTGCATGGATGCCTGAAAAGCACACCTCAATTGACGATTGCAGCTGAGGAACATGGCAGGTTCTTTCTGGTGACTGTGGGGCGAAGTTTAAAGGCCTTGATTTGACATGGAATTTCTTGCAGATGGGCCACAATACGCGTTTGTTACCAGGGATATCTTAGAATGTGCTGGTGCCTAACGTTACGTGCAAGATTCTCCTACACTCAGGGATTGGAACAGGTCGAAGAGCTTGGTTTCCTTCTGGTGACAGGAGATTTTCTGTTTTGTGGCTCAGGGACCACATGTTGCAACATAAATAGGTATTCAGAACAGGTCCCTGAGGGCAGGTGTTTGAAAACTCAATCTAGGGTTCCAATGAAATCCTAGGGGTATGTCAGGTTCAATCTTCTGACTCAGGACCATTGACTTGGCTGTCTGTCTGGGTGGAGCTCTTCAGGTTGTTTCAGACTGCACATTTGCGTCCAGAGTGGCTGCTGATATTGGGATGGGCTCAGGTGCCTTTCAGATTTCTCCTAATCTGTAAGATTTGGGAAACTGTGATGGGTACATTTTCCTTGGGGATGGCAGGCCCAGTCCTGTGGTGTGCCTCAAGAGACCCCATCCTGGAGAACATGTAAGCCATGGTTTTGGGAGAGAAGTCTGCAAACACAAATTTTGGTTCGGGTTATTCGCAAGGAGATTGCAGGCCCAGTGCATAGACCTGGAGGACAGAACATCAGAAACTGTAATTAGGGTTAGTGGAAGGTGGTAACATAGGCTTTTCTATCCAGATTGTGTGTCCAGAATGGCTTCAGAATGCAGGTGTAGTCTCATGGGTCCATGGAAGACTTTTCCTCTCTAAGGACCCTGGCGGCTACCCATAGTTTGGTAGCTTTTTCGGGGAAGGTAAGATTGCTGTTTTCCATCTTAGAGGTGCCCCAAAACAGGGATTCCAGAGATGGGCCCTGGGTCTGGGCGCCTATAAAATCCAACAGAGATTTAGAATTTGGGCCTAGGGGCATACCAGGCCTGCAATGCGGGAACTTTGTGGTGGAACTGAGAGGACTTGTTTGAAAGCATACTCAGGCTGTGGGTCACAATGCCTGCTTATGCCCAGGGCAGCCCTCATGAGTGGGCGTGGTCACATTGGCCATGCACCAGGCTCCCACTTTGAGGGTTGGACACCCATCCCAACAGCCAGGTTCCTGCCTTGGGGAAGGAGTAGTATTCTATTGTGCTTCAGGTTCCCCCACTGGAAGGATTCCAGCAACGTCTGGTGAAAGAAGCCAGAATACCAAGGATGGGTAGAGATGATGGACTTGTGCCATGGCCAGTCCTACATGCTAGATATGGGGCCCACTCCCTCAGTGGCTGACACTATGTCTGGGCTCAGGCTCTGTCAGAAACAGCACTAGTGGCCAGAGCAGCCTACAAATCGATGTTCCCTCGAGAGCCGAGCCGATTGATCCTCTTGTGGGGATTCTGGGCAGACTCAGCAGGCACTTCTTCTTTCTATGGGGAAGGTAGAATGTTGCATTGTGGCTCCAGAATTCAATATCAAGAGGCCTTGGGAAACAGTATGGTGAGGATGGAATTGTAAACACAAGCTACTGTACAAGCAGAAGGCAGTTCAAATGTGAAGCATCTTTTTCGAGATATCCAGCACCTGAGTAAGGGCAAATGTCAGATGTTTGCTCACACTAGAGTTTGTGTCTTGATGATGGACAAAATGAGGGGTGGCGTCAAGAGGCCATGGGGGATTTCCCACATTCAGGCTTGTGAGATGCTCCAAATAGCAAGGTTTCCTTCTACTGGAATGGTGGAGCCTGGATTCTTTGCTTACAGGTTCCTCCATTTGGAAAGTTTGGGTAGTAGAGCTCTCCCGTATGGATGCCTAGACAGCACACCTCCATTGAGCATTGCAGCTGAGGAATAAGGCAGGTTCATTCTGGTGCCTCTGCGGTGAAGGACTAAGTCCTTGAGCTGACATGGAATCTTTTGCAGATGGGCCACAATGCTGGTTTGTTACCAGTCAGATCTTAGAATGTGCTGGTGGCTAAGGTGCCATTCAGGATTCTCCAACCCTGAGGAATTGGTACATGTTGAAGAGCACAGTTTCCTTCTCAGGACAGGAGATGTTCTGTTGTGAGGCTTAGGGACCACAATTATCATAAGTTGGTATTCCAGAACAGGTCCCTGAGGACAGATGCCTGAAAACCTAATCTAGGGCTCCAATGAGGTCGTACGGGCATGACAGCTTCAATTTTCTGACTCAGGACCTTTGACATGGCTGTCTGACTGGATGTAGGTGATCAGGGTGTTTCAGACTGCAAGTTTGCACCAGAGCGACCACCAATATACAGGGAGGCTCAGGGTATTTGCAGGTTTCTCCTAATCTAGAAGGTTTGGGAAACTGTGACAGGCACAGTTTCCTTGAGGATGGCAGGCACAGTCCTGTGTTGTGGCTCCAAATGCCCCATTCTTGGTGGCATGAGAGCCATGGTTTTGGGAGAGAATTCTGAAAACTGAAATTCGGGTTAGGGTTAGTGGGGAAGCGAATAGTCACAATGCATAGACCTAGAGGGCAGCACATCAGGAACTGAAAATAGGGTGAATAGAAGGCAGTAGCACAGTTTTTTCTCTCTGGATTGTGTGTCCAAGAAAACCTTGGAATGCAGGTGTGGTCTCATGGGTCCATGGGAAAATTTTCCTCTCTAAGGATCCTGGTGGTTCTCCATAGTTTGGTACGTTTTTCAGGGAAAGAAAGAGTGCCGTTTTACATCTTAGGGGTGCCCCAATACAGAGATTCCAGAGGTGGGCTCTGGGTCTGGGTGCCTGGAAAATCCCACAAAAGGTTAGGATTTGGACCTAGGGGCATACCTGACCTGCTTGCGGGATCCTGGTGGTGCCACTGTGAGGGCTTATTTGAAAGCATTCTCAGGCTGAGGGTCACAAAGACTGTTTGTGACCAGGGCAGCCTTCAGGAGTGGGCGTGGTCTCATTGGCCATGCAGCTGGCTCCTACTCTGAGTTTGGACACCAATCCCAACAGCCAGTTTTGTGCCATCTGGAAGAAGGATTTCTCTATGTGCTCCCGGTTCCCTTAGTGGCAGGTTTGTTAGATGCTCCAAACAGCAAGGTTTAATTTCACTGATCATGTGGAGTCTGATTTTTTTTCCTTTTTTTTTTTCTCCAGGGCCCCCCATGTGAAAAGTTTGAGTAGCAAATCTCTCCCTCATGGATGCCTGGAAAGCACACCTCCATTGACGATTGCAGCTGAGGAACATGGCAGGTTCATTTTGGTCGCTCTGGGTGAAGTACCAAGGCCTTAATTTGACAGGGAATCTATTACAGATGGGCAACAATGCTGGTTTGTTACCAGGGAGATCTTGGAATGTGCTGGTGGCTAAAGTGCCTTGCAGGATTCTCCTACCCTGAGGGTTTGGCACGGGTCTAAGATCACTTTATCCTTCTGGGGACAGGATTCGTTTTATTGTGTGGTTCACGGACCACATGTTGTATCCTAAGTTGGTATTCCAGAACAGGCCCCTGAGGACAGATGCCTGAAAACCTAATGTTGCATTCCAATGAGGTCCTAGGAGCATGTCAGTTTCAATCATCTGACTCAGGACCATTGACTTGGCCTTTTGCCTTGATGTAGGTGATCAGGGTGTTTCAGACTGTGCATTTGACCCAGATCGGCGGCCAATATTGGGGTGGGCTCAGGGGCATTAAAGTTTCTCTTACTCTGGAAAACTGTGACGGGCACAGTTGCCTTGAGGATGGCAGTCACAGTCCTGTGGTGTGACTGCAGAGACCCCATGCTGGAGGGCATGTGATCGGTGGTGTTGGGAGGAGAGCTGCTAATTCAAATACGGGTGTGGGTTAGTGGTGATGTGATTGCAGGCCCAGTGCATAGACCAAGAGGGGAGGATGTCAGGAACAATAATTAGCATGAATAGAAGGCGGTAGCGCAGGCTTTTCTATCTGGATTGTGTGTCCAGGATAGACTCCAAATGCAGGTGTGGTCTCATGGGTCCATGCAGACTTTTCCAGCAAAGGCCTGGGGACAGGTGTCTGAATACCAAGGTTGAGTAGAGTTGATATACTTGGGCCCTGGCTGGTCTCACATGCCAGATATGGTGCCCTCTCTCTGGGTGGCTGACACGAGGTTGGGGCTCAGGCTCTGTCAGACACACCACTAGTGGCCAAGGTAACCTGTAAATCGAGGCAGCCTTTAAATCCCTCGATGGTCGAGCAGATTGATCCACATTTGGCGTTTCTGGGCAGACTCACCAGGCACTTCTTCTTTCTATGGGGAAGGCAGAATGCTGCATTTTGGCTTGAGAATTCCCTACCAAGAGGGATTTGGGTCCATGGAGGTGAGGATGGAATTGTAAACCCAAGCACAGTTAAATTCAGTGCCACGCAAAAGGCAGTTCTAGTGTGCAGCAGCTTATTCGAGATATTCATCACCTGAGTAGGGACGATGTCAGAGTTTTGCTCACACTGGAGTTTGTGTCTATGATGACCAACAAATGGAAGGGTGGCGTCAAGAGGGCATGGAGGATTTCGCTCACTGGGGCTTAGGAGATGCTCCAAACAGTAAGGTTTCATTCTACTAGACAGGTGGAGACTGGTTTGTTTTCTCCAGTGTCCTCCATGTGGAAAGTTTCGGTAGCAGAGCAGTTCCGCAAGGATGTGTGGAAAGCATATATCCAATGACCATTGCAGCTGAGGAACATGGCAGGTTCATTCTGGTGGCTATGGCGTGAAGTATCAAGGCCTTGAGTTGACATGGCATCTCTTGCAGAACGGTCTCAATGCTAATTTGTTACCAGGGAGATCTTAGAATGTGCTGGTCGCTAAAGGGGCCATGCAGGATTCTACCAACCTGAGTGTTTGACACAGGTCGAAGAGCATGGTCTCCTTCTGGGGACAGGAGAAATTCTGTTGTTTGGCTCAGGGAACACATGTTGTATTATAAGTTGGTTTCCCAGAACAGGCCTCTGAGGACAGATGCCTGAAAACCTAATCTAGGGTTTCAATGAGGTCCTATGGGCATGTCAGTTTCAATCTTCTGTGTCAGGACCATTGATTTGTGTGTCTGCCTGGATGGAGGTGATCAGGGTGCTTCAGACTGGGCTTTTGCATCCAGAGCTGTCTTCCATATTGGGGTGAGCTCAGGGGCCCTTCAGGTTTATCCTAATCTAGAGAGTTTGGGCAACTGTGATAGGAACAGTTTCCTTGGGAATGACAGGCACAGTCCTGTGCTGTGGCTCCAGAGACCCCATTCTCGAGGATATGTGAGCCATGGTTTAGAAGTCTGCAAAACCAAATTGGGTTATGTTTAGTGGCAAGGTGCTTGCAGGCCCAATGTATAAACCTGAAGGGCAGCTTATCAGGAAATGTAATTATGGTGACTGGAAGGAAGTATCACAGACTTTTTTTATCGGGATTGTGTGTCGAGGATGGCCTCAGAATGCATGTGTGGTCTCATAAGTCCATGAGAGATTTTTTCCTCTCTAAGGTTCCTGGTGGCTCCCCATAGTTTGACGGCTTTTTCAGAGAAGGGAAGAATGCTGTTTTCCATCTTAGGCATGCCCCAAAACATCCATTCCAGAGCCAGGCTCTGGGTCTGGGGGCCTGAAAATTCCCACCAAGTGTTATGATTTGGGCCTAGGGACATTCCAGGCCTGCAATGCGGGATCCCGGTGGTGCAACTGAGAGGCCCTGTTTGAAAGCATGCTCAGGCTGAGGGTCACAATGCCTGTTTGTGCCCAGGGCTGCCCTCAGGATTGAGTGTGGTCTCATTGGCCATGCAGCTGGCTCCCACTCTGAGTGTTGGACACCAATCTCAACAGACAGGTTCCTGCCATCTGGAAGAAGGAGTTCTCTAAGGTGCTTAAGGTTCCCCTGTAAGGGTCTGGTTGGCCAGAGGGAGTCATTTTGTGTTTATGTAGTGAACTTAGATTGACCCTATGCAGTAAACTTAGATTGACCCCACCCTTCCCCGAAGAACTTACTTGCAAAGCCTAGATACAAGGCCGGTTTAGGACAGGTGTAGACATGCAATCAGACACGCATATATCTACTGGGGTAAATTGAAGTACAATTGGGCACCCGTGTGTTACCTAGCATTTTTTTTTCTGTGTGTGGTGATTTAGGATGACTGTGCAGGGTTCTCTGTGTATTGCAATCTCATTGGCCACGTGTGTATAGCCCGGCTAAATACTTCTATAAAAGTTAGTCTGTGCGGGGTTGCCTCTTTGCAAGAGACAGTCCTGACCAGTCACTTTGATTATCAATGCTGGCGTGAAATAAAGCTTTCCTTGACCTTCATTTTGTATCAGTCTCGCTCCTTTGATTATGGACCCTAACATTGGAGGGGGCACCCGGATTCAAACGAAGAGAACTGAGCCAGCATTGGAATTTTTGGAAAAATCCTCCAGAAGTAAGATCACAAGATCCAATCTGCCTGTTTGGATAGAGCTCCAGGGTATGTCCCACCAGGGAGAATATGGATGCAGCCATGCCCCCTAGGCTGGAGTGTATGCGGGGATGCCCGATCCCTCTGTTGGTAGATCGATGGGGGGGTTCGAGTACCCCGGGCTGTTGGGGGTTTCGAGTACCCTTAGGCTATCACCGGGGTGTTCGAGTCCCCCACTCAGTCAGGGGCCTGCTGGGGGGATTGAGTACCCCTAGGCAGTTGGGGGATTTGATTCCCCCTAGATGTCCATGGGGTTCGAGTCCCCCTAGATGGTCGGGGGTTCCAACCTCCCTTGGTGGTTGGGGGTTTCGAGTCTCCCTAGACGGCCAGGGTGTTAAAGTCCCCCTAGACGGTCAAGGTGTTCGAGTCCCCATGGGCGGCCGGGGGTGTTGAGTCCCTCAGACAGTCAGAGGGTTTGAGTCCCCCTGAAAGGTTGGGGGTTCGAGTCCCTGGGTGGTTCGGGGGTTCGAGTACCCCTAAGCGGTTGAGGGGTTTGAGTCCCCCTAGGTGGTCGGGGGATAAAGCCCCCACCAGTGGCAGGTTATGGGTAAGAATCCTTGGGCCTGCGGTTGTCTTTGCCTGGTCCTTTTGTTGTCTGTTGTGTTGTCTGTTATGATTGAAGGAATGGGGCAGAGTAAGGGAGTAAGAGAGTAAGGGGACTCTGACATCATCTCTCCATTCTTCATAATAGATGTAAGGCTTCTTGCTCACTCGTTTTGTGTGTTAAGGGCTAAACTGGAGTCAACTGGAGTTAGTCGAATGCCGGGTTAAGGTGCCCAATGCTGGCTCATTGGAGCCGGGCGTGGAATATCGTGCCTAGGGGGGCACTTTTGGTAAGCAGAACTGGCACTGCTGGATGAACCAGCCTCGAGACAGAGACTTTAAGGAATATTCCCAAGCAGCTGCAGAAACTCCCTTTGTTTTGGGGAATTCCTTGCCTTTTCTGGCCCAACGTTGACTGCATAGCCTCTCCCCCTTGCTGACGGGAGAGCATGGCATCTGACGTGGAGATGGCTATTTGTCTGTTTCAAGGTTTTAATGGGTAATTGTTAAAGTGGCTTCCGAAGTCTTTGGTAACCTGAAACTCTGAAGAGTTGCTTGAATGACAAATGGAATTACATTTGTTGGACATGTAGGTCTTAACCAAATGAGATAAAGTGCTAGAGTGTTGGCTGCTGGAACTGGGTTTGTGCTTTTGAAATCTGCTGGTGAACACATTCTGTGCTTAACTGATTGATAAATTTGCCATCTAAAGAATTCTGTTGTACTAACTCAAAATTGGTTTATATTTAGTCTTCAGTAGAGGTTCAGGGATTTCTAAGAGAACAAAATTCTGTTAAATGTAATTAAGACTGATGGAAATGAGAAAAGCAACTCTGTATGTAAAAAGTAGGAGATATGTAAAAGTTTGAATCTGAAAAGCGTCTGACTGTGTGAATGTGTCTGTATGGCTCCACTTCCGCTATGGAGTCTGAGTGAGCTGCACTCTGAGTTTGCGGGCATCATATGGCATAACGGTCATCTACTCCATGGAGTGTTCTAGTCCAGGGTATATACGGACAGACCTTAGCTAAGACGCTTCTATGTTCCCACGAGGGATGCGAGCAGGACAGCATCTGAAAGATCCCCCTCCCTTTATCTGCAGCATCATTCATGATGGGAGGGAAACCTAGAAAACTCATTATCTGCTTACTTAAAAGAAAAAGACACTGGTATAGAAAAGCTTGTTTTCTCTCTGTTTAAAAAGACAGAGTTTTCTTAAGTTAATTAATCTGTTATGGTTTTCTCTTTGCCTGCCCAGAAAATTCAGTTTCTATGTTTTGTTTTAATAGGTGTTTAACATCCCTAATTATATTTAGGCATGTGTTTTAAAACTTTCTAAGGTTTTAACAATTGTTGACAGGATTTAAACCAATGATAAACCTTGGGTTGCTTTTGGAAAATTGCCATGCATATCCTAAAGTTCAAATACGTTGATAGATCACCACTTGATATTGTGATTATGAAAATGTTACATGTCACAGAATTAACCTGATTTTCTTGCCAGTTACATTGTAAATTCTTATCTCACCAGCTCTTTACCATATCTGTTCTGAGTTTTTGTCATTTGTAATTGTTTTAATTCTCTTGTAAGATAAATTCCGTCTCAAAGAAAATTCATATGGGAGACTTTCAGGACAAATACAGGTCTTTGATATGTTGAAATTCTGGAACTGAAATGGGTAAGAATTTACAGAAGTAAAAGCTGCATTCGGACTAAACCAAAATTATTAACATGGGGCTAGGTGAACTGAAAGACTGTAATGTTGTATCTCTTGATGTTTTGTCTTATGTTTGCTCTTCCAGACTAGGGAAACTTATTCTTAAGTTATCTGAAATTTACAGAGAGAAAATGTAGTAATTTGTAATCAAATTAAGGTATTCAACTCTTTCTCTCTATCTGAACCCTCTGAAATCACATGGCCTAAGCAAGTATTCTTTCTTCCATTGCAATCAGTCATTTGCATAAGTTCTATAAGAATCTGTTCTCCTTGTAACAGGACACCATTGGAAACACTGGTTGTTTTATTTTAGCATGGCTTTGACTGGAATGCCATATTAGAAAAGACTCAGATATGACTAGACAGCTTAAAGGAACTAAGGTTGACTTTATAAAACCTGGAACCGTAAAGCCCTTTGGAACAGTTGGCCTGATAGCTTGCTTACAGAGTTCCCAGCAGCCTCACCGGGTGAGTAAAGTATGTTACTTCCTGGCAGGTGCAGGAACCTCAGGATTCTCTGGGGGCCTCAGGAAGAGGAATTCACCCAAATCGACAGGTATTGTAGGCATGTCTGATGGCAAGTATGTAACTTGACTTCTAGCCTGGAGAGGCTATCATAAGTTCAGCCTAGTGATTCCTTATGAGAAGTTCTAGCAGAGCAGATTCTGAAAGATTTATATTATCCCTCACTGTTCTTGCTGAGCTTATGTAAACAATTAGGCCAAGCTTGTTAAAACTGGACTCGTTTTTCAAAAAAATTAGTCCTGATTTGCCTATCTCTGAAAACGAGGGTTATTTTAGGGAGAAAAATATTTTAATAACACACCTTTATGGATGTTAATTTCTAGATTTGATTTCCTTTAAATGTTTGTTTAATTAAGCTAGACTACTTGAGGGAAGCGAATTTGCATGATAGCTCACTTAGATGATCTTGCTTTGTCAGTCAGTCACCCTAGATATAGGGAACTTCAGAAAGTTGAAGGATTTGAAGGGAAGAATCTGACTGAGTTTATGGGAATATCAGAAAAGGTGTTTAACAACAGGGATGCACAGGAAGACGAAAAACAGACAAAAAAAACGATTAAAGTTTTGGCATTACATGAGGCAGAGAGGAGATGGGTAGGGAATAGTAAATGGAAGGAAAAGCCTAAGCACAGAGAAGGCAGGCGGGAAGACTTAGCTTCAGATCAGTGTGCTTACTGTAAGGAAAGAGGACATTGGGCCAGGGAGTGCCCCAAAAGGAAGACAACCATGCTTGCCACCAGAGATTAAAGGGGTCATGGTTCGGAGCCCCTCCCCAAACCTCGGGTAAAAATTGAAGCAGAGGGGAAATCAGTTTATTTTTTTGGTGGACATGGGAGCCCAATTTTCATAAGTACTTAAACCTATTGAAAGACTACTTGGAGAGGATGTCTGGGTACAAGGAGCAAATGGCACAGAGAGACATAAATGGGCAACAGAAAGGACATTAAATTTTGCCTCGGGAAGAGTTAAATATCAATTTTTGGTCCTCCCTAATGTCCCATATAACTTGATGGGAAGAGATCTCCTCCACAAGTTAAGAGCTGGCATTCAGTTCTCAGAAGGAAGCATGACTGTAACCTTGAGGCAACCCACCGTGCAAGTGCTTATGGCAGCAGTAGATGAATACCTCCTTTACGAACCAGTCGCAAAACCAGAGGAAACAAAGTTGGAGGAGGCTTCTCCAAATCCTAGGAGGAGTTACCCGAGGTCTGGGCAGAAGGGAAGCCCACTGGCTTGGCCAAGGAACAACCTCCAGTGGTGGTACAATTAAAGGTGACAGCTATGGCTGTTTGCATTCAGCTGTACCCACCTTCCCCGTGAAGCAAATGAAGGAATCAGAAAACACAGTAACCACCTCCAAGGAGAGGGGATCCTAGTTCCTTACAAATCTCCATGGAACACACCTTTGCTGCCTGTCAAAAAGGCCGAGACTGGTGAGTACCGACCGGTCCTTGACTTGTGGGAAGTTAATAAATGGGTTGAAGATATCCACCTGATGCTGCCTATACCCTACTCTCCCTCCTAGGCCCCAAAAGAACTGTGTATACCATCTTATAGCTCAAGGATTTATTTTTTCTGCATGTATTTAGCAAAGGAATTCTCAGTACCTTTTTGCTTTTGAGTGGTCTGGCCCACAGGAAGGATTCCAAGGCCAGCTCACCTCGACAAGACTTCCCCAAGGTTCAAGAATACACCCACTATCTTCGACAAGGCCCTAAATGAGGATTTGCATTAGTACAAAAACTTCAACCCAGGACTCATTCTGTTACAGTACGTTGATGACTCGCTAGTAGCCGCTGAGGACTATGAGTCATGTTTGTGGGGCACAAGGGCTCCCTTACAGACTCTGCATGAGAAAGGGTATCGGGTGTCAGCGAATAAAGCTCAGCTCTGTCAGAGCCATGCCACTTAAAGGCTTTGCTCTCCATGAGAGAGTGCATTCACTGTCTGAGTCCAGGAAAAAGGTGATCACCCGATACGCCCGCCCCACCACGTCCCAACAAGTGAGGCAGATTCTAGGGACAGTGTGCTACTGTAGGCTGTGGATACCGTGGTTTGTGGAGATTGCTTGACCTCTCTATGAACTGTCAAAATGAGGGCTTACTATGATAGAGTGGACAGATGAGGCAGAAGGAGCATTTCAGGAATTACAAACAGCCTTAATGACTGCCCCAGCATAGGCCATCCCAGATGTTACCAAGCTCTTCCACAGTTCGGGACACCTAAAGGGGACTAATCTGGTTTCAAAAGGAAACCACTTAGCAGATCAAGCCACAAAGCAAGCATCTTGAGAACCAGTACAAGAGCTGGTTACACTCCCAGCTCTAGCCCTATCAGAAAAACCAGACTATTCAGAGAAAGATTTAAACTATTTACCAAAATATGATAAATTAGACTACAAAGGAGACTGGGCTAAGACTAAAAGAGGAAATTTAATTCTTCTTCGAAGTCTAGGTAAGAAGTTAGTAGACCAGATACATCAGGGTACTTATTTGGGGATATTCAAACTCAATGACCTTACAGGCAAGCAATTCCAGGTTTCTAAATTAGGGCATATGGTTCAGGATGTAATTGATAGATGTGCTCAATGCCATGCAGTTGAGGTGGGAGGAACTAGAATTGAAAGAGGGAAAAGAGAAAGAGGTAAGGAACCAGGAATTTTTTTGGAAATTGATTTTACAGAAATGAAACCTCTAAAATATGGATACAAGTATATGCTAGTTTTTGTAGATACCTTTTCAGGCTGGGTAGAGGCCTTTTTCACCAAACGTGAGATGGCAGGAGTGGTAGGCAAAAAAAGGTTACTAGAAGAAATAATTCCTAGGTTTGGGCTGCCTCTCACGATTGGATCAGACAATGGCCCTGCATTTGTGAGCTCAGTCTCACAGACATTGGCCAAGGTCGTGGGCACAAATTGGAAACTTCATTGTGCCTATTGGCCCCAAAGTTCTGGGCAAGTAGAGAGAATGAACAGCACTCTTTTTTAAAAGATTTATATATTTATTTGACAGACAGAAATCACAAGGAGGCAGAGAGGCAGGCAGAGAGAGAGGAGGAAGCAGGCTCCCCACTGAGCAGAGAGACCAAAGCAGGGCTTGATTCCAGGACCCTGGAATCATGACCTGAGCTGAAGGCAGAGGCTTTAACCCACTGAGACACCCAGGCATCCCTAAACCGAACACTTAAAGAGACCTTGACAAAGCTAATTCTGGAGACCTGCAGTGGATGGGTGGATCTCCTTCCTTCGTCTGCCTCAGGGAATGATATACACCCTATTTAAACAAGGTGAGCCCATTTGAAATAATGTTTAGGAGACCGCACCCACCCCCTGCTCTGTCCTAGGCTACAAGAGGTTGCCCTAGCAGAAACTACTGATCAGTCTGTACTCCAGTCACTACAGGCATTACAGTCTGTCTTAAAAAAATGCCCATGCCAGGATCTGGACTACCCGCCCTGGTATGCAGACGTAGGTGGAACCACATCCTTACGAACCCATGGACTTGGATTGGATACATCGCTATCAAGTGGGGTACTTGGAGCCTCACTGAAAGGAACCATTTACTGTTATCCTGACCACCCACACAGCAATAAAAGTAGAAGGCATCAGAGCCTGGATTCATGAGGGTCACGTCAATCGAGCTGAGGATGAAGATGCCTTCCCGAGGTAGAAGCCTCAGGCAATGAACCCCGCTGACCAGAGACTAATGATAAGACTCAAAAGACTATGAGTTTATTGTTGCTCTCATTGTTACCTGCTTATGTAAAGTATAGGTAGGAAATTAGATGAAGCGGTAAATGGCTAACTAATCAGCCGACTGTGCACTAGTGTCACTTGTACAAAAGAAAACTAGAGCGATAAAAATGTTAGACTTACATGCTCAATATAACCCCTTACAACCAGAGAACATAGATCTGGCTGAAAAGTCAAGGATTTGACTAATCTACAAAGAAAAGAGGAATGTAAGGGCCTGGTTGGCCAGAGGGCGTCATTTTGTGTTTATGCAGTGAACTTAGATTGACCCTATGCACTAAACTTAGATTGACCCTGCCCCTCCCAGAGGAACTTAATTGCAGAACCTAGATACAAGGGCGGGTCAGGCCAGATGAAGACATTCAATCAGTGGGGCACGCATGTATCTCCTAGGGTAAATTGAAATTCAGTTGGTCACACGTGTGTTACTTAGCATTATTTTTCTGTGTGAGGGAGACATACCATGCATGTGCAGTATTCCCTGTGTACTGCAATCTCATTGGCCACCTTTGTATAGCCTGGCTAAACTACCTTTATAAAAGTTAGTCTGTGAGGCTGCAAGGGTCGCCTCTTAGCAAGTGACAGCCGTGACCGGTCAGTTTGATTCTCGATGCTTGGCACGAAATAAAGCTTTGCTTGACCTTTGCTTTGTTTCAGTCCTGCTTCTTTGATTATGGGCCGTGACGCCCCAATTTGCAGGGATTCCAGGAAATTACTGGGGAGAAATGCCTGAATAACAAGAATGGGTAGAGATGATGGGCTTGAGCCATGACTGGTCTCACATGCTGGGTATGGGCCTCACTCTCTGGGAGGATGGCACTAGCAAGGGGCTCAGTCTCTGTCAAACAAAGAACTATTGGTCAAAGCAGCCTATAAATCAGGGTTCCCTTGAGGGCTGAGTAGCTTGATCCTCAAGTGTGGTTTCAGGACAGACTCACCAGGCACTTCTTCTTTCTATGGGGATGGCAGAATGCTGTGATGTGACTGGAGAATTCACGTGAATTCACATGGAATTTCTTGCTGATGGGTCTCAATGCTAGTTTGTTACCAGGGAGATCTTATAATATGCTGTTGGATAAGGAGTCATGCAGGATTCTCGCTTCTTGAGGGTTTGACACACGTCAAAGGGCACAGTTTCCTTCTGGGGACAGGAGATATTCTGTTGTGTGGCTCAGGGTCCACATGTTGTATCCTAAGTTGGTATTCCAGAACAGGCCTCTGAGGACAGATGCCTGTAAACCTAATCTAGGTTTCCAATGAGGTCGTAGGGGCATGTCAGCTTCATCTTCTGACTCAGGACCTTTGACTTGGGTGTCTGCCTCGATGGAGGTGATCAGGGTGTTTCAGACTCACATTTGCATCCAGACCGGCCTCCAATATTGGGATGGGCTCAGGGGCCTTGCAGGTTTCTCCTAAACTGGAGGGCTTGGGTATATGTGACGTGCACAGGTTCCTTGGGGATGGCTGACACAGCTCTCTGGTGTGGCTGCAGAGATCCCATCCTGGAGTGCATGTGAGCCATGGTTTTGGGAGAGAAGTCTGCAAATATGTACTCAGGTTAGGGTTAGTGGCGAGGTGATTGCAGGCCCAATGCATAGAAGTGGAGGACAACTGATCAGGAACTGTAATTAGGGTGACTCAAAAGTGGTAGTACAGGCTTTAATATCTGGATTGTGTGTCCAGGATGGCTTCAGAAAGCAGGTGTGGTCTCATGGGTCCATGAGAGATTTTTCCTCTCTAAGGATCACAGTGACTCCCAATACTTTGGTGGCTTTTTCAAGGAAGGGAAGAGTGATGGTTTCCAACTGAGGGATGCCCCAATATAGAGATTCCAGAGATGGGCTCTGGGTCTGGGCGCCTGGACAATCCCACCAAGGATTAGTAATTGGTCCTAGAGGCATAATAATCCTTTAATGCCCCGATAGTGGTGGTGGAGCTGAGAGGGCTAGCTTGAAAGCATGCTCAAGCTGAGTGCCACAATTCCTGTTTGTGCCCATGGAGGCCCTCAGGAGTGGCCGTGGTCTCATTGGCCATGCAGCTGGCTCCCCCTCTGAGGGTTGGAAACCCATCCCAAAAGCCACGTTTCCTGCCTTGGGGAAGTAGGAGTTCTCTATTGTGTTTCAGTTTTCCCCATTGGCAAGGATTCCAGCAAAGGTCTGGGGACAGATGTCTGAATACTAAGGATGGGTAGAGATGATGGACCTGGGACATGGCCAGTCTAACATGCTGGATATGGGCCGGCGCTCTGGGTGGCTAACAGGAGGTCGGGGCTCAGGCTCTGTCAGACACAGAACTAGTGGCCAGGGTAGCCTATAAATCGAGGCAGCTTATAAATCCATCAGGACCAAGCAGAGTGAACCTCATGATGGATGTCCCGGCAATCTCACCAGGCACGACTTCTTTCTGTGAGGAAGGCAGAATGCTGGGTTGTGGCTCCAGAATTCCCTATCAAGAGGGCTTGGTGACCAGTAGAATGAGGGTGGAATTGTAAACACACCCTACGGTTAATTCAGTGCCAAGTGGAAGGGAGTTCCAATGTGCAGCAGCTGATCAGAGATATCCAGCACCTGAGTAAGGGCAGATGTCAGATGTTTGCTCACACTGGAGTTTGTGTCTATGATGACCAACAAATGGAGGCACAGTCATCTGGTGTGGTGTGGATCCAGAGGCCCCATCCTGATGGGCATGTGGGCCACGGCTTTGGGAAAGAAATCTGCAAACACGAACTAGGTTTAGGTTGAGGGCTGAAGTGATCACAGGCCCGACCTGCAGGCCCTGTTGGAAGCTCATAGTGTACTGAAGTTAAGGTATCATGGAGGCGGTAGTGCAAGCTTTTCTGTCTGCATTGTTTGTCCCAGAATTTTGCAAAATGTAGGGTTGGCTTCATGGGGTCATGGGAGAAACTTTGGCTCTCGGGATTCTGCTTAGCTCCCAAGAGTTTGTTGTCTCTGGGAGAAGGGAACACTGCTCTTTTCCATCTCAGGGAACCCCCAAAAGAGGTATTCCAGAGACAGGTTCTGGGTGTGGGCGCCTGGAAAACACCTACCAGGGTGAGTGTTTGGCCCTAGGATGGTAGGCGTGCTCTGTGGACTCCTGGTCCAGCTACCGAAGGGTTTTGTTTGAAAGCCTCAAGCTGAGGCTAACAATGCAAGTTTGTTCCCAGAATGGCTCCCATGTGTGGCTGTGGTCTCATGGGCCATGCAGCTGGTTCCCACTCTGAGGGTTGGACACCTATCTCAACAGCCAGGCTTCTTGCCTTCGGGAAGGAGGAGTACTCTTGTGCTTCAGGTTCCTCCGTAGTCAGGGATTTGAGCTGCAATCTGGGAAAGATGCCTGAATATCCATGTTGAGTGGAGATGACGGCTTTGGGCCACAAGTCCAACCTTCAGGATATGGGGCCCACTATCAGCATGGCTGACTCTAGGCCATGGCTCAGGCTGTGTCAGACAGAGTCTTAGTGTCCATCTCAACAACCAGGTTTCCTGCCATTGGGAATAAGGATACTCCTGTGCTTCAGGTTCCCCCATAGGCAGGGATTTGAGCTACGGTTTGGGAAAGACACCTGAATACCCAGGTTGAATAGAGATGATGGCTTCCGGCCACGGCAGGTTTCAACTGCAGGATACTGTCTGAGTGGCTGCCTGGAGATAGTCTTTCCAGCTACGTCAGACAGAGCCTGAGAGCCCATGACAGCCTAAGATATTATGGTGTTGTCGAGGGCCATGCAGGTGGATCCTCATTTGGGGTTTCTGGGAAGACTCACCAGGCACTTTTTTTTCTATGGGGAAGGCAGAATGCTGCATTGTGGTTCCAGAATTCCCTATGAAGAGGGCTTGGGGACCTGGAGGGTGAGGATGGAATTAAAAACACAATCTAAGGTTCACTTCAGTGACAAGTAGAAGGCACTTACAACGTGCAGTGGCTGATTCGGGACATTTAGCACCTGAGTAAGGGTAAATGTCCAATATTTGCTCAAACTGAAGTATGTTTCTAGGATGACGGACAACTGGTGGGTTTGCATCAAGAGGCCATGGAGGATTTCCCACTCTGCCTCTTGTGAGAAGCTCCAAACAGTATGATTTCCTTCTACTGGGCAGGGGGAATCTGGTTTGTTTGTTCCAGGGTCCCCCATATGGAAAGGTTCGTAGCAGAGCTCTCCCTCATGGATGCCTGGAAAGCACTACTGCATTGTCCACTGCAGCTCAGGAACATGGCAGGTTCGATCTGGTGGCTCTGGGGAGAAGCTCCAAGGGGGCTGATTTGACATGGAGTTTGATGCTGCTTGATCACAATGATGGTTTTTATCCAGGGAGACACTGGATTGTTGGGATGGATTCTAATGCTGAATTCTAATACACTGAGTCTTGGACACAGCTACCAAGAGCAAGGTATCCTTCTGGGACAGGAGGGGTCTGTTGTGTGGCTCAGGGACAACATGTTGAAATATAAGATGGTACGGGGAACATTCCTCTAGGGACAGGCGCCTGAAAACCTAAGTTAGGGCATCGATGGAGTCCTAGGAGCATATCAGGTTCAATATTCTGACTCAGGGCCTTTGACTTGGATGTTTGTCTGGAGGCAGGTGCTCACTGTGTGTCACAGTGTACACTTGGGTCCAGACCATTCTTGGAAATTGAGGTGGGCTCTGGGGCTTTGTACTTTGCTCCTAAGCTTCAGGGTTTAGGCAACCGTGAAGGGCAGAGTTTCCTTCAGGAGTGTAGGCACAGTCGTCTGGTGTGGCTCCAGAGGCCCCATCCTGGAGGGCATGCACGACAGGGTTTTGGAGACAGAAATCTGCAAACGCGAACTAGGGTTAGGGTGAGGCCCGAGGTGATCACAGCGCTGATCTGCAGGCTCCAAGGACAGCTCATTGTGTAGTGAAATTAAGGTGTCATCGAGGAAGTGGGGCATACTTTTCTGTCTTGATTGTGTGTCCAGAATGGTCGCAAAATGTAGGGGTGGCTTCATGGGGCCATGGAACATTCTTCATCTCTGGGGATTCTGCCCATCTCCCAAGAATTTGCTGTCTCTGGGAAAAGGGAAGACTGCCGTTTTCCATCTCAATGGACCCCCGCAAGAGGGATTCCAGGGACAGATTCTGGGTCTAGGTGACTGAAAAACACCAACGAAGGTGAGGATTTGCCCCTAGGGCCTGGATGTCCCACGCTGTGGGATCCTGGTCCAGCTACCGTGGGGGTTTATTTGGAAGCAGGTTCACGCTGATGGTCACAATGTGTGTTTGTGCCCAGGGAGGCTCCCATGTGTGGCTGTGGTCTCATGTCCATGCAGCTGGTTCCCACTCTGAGGGTTGGACACCCATCCCAACAGCCAGATTTCCTGCCATCAGGAAGGACGAGTACCCTTGTGCTTCAGGTACCCCATAGGCAGGGATTTGAGCTACGGACTGGGCACAGAGGCTTGAATATGCAGGTTGAGTAGAGATGACGGCTTTGGGCCACAACAAGTCCCACCTGCAGGAAATGGGGCCCACTGTCTGGGTGGCTGACTGGAGGTCGTGGCTCAGGCTCTGTCAGAAAGAGCCTTAGTTACCATGGTGGCCTAAGATATTAGGGTGTCATCGAGGGCCCTGCAGGTGGATCCTCATGTGGGGCTTTTGGGCAGACTCACCAGGCAATTCTTTCTTGGGACAGGCAGAATGCTGCATTGTTGCTCCAGAATTCCTATCAAGAGGGCTGGTGGACCAGGAGGGTGAAGATGGAATGGTAAAAACACGAAACTGTCAAAGTCATTACCAAGCGGATATATCCAACACCTGTGTAAGTGCGGATATCAGCTGTTTGCTCACACCGGAGTTTGTGTCTATGATGACCAACAAATGGTGGGTGGCGTCAAGAGGTCATGGAGGATTTCCCACGCTGGGGATTGAGAGATGCTCCAAACAGCAAAATTTCCTTCAACCGCATAGTGGGATTCCGGTTTGTTTGTTCCAGGGTCCCCCATGAGGAATGTTTGTGTAGCGGAGCACTCCCATATGGATGCCTGGAAAGCACACCTCCACTGACCATTGTAGCAGAGGAACATGGAAGGTTCATTCTGGTGGCTCTAAGGCGAGGTACCAAGGCCTTGAGTTGACATGGAGTCTCATGAAGATGGGTCACAATGTGGTTTGTTACCAGGGAGATCTAAGAATGTGCTGGTGGCTAAGGGGACGTGCAGGATTCATCTACCCTGATGGTTTGACACAGGTCCAAGAGCATGGTTTCCTTCTGGGGACAGGAAATGTTCTGTTGTGTGGCTCAGGGACCACATGTTGAATTCCAAGTTGGTATTCCAGAACAGGCCTCTGAGGACAGGTGCCTAAAAACCTAATCTAGGGTTCCAATGAAGTACTAGGGGCATGTCAGTTTCAAACATCTAACTCAGGCCCATTTTCTTGTGTGTCTACCTGGATGTAGGTGATCAGGGTGTTTCAGACTGCGCATTTGAGTCCAGAGTGGCCTCCAAAATTGGGGTGAGCTCAGGGGCCTTGCAGATTTCTCCCATCTGGTGGGTTTGGGCAACTTTGAGGACACAATTTCCTTGGGGATGGCAGGCACAGTCCTGTGCTGTAGCTACAGAGACCCCATCCTGGATGGCTTATAAGTCATGATTTTGGGAGAGAAGTCTGCAAACACAAACTCAGCTTAGGTTTAGTGGTGAGGTGGTCGCAGGCCCAGTGCACAGACTCGGAGGGCAGCTCGTCAGGAATCATAAATCGCGTGACTCAGTGGCAGTAGCACAGGCTTTTGTATATGGACTGTGTGTCCAGGATGGCCTCAGAATGCAGGTGTGGACTCATGGGTCCATGGGAGATTTTTCTGCTCTAAAGATTCTGGCGGCTCCCATTGTTTGGTGGCTTTCTCAGGGAAGGGAAGAGTGCTGTTTTCCATCTTATGCATGCCCCAAAACAGGGATTCAAGAGACGGGCTCCGGGTCAGGGTGCTTGGAAAATCCCACCAAGGCTTAGGATTTGGGCCAAGGGGCATACCAGGCCTGCAATGTGGGATCCTGATGGTGCAACTGAGAGGGCTGGTTTGAAAACATGCTCAGGCTGAGGGTCACAATTCCTGTTTGTGCCCAGCGAGGCCCTCAGGAGTGGGCGTGGTTTCATTGGCCATGCAGCTGGCTCCCACTTTGAGGGTTGTACACCCATCACAACAGTCAGGTTTCCTGCTATGGGAAGGAGGAGTTCTCTATTGTGCTTCAGGTTCTCCCATTGGCAGGGATGCCAGCAAAAGTCTGGGAACAGGTGTCTGAACACCACGGATGGGTAGAGATGACAGACTTTGTCCATGACCAGTCTTACATGCTGGATATGGGACCCTCTCTCTGGGTTGCTGACACTAGGTAAGGGCTCAGGCTCTGTCAGACACAACACTAGTTGCCAGGAAACCTATAAATCGGGGTTCCCTGAAAGGCCGAGCAGATTGAATCTCATGTGGGGTTTCTGGGCAGACCCACCATGCACTTCTTCTTTCTAAGGGGAAGTAAGAATGCTTAGTGGTATCTCCAGAATTCCCTATCAAGAGGGCTTGGGGACCAGTAGGGTGAGGATGGTACTGTAAACATAAGCTACGGATCAATTCAGTGCCAAACTTAAGGCATTTCCTTTGTGCAGCAGCTTATATGGGATATCTAGCACCTAAGGGTGGATGTCAGATGTTTGCTCACACTGGAGTTTGTATCTATGATGACCGACAAATGGAGGGGTGGTGTCAAGAGAACATGAAGGATTTCCCACCCTGAGGCTTGTGAGATGCTCCAAACAGTAAGGTTTCTTTCAACTGGACAAGTGGAGTCTAGTTTGTTTTCTCCAGGGCCCCCATGTGGAAAGTTTGGGTAGCAGAGCTCTCCCACATGGATGCCTGGAAAGCGCACCTCCATTGATTATTGAAGCTGAGGAACATGCAGGTCTGTCTGGTGGCTCTGGGGCGAAGTATCAAGGCCTTGAGTTGACATGGAATCTCTTGCAGAGGGGTCACAATGGTGGTTTCTTATTAGGGAGATCTTAGAATGTGCTGTTGGTTAAGGTGCCTTGCAGGATTCTCCTATTCTGAGGTTTTGGCAGAGGTCAAGGAGCACAGTTTCCTTCTGGGGACAGGATATCTTCTGTTGTGGGGCTCAGGGACCACATGTTGTACCATAAGTTGGTATTCCAGAAAATTCACTGAGGACAGATGCCTGAAAACCTAATCTAGGGTACCAATGAGGTCCTAGGGGCATGTCAGTTTCAAACTTCTGACTCAGGACCATTTACTTGGGTGTCTGCCTGGATGTAGGTGATCTGGGTGTTTCAGACTGCGCCTTGCAGGTTTCTCCAAATTTGAAATGTTTAGGCAACTGAGACGGGCACAGTTTCCTTGGGGATAGCAGGCACAGTCCTGTGCTCTGGCTCCAGAGACACCATCCTGGAGGGCAAGTGAGCCATGGTTTTGGGAAAGGCGTCTGCAAGCACAAATTCGGTTTAAGGTTAGTGGTGAGGTGATCAAAGGCCCAATGCATACACCTGGAGGGTAGCTCCTAAGGAACTGTAATTAGGGTGTCTCGAAGGCAGTAGCACAGGCTTTTCTATCTGGATTGTGTTTGCAGGATGGCCTTGGAATGCAGGTGTGGTCTCATGCTCCATGGTAGATTTTTCCCCTCTTAGGTTCATGGCGGCTCCCCAAGTTTGGTGGCTTTTTCAGGGACAGGAAGTGTGCTGTTTTCCGTCATTGGGTTGCCCCAAAACAGGGATTCCAGAGACGGGCTCTCCATCTGTGTGCCTGGAAAATCACACCAAGGGTTATTATTTGGGCCTAGGGGCGTATGAGGCCTGCAATGCGGGATTCTGGACATGCCACTGAGAGGGCTTCTTTGAAAGCATGCTCAGGCTGAGGGTCACAATGCCTGTTTGTGCCCAGGGCGGCCCTCAGGAGTTGGCATGATCTCTTTGTCCATTAAGCTGGCTCCCACTGTGTGGTTTCGACAAACATCCGAACTGCCAGGTTTCCTGTCATGGGGAAGGAGGAGTTCTCTATTGTGCTTCATGTTCCCCTATTGGCAGGTATTCCAGCAAAAGTATAGGGAAAGGTGTCTGAATCCAATGATGGATAGAGATGACGGACTTGGGTCATGGCCAGTCTCACATGCTAGATATGGGGTCCGCTCTCTGGGTGGCTGACACTAGGTCGGTCGTGGCATAGGCTCTGTCACACACAGCACTAGTGGCCAGAACAGCCTATAAATCAGAATTACTTCGAGTGCCAAGCAGATACATTCTCATGTGGTGTTTCTGGGCAGACTGTCCAGGCAATTCTTCTTTCTATGGGGAAGGAAAAATTCTCTTTTGTGGCTCCAGATTCCTCATCAAGAGGGCTTGGGACCAGTAGGTTGAGGATGGAATTGTCAACACAAGTTACGGTTCAATTCAGTGCCAAGCAGAAGGGAGTTCCAATGTGCAGAGACTAATTCGAGATACCCAGTACCTGAGTAAGGACAGATGTCAGATGTTTGCTCACACTGGAGTTTGTGTCTATATGACTGACAAATGGAGTGGTGGCATCAAGAGGCCATGGAGGATTTCCTATGTTGGGGCTTGTGAGATGCTCCAAACAGCAGTTTCCTTCTACCGGACAGGCGGAGTCTGGTTTGCTAGCTCCAGGGTCCTGCATGTGGAAAGATTGGGAGCAGAGTTCTTCTGCATGGATGCCTGGAAAGCACACCCCCCAATGACCATTGCAGCTCAGGAACATGGCAGGTTCCTTCTGGTGGCTCTGGGGCGAAGAACCAAGGCCTTGAGTTGACACTGAATCTCTTGCAGATGGGTCATGATGCTGGTTTGTTACCATGGAGATCATTAAATGTGCTGGTGGCTAAGTGGCCATGCAGGATTCTCCTACACTGAGGGTTTGACACAGGTCCAAGAGCACAGTTTCCTTTTGGGGACAGGAGATGTACTGTCGTGTGGCTTAGGGACCACATGTTCTATCATAACTTCGTATTCCAGGGAAACTGTGCTCTTTGTCCTGTGCCAAACCCTCAGGGTAGGAGAATCCTGCTGGGCACATTAGCCACCAGCACATTCTAAGATCTCCCTGGAAACAATTCAGCATTGTGACCCATTCCTGAGGACACGTGCCTGGAAACCTAATCTAGGGTTCCAGTGAGGTCCTAGGGGCATGTCAGGTTCAATCGTCTGACTCAAGGACATTGACTTGGGTGTCAGCATGGATGTAGGTGATCAGGTGTACAGACTGTGCATTTGTGACGAGTGCAGCCTCCAATAAGGGGGTGGGCTCAGGGGCCTTGCAGGTTTCTCCTATTCTGGAGGATTTGGGAAACTGTGATGGGCAAATTTTCCTTGGCAATGGCAGTCACAGTCCTGTGATGTGGCTCTAGAGAGCCCATCCAGCAGGGCATTTGAGCCATGGTTTTGGGAGAGAATTCTGCAAACACAAACTCAGGTTAGGGTTAGTGGCGAGGTGATTGCATGCTCAATGCATAGACCTGGAGGGCAGTTCATCCGGAAATGTAATTAGAGTGACTCGAAGACAGTAGCAAAAAATTATCTATCTGGATTGTGTGTCCAGGAAAGCCTCGGAATGTAGGTATGGTCCCATGGGTTCATGGGAGACTTTACCTCTCTAAGGATCCTGGAAGCTCCCAATAGTTTAGTGGCTTTTTCGGGGAAGGGAAGAGTGCTGCTTTCCATCTTAGGGGTGGCCCAAAACAGAAATTACATAGACGGGCACTGGGTCAGGGCACCTGGAAAATCCCACCAAGGGTTAGGATTTGGGCCTAGGGGCATACCAGGCCTACAATGCGGGATCCTGGTGGTGAAACTGAGAGTGCTTGTCTGAAAGCATGCTCAGGCTGAGGGTCACAATGCCTGTTTGATCCCAGGGCGGCCCTCAGGAGTGGGCGTGGTCTCATTGGCGATACTGCTGGCTCCCAGTTTGAGGGTTGCACACCCATCCCAACCAACAGGTTTCCTGCCATTGGGAAGGAGGAATTCTCTATTGTGCTTCAGGTTCCCCCACTGACCGGGATTCAAGCAAAGGTCTGGGTACAGATGCCTGAATACCAAGGATGGGTAGAGATGCCGGACTTGAGCCATGGCCGGTCTCACATGCTGGATATGGTCCCCGATCTCTTGGTGGATGACACGAAGTCGGAGCTCAGGCTCTGTCAGACACAGCACTAGTGGCCAGGGCAGCCTACAAATCGGGGTTCCCTCGAGGGTCGAGCAGATTGATCCTCATGTGGACTTTCTTTGAAGACTGACTGGCACTTCTTCCTTCTAAGAGGAAGGCAGAATGCTCTGATGGGGCTCGAGAATTACCTATTAAGAGGCCATGGAGACCTTGAGAGTGAGGTTAGAATTGTAAACACAAGCTATGGTTAAATTTAGTGCCAAGTGGAAGGCAGCTCCAGTGAGCACTGGCTGATTAGAGATATCCAGAACCTGAGAAAGTGTGGATGTCAGATGTCTGCTCACACTGGAGTTTGTCTCTATTATGACCAACTAAAGGAAGGGTGGTGTCAAAAAAACCATGGAGGATGTCCCACGCTGGCACTTGTGAGATTCTCCAAACAGCAATGCTTTCTTCTACTGGAGTTGGGGAGTCTGTTTTGTTTGCTCCAGTGTCCTCCATGTGGATAGCTTGGGTAGTACAGCTCTCCCGCATGGCTCCCTTGAAAGCCCACCTCCATTGTCCATTGCAGCTGAGGAATATGGAAGGTTTGTTCTGGTGGCTCTGGTGTGAAATACAAAGGATGATGAATGAACATGGAATCTCTTTTAGATGGGTCCCAATGCTCGTTTTTTACCAACGAAATTTTAGAATGTCCTGGTGGCTAAGGGGCCATGCAGGATTCTCCCACCCGGAGGGTTTGACACAGGTCGAAGGGCATGGTTTCCTCCTGGGGACAGGAGATGTTCTGTTCTGTGGCTCGGGAACCACATGTTGTATCATAAGTTGGTATTCCAGAACCGGCCTCTGAGGACAAATGCCTGAACACCTAATCTAGGGTTCCAGTGAGGTCCTAGGGGCATGTCAGTTTCAATCTTGTGACTCAGGACCATTGACTTGAGTGTCTGCCGGATGTAGGTGATCAGAGTGTTTCATTATATGCATTTACTTACAGAGCGACCTCCAATATTGTTGTGGGCTCAGGGACATTGCAGGATTCTCCTAATCTGGAGGGTTTGGGAAACTGTGATGGGCAAATTTTCCTTGGGGATGGCAGGCATAGTCCTGTGGTTTGGCTCCAGAGACCCCATCATGGAGTGCATTTGAGCCATGGTTTTGGGAGAGAAATCTGCAAATATAAACTCGGGTTAGGGTTAGTGGCAAGGGGATCACAGCCTCAATGCATAGACCTGGGTGGCAGTTCGTCAGGAACGGTAATTAGGGTGACTTGAAAGAGGTAGAACAGGCTTTTCCATCAGCATTGTGTGTCCAGGATGGTCTCGGATTGCAGGTGTGGTCTCATGGGTCCATGGGATATTTTTCTCTCTAAGGATCCTGGCAGCTCCCAATACTTTGGTGGCTTTTTTGGGGAAGAGAAGAGTGCTGTTTTCCATCTAAGCGGTGCCCCAAAAGAGAAATTCCAGAGATGGTAACTGGGTATGGTCACCTGGAAAATCTCACCAAGGGTTAGGATTTGGGCCTAGTGGTGTACCAGGCTGGCAAATCAGGATCCTGGTGGTGAACCTGAGAGTGCTTGTCTTAAAGCATGCTTAGGCTGAGGGTCACAATGCCTCTTTGATCCCAGGGTGGCCCTAAGGAGTGGGTGTGGTCTCACAGGCAATGCAGCTGGCTCCCACACTGATGGTTGGACACCCATCCCACATCCAGGTTTCCTGCCATGGGGAAGGAGGAGTTCTCTATCATGCTTCAAGTTCCCCCATTGGCAGGGACTCTTACAAAAGACTGGGGACAGATGCCTGAATACCAAGGATGGGTAGATATGACGGACTTGAGCCATTGCCGGTCTGCATGCTGGATATGGGACCCACCCTCTGGGTGGATGACATGAGGTCGGGGCTCAGGCTCTGTCACACACAGCACTAGTGGCCAGGGAAGCCTATAAATAGGGGTCCTCTCTAGGGTTGAGCAGATTGACCCTCATGTGGGGTTTCTGGGCAGACTCACCATGCATTTCTTTCTATGGGGAAGGCAGAATGCTGTGTTGTGGCTCCAGAATTCTCTCTCAACAAGGCTTGGAGACCAGTAGGGTGAGGATGGAGCTCTCCCACATGGATGCCTGGGAAGCACACCTCCAATGACCTTTGAAGCTGAGGAACATGACAGGTTCGTTCTGGTGGCGCTTGGGCGAAGTTCCAAGGCCTTGAGTTGACATGGATTCTCTTGTAGATGGGTCACAATTCTAGATTGTTACCAGGGAGATCATAGAATGTGCTGGTGGCTAAGGTGCTGTGCAGGATTCTCCTACCCTGAGGGTTTGCAAAGGTTGAAGATCACGGTTTCCTTCTGAGGACAGGAGATGTTCTGGGGTGTGACTCAGAGAAAAACCCGTTGTATCATTAGTTGGTATTCCAGAACTGGACACTGAGGACAGATACCTGAACACCTAATCTAGGGTTCCAATGAGGTCCTAGGGGTATGTCAGTTTCAATCTTCTGACTCAGGACCATTGATTTAGTTGTCTGCCTGGATGTAGGTAAGCAGGGTGATTCAGACTGCACATTTGCGTCCAGAGTAGCCGACAATATTGGGGAGGGCTCAGGCACCTTGCAGGTTTCTCCTAATTTGGAATGTTTGGGCAACTGTGACAGGCACAGTTTCCTTGGGGATGGCAGGCACAGTCTTGTGGTCTGGCTCCAGGGACCCTATCCTCGAGGGCATGTGAGCCATGTTTTTGAGAGCAAAGTCTAAACAAAAATTCGGTTTAGGGTTAGTGGTGAGGTGATCACAGGCCCAATGCCTAGACATGGAAGGCAGCTCGTCAGGAGCTGTAAATCAGATGACTCGAAGGTGGTAGCACAGGCTTTTGTATCTTGATTGTGTGTTTCCAGGATGGCCTCTGAAGGCAGGTGTGGTCTCTTGGGTCCATGGCAGATTTTTCATCTCTATGTTTCCTGGAAGCTCCCAATAGATTGGTGGCTTTCTCTCGGAAGGGAATAGTGTTGTTTTCCACTTAGGGGTGCCCCATTACAGGGATTCAAGGAAGGGCTCTGGGTCTGGGCCTTTGGAAAATCCCACCATGTGTTAGGATTTGGGCCAAGGGGCATACCAGTCCTGCAATGCGGCATCCTGAAGGTGCAGCAGAGAGCGTTTGTTTGAAAGCATGCTCAGGTTTTGGGTCACAATGCCTGTTTGTGCCCAGGGCGGCCCTTATCCATGGGCGTGGTCTCATTGGCCATGCAGCTGGCTTCCACTCGGAGGGTTGGACACCCTTCCCAACAGCTAGGATTCATGCCATGGGGAAGGAGGAGTTCTCTATTGTGCTTCAGTTTCCCCCATTGCCAGGGATTCCAGCAAAGGTCTGGTGACAGATGCATGAATACCAAGGATGGGTAGAGGTGATGGTGTAGGGCCATGGCCGGTCCCACATACTTGATATGGGTCCCGCTCTCTGGGTGACTGAGACTAGGTCGGGGCACAGGCTCTGTCATACACAGCACTAGGGGCCAGAGAAGCCTATAAACTGGGGTTCCCTCGAGGTCTGAGCAGATTGATCCTCATGTGGGGTTTCTGGGCAGACTCACCACGCACTTCTTCTTTCATGGGGAAGGCAGAATGCTGCATTGTGGCTCTAGAATTCCCTATCCAGAGGACTTTGCTACCAGTAGGGTGAGGATGGAATTGTAAACACATGCTACAGTTCAACTCAGTGCTAAGCTGAATGCAGTTCCAATGTGCAGCAGCTTATACGAGATATCCAGCACCTGAGTAAGGGCGGCTGTCAGATATTTGCTCACACTGGAGTTTGTGTCTATGATGACTAAGAAATGGAGGGGTGGTGTCAAGAGGTCATGGAGGATTTCCCATGACGAGTCTTGTGAGATGCTCCAAACAGCATGGTCCATCTCCTGGATTGGTGGAGTCTGGTTTGTTTGCTCCAGTGTCCCCCATGTGGAAAGTATGGGTAGGAGAGCTCTCCCATATGGATGCCTGGAGAGCACACCTCCATTGTCCTTTGCCCCTGAGGAATATGACAGGTATGTTATGATGGCTCTGGGGTGATGGACCAAGGACTTGAGTTGACATGGAGTCTCTTACAGATGGGTAACAATGCTGGTTTGTTACCAGGGAGTTATTAAAATGTGGTGGTGGCTAAGGTGACTTGCATGATTCTCATACCCTTAAGGTTTGGTACAGGTCAAAGAGCACGATGTCCTTCTGGGGAAAGGAGATGTTCTGTTGTGTGGCCCAGGGACAACATATTGTATCCTAAGTTGGTATTCCAGAAAAGACCACTGAGGACAGATGCCTTAAATCTTAATCTAGGGTTCCAGCGTGTTCCTAGTGGCGTGTCAGTTTCAATCTTCTGACTCAGTATCATTGACATGGGTGTCTGTCTGGATGTAGGTGATCAGTTTGTTTCAGGCTGTGCATTTGCTTCCAGAGTGGCCGCCAATATTGGGGTGGGCTCAGAGGACTTGCAGGTTTCTCATAATCTGGAATGGTTGGGCAAATGTGACACACACAGTGTCCTTGGGGATGGTAGCAGTCCTATGGTGTGGCTCCAGAGACCCCATCAGGGAGGGCATATGAGCCATGGTTTATGGAGAGAAATCCGCAAACACAAAATCGGGTTAAGGTTAGTGGCGTGAAGGTCACAGGCCCCATGCATAGACCTGGAGGGGACCTCGTCAGGAACTGTAATTAGGGTGATGGGAAGGAGGTAGCACAGGGTTTTCTATCTGGATTGTGTGTCCAGGATGGCCTCAGTATGCAGGTGTGGTCTCATGGGTCCATGGGACACTTTTCCTCTCTAGGGTCCTGGTGGCTCCCCGTAGTTTTGTGGCTTTTTGGGGGAAGGCAGGAATACTGTTTTGAATCTTAGGGGTGCCCCAAAACAGGGGTTCCAGATTCCAGAGACGGGCTCTGGGTTTGGGCCCTTGGAAAATCCCACACTATGTTAGGACTTGGGCATAGGGGCATACCAGTACTGCAATGCGGGATAGTGGTGGTGCAACTAGAGGGATTGTTTAGGCATGCTCAGGCTGAGGGTCACCATGCCTACTTGTGCCCAGGGCGGTCCTCAGGAGTGGGCATGGTCTTATTGGCCAATGCAGCTGGCCTCCACTTTGAGGCTTGGACATTCATCCCAATAGCCCGGTATCATGCCATGGAGAAGGAGGCATTCTCTATTGGGCTTCAGGTTCCCCCATTGGAGGGATTTCAGCAATGTTCTGGGGAAAGATCCTGAAGAGCAAGGATGGGTAGAGATAAGGAAGTAGGGCCATGGCCCATCCCACATACTACATATGGTTCCAGCTCTTTAGGTGGCTTACACTAGGTCAGGGCTCATTCTCTGACAGAGACAGCACTAGTGGCTATGACATCCTATAAATCAGGGTTCCCTTGAGGGCCAAGCAGATTGATCCTCATGTGGGGTTTCTGGGCAAACTCACCAGGCACTACTTCTTTCTATAGAGAAGGCAGAATGCTGCGTTGTGGCTCTAGAATTATCTATCAAGGGGCCTTGCAGACCAGTAGAGTGAGGATGGAATTGTAAACACAAGCTACATTCAACTTAGTGCCAAGCAGAAGGCAGTTCCTACGTGCAGCGGCTTATTCGAGATATCCAGCACCTGAGTAAGGGCGGATGTCAGATATATGCTCACACTGGAGTTTGTGTCTATGATGACTGACAAATGGAGTGGTGGCATCAAGATGACATGGAGGATTTCCCACGCTGAGGATCCTTAGAGAGAAATGTCTCCCATGAACCCATGAGTCCACACCTGCATACCGAAGCCATCCTGGACACACAATCCAGACAGAAAGGCCTCTGCTACCACCTTCCCATCATGCTAATTACAGTTCCTGACGAGCTGCCCTCCAGGTCTATGCATTGGGCCTGCGACCTCAACGCCAATAACCCTATCCCGAATTTGTGCTTTCTTATTTCTTTCCAAAAACCATGGCTCACATGCCCTCCAAGATATGGGTCTCTGGATCCACACCACAGGACTGTGTCGGCCATCCCCGAGGAAACTGTACCCATCACAGTTGCCCAAACCTTCCAGATTAGGAGAAACCTGAAAGGCCCTTGAGCCCACCCCGATACTGTCGGCCACTCTCGACACAAATACACAGTCTGAAACACCCTGATCACCTACATCCAGTCAGAGAGCCAAGTCAATGATCCTGATTCAGATGATTGAACCTGACATATCTCTATGACCTCATTGGAACCCGGGATTAAGTTTTCAGGCATCTGTCCTCAGAAGCCCATTCTGGAATACCAATTTATGATACTACAGGTGGTCCCTGAGACATACAACAGAACATCTCCTGTCCCCAGAAGAAAACCTTGCTCTTCGACCTGTGCCAAACCCTCAGGTTAGAAGATCCTTGCATGGCACCTTAGCTACCAGCACATTTAAAGAGCTCTCTGGTAACAAACCAGCATTGTGGCCAATCTGCAAGAGATTCCATGTCAACTCAAGGCATGGTCCTTCACGCCAGAGCCACCAGAATGAATCTTCCATTTTCCTCAGATTCGATGGTCACTGGAGGTGTGCTTTCCAGAGATCATTGCAGGAGAGCTCTGCTACCCATACTTTCCACATGGGGGAAACTGGAACAAACAAACCAGACTCCACCTGTCCAGTAGAATGAAACCTTGCTGTTTGGAGCTACTCACAAGCCTCAGCGTGGGAAATCCTCCATGGCCTCGTGACAGCATCATTCCATTTGTCGGTCATCAAAACACAAACTCCAGTGTGAGCCAATATCTGACATCTGCCTTTACTCTGGTACTATCTCGAATAAGCCTCTGCACATTGGAACTTCCTTCTGTCTCACACTGAATTGGACCATCGCCTGTGTTTACAATTCCATCCTCATCCTACTGGTCCCCAAGGCCTCTTGATAGGGAATTTTAGAGCCACAATGCCACATTCTGCATTCCCTATAGGATGAAGATGTGCCTGATGAGTCTACCCAGAAACCCCATATGAGGATCAATCTGCTCGGCCCTCAAGGGAAACCCAATTTATATACTGCCCTGGACATTAGTGCTGCATCTGACAGAGCCTGAGCCCCGACCTAGTGTCAGTCACCCGCTGAGCGGGCTCCATTTCTAGCATGTGGGACCAGCCATGGACTTACTCCATCATCTCTACCCATGCTTGGTATTCAGGCACTTGTCACCAGACATTTTCTGCAATCCCTGCCAATGGGGGAACCTGAAGCCCAATGGAGAACTCCTCCTTCCCCAATGCAGGAAAACCTGGCTATTCGGATGGGTGTCTAACACTCAAAGAAGAAGCCAGCTGCATGGTCAAGGAGACCACGTCCACTCCTGAGGGCCGCCCTTGAAACAAGGAGGCATTGTGACCCACACCTTGAGTTTTCTTTCAAACAACCATCTCAGTTGCCCCAGTAGGATCCTGCATTACAGGTCTGGTACGCCCCTAGGCCCAAATCCTAACCCTTGTTGGGATTTTCCAGCCACCCAGACCCAGAGCCTTTCTCTGGCATCCCTGTATTGGGGCACCCATAAGATGGTAAACAGCACTCTTCCCTCCCCCGAAAAAGCCACCAATCTATGGAGAATCACCAGGATCCTTAGAAAGGAAATGTCTCCCATGGACCCAAGAGACCACACCTGCATTCCGAAGCCATCCTGGGCACATAATCCAGATAGAAAAGCCTGTGCTACGGCCTTCCAGTCACCCTCATTACAGTTCCTGATGAGCTGCCCTCCAGGTCTACGCATTGGGCCTGCGATCTCCATCCCACTAACCCTAATCCAAATTGGTGTTTACAGAATTCTTTCACAAAACAATGGCTCACATGCCCTCCAGGGTAGGGTCTCTGGATCCATACCACAGGACTGTGCCTGCCATCCCCAAGGAAACTGTGCCCATCACAGTTTTCCAAACCTTCCAGATTAGGAGAACCATGCAAGGGCCCTGAGCCCACCACGATATTGGAGTCCACTCAGGACTCAAATGTGCAGTCTGATGCACCCTGTTCAGCTACATCCAGGCAGACAGCCACGTCAACGGTCCTGATCAGAAGATTGAACCTGACATGCCCTCGGAAATCATTGAAACCCTCGATTAGGATTTCAGGCATCTGTCCTCAGAGGTGTGTTCTGGAATACCAACTTAGGATAAAACACGTGGTCCCTCAGCCACACAACAGAACATCTCCTGTCCCCAGAAGGAAACCATGCTCTTCGACCTTTGCCAATACCAAAAGATAGGAGAATGCTGCATGGCACCTTACTCACCAGCACATTCTAAGATCTCCTAGTAACAAATCAGCATTTTGACCCATCTGCAAGAGATTCCATGTCAACTCACTGCCTTGGTACTTCGCCCCAGAGCAAGCAGAACGTACCTGCCATCTTCCTCAGCTGCAGTGCTCAATGGCGGTTTCCTTTCCAGGCATCCATGCAGGAGTGCTCTGCTACCCAAACTTTCCACATGGGGGACCCTGAAGCAAACAAACCAGGCTCCACCTGTCCAGTAGAAAGAAACCATGCAGATTGGAGCATCACACAAGGCTCAGCATGGGAAATCCTCTAAGGTATCTTGACGCCACCCATCCATTTGTTGGTCATCAAAGTCACAAACTCCAGTGTGAGCAAATATCTGACATCCGCCCTTTACTCAGGTGCTGGATATCTCGAATAAGCTGCTGCACATGGGAACTGCCTTACACTTGGCACTGAATTGAACCGTAGCTTGTGTTTACAATTCTATCCTAACCCTACTGGTCCTGAAGCCCCCTTGATAGGGAATTCTGGAGCCACAATGCCGCATTCTGCCTTCCCCATAGAAAGAACAAGTGCCTGGTGAGTCTGTCCAGAAAAAACACATGAGAATCAATCTGCTCTGCCCACGAGGGAACGCCGATTTATAGGCTTCCCTGGCAACTAGTGCTGTGTCTGACAGAGACTGAGTCCCGACCTAGTGTCACCAACCCAGAGAGTGGGCCCCATTCCATCATGTGAGACTTGCCATGGAACAAGTCCGTCATCTCTACCCATCCTTGGTATCAGGCTCCTTTCCCCCAGACTTTTGATGGAAACCCTCCAATGGGGGAACCTGAAGCACATAGAAATCTCCTCCTTCCCCATGGCAAGAAACCTGGGTATTGGGATGGGTGTCCAAACCTGAAAGTGGGAGACAGATGCATAGCCAATGAGACCAAGCCCACTGCTGATGGCCAGCCTGGGCACAAATAGGCATTGTGAACCTCAGCCTCAGTGTGCTTTTAACCAAGCCCTCTCAGTGGCACCACCAGAATCCCACACTGCAGACCTGGTACGCACCTAAGTCCAAATCCTAACACTTGGTGGGATTTTCCAGGCCAAGAGACAGAGAGCCCATCTCAGGAATCCATTTTTGGGCACCACTAAGATGCAAAACAACACTCTTCCCTTCCCCGAAAAGGCCACCAAATTATGAGGAGCCAACTGTATCCTTAGAGAGGAAAAATCATCCATGGACCCATGAGATCACAACTGCTTTCCAAGGCCATCCTGAACAAACAATCCAGATAGAAAATCCTGGGAAACCGCCTTCTAGTCACCCTAATCACAGTTCCTGAGGAGCTGCCCTCCAGGTCTCCACATTGGGCCTCCAATCAACTCGCCACTAACCCTAACCAAATTTGTTATTGCAGACTTCTCTCCCAAAACCATGGCTCACATGCCCTCCAGTATGGGGTCTCTGGAGCAACACCAAAGGACTGTGCCTGCTGTAAGGGTGGGGCAGACTGAGTGGAGTCATCCAATCAGTAGGCCGTATGTATATCCACTGGGAAGGTTGGAATTCAATTGGCCACCTGTGTAGGGGCGGGGCTTAACCACCCCCATAAAGGTTGCTCTGCCAGGCTGCCAAGGGGGGGGCTGCTGCAGGAGAGCCGGGGCTCCTGCAGGAGAGCCGGGGCTGCTGCAGGAGGGCCGGGGGCTGCTGCAGGAGAGCAGCGGCTGCTACAGGAGGGATGGAGTCGGCGGAGAGCGGTGAATTCCGCGGAGAGCGGTGAAGTCGGCGGAGAGCGGTGGAAGTCCACGGAAAGCGGTGAAGTCGGCGGAGAGCGGTGAAGTGGAGCGGAGAGCGGTGGAAGTCGCAGAAGAGCAGGGGAGTCAACGGTGTATAGAAGAGCTGTAACAGCTCTTGTAAGAGCTATAACCGCGTTTGGCGGTCCAGCCTCCAGCCTCCGGCGGCCCCGAGCGCCGCCGCCTGCAGCTTCCATCCTCCGGCGGCGGCCCCGAGCGCCGCGGCCTGCAGCTTCCATCCTCCGGCGGCGGCCCCGAGCGCCGCCGCCTGCAGCTTCCATCCTCCGGTGGCGGCCCCGAGCGCCGCCGCCTGCAGCTTCCATCCTCCTGTGGCGGCCCCGAGCGCCACCGCCTGCAGCTTCCAGCCTCCGGCGGCGCTCGGGGCCGCCACCTGCAGCTTCCAGCCTCTGGCGGCGGCCCCGAGCGCCACCGCCTGCAGCCTCCGGCGGCGGCCCCGAGCCATCGCCTGCAGCCTGCAGCCTTCCGCCGCCCCGAGCCGCCGCCTGCAGCCTCCAGCCTCCGGCGGCGGCCCAGCACTCCAGTTGTCAGCGGTCCCTCGACGCCTGTGGTCCTTAGACATCTGCAGTCCAGTTGTCAGCGGTCCCTCGACGCCTGCGGTCCAGTTGTCAGCGGTCCCTCGACGCCTGCGGTCCAGTTGTCAGTGGTCCCTCGACGCCTGCGGTCCAGTTGTCAGCGGTCCCTCGACGCCTGCGATCCTGACACATCTGCGGTCCGGTTGTCAGCGGTCCCTCGACGCCTGCGGTCCTGAGACATCTGGGGTCCAGTTGTCAGCGGTCCCTCGACGCCTGCGGTCCTGATGCCTACAGACCCTAGAGGCCAGCAGTCGGTCCTGACACCTGCAGCCCCTAGATGCCAGCAGTCTGGAGGCATAAGCAGCCTTGAGATGCCAACGGCCCCTAGACACCAGCAGCCTCGCTGAAAAATGCCTCGCCACCCCGAACCACAAGTGGCCTTGTCCACAGTGGTGGCTTCCTCCGGGTGGAAGCCTGGTCAGAGTAGCATCGTGGGGAGCAGAGTCTGTGTCATCTGGGTTGTCCTCCTTGTCATTGTTGCTTCTTCGTCATTGGGAGTGGCCTCATCCAGGAAATGGTCTTGTCCAGAACAGCCTCTTCTTGGGAGCGGCCTTGTCCGGGGAGCAACTTCATTGAGCAGTGGCCTTGTCTTGGGAGTGGCCTCTTCTTGGGAACGGCTCCAATCATGGAGCGGCCTCATCTGTGGAGCAGCAACGTCATCTAGAGCGGCCTCGTCCAGAGTGGCCTTCTTGGAAGTGACCTTGTTGGGTTCATCATCACCGCCTTTTCGTAAGAGGTAGCTCTGACCGGTAGTTTGATTCCTGATGTTTGGCGCGAAATAAAGTTTTGCTTGACCTTCACTTTGTATCAGTCTCGTTCCTTTGATCACGGACCCTAACACCTGTCATCCCCAAGGAAACTGTACCCATCACAGTTGCTTAAACCTTCCAGATGAGGAGAAACGTACAAGGCCCCAGAGCCCACCCTAAGATTGGTGTCTGCTCCGGACACAAATTCAGTCTGAAACACCCTGATCACCTACATCAGGCACACAGCCAAGTTAATGGTCATGAGTCAGAAGATTGAGCCTGACATGCCCCTAGGACCTCATTGGAACACTAGATTAGGATTACATACATCTGTCCTGAGGGGCCTGTTCTGGAATACCAACTTATGATACAACATGTGGTCCCTGAGCCACACAACAGAACATCTCCTGTCCTCAAAAGGAAACCGTTCTCTTTGACCTGTGCCAAACCATTAGTGTAGGAGACTCCTGCACGGCACCTTAGCCACCATTACATTCTAAGATCTCACTAGTTACAATCCAGCATTGTGACCCATCTTCCTGAGACACTCAAGGCAATTGGTACTTCGCCCCAGAGCCACCCCAATGAACCTGCCATGCTCCTCAGCTGCAATAGTCAATGGAGGTGTGCTTTCCAGGTATCTGTGCGGGAGAGCTCTGCTCCACAAACTTTCCACATGGGGAACATTGGAGCAAAAAATCCAGGCTCCACCTGCCCATTAGATGAAATCCTTGCTGTTCGGAGCATCTCACAAGCCTTAGCATGGGAAATCTTCCATGGCCTCTTGATGACACCCCTCCATTTGTAGGTCATCATAGACACTAACTCCAGCATGAGCAAACATCTGACATCCGTCCTTACTCAAGTGATAGATATCTCTAATCAGCCGCTACACATTGGAACTGATTTCAGCTTGGCACTGAATTGAACCGTAGCTTGTGTTTACAATTCCAACCTCATCCTCATAGTCCCAAGCCCTCTCGATGAAGAATTCTGGAGCCACAAGGCAGCATTCTGCCTTACACATAGAAAATTGAAGTCCCTGGTGTGTCTGCCCAGAAAACCCACATGAGGATCAATCTGCTCAGCCCTCGAGGGAACCCCGATTTATAGGCTGCCCTGGCCACTAGTGTTGTGTCTGACAGAGCGTGAATCCTGACCTAGTGTCAGTCACCAGAGAGTGGGCCCCATATCCATGATATGAGACGGGCCTGGGACAAGTCTGTCATCTCTACCTATCCTAGGTATTCGGGTACCTTTCCCCAGACTTTTGGTGGATCCCTGCCAATGGGGGAACCTGAAGCACATAGAGAACTCCTCCTACCCCATGGCATGTAACCTGGGTATTCAGATGGGTGTCCAACCCTCAAAGTGGGAGACAGCTGCATGGCCAATGAGACCATGCCCACACTTGAGGGACTTCCTGAGCACAAACAGGCAATGTGACCCTCAGTCTGAGCAGGTTTTTAAACAAGACCTCCATAGGGAGAGCTCTGCTACCCAAACTTTCCATATAGGGACCCTGGAGCCAACAAAGCAGAATCACCTTTTCCAGTACAAGGAAACCTAGCTGTTTGGAGCATCTCACAAGCCCCAGCGGCACACATCCTCCATGGCTTCGTGACGCCACCCCTCCATTTGGTGGTCATAATAGACAAAGTCCATTGTGAGCAAGCACCTGACATCCGCCCTCACTCAGGTGCTGGTATCTTGATTCAGACTATGCACAGTGGCTGCCTTCCTCATGGCACTGAATTTAACCATAGCTTGTGATTATAATTCCATCCTTATCCTCCTGGACACCAAGCACTCTTGACAGGGAATTCTGGACCCAAAACAAAGCATTCTGCCTACCCCAAAGACAGAAGACGTGCCTGGTAAGTCTTCCCAGAATCCCCACATGAGGATCCACCTGCATGGCCCTGGATGGCACCTTAATATCATAGGCCGCCATGGGCACTCAGGCATTGTCTGACACAGCCTTATCATGACCTCCAGACAGCCACGCACACAGTGGGCCCCACATCCTGCAGGTGGGACCTACCATGGCCTGAAGCCGTCAGCTCTACTCAACATGGGTATTCAGGCATCTGTTCCCAGACCGAAGATCAAATCCCTGCCTAAGGGGGGACCTGAAGCACAAGAGTACTCCTTCCCGAAAGCAGGAAACCTGGCTGTTGAGATGGGTGTCCAAACCTCAGAGTGGGAACAAGTTGCATTGCCCATTAGACCACGGCCACTCATGGGAGCCGTCCTGGGCCGAAACAAGCATTGTGACCCTCAGCGTGAGCCTGCGTTCAAAAAACCCCCTCGGTAGCTGGACCAGGAGCCCGCCGAGTGGGAATGCCATGTCCCAAGGGCCAAATTCTCACACTTGTTCATGATTTCCTGGCGCCAAGACCAAGAACCTGTCTTTGGGTTCCCTCTTTTGGGGGTCCCCTGAGACAGAAAAAAAGCAGTCTTCCTTTCCTCCAGAGACACCAAACTCTTGGGAGCTGGACAGTATCCACAGAGAAGAAGAATCTCCCATGAACCCATGAAGACACCCCTATGTATTGTGGCTGTCCTGGACACACATTCAGAAAAAAAAAAAAAAAAGCCTGTGCTAACGCCTCCATGACATCTTAATTTCAGTACACTATGAGCTGCAATCACAGCCTGCAGATCGGGCCTGTGATCACCTCGGCCCTCAACCTTACCCAGGTTCTCGTTTGTAGATTTCTGTCCCCAAATCCCTGGCCCAAATGTCCTCCAGGATGGAGCCTCTGGTGCCACAATGACAAGTGAACCCACCCTCCTGAAGGATACTATGCCCTTCACTGTTGACCAAGCCATGAAGATAAGGAGCAAAGTACAAAGCCCTTGAGCCGACCTCAATTTCAAAGTACGCTCTAGACCCAAATGCGCGCTCTGACACACAATGAGCACCTGCGTCCAGTTAGACATCTAAGTCAAAGACCCTGATTCAGAAGATTGGGCCTGACATGCCTCTAGGACATCATCGATATTCTAGTTTAGGTTTTCAGGTACCTGTCCCTAGAGGCCTATTCTCCAATACCAACTCATATTCCAACATGTGGTCTCGGAGCCACACAATAGAACCAAACCTGTCTCCAGAAGGATACCTTGCTCTTGGTAGCTGTGTACAAGACACAGTGTAGGAGAATCCTGCATGGATCCCTGACTAAACCAATCTTCTAACGTCTTCATGGATATCAACCAGCATTGTGATCCAACAGCATGAAACTCCATGTCAATTCAGGCCACTGGGAACTTCGCTCCAAACCTCCATATTGAACCTGCCATGTTCCTCAGCTACAATGATCAATGGAGTTGTGCTTTCCATGCATCGAAACGGGAGAGCTCTGCTACTCTAACTTTCCATATGGGGGACCCTGGGGCAAACAAACCAGACTCCCCCTGTCCAGTAGAAGGAAACCTTGCAGATTGGAGCATATCAAAAGCCCCAGGGTGGGAAATCATCTATGGCCTCATGACACCACCCCTCCATTTGGCAGTCATCAGAGACACAAACTCCAGTGTGAGCAAACATCTGACACCGGCCCTTACTCAGGTACAGGATACCTCCAATAAGCCACTGCACCCCGGAACTGCCTTCTGCTTGGCACTGAATAACCGTAGCTTGTGTTTACAATTCCATCCTTACCTCCTGGTCACCAAACCCTCTTGATATGGATTTCTGGAGCCACGACGCAGAATTTGCCTGTCCAACAGAAAGAAGAAGTGCCTGGTGAGTCTGCTCATATACCCTACATGAGGATCCACCAGCATGGCCCTCGACGGAACCCTAATATCATAGGCTGCCAAGGGCACTCAGGCTCTGTCTGACTCAGCTTGAGCCACGACTTCCCGTCAGCCATGCAGACAGTGGGCCCCATATCCAGCAGGTGGGACCTGCCAAGGCCCAAAACCGTCACATCTACTCAACCTGGATATTCCGGCATCTTTCCCCAGACCATAGCTCAAATCCCTGCCTATGAGAAAACCTGAAGCACAGGAGTATTCCTCCATCCCGACTGCAGGAAACCTGGCTGTTGAGATGGGTGTCCAACCCTCAGAGTGGGAAACAGCTGCATGGCCCATAAAAATACGGTCACTCATCGAGCCTCCCTGGGAACAAACAGACATTGTGACCCTCAGCAAAAGCCTGCTTTCAAACAAACCTCCTTGGTAGCTGGGCCAGGAGCCTGCAGAATGGGACTGCCATGTCTCTAGGGCCATATCCTCACCTGCATTCGTGTTTTCCAGTCGTCCACACTCAGAACCTGTCTCTGGAATCCCTCTTTTGGGGGTCTCCTGAGACCGAAAATAGAAGTCTTCCCTTCCCCCAGAGACACAAATTCTTGGGATCTGGGCAAAATCCCCAGAGATGAAGAACTCCCATGGCACCATGAAGCCTATCCTACATTTTGCGACCGTCCTAAAAACACAATCTAGACAGAAAAGCCTGCCCTACCACCTGCATGACACCTTAATTTCAGTACTCTATGAGCTTCCCACAGGGCCTGCAGATCGGGCCTGTAATCACCATGGCCCTTACCCTAACCCTAGTTTGCTTTTTCAGATTTCAGTGCCCAAAGTGCTGGCCCACATGGCCTCCAGGATGCAGCCTTTGGTTCCACACCAGACGACTGTCCCTATGTTCCCAAAGGAAATTCTGTCCTTCACGGTTGCCCAAACCCTGAAGATTAGGAGCAAAGTACAAAGCCCCTGAGCCCAGCTCAATTTTGAAGAACGCCCTGGCCCTAAGGCACATTCTGACACACAATCAGCACCTGCCTCCAGGCAGACATCCAAGTCAAAGGCCCTGAGTCAGAAGATGGAAACTGAAATGCCTCTAGGACTTCATCAATACCCTAGTTGAGATTTTCCGGCGCCTGTCCCCAGAGGCCTTTTCTCCAATACCAACTTATATTCCAACATATGGTTCCTGTGCCACACTACAAAACCCCTCCTTCCCCCAGAAGCTTTCCTTGCTCTTGGTAGCTGTGTCCAGGACTCAGTATAGGAGAAACCTGCATGTCCCCCTGAACACCCCAGCACTCTAATGTCTCCCTGGATACCAACCAGCATTGTGATCCAACAGCATGCAACTCCATGTCAACACAGGCCACTTGGAACTTCGCCCCAGAGGCACCAGATGGACCCTGTCATGTTCCTCAGCTACAATGGTCAATGGAGGTGTGCTTTTCAGGTATCCATGAGGGAGAGCTCTGCTACCCAAAGTTTCCATATGGGGGACCCTGGAACTAACAAACCAGACTCCCCCTGTCCAACAGAAGGAAATATTGCTGTTTAGAGCATCTCATAAGCCCCAGGGTGGGAAATCCTCCATGGCCTCATGACGCCCCCCCTCCAATTGGCAGTCATCTTAGACTCAGACTTCGGTGTGAGCAAACATATGACATCCACCTTTATTCAGGTGTCGTATATCTCACAGAATCCGCTGCAGATGGGTACAGCCTTCCACTTGGCACTGAATTTAACCGTAGCTTGTGTTTACAATTCCATTTTCACCCTGCTGGTCCCCAAGCCCTCTGGATATGGAATTCCAGAGACACAACACGGTATTCTGTCTTCCCCATAGAAAGAAGAAGTGCCTGGTGATTCTGCCCAGAAAACCCACATGGGGATCAGTCTGTGAGGCCCTCGAGGGAACCCCGATTTATAGGCTGCCCTGGCCTCTCGTACGGTGTATATCAGAGCATGAGCCCCAACCTAGTGTCAACGACCCAGAAAGCGGGACCTGTATTTAGCATGTGGAACTGAACATGGCCTTACTCCATCATCTCTACTCATCCTTGGTATTCAAGCATCTGTCCTCAGACTTTTGCTGGAATCCCTGCCAGTGGGGGGACCTGAAGAACAACAGAGAACTCCACCTTTTCCATGCCAGGAATCGTAACTGTTGGGATGTGTGTCCAACTCCCAGAGTTGGAGCCAGCTGCATGGTCAATGAGACCACAACCACACATGAGGGCTGCCTAGGGCCCAAACAGGCATTGTGACCCTCAGCCTGAGCATGCTTTCAAACAAATCCGCTCAGTTGCACCACCAGGATCCCGCTTTGTAGGCCAGGGACGCCCCTAGGCCCATATCCTAACCCTTGGTGGGATATTCCAAGAATTCAGACCCAGAACCCGTCTCTGGAATCCCTGTTTTGGGGCACGCCTAAGATGGAAAACAACACTCTTCCCTTCCTCGAAAAACCCACCAAACTATTGGGAGACGCCAGGATCCTTAGAGAGTAAAATCTCCCATGGACTCATGGGACCACCCCTGCATTCTGAAGCCATCCTAGATACAGAATCCAGATATAAAATCTTGTGCTACCACCTTCATGTCACCCTAATTACAGTTCCTGATGAGCTGTCCTCCATGTATATGCATTTGGACAGTGATCACCTCGCCATTATTCCTAACCCGAGTTTGTATTTGCAGACATCTCTCCATTACCAGGGCTCACATGCACTCCAGGGTGAGATAGTGGAATCACACCACAGCACTGTGCGTGCCATCCCCTAGGAAACTGTACACATCACAGTCTCCCAAACCTCCATATTAGGAGAAACCTGCAAATACCCTGAGCACACCACAATATTGGAGGCCGCTCAGGATGCAAATGCACAGTCTGAAACACTTTGATCACCTCCATCGAGGCAGACACGTAAGTCAACTGTCCTGAGTCTGAAGATTGAACCTGACATGCCCCTAAGACTTCATTGGAACCCTAGATTAGGTTTTCACGCATATGTCCTCAGAGGCCTGTTTTGGAATATGAATTTGTGATACAACATGTGGTCCCTGAGCCATACACTACATCTCCTGTCACCAGAAGAGGACACAGTTCTTCGACCTGTGTTAAACCCTCAGGATAGGAGAATCCTGCATGGCACCTTAGCTACCAGCACATTCTAAGATCTCCCTGGTAACAAACCAGCATTGTGACCCATCTGCAAGAGATTCAATGTCAACTCAAGGCCTTGGTACTTCGCCCCAGAGCCACGAGAAGAAACCTGCCATGCTCCTCAGCTGCAATGTTCATTCAGGCTGTGCTTTCCAGGCATCCATGAAGAAGAGCTCTGCTATCCATACTTTCCATGTGGGGGACACTGGAGCAAACAAACCAGACTCCACTGGTCAGTAGAAAAAACCACCTTGCAGTTTGGAGCATCTCACAAGCATCAGCGTGGTGAATCCTCCATAGCCTCATGACACCACCTCTCCATTTGTCAGTCATCATAGACACAACCTCCAGTGTAAGCAAACATCATTCATCCGCCCTTATTTGGGTGCTGGATATCTCATTCATTGGCCATCAAAGATACAAACTCCAGTGTGAGCAGACATCTGACCTTGCCCATACTCAGGTGCTAATATCTCGAAAAAACCACTGCACATTGGAATGGCAATGTGCTTGGCACTGAGCTTAAATGTAGCTTGCCTATTCAGACTTATGTCCTCACACTCCTCACCTGTAAGTCCTCCATATTGGGAATTTGGGAGCCACAATGCAGCCTTCTGCCTGCCCACAAGAAAGAAATGCCCTATGGGTCTGTGCAGAAAATCCACATGAGGACCCATCTGCACAGCCCTCTATGGCACCCCAATATAATAGGCCACCCTGTGCACTAAAGCTCTGTCTTATGCAGCTCGATCCCGAGCACCTGGCAGCCACAACTATAGTGGGCCCCATATCCTACAGGTGTGAGCTGCCTTGACCTCAGTCTTTCATCTCTAACCAACCTGGTAACTGTTCCAGAACATAACTCAATTTCCTGCCATGGGGGACGCTGAAGCACAAAAGAGTACTACTCCTTCCCCATGGCAGGAAAACTAAGTGTTGAGATGGTTGTCCAACCCTCAGATTGGGATACAGCTCCATGGAACAAGAAACAGCACCCACTCAGGATGGGGAGTTGGGCACAAATAGGTACTGTGATCCTCACCCTGAGAACCATTTCCAACAAGCCCCCACGGGAGCTGGACCAGGAAACCACAGAGCAGGCCTGTCTGGCCCCTAGGCCTAAATCCTAAGCCTTGGTGGGGTTACCCAGGCACCAGGACCCAGAACCCATCTCTGGAATACATGTTTTTACAGGAACCCTGACACGGTAAAACGTGGTCTCCCCTTCCCCAGTAAGACACCAAACTCTTGGGTGCCAGGCAGAAACCCCAGATAGGAAGAAACTCCCATGGGCACATGAGGAAACCCCTCCATTCCTTGGCCATCCTAGACACAATCCAGACAGAAAAGCCTGTGCTCCTGCCTCCTAGCTGCCCGAATTTCAAATCCGAGTAGCTGCCCTCAGGGTCTGCATTTCGGGCCTGACATCACCTCCTTCCTAACTCTTACCCCAGTTTGTGTCTGAATACTTTGGTCCCAAAATCTTGACCCACATGCACTCGAGGTTGGGGCCTCCAGAACGACATCACATCACTGGGCCTGCTCTTCTGAGGAAACTCTGCCTGTCTCAGTTTCCCAGTCCTCCAGATTAGCAGAAAACTGCAAGGCCCCTAAGCCCACCCCAATTCCACAGGCCTCTCTGGAAAAAATGCACAGTATGACAGAGCCTCAGAACATACCTCCAGAAAGACATGCATGTCAGTGGGAAGGGATGAATATCCTAAGACCATGGTGGGTCCAGCTGTCTCAGTGTCTGTCAGAAGGTCTGGGCTCAGGCTATGTAAGACAGAGCATTACTGCTTAGGGCAGCCTATGCAATTGGGGTGTTGCTGAGGGCCGAGCAGGTTGATCCTCCTTTTGGGTTTCCGGGCAACGCTATAGACAATGTATTTCTTCCAGTGGGCATGCAGAGTGCTTAGTTTTGGCCCCAGTATTCCCAATCAGGAGGGCTTGTGGGCCAGGAGTGTGAGGACAGAGGTCTGAAGACACAAGCTAGGGTGAGGTTTGGGGCCAAGGGCACGGCATGTGCACTCTGCAGAGGATGAATTGAGATCTGCAGCTGAAGTCAGGGTTAGGACCAAACGTTGGCTGAGGCTGGAGTTTGTGTCCATGATGGCCCCTTCATGAAGTGGGGTCCTCATGAGGCTAATGAGGTTTTCCCACGCTGAGTTTGTGAGTTGCTCCAAATTGCAAGGATTCCTTCTGTGGGACAATTAAGACCTGTTGGATGGTTACAGGACATCCCATAAGGAAGTTGTCCAGAGCAGCGTTCTAAGGATGGATGCCTGGGCAGCCAGCCTCACATTCCAATTGTCTCCTAACGAGAAGACACGTTGATCTGCTGGCTCTCGGGTAGCAACCGAGGGAGGTGAGTTGAAATGGGGTCTCCTGAGGTTGGGTCATAATGTGGGTTTGAGTCCATGGAGACCTTGGAATGGGGCAGTGGCACCAGGGCCCTGAAGGATTATCCTAACCAGAGGTTTTTACACAGCTCCAATGAGCAAGTTTTCCATGGGGTGACGAGATTTGTTCTTATTGGTGCCTCAGGAAATACCCTATGCTGATATTGGAAACCAAGCCTCTGAGGAGTGATGCCTGGAAATGAAAGCAATGGATCGGATTAGGGCCTAGGGGCCTGTCTGGTTCAATCTTCTTCTCTGGGGACATCTGCTGATGAGTTTGAGTGGAGGTAGCTGCATAGCTGTTGTCTGATCACCCCTGTTTGTCCTGGGGGTCTACACTATTGGGATGGCCTTGGTGACTTTGGAGGTTTGTCCTAATTTTCAAGGTTGTGGCCAATGAAATGGGAAGAATTCCCTTGGAGAGGTAAGGCACAGTCCTGAGGTTTGGCTCTAGGGACCCAAGGATGGAGGGTGTGTGTGCCAGGACCTTTGGGACAGAAGTCTGAAAACACGAACTCGCTTAGGTTTGGGGATGTAGGTATGACGGCCCGATCTATAGACCGTGATGAGAACTCTTTGGGATATGAACAAAGGACGAGTGTGAGGCACTTGCTCAGGCTTTTGTCTCTGGATTTGGTGTCACTGATGGCTGTGGAATGTCGGGGTGGCCTCATGGGCCATGGAAGATTATCCCTCTTTGGGAATTTGGCATGATCCCAAGAGTTTTGGGTCATTCTGTGGGAAGCAAGGAGGCCTTTTCTGTTTTCTACCTCAGGTATACCACCAAATGAGCGATTCCAGAGCAGAGTCCTGGGGAGTGTCGACTAGACAACCCGACTTCTGGTTAACATTGGAGACCTAGGGGCATGGCAAGCCCCATATGCGTGCTCTTGTTCCAGACACTGACAGACCTTCCTTGAGGATATGGCTCACGCTGAGGTTCACAATGTCTATTTGTGCCCAACGAGTCCCTCAAGCCTGGATGAGGTCTAATGTACCATAATGGTTTCTCCTATACTGAACGTTGCACAGCATGCCAACCACAAGGTTTCTGGCCGTGGGGAAAGAGGATTTCTGATTTCTGCAACACGTTCACCCCTGGACAGTGATTGGAGTTAAGGTCCAGGTTCTGAAGCCTGAAAACCGAGGTTGGGAATAGATGAAGACCTAAAGCCATGGCGTGTCTGATGTGCTCAGTGTTCGGCCAGCTGTTGAGTGTGGGTGGGCGTTGCAGGCTCAGGCTGTGGCAGACAGGGGATTAGTGCCCAGGCTAGACTGTATCATTAGGATGAAGTCGAGTTTCGTGGAGGTTGATACTCATTTGTGGTTACCGGGTAGCCCCAGAGGGCAACGTTTTTCTTCTGGAGGGCAGGCACAGTGCCGTATTGTGATTCCGGAATTCCCAAACTGGAGGGCTTGTGGGCCAGGAGTGTGAGGATGAAATTCTGAGAACATGCAAGACTTGGATTTCAGAGTGAGGGCACGGCAGGCACCCTCTGCAGAGATGATTCGAGATCTCAGCACCTGAAGACAGAGCTAGGATCAGACGTTGGCTCAGGTTGGAGTTTCTGTCCATGACGGCCCCTTCATGAAGGAGAGGGTCTCACGAGGCGATGAAGGTTTTCCCACGATGGGAGTTGTGAGATGTTTCAAACTGCAACGATTCTTTCTGTGGGACAGTCAAGACCTGTTAGATAGCTCCAGGACATCCCATAAGGAAGTTCTCCAGATCAGGGTTTGAAGGATGGATGCCTGGGCAGCCCGCCTCCCATTCCAGTTGTCTCTTAGCAATAAGGCAGGTTCGATCAGCTGACTCTGGGGGAGCCACCAAGGGGGGTTAGTTGAAATGGACTCTCCTGAGGATGGGTCATAATGTGCATTTGTGTCCATGGAGACCTTGGAATGGGGTGGTAGATCCAGGGCTCTGAAGGATGTTCATAACTGGAGGTTTTGATGGGGCTCCAAGGAGCACTTTTCCTATGTGGAGATGAGAATTGTTTTGATGAGTGCCTATGGAATCTCCCTTATGCTGGTATTGGAAACCAGGCCTCTGAGGAGAGATGCCTGGAAACAAAAGCAATGGATCTGAATAGGGCCTTGGTGCCTGTCCGGTTCAATCTTATTCTCTGGGGATATCTGTCTACGGGTCTGAGGGGAGGTTGTTGCTCAGCTTGTGTCAGATCTCCCCTGTTTGTCCTGTGCGGCCTAAAATATAGGGATGGCCGCGGGACTTTGGAGTTTTCTCCTAATCTGTATGGTTGTGACCCTGGAATGGGCAGAATTCCTCTGGTGAGGGCAGGCACAGTCCTGAAGTGTGGCTCTAGGGTCCCCAGCCTGGAGGGTGTGTGGCCAGGCCTGTGGGAACAGAAGTCTGAAAACACAAACTCCGCTCAGGATTTGGGATGTAGGTAAGGCACCCAGACCATGAGGAGAACTCTTTGGGATACGAAAAAGGGTGAGTTTGAGGTGCTTGCTCACGTTTTGTCTCTTGATTTGTGTCAACAATGTGGGTGGAAAGTTGGTGTCGCCTCATGGGCCATGGACATTTTTCCTTCTCTGAGGATTTGGCCCGACCCAAGAGTTTGGGTACATTCTGTGGGATGGAATGAGTCTTTTTTTTTTTTTTTTTTTTTTTTTTTATTCATCTCCTGTGTACCACCAAAGGAGGAATTCCAGAGCACAGTCCTGGGAAAGGCAACTGGACAACCCCACCTCTGCTTAAGTTTGGGGGCCTAAGGACATGGCAAATCCCATATGTGGGCTCTTGGTCCAGACACTGAGAGGCCTTTCTTGAGGACAGGGCTCACGCTGAGGGTCACAATGCCTATTTGTGCCCAACAAGGCCCTCAAGCATGGGTGGGGCCTCATGGGCCACGCTGGTTTCTCCTACACTGAACATTGGAGAACATGCCAACCACAAGGTTTCAGGCCATTGGGAAGGAGGAGTTCTGATTTCTGCATCACATTGACACTTGGACAGTGATTGGAGTTTAGGAGTAGGTTCTCAAGCCTGAAATCTAAGGTTGGGAAGAGAAGAAGACCAATGGACCTGACTCATCCAATGAGATCAGTGTGCGGCCAGCTGTTGAGTGTATGTCCGGAGTTGCGGGCTCTGGCTGTGCCAGACAGGGCATTAGACAGTTTAGACTGTATAATTGGGGTGCACTCAAGTGGCGTTCAGATTGATCCTCATTTAGGGTTTCTGGTTAGCTCCATAGGGCAATGTTTTTCTTTTGGAGGGCAGGGAGAGTGTGGTATTGTGTCTCCAGAATTCCCAAACTGGAGGGCTTGTGGGCCAGGAGTGTGAGGATGGAAGTCTGAGAACATAAGCTAGGCTTAGGTTTCGGGGCGAGGGCATGACTGTCACACTCTGCGGAGCTGAATCGAGATCTCATGTACCTGAAGCCAGGGTGAATATCAGACATTTGCTCAGGTTGGACGTTCTGTCCATGATGGCCCCTTTATAAAGTGGAGCATCTCATGAGGCCATGGACGTTTTCTCACGATGGGAGTTGTGAGATGCTCCAAACCACAAAGATTCCTTTTGTGGGACACTCGAGACCTGTTGGATGGCTCCATGAAGTCCCATATGGAACAACTCCAGAGCAGGGTTCTAAGGATGGATGCTGGGCAGCCTGCCTCCAATTCCAGCTTTCTCCTAGCACCAAGGCATGTTCAATCTGCTGGCTATGGGGGAGAAACCAAGGAGGCTGAGTTGAAATGGACTTTCCTGAGGATGGGTCATATTGTGAGTTTGTGTTCAAGGAGATCTTAGAATGGTGCGCTTGATCGAGGTCCCTTAAATATGCTCCTAATCGGAGGTTTCGACAGAGCTCCAAAGAGTACGTTTCCTATGTGGAGACGAGATTTTTCTGATGAGTGCCTCTGTAATCCCCCATATGCTGGTATTGGAAACCAGACCTCTGAGGACAGATGCCTGGAAATAAAAGCGATGTATCCGATTAGGGCCTAGGTGCCTGTCCAGTTCAATCTTCTTTTATGGAGATATCTCTTCCTGGGTCTGAGTGAAGGTAGTTGCTTAGCTTGTGACAGATCAACCCTGTTTGTCCTGGGCGGCCAACACTATTAGGATGGCCTTGGGAACTTTGGAGTTTTCTTCTAATCTCTAGGGTTGTGGCCAATGGAATCGGCAGAATTACCCTGGAGAGGGCAGAAACAGTCCTGAGGTGTGACTCCAGGGCCCCAAGCTTGGAGGTTGTGTGGGCCAGGACTGTGGGGACAGAAGTCTGAAAACGCATACTCAGCTTAGTTTTGGGGACGTATGTATGAAAAGCCTGATCTACAGACCGTTAGGACTTTTTGGGCTATGAACAAAGGGCAAGTGTGAGGCGCTTGCTCAGGATTTTGTCTCTAGATTTTGTGTCAAGGTTGGTCATGGAATGTCGGGGTGGCCTCAAGGGCCATGGACAAGTCTTTCTCTAGGGATTTGTCCTGATCCCAAGTGGTTCGGGTCATTCTGTAGATGGAAGGAGTCAGTTCTATATTTTTTTTTAACCTCAGGTGTCCCACCAAAGAGGGATTCCAGAACAGAGCCCTGAGTAGGGGTGACTAGACATCTCAAAATCTGGTTGAGATTGGGGGAACAGGGGCTTGGCAAGCACCATATGCGGGCTCTTGTTCCAGTCACTGAGAGGCTTTACTTGAGGATCGGGCTCACTCTGAGGGTCACAATGTGTGTTTGTACACATTGTGGCCCTAAGGGATAGGCGGGACCTCATGGGCCATGCTGCTTTCTCCTACAATATACGTTGGACAACATGCCAACCACAAGGTTTCTGGCCATGGGAAAAGAGGAGTTCTGATTTCTGCATCACATTCACTCCTGGGCAGTCAGTGGAGATTGCATCTAGGTTCTGAAGCCTGAAAACCTAGGTTGGTTAGAGATGATGACGTAAAGCCATTGTGAGTGCGATGGGCTCAGAGTACGGCCGGCTGTCTGCGTGTCAGACGGGAGGTCTGGGCTCAGGCTGTGTCAGGCACGGCTTTAGTGTACAGGCTAGACTGTATAATTGGGGTACAGTCGAGTGGCATGCAGGTTGTTCTTCATTTGGTGTTTCTGGTTAGCCCTATAGGGCAACGTTTTTCTTCTGGAGGGCAGGCACAGTACTGCATTGTGTCTCCAGAATTGCCAAACTGGAGGGCTTGTGGTCAGGATTATGAGGAAGAAAGTCTGAGAACAAAAGCCTGGCTTAGGTTTCAGGGCGAGGATATGGCAGACACACTCTGCAGAGCAGAATTGAGATCTCGTACTTCTGAAGTCAGGGAGAGGATCAGACTTTTCCGGAGGATCGAGTTTCTGTCCATGATGGTGCATTCATGAAGGTGTGGGGGCATCATGAGGCAATGGAGGTTTTCCGACGGTGGGATTGTGTGATGCTCCAAACAGCAAAGGACTCATTCTGCGGGACAATCGAGACCTGTTGGATGGATCCAGGATGTCCCATAATAAAGTTCTCCATAGCAGAGCTCTAAGGATGGAGCCCTGGGCAGCCCACCTCGCATTCCAATTGTCTCCTAGTGACCAGGCAGGTTTGATCTGCTGGATCTAAGGGAGCAACCGAGGGGGACTGAATTGAAATGGACTTTCTTGAGGATCGGTCATAATGTGGGTTTGTGTCCATGGAGACCTTGGAATGGGGCTGTGCTGCCAGTGCCCTGAAGGATTCTCTTATCCGGAGTTTTCACACAACTCCAAAGAGCAAGATTCCCATGTGGAGATGATATTTGTTCTTATTGGTGCCTCAGGAACCCCCATAAGCTGGTATTGGCAACCAGGCATCGAGGAGAGATGCCTGGAATCCAAAGCAATAGATCGATTCGCGCCTAGGGGCCTTTCTGCTTCAATCTTCTCAGGGCACATCTGTCTATGGTTCTCAGTGGAGGGCATTGCTCAGCTTATGTCAGATAGTCCCTGTTTGTCCTCCGTGGCCTACACTACTGGCATGGTCTCAGGGAATTTGGAGGTTTCTCCTAATCTGTAGGATTGTTTCTATTGGAATAGGAAGAATTCACATAGATAGGGCAGTCACAGTCCTGAGGTGTGGCCCTACCTGTCTAGGTGTCGGTTGGGAGGTCCGGGCTCAGGCTGTGTCAGACAGGGCATTAGTCCCCAGGCTAGCCTGTATATTTGGGGTAGAGTCGAGAGGCGTGCAGGTTGATCCTCATTTGGCATTTCTGGGTAGCCCCATAGGGCAAACTTTTTCTTCCAGAGGGCAAGCAGAGTGCTGCATTGTGGCTCCAGAATTTCCAACCTGGAGGGCTTGTGGGCCATGAGTATGAGGTCAGAAGTCTGAGAACACAAGCTAGGCTTATGTTTCAGGGCGAGGACATGGTAGGCACACTCTGCAAAGCTGAGACAATATCTGGTGTATCTGAAGTCAGGACGAGGATAAGACGTTGGCCCAGGCTGGAGTTTCTGTCCATGATGGCCCATTCATGAATGTGGAGGGGGGCATCACGAGGCCATGGAGGTTTTCCCATGATGGGAGTGTGTGATACGCCAAACTGCAAGGATTCATTCTGTGGGAGAGTCAAGACCTGTTGGATGGATCCAGGATGTCCCATAAGGAAGTTCTCCAGATCAGGGTTCTAAGGATGGATGCCTGGGCAGCCCACCTCGCATTTCAAATGTCTCATAGCAACAAGGCAGGTTCGATCTGCTAGCTCTGGGGAGCAAGGGAGGGGGTTGAGTTGAAATGAGCTCACCTGAGGATGGGTCATAATGTGGGTTTATGTCCATTGAGTCATTGGAATGGGGTGGTGGCTCCGGGGACCTGAAGGTTTCTCCTAACTGGAGCTTTTCACAAAGCCCCAAAGAGCAAGTTGCCCATGTGGAGATGAGATTTGTTCTGATTGTTACCTCTGGAAACCCCCATATGCTAGTATTGAAAACCAGGCCTCTGAGGAGCGATGCCAGGAAACAAATGCAATGGATCCATTTAGGGTCTAGGTGCCTGTGCGTTTCAATCTTCTTCTCTTGGGATATCTGTGTACGGGTCTGAGTTGAGGTAGTTGCTCAGCTTGGGACAGATCACCCCTGTTTGTCCTGGGAGGCCTACACTATTGGGATAGCGTTGGGTACTTTGGAGTTTTCTCCTAATATCTAGGGTTGTCTCCAATGAAATGGGGGATTCCCTTGGAGAAGCAGGCACAGTCCTGAGATGTGGCTCCAGGGGCCCCGGCCTGGAGGGTGTGTGGGCCATGACTGTCATACAGAACTCTGAAACACAAACTTGCCTTATGTTTTTGGACGTAGATATGGCAGTTCCGATCTACAGACCATGCGGAGAATTATTCAGGCTATGAACAAAGGGCGAGTGTGAGGTGCTTGCTCAGGCTTATGTCTCTGGATTTTGTGTCAACGGTGGCCATGGAATGTCGGAGTGACCTCAGGGGACATGGACGAGTCTGTCTCTCTGGGGATTTCGCTCGATCCCAAGTGGTTGGGGTCATTCTGTTGATGGGAGGAGTCCTTTCTGTATTTATTTACCTCAGGTGTCCCACGAAAGAGGGATTCCAGAGCAGAGCCCTGAGTAAGGGTGACTAGATATCTCGACCTCTGGTCAAGATTGGGAGACTTGGGGCATGGCAAGCCCCAGATGCAGCTCCTGGTCCAGCCACTGAGAGGCTTTACTTGAGGACAGGGGTCACGTTGAGGGTCACAATGTGTGTTTGTGCCTATCGCGGCCCTCAAGCTTGGGCAAGGCCTCATGGACCACTCTGGTTTCTCCTACAATGTATGTTGGACAACATGCCAACCACAGTGCTCTGGCCAGGAGGAAGGAGGAGTTCTGATTTCTGCATCACGTTCAACCCTGGAAAGTGAGTGGAGATACAGTCTAGGTGTGTGAAGACTGAAGACCGAGGTTAGGAAGAGATGATGACCTAAGGCCATGGAAGGTCCAATGTGCTCTGTATACGACTAGTTGTCTGCATGTTGGTCGTGAGTATGGGATCAGGCTGTGTCAGACAGGGCTTTAGGGCTCAGGCTAGACTGCATAATTGGGGTACAGTCGAGTGGCTTGCAAGTTGTTCTTCATTTGACATTTCTAGTTAGCACCATAGGGCAACGTTTTTCTTCTGGAGAGCAGGCTGAGTGCTACATTGTAGCTCCAGAATTCCCAAACTGGAGGGTTTGTGGGCAAGGAGTGTGTGGATGGAAGACTGAGAACACAAGTAGGCTTAGGTTTCTGGGCGAGGGCATGGCAGGCACACTCTGCAGAGTTGAAAGAGATCTCATGCATCAGAAGTCAGGGCGTGGATCAGACGACGGCTCAGGTTCGAGTTTCTGTCCAGCATGGCCCTTTCATGAAGGGAAGGGGGAATCACGAGGCCATGGAGGTTTTCCCACGATGGGTGTTGTGAGATGCTCCAATCCGCAAGGTTTCTTCTGCTGGACAGTCAAGACCAGTTGGATGGCTCTAGGATGTCCCATAAGGAATGACACCAGAGCAGGGTTCTAAGAAAGGATCTCTGGAGAGCCCGCCTCACATTCCAATTGTATCCTAGCAACAAGGCAGGTTCCATCTACTGGCTCTGGGAAGGCAACTGAGTGGGCTGATTTGAAATGCACTCTCGTGCGGATGGGTCATAATGTGGGTTCGTATCCATGGAGACCTTGGAATGGGGCGGTTGCTCCAGCAACCTGAATATTTGTTCGAGCTGGAAGTTTTGACACAGCTCCAAAGGACAAGTTTCCCATATGGAGACGAGATTTCCTCTGATGGGTACCTCAGGAAACCCCCCTTATGCTGGTATTAGAAACCAGGCCTCGGGGTACCTGGGTGGCTCAGTGGGTTAAGCCGCTGCCTTCGGCTCAGGTCATGATCTCAGGGTCCTGGGATCGAGTCCCGCATCGGGCTCTCTGCTCAGCAGGGAGCCTGCTTCCCTCTCTCTCTCTCTGCCTGCCTCTCTGACTACTTGTGATTTCTCTCTGTCAAATAAATAAATAAATAATCTTAAAAAAAAAAAGAAAAAAGAAACCAGGCCTCTATGGAGAGATGCCTGGAGACAAAAATCAATGGATCCAATTAGGGCCTAGGTGCCTGTCTGGTTCAATCTTCTTCTCTGGGCATATCTGTCTATGGGTATGAGGGAAGGGAGTTGATCAGCTTGTGACAGATCGCCCCTATTTTTTCCTGGGTGATCTACACTATTGGGATAGCCTTGGGGACTTTGGAGGTTTCTCCTAATCTGTACAGTAGTGGCCAATGGAATAGGCAGAATTCCCTTGGAGAGGGCAGGCACTGTCTTGAGTTGTGGCTCCAGGGGACCCAGTCTGGAGGGTGTGTGGGCCAGGGCTGTTGGGACTGAAATCTGAAAACACAATCTCGGCTTAGATTTAGGTATGTAGGATCATACATTGGCTCAGTTTGTAGTTTTTTGTCTGTGATGACCCCATCATGAAGGTGGGGGGGATCATCACGAGGCCATGGAGGTTTTCCCATGGTGGGAGTATGTGATACTCCAAACCACAAAAAATCATTCTTCGGGACAGTCAAGACCTGTTGAATGGATCCAAGACATCCCCAGAAGTTCTCCAAAGCATGGTTCTATTGATGGATGCCTGGGCGGCCTACCTTTCATTCCAATTGTCTTCTAACAACAAGGCAGGTTCGATCTGCTGGCTCTGGGTAGCAACCGAGGGTGCTGAGTTGAAAGGGACTTTCCTGAGGATGGGCCATAATATGGGACTGTGTCCATGGAGAACTTGGAGTAGGGTGGTGGCTCCAGGGCCATGAAACATTCTCTTAACTGGAGGTTTTTACACAGCTCCAAAGAGCAAGATACCCATGAGAGACGAGATTTGTTCTGATTGGTCCCTCCAGAACCCCCATAACCTGGTATTGGAAACCAGGCATCTGAGGAGAGATGCCTGGAATCCAAAGCAATTGATCCGATTCGTGCCAGGGTCCTGTCCACTTCAATCTTCTCTGGGCACATATGTCTTTGGTTCTGAATGGAGGTCGTTGCTCAGCTTATGTCAGATTGACCCTCTTTGTCCCAGGTGGCCTACACTAGTGGGATGGTCTCGGGGATTTCAGAGGTTTCTCCTAATCTGTAGGGTCGTGGCCAATGGAATGGGCAGAATTCCCTTAGAGAGCACAGGCACAGTCCTGAGATTTGGCCCCGGCTGTCCGGGTGACGTTCGGGAGGTCCGGGCTCAGGCTGTGTCAGACAGGGCATTAGAGTCCAGGGTAGACTGTATAATTGGGGTACATCCTCATTTGGCATTTCTGGGTAGACCCATTGGGCAACGTTTTTCTTCTGGAGGACAGGCAGATTGCTGCATTGTGGCTCCGGAATTCCCAAACTCTAGGGCGTGTGGTCCAGGAGAGTGAGGACAGAAGTCTAAGAACACAAGCTACACTTAGGTTTTGGGGCAAGGTCAGGGCAAGCACACTCTGAAGAGCTGAATCAAGATCTCATGCATTTGAAGTCAAGGCGAGAATCAGTCATTGGCTCAGGTTAGAGTTTCTGTCCATGATTCGCCTTCATGAAGATTGGGGGCATCAAGTGCCTATAGAAGTTTTCCCACGTTGTGAGTTGTGAGATGCTCCAGTCCGCAAAGACTCCTTCTGCGAGACAGTCGAGAGCTGTAGGATGGCTCCAGGACGTCCCATAAGGAACGATGCCAGAGCAGCGTTCTAAGGATGGATTCCTGAAGCACCTGCCTCTCATTTCAATTGTCTCCTAGTGACAGGGCAGGTTCGATCTGCTGGCTCTGGGGGAGCAACCGAGGGGGTTGAGTTGAAATGGACTCTCCTGAGGATGGGTCATAATGTGGAATTGTGTCCATGGAGACATTGGAATGGGATGGTGGCTCCGGTGACCTGAAGTTTTCTCCTAAGTGAAGGTTTTGACACAGCTCCATAGCACAAGTTTCCCATGTGGAGTTGAGATTTGTTCTGATTGTTACCTCCGGAAACCCCCATATGCAGGTATTGGAATCCAGGCCTCTGAAGAGAGATGCCTGGAAACAAAAGCAATGGATACGATTAGGGCCTAGGTGCTTGTCCCGTTCAATCTTCTTTTCTATGGATATCTGTCTACAGGTTTAAGTGGGGGTAGTGGCTCAGCTTTTGTCAGATTGCCCCTGTCTACAGGTTTAAGTGGGGGTAGTGGCTCAGCTTTTGTCAGATCGCCCCTGTTTGTCCTGGACGTCCTAAAGTATTGGGATAGGCTTGGGGACTTTGGAGGTTTCTTCTAATCTGTAGGGTTGTGTCCAAAGGAATGCACAGAATTCCCTTTGAGAGGACAGGCACAGTCCTGTGGTGTGGCTCCAGGGGACCCAGACTGGAGGGTGTGTGGGCCATGACTGTGGGTATAGAAGTCTGAAAAAAAAAAGGCTTGCCTTAACATTGTGGACATAGGTATGGCAGGCCCAATCTATGGACCGTGAGGAGAATTATTTGGGCTATGAACAAAGGGCCAGTGTTCAGGAATCCATCCTTAGAACGCTGCTCTGGCATCGTTCCTTATGGGACGTCCTGGAGCCATCCTACAGCTCTCGACTGTCTCGCAGAAGGAGTCTTTGCGGTGTGAGGGGCTTGCTCAGGCTTATGTCTCCGGATTTTGTGTCAACATTGGCCATGGAATATCGGGGTGGCCTCATGGGCCATGGACGAGTCTTTCTCTCTGGGGATTTGGCCCGATCCCAAGTGGCTGAGGTCATTCTGTGGATGGGAGGAGTCCTTTCTGTATTTACTTCAGGTGTCCCACCAAAGAGGAAATTCAGAGCAGAGCCCTGAGTAGGGGTGACTAGATATCTCGACGTCTGGTTAAGATTGGGAGACTTAGGGCATGGCATACCCCATATGCAGGCTCTTGGTACAGACCCTGAGAGGCTTTACTTGGGGACAGGGCTCACACAGAGGGTCCCAATGTGTGTTTGTGCCCATCGCGGCCATCAAGCATGGGCGGGGCCTCATGGGCCAGTTGGTTTCTCCTACACTGAACGCTGGACCACAAGGTTCTGGCGAGGGGGAAGGAGGAGTTCTGATTTCTGCATCACGTTCACCCATGGGAAGTGACTGGAGATAAAGTCTAGGTTTCTGAAGCCTGAAAACCGAGGTTGGGAAGAGATGACAACCTAAGGTCATGGCGGTTCAGATATTCTCAGTGTACGGCCAGCTGTTTGGGTGTCGGTCGGGAAGTCAGGCCTCAGGCTGTGTCAGACAGGGCATTAGTGCCCAGACTAGACTGTATAATTGGGGTACAGTCAAGTTGCAGGTTGATCCTCTTTTGGGGTTTCTGGGTCACCCCATAGGGCAGGTTGATCTTCTTTTGGGGTATCTGGGTCACCCCATAGGGCAATGTTTCTCTTCTGGAGGGCAGGAAGAGTGGTGCATTGTGCCTCCAGCCCAAACTGGAGGGCTTGTGGCCCAAGAGTGTGAGGACGGAAGTCTGAGAATACAAGTTAGGCTTAGGGTTTGGGGCGAGGGCATGGAAGGCACAGTCTACAGAGCTGAATAGAGATCTTATGCATCTGAAGTCAGGGCAAGGAACAGATGTTGGTTCAGGTTGGAGTTTCTGTCCACGATGTCTCCTACATAAGGTAGGGGCTCACTAGGCCATGGAGGTTTGTACACAGTGTGAGTGTGTGATGCTGCAAATCACAAGGATTCCTTCTGCGGGAGAGTTGAGACCTGTTGAATGGATCAAGGACACCCCATAAGGAAATTTTCCAGAGCAGGGTTTTAACGATAGATGCATGAGCAGTGAATTCGCATTCCAATTGTCTCCTAGCGACAAGGCAGTTTCGGTCTGATGGCACTGGGTGAGCAACTGAGGGGCCTGAGTTGAAATGGACTCTCCTGAGGATGGGACATAATTGGGTTTGTGTCCATGGAGACCTTGGAATAGGGCGGTGGCTCCGGGGAACTGTAGGATTCTCCTAACCAGAGGTTTTGACACAGCCCCAAAGTGCTATATTCCCATGTGGAGACGAGATTTGTTCTGATAGGTGCCTCAGGAACCCCCATACGCTGGTACTAGCAGCCAGGCATCTGAAGAGAGATGCCTGGAATCCAAAGCATTGATCTGATTCTTGCCTAGGGGCCTGTCTGCTTCAATCTACTCTGGGCACTGTCTATAGTTCTGAGTGGAGGTCGTTGCTCAGCTTGTGACAGAAAGATACTGTTTTTCCCTGGCGGCCTATACTACTGGGATGGTCTCGGGGACTTTGGAGATTTCTTCTAATATGTTGGGTTGTGGCCAATGGAATAGGCAGAGTTCCCTTAGAGAGTGCAGGCACAGTCCTGAGATGTGGCCCCAGCTGTCCGGGTGATGTTTGGGAGGTGCAGGCTCAGGCTGTGTCAGACAGGGCATTAGAGTCCAGGGTAGACTGTATAATTGGGGTACAGTCGAGTGACGTGCAGGTTGATCCTCATTTGGCATTTCTGGGTAGCCCCATTAGGGCAACGTTTTTCTTCTGGAGGGCAGGTAGAGTGCTGCACTGTGTCTCCAGAATTCCCAAACTGGAGGGTGTGTGGTTCAGGAGAGTGAGGATGGAAGTCTGAGAACACAAGCTATGCTTAGGTTTCAGGGCGATGGCACGGCAGGCACACTCTGAAGAGCTGAATTGATATCTTGTGCATCCTAAGTCAAGGCGAGGATCAGCCGGTAGCTCAGGTTGGAGATTCGGTCCATGATCCACCTTCATGAAGATTGGGGGCATCATGTGGCCTTGGAAGTTTTCACATGATGGGAGTTGTGAGATGGTCCATGTGCAAGGACTCCTTCTGCGGGACAGTCAAGAGCTGTTGGAAGGCTCCAGGATGTCCCATATGGAAGGACACCAGAGCAGGGTTCTAAGGAAGGATGCCTGAAGAGCCCGCTTTGCATTTCAATTGTCTCCTAGTGACAAGGCCAGTTTGATCTGCTGGCTCTGGGGGAGCAACTGAGGGGGTTTAGTTGAAATGGACTCTCCTAAAAATGGGTCAAAATGTGGGATTGTGCCTATGGAGACATTGGAATGGAGTGGTGGCTCCGGTGAACTGAAGTCACCTCTGGTGACAAAAACCTCCTAACTGGAGATTTTGACACAGCTCCATAGAGCAAGATTCCCATGTGGAGATGAGATTTGTTCTGGTTGATACCTCCAGAAAACCCCACATGCTGGTATTGGAATCCAGACCTCTCAGGAGAGATGCCCGGAAACAAAAGCAATGGATCCTATTGAGGCCTAGGTGCTTGTCCAGTTCAATCTTCTTCTCTGGGCATATCTGTCTAAGGGATTGAGTGGAGGTAGTTGCTCAGCTTGTCAGATCACCCTTGTTTGTCCTGGACGTCCTACACTATTGGGATGTCCTCGGGAACATTGGAGGTTTCTCCTAATCTGTAGTGTTGTGTCCAAAGGAATGAGCAGAATTCCCTTGGAGAAGGCAGGCACAGTCCTGAGGTGTGGCTCCAGGGACCCCAGCCTTGAGGGTGTATGGGCCAGGACAATGGAGACAGAAGTCTGAAAACACAAACTCGGCTTAGGTTTGGGTACATAGGTATGACAGGCCCGATCTACAGACTATGAGGAGAATTTGGGGGCTATGAACAAAGGACAAGTGTGAGGTGCTTTTTCAGGCTTTTATCTCCAGATTTTGTGTCAACAGTGGCCGTAGAATGTCCGGCTGACCTCATCGGCCATGGACAAGTTTTTCTGTCTGTGGATTTGGCCTGATTCCAAGTGTTTGGGGTCATTCTTTGGATGGTAGGAGTCCTTTCTCTATTTTTTTTTTTTTTTTGTTTACCTCATGTGTCCCACCAAAGAGGGATTCCAGAAAAGACCTCTGAATAGAGTTGATTATACTTCTCGATCTCTGGCTAAGATTGGGGGACTAGGGGCATGGAAAGCCCCATATGCAGGCTTTTGGTCCAGCCTCTGAGAAGCTTTACTTGGGAAGGGCTCATGCTGAGGGTCCTAGTGTGTGTTTGAATCCATTGCTCAGTGTGCGGCCAGCTGTCTGGTTGTCGGTCACGAGGTCTGGGTTCAGGCTGTGTCAGACTGGGCATTACTGCCCAGGCTGGACTGTTTAATTGGGGTACAGTCTAGAGGCGTGCAGGTTGATCCTCATTTGGGTTTCTGGGTAGCCCCATAGGGCAACGTTTTTCTTTTGGAGGGCAGGCAGAGTGCTGCTTTGTGTCTCCAGAATTCCCGAACTGGAGGACTAGTGAGCCAGGTGTGTGAGGATGGAAGTCTGAGAACACAAGCTAGGCTTAGGTTTTGGGGCGAGGGAACAGCAGGCACACTCTGCAGAGCTGCATCGAGATCTCATGCATCTGAAGTCAGGGCAAGGATCAGACATTGCCTCAGGTTGGAGTTTCTGACTATGATGTCCCCTAGATGAAGGTTGGGGCATCACGAGTCCATGGAGGTTTTCCCAAGGTGCGAGTCTGAGATGCTACAAACCACAAGGATTCCTTCTGCGGGACAGTCCAGACCTGTTGGATGGATTCAGGACGTCTCAAAAAATTTCTCCAGGGCAGGGTTCTAATGATGGATGCCTGGGCAGCCCAACTCTTATTCCAATTTTCTCCCTGCAGTAATGCAGGTTTTATCTGATTGCTCTGGGTTAGCAACAGAGGGGGTGAGTTGAAATGGACTCTCCTGAGAATGGGTCATAATGTGGTTTTGTGACCATGGATACCTTGGAAGTGGACAGTGGCTTCGGGGACTTGAAGGTTTCTCCTAACTGGAAGTTTTGACACAGCTGCAAAGAGCAAGTTTCCCACGTGGAAACGAGATTTGTTCTGATTGGTACCTCCTGAAAAACCCATATGCTGGTATTGGAAACCAGACCTTTGAGGAGAGATGCCTGGAAACAAAAGCAATGGATCTGATTAGGGCCTAAGTGCCTGTCCAGGTCAATCTTCTTCTCTGGGTACATCTGTCTACGGGTCTGAGTGGAGGTCATTGCTCAGCTTGTGACAGGTGGCTCCTGTTTGTTCTGAGAGGACTACACTATTGGGATGACCATGGGGACGTCAGAGCTTTCTCCTTCTATAGAGTTTTAGCCAATGAAATGGGCAGAATTCCCTTGGAAAGGGTAGGCACAGTCCTGAAGTTTGGATCCAGGGTCCTCAGTCGGATGGGTGTTTGAGCCAGGACTGTGGGGACTGAAGTCTGAAAGCACAAACTCGGCCTAGGTTTGGAGACGTATGTATGACAGAACCAATCTACAGACCGTGAGGAGAATTTTTCGCGCTATGAACAAAGGACGAGTGTGAGGCGCTTGCGCAGGCTTTTGTCTCCAGATTCTGTGTCAACGTTGGCCATGGAATGTCGGGCTGGCCTCATTGGCCGTGGATGAGTATTACTCTCTGGGGATTTGGCCAGATTATAAGTGTTTGGGGTCATTCTTTGGATGGTAGGAGTCCTTTCTCTCTCTCTCTCTCTTTTTGCCTCATGTTTCGCACCATATAGGCATTCCAGAGAAGAGTTCTGAATAGGGGTGACTAGAATTCTCGAGCTCTTGTTAAGATTGGGAGACTAGAGGCATGACAACCCCCATATGTGGGCTTTTGGTCTAGCCCCTGAGAGACTTTACATGAGGACAGGGCTCACGTTGAGGGTCCCAATATGTGTTTGTATCCATTGAGGCCCTCAAGCATGTCTGGGGCCTCATGGGCCATCCTGGTTTCTCCTACACTGAACGTTGGACAACATGCCAACCCCAGGGATTCTTGCCATGGTGAAGGAGAAGTTCTGATTTCTGCATGATGTACACTGCTTGGCAGTGAGTGGAGATAAGGTCTAGGTTCTGAATCCTGAAGACCGAGGTTGGGAAGAGATGATGACCTAAGGCCATGGCGTGTCTGATGTGCTCAATGTGAGGACAACTGTCTGGGTGTCAGTCATGATGTCCGGGCTCAGGCTGCATCGGACAGTGCATTACTGCCCAGGCTGGACTGTATAACTGGGGTACAGTCGAGTGGTGTGCAGGTTGATCCTCATTTGGGGTTTCTGCATACCCCCATAGGGCAACGTTTTTCTTCTTTAGGGCAGGCAGATTGCTACATTGTGTCTCCAGAATTCCAGAACTGGAGCGCTTGTGAGCCAGGAGTGTGAGGACAGAAGTCTGAGAACACAAGCTAGGCTTAGGTTTCGGGGCGAGGGCACAGCAGGCACACTCTGCACAGCTGCATCGAGATCTCATAAATCTGAAGTCAGGGCGAGGATCAGACATTGACTCAGGTTGGAGTTTCTGTCCATGATGTCCCCTACATGAAGGTGGGGGCATCACAAGGCCATGGAGATTTTCCCATGGTTCGAGTGTGTGATGCTGCAAACCACAAGGATTTCTTCTGCGGGACAGTCAAGAACTGTTGGAAGTATAAAGGTGTTCCCATGAGGAACTTCTCCAGAGCAGAGTTCTAACGATGGGTGCTTGGGCAGCCCAATTCACATTCCAATTGTGTCCTAGGGACAAAACAGGTACCATTTGCTGGATCTGGGGGAGGAACCGAGTGGGCGGAGTTGAAATGGACTCTCCTGAGGATGGGTCATAATGTGGCTTTGTGTCAATGGAGACCTTGGAATGGGGCAGTGGCTCCAGCACCCTGAAGGATTCATCTAACTAGAGGTTTTGAGACACTTACAAAGAGCAAGTTTCCCATGTGGACACGAGATCTGTTCTGATTGTTGCCTCAGGAAACCCCATAAGCTGGTATTAGAAACCAGACATCTGAGGAGAGATGCCTGGAATCCAAAGCAATGTATCCGATTAGGGCCTAGGGGCCTGTCCACTTCAATCTTTCTCTCTGAGAACATCAGTCTACAGTTTTGTGTGGTAGTCGTTGCTCAGCATGTGTCAGATCGCCCCTGTTTGTCCCAGGAGGGTTACACTATTGGCATGGTCTCGGGGACTTTGGAGGTTTCTCCTAATCTATAGGGTTGTGGCCAATGGAATGGGCAGAATTCCCTTGCAGAGGGCAGGACAGTCCTTTGGTGTGGCCCCAGCTGACTGGGTGTCACTCAAGAGATCCCTTCTCAGGCTCTGTCAGTCAGGGTATTAGTGCGCAGGGTAGAATGTATAATTGGGGTACAGTCGAGTGGCATGTTGGTTGACCTCATTTGGCGTTTCTTTGTAGGCCCAGGGGCAACTTTTTTTTTTTTTTGAGGGCAGTCATACTGCTGCACTGTGGCTCCAGAATTCCCGAACTGGAGGCTTGTGGGCCAGGAGAGTGAGGATAGAAGTCTGAGAACACAAGCTAAGCTTAGGTTTTGGGTCAAGGGCATGGCAGGCACACTCTGCAGAGCTAAATCAAGATCTCATGCATCTGAATTCAGGGCAAGTGTCAGACATTGGCTCAGGTTGGCGTTTCTGTCCATGATCCCCCTTCATGAAGGTGGGCGGGCATCATAAGTCCATGGAGGTTTTCCCACCATGGGAGTTGTGAGATGCTCCAATCCGCAAGGATTCATTCTCCAGGACATACGAAACCTGTTGGTTGGCTGCAGGGCGTACCATAAGGAAGGACACCTGAGCAAGGTTCTAAGGGTGGAGGCCTGGAGAGCCCACCATGCATTCCAATTGTCTCTTAGCGACAAGACAGTTTCGATGTGCTGGTTCTGGGTGAGCAACTGAAGGGGCTCGGTTGAAATGGACTATCCTGAGGATGGGTCATACTGTGGGTCTGTGTCCATGGAAACCTTGGAATGGGGCAGTATCTCCAGGGACCTGAAGGTTTCTCCCAACTAGAGGTTTTGACACGTCTCCAAAGAAAAGTTGCCCATGTGGACACAAGATTTGTTCTGATTGGTACCTCAGAAACCTCCCATATGATGGTATTGGAAAATAGGCCTCTGAGGAGAGATGCCTATAACCAAAAACAATAGATCCAATTAAGGTGTACATGCTTGTATGGTTCTATCATCTTCTCTGGTGCTATCTGTCTATGGTCTGAGTGGAGGTCTTTGCTCAGCTTGTGACAGATCGCCCCTGTTTGTCCTGGGCGACCTACACTATTGGGTTGGCCTCAGGGACTTTGGATGTTTCACCTAATCTGTATGGTAGTGACCAATGAAATGGGCAAAATTCCTTTGTAGAAGGCAGGCACAGTCCTGAGTTTTGGCTCCAGGGGACCCATCCTGGAGGGTGTGTGGCCCGAGCAGTTGGGACAGAAGTCTGAAAACGCAAACTTGGCTTAGGTTTGGGGATATAGGTATGGCAGGCCCGATCTACAGACTGTTTTGAGAATTTTTCAGGCTATGAACAAATGGCAAGTGTGAGGCACTTGCTCGGCTGTTGTCTCTGGATTTTGTGTCAATGGTGGCCATGGAATGTCAGAATGGCCTCATGGGCCATGGACGAGACTTCTTTCTGGGGATTTGGACAGAACCCAAGGGTTTGGAGTCATTCTGTGGATTCTGAAAGGTCCTTTCTGCTTTTTTAGTTAGTTAGTTAGTTTTGTTTTGTTTTGTTTTACCTCATGTGTCCCACCAAAGAGGGATAACAGAGCAGTGACCTGAGTAGGCGTGACTAGACATCTCGAGTTCTCATTAAGATTGGGGGACTAGGTGCATGGCAAGCCCCATATGCGGGCTCTTGGTCCAGCCCCTGAGATGCTTTACTTGAGGACAGGGCTCACGCTGAGGGTCCCAATGTGTGTTTGTGCCCATCACGGTCCTTAAGCATGGACAGGGCCTCATGGGCCACAATGTTTTCTCCTACACTGAACGTTGGACAACATGCCAACCACAAGGTTTCTTGCCATGGGGAAGGAGAAGTTCTGATTTCTGCATGACATACACCGCTTGGCAGTGAGTGGAGTTAAGGTCTAGGTTCTGAACCCTGAAGACCGAAGTTGGGAAGAGATGACAACCTAAGACCATGGCGTGTCCAAAGAGCTCAGTGTGTGGCCAGCTGTCTGGGTGTCGGTCACGAGGTCTGGGCTCAGGCTGAGTCAGACAGGGCATTACTGCTCATGTTGGACTATATAATTGGGGTACTGTCGAGGAACGTGCAGGTTGATCCTCATTTGGGGTTTCTGGATGGCCCCATAGGGCAATGTTTTTCTTCTGTAAGGCAGGCAGAGTGCTGCATTGTGTCTCCAGAATTCCCAAACTGGAGGGCTTGAGAGCCAGGAATGTGAGGACGGAAGTCTGAGAACACAAGCTAGGCTTAGGTTTTGAGGTAAGGACATGGCAGGCACACTCTGCAGAGCTGAATCGAGATCTCATGCTTCTAAACTCAGGCAAGGATCAGACATTGCCTCAGGTTGGAGTTTCTGTCCATGATGATCCCTAAATGAAGGTGGGGACATCACGAGGCCATGGAGTTATTCCCACGGTGGGATTGTGTGATGCTGAAAACTACAATGATTCCTTCTGCAGGACAGTCAAGACCTGTTGGATGGATCCAGGACTTCTCATAAAAAATTTCTCCAGAGCAGGGTTCTGACGATGGATGCCTGGGCAGCCCATCTCGTATTCTAATCTTCTCTTAGCAACAACGTAGGTTCGCTCTGCTGGCTCTGGGAGAGCAACGTAGGGGGGTGAGTTGAAATGGACTCTCCCAAGATGGGTCATAATGTGAGTTTGTGTCCATGGAGACCTTGGAATGGGGCAGTGGCGCCGGCGCCCTGAAGGATTCTCCTAACCGGAGATTAGATCCAAAAAGCAAGTTTCTCATGTGGAGATGAGATTTTTTCTGATTGTTGCCTCACAAAACCCCATAAGCTGGTATTGGAAACTGGGCCTCTGAGGAGAGATGCCTGGATACCAAAGCAATGGATTTGATTAGGGCCTGTCCACTTCAATCTTCTTCTCTAGGAACATCTGACTATGGTTCTGAGTGGAGGTTGTTTCTCAGCTTGTGTCTAATCGCCACGGTTTCTGCCAGGAGGCCTACACTATTGGGATGGTCTCGGGGTCTTTGGAGGTTTCTTGTAATCTGTAGTGTTGTGGCCAATGGAATGGGCAGAATTCCCTTGGAGAGGGCATGCACAGTCCTGAGGTGTGTCCCCAGCTGTCTGGGTGTTGGTCGGGAGGTGTGGGATCAGGCTCTGTCAGACAGTGCATGAGTGTGCAGGGTACACTGTACAATTGGGGTACAGTCGAGTGGGGTGCAGGTTGATACTCATTTGGGGCTTCTAGGTAGTCCCATAGGGCAAAGTTTTTCTTCTGGAGATCAGGCAGATTGCTGCATTGTGGCTCCAGAATTCCCAAACTGGAGGGCTTGTGGCCTAGGAGTGTGAGGAAGGAAGTCTGAGAACACAAGCTTGGCATAGGTTACAGAGCGAGGGCACAACAGGCACACTCTGCTGTGGTGAGTCGAGATCTCGTGGATATGAAGTCAGGGCGAGGATCAGACTTTGGCTGAGGTTGGAGTTTCTGTCCATTTCCCCCCTTCATGAAGGGGTGGGTGCATCATGAGGCCATGGTGGTTTTCCCAAGATGGGAGTAGTGAGATGCTCCAATCCCCAAGGATTTCTTCTGCCAGACAGTTAAGACCTGTCAGATGGCTCCACAATGTCCATTATGGAATGACGTCAGAGCAGGGTTCTAAGAATGGAATCCTGAGCAGCCCGCCTCGCATTCCAATTACCTACTTGTGATAATGCAGGTTCGAACGCTGGCTCTGGGAGAGCAACCAAGGGACCTGAGTTGAAATGTGCTCTCTTGACAATGGGTCATAATGTGGGTTTGTGTCCATGGAGACCTTGGAATGGTGCAGTGGCTCCGTGTACCTGAAGGTTTCTCCTAACCGGAGGTTTTGACACAGCTCCAAAAAGCAAGTATCCCATGTGGAGAGACAATTTGTACTGATTGATTCCTCCAGGAACCCACATATGCTGGTATTGGAAACCAGGCCTATGAGGAGAGCTGCCTGGAATCAAAAACAATGGATATAGTTAGGGCCTAAGTGCCTGTCTGGTTCAATCTTCTTCTCTGGGGATATCAGTCTATGCGTCTGAGTGGGGGTAGTTGCGCAGCTTTTGACAGATCACCCCTGTTTGTTGTGGGTGGCTGACACTATTGGGATGCCCTCGGGGACGTTGGAGGTTTCTCCTAATCTGTCGTGTTGTGTCCAAAGGGATGAGGAGAATTCCCTTTGAGAAGACAGGCAGAGTCCTGATGTATGGCTACAGGGGACCCACCAAAGAGGATGTGTGGGCCAGGACTGTGGGGACAGAAGTCTGAAAACACAAACTCGGCTTAGGTTTGAGGACGTAGGTATGGCAGGCTTGATCTACAGACAATGAAGAGAATTTTTCGGGCTATGATCAACGAGTGAGTGTAAGGCGTTTTATCAGGCATTTGTCTCCAGATTTTGCGTAAACGGTGGCTATGGAATGTGGGCTCGCCTCATCGGCCATGGACGAGTATTACTCTCTGGGGATTTGGCCCAATTCCAAGTGTTTGGGGTCATTCTTTGGATGGTAGGAGTCCTTTCTCTATTTTTTTAACCTCATGTGTCCCAACAAAGAGGGATTGCAGAGAAGAGCTCTGAGTAGGGGTTACCAGACTTCTCAAGCTCTGGTTAAGATTGGGGGACTAGGGGCATGGAAAGCCCGATATGCAGGCTCTTGGTCCAGCCCCTGAGAGGCTTTACTTGAGGACAGGGCTCACGCTGAGTGTCCTAATGTGTGTTTGTGCCCATCGCGACCTCAAGCATGGCCGGGGCCTCATGGGCCACGCTGGTTTCTACTACACTGAACATTGGACAACATGCCAACCACAAGGATTCTGGTCATGGGGAAGAAGGAGTTCTGATTTCTGTATCACGTACATCGCATGCAGTGGGTGAAGATAAGTTCTAGGTTCTGACGCCTGAAAACCGAGGTTGGGAAGAGATTACGACCTAAGGCCATGTCGTGTCCGATGTGCTCAGTGTGCGACCAGCTGTCTGGGTTTTGGTACCGAGGTCAGGGATCAGTCTATGTCAGACTGGGCATTACTACCCAGGCTAGACTGTATAATTGGGATACAGTCGAGTGGCATGCAGGTTGATCCTCATTTGGGGTTTCTGGATAGCCCCATAGGGCAAAGTTTTCTTCTGGAGGGCAGGCAGAGTGCTGCATCATGTCCCCAGAATTCCCAAACTGGAGGGATTGTGAGCCAGAAGTGTTAGGACGGAAGTCGGAAAACACAAGCTAGCCTTAGGTTTTGGGGCAAGGGCACGGCAAGGACACCCCATAAGGAACTTCTCCAGAGCAGGGTTCTAATGATGGATTCCTGGGAAGCCCAACTCACATTCCAATTGTCTCTTAGTGACAAGGCCAGTTAGATATGATCCCTCTGGGGAGCAACCGAGGGAGCTGAGTTGAAATGGACTCTCCTGAGGATGGGTCATAATGTGGTTTTTTTTCCATGGAGATCTTGGAATGGGCCGGTGGCTCCAGGGACCTGAAGGTTTCTCCTAACTAGAGGTTTTGCGACAGCTCCAAAGAGCAAGTTTCCCATGTGGAGACGAGTTTTGTTCTGATTGGTACCTCCGGAAACCCCCATATGCTGCTATTCGAAACCAGGCCTCTGAGGAGATATGCCTGGAAACCAAAGCAATGGATCCTCTTAGGGCCTAGATTCATGTCTGGTTCAATCTTCTTCTCTGGGGATACCTGTCTACAGGTCTGAGTGGAGGTCATTGCTCATCTTGTAACAGATCTCCCCTGTTTGTTCTGGGTGGCCTACACTATTGGGATGGCCTCAGGGACTTTTTAGGTTTCTCCTAATCTATAGAGTTGTGGCCAATGGAATGGGCAGAATTCCCCTGGAGAGGTCAGGCACCGTCCTGAGGTGTCGTTCAGGGGCCCCAAACTGGAGGGTGTGTGGGCCAGGACTGTGGGGACAGAAGTCTGAAAAGACAAACTCAGCTTAGGTGGGGACGTATGTATGACAGACCCCATCTGCAGTCAATGTGATTTTTTCAGGCTATGTACAAAGGGTGAGTGAGAGGCGCTTGCTCAGGCTTTTGTCTCTGGATTTTGTGTCAACGGTGGCTGTGGAAAGTTGAGGCGGCCTCATGGGCCATGTACAAGTCTTTCTGTCTGTAGATTTGTCCCGATCCCAAGTGTTTGGAACATTCTGTATATGGGAGGAGTCTTTCTGTATTTTTTTTACCTCAGTTGTCCCACCAAAGGGGGATTCCAGAGCAGTCCCTGAGTAGGGGTGACTAGACATCTCAACCTCTGGTTACTATTGGGGGTCTAGAGGCTTGGCAAGCCCCATATATGAGCTCTTGGTCCAGTCACTGAGAGACTTTACTTGAGGATATGGCTCACTCTGAGAGTCACAATATGTGTTTGAGACCATCACGATCATCAAGCATGACCGAAGCCTTATGGGTCACACTGGTTTCTCCTACAGTGAACGTTTGACAACATGCCAACCGCAAAATTTCTGGCCATGGGGAAGAAAAAGTTCTGATTTCTGCATCACGTTCACCCCTGGGCAGTCAGTGGAGATAAGGTCTAGTTTCTGAAGGCTGAAACATGAGGTTGGGAAGAGATGATGACCTAAGGCCATGGCATGTCCGATGTGTTCAGTGTGTGGCCAGCTGTCTGGGTGTCGGTCGGGAGGTCCGGTCTCAGGCTGTGCCAGACCGGGAATTAGTACCCAGGCTAGACTGTATAATTGGGGTACAGTCGAGTGGCGTGCAGGTTGATTCTCATTTAGCATTTCTGCATAGACCCATAGGGCAATGTTTTTCTTCTTTAGGGCAGGCAGAGTGCTGCATTTTGGCTCCCGAATTCCCAACTTGAGGGCTTCTGTGTCAGGAATTTGAGGACGGAATTCTGAGAACTCAAGTTAGGCTTAGGTTTCGGAGCGAGGGCATGGCAGGCTCACTCTGCAGAGCTGAATCGAGATCTCATCTATCTGAAGTCAGGGTGAGGATCAGACGTTTGCTTAGGTTGGAGTTTCTGTCCATGAAGTCCCCTACATGAAGGTGGGGGGGCATCACGAGCCCATGCAGGTTTTCCCACGGTGGGATTGTCTGGGACAGTCAAGACCTGTTGGATGGATCCAGGATGTCCCATAAGGAACTTCTCAGGATCAGGGTTCTAACGATGGATGCCTGGGCAGCCCAAATCAGATTCCAATTGTCTCTGACCGACAAGGCAAGTTCGATCTGCTGGCACTGGGGGAACAACTGAGGGGGCTGAATAGAAATGGACTCTCCTGAGGATCAGTCATAATGTGGGTTTGTGTCCATGGAGACCTTCGAATGGGGCAGTGGCTCCAGTGCCCTGAAGTATTCTCCTAACCTGAGGTTTTGAGACAACTCCAAAGAGCAAGTTTCCCATGTGGAGATGGGATTTGTTCTGACTGGTGCCACAGAAACCCGCATAAACTGGTATTGGAAACCAGGAATCTGAGGAGAGATGCCTGGAATCCAAAGCAATGGATCCAATTAGGGCCTAGGGACCTTTCCGCTTCAATATTCTCCTCTGAGAACATCTGTCTTCAGTTCAGAGTGGAGGTCATTGCTCAGCTTGTGTCATATCGCCCCTGTTTGTCTCAGGAGGCCAACACTGTTTGGGTGGTCTCGGGGACTTTGGAGGTTTCTCCTAATCTGTAGAGTTGTGGCAAATGAAATGAGAAGAATTCCCTTGGAAAGGGAAGGCACAGTCCTCAGCTGTGGCCCCAGCTCTCTGGCTGTCGGTCGGGAGGTCCGGGTTCAGGCTGTGTCAGACAGGGCATTAGTGCCCAGGGTAGACGTATAATTGGAGTACAGTTGTGTGGCGTGCAGGTTGATCCTCATTTGGCGTTTCTGGGTAGCCCCATAGGGCAACGTTTCTCTTCTGAAGGGCAGGCATAGTGCTGCATTGTGGCTCTGGAATTTCCAAACTGGAGGGCTTGTGGGGCAGAAGTGTGAGGAAGGAATTCTGAGAACACAAGCTAGGCTTAGGTTTCTGGGAGAGAGCACGGCAGGCACACCCTGCAGAGCTAAATCGAGATCTTGTGCATCCAAAGTCAGGGCGAGGATCAGGCTTTGGCTCAGGGTAAAGTTTCAGTTCAGCATGGCCCCTTCATGAAGTTGGCGGGCATCATGGCGCCATGGAGGTTTTCCCATGCTGTGAGTTGTGAGATGCTCCAATCAGCAAGTATTCCTTCTGTGGGACAGTTGAGACCCATCAGATGGCTCCAGGACATCCAATATGGAACGAAGCTAGAGCAGGATTTTAAGGATGGATGCTTGGGGATCCCACCTCGCATTCCTATTGTCTCCTTGTGACAAGGCAGATTCGATCTGCTGGCTCTGGGGGAGCAACCGAGGAGGCTGTGTTGAAATGGACTCTTCTGAGGATGAGTCATAATGTGGGTTTGTGTCCATGGAGACCTTGGAATGGGGCAGTTGCACCGGGGACCTGAAGGTTTCTCTTAACTGGAGGTTTTGACACATCTCCTAGACGAGATTTGTTCTGATTGGTACCTCTGGAAACCCCCATATGCTGGTATTGGAATCCAGGCCTCTGAGGAGAGATGCCTGGAAACAAAAGCAATGGATCCAATTAGGGCCTAGGTGCTTGTCCAATTCAGTCTTCTCTGGGCATATCTGTCTATGGGTCTGAGTGGAGGTAGTGGCTCAGCTTATGTCAGATTGCCCTTGTTTGTCCTGGATGTCCTACACTGTCGGGATGGCCTTGGGAACCTTGGAGGTTTCTCCTAATCTGTAGCATTGTGTCGAAAGTAATGAGCAGAATTCCCTTGGAGAGTACAGGCACAGTCCTGAGGTGTGGCTCCAGGGACCCCAGCCTGGAGGGTGTGTGGGCCAGGAAAATGGAGACAGAAGTCTGAAAACACAAACTCGGCTTTGGTATGGGGGCTTAGGTATGGCAGGCCCGATCTACAGACTGTGAGGAGAATTTTTCAGGCTATAAACAAAGTGCGAGTGTGAGGTGCATTTTCAGGCTTTCTCTTCGGATTTTATGTCAAAGTTGGCTGTGGAATGTCAGGCTGGCCTCATCGGACATGGACGAGTTTTTCTCTCTGTGGATTCGGCCGGATTTTAAGTGTTTGGGGTCATTCTCTGGATTGTAAAAGACCTTTCTCTATTTTTTTTTTTTTTACTTCATGTGTCCCACCAAAGAGGGATTCCAGAGAAGAGCTCTGAGTAGGGGTACTAGACTTATAGAGCTCTGGTTAATATTGGGGTCTAAGGTCATGGCAAGCCCCATTTGGGGGCTCTTGGTCCAGCCCGTGAGAGGCTTTACTTGAGGACAGGGCTCACGCTGAGGGTCCCAATGTGTGTTTTTGCCCACTGCGGCCCTCAAGCATGGCCGAGGCCTCATGGGCCACCTTGGTTTTTCCTATACTGAACATTGGACAAGGGGCGCCTGGGTGGCTCAGTGGGTTAAGCCGCTGCCTTCGGCTCAGGTCATGATCTCAGGGTCCTGGGATTGAGTCCCGCATCGGGCTTTCTGCTCAGCAGGGAGCCTGCTTCCCTCTCTCTCTCTCTTCCTGCCTCTCCATCTACTTGTGATTTCTCTCTGTCAAATAAATAAATAAAATCTTAAAAAAAAAGAATATTGAACATTGGACAAGATGCCAACCACAAGGTTTCTGGTAATGGGGAAGGAGGAGTTCTGATTTCTGCATCACATGCACCGCTTGGCAGTGAGTGGAGATAAGGTCTAGGTTCTGAAGGCTGAAAACCGAGGTTGGGAAGAAATTAGGACCTAAAGCCATGGTGTGTCCGATGTGTTCAGTGTGCGGCCAGCTGTCTGTGTGTCAGTCACGATCTCCGGACTCAGTCTGTGCCAGACTGGGCATTACTGCCCAGACTAGACTGTATAATTGGGGTATAGTTGAGTGGCATGCACTTTGATCCTCATTTGGGGTTTCTGGGTAGCCCCATAGGGCAACGTTTTTCTTCTGGAGGGCAGGCAGGGTGCTGCATTGTGTCTCCAGATTTCCCAGACTCGAGGGCTTCTTAGCCAGGAGTGTGAGGATGGAAGTCTGAAAACACAAGCTAGGGTTAGGCTTGGGGACAAGGGCACGGCAGGCACACTCTGTAGAGCTGAATCGAGATCTCATGCATTTGAAGTCAGGGCGAGGATCAGACATTGCCTCAGGTTGGAGTTTCTGTCCATGATGTTCCCTACATGAAGGTGGGGGCATCACTAGGCCATGGAGGTTTGCCCACTGTGTGAGTGTGTGATGCTGCAAACCACAAGGATTTCTTCTCCGGGATTGTCAAGACCTATAGGTTGGATCAAGGACACCCCATAAGGAACAACGCAGCATTCTGCCTTCCCCATAGAATGAAATGCATGGTGAGTCTGTCCAAAAACCCCACATGAGTATCCATCTGCTTGGCCCTAGAGGAAACCCCGATTTATAGGCTTCCCTGGCCACTAGTGCTGTGTAGGATGGATCCTGAGCCCTGGCCTCGTGTCAGCCACCCAGAGTGAGGGGCGGCCCATATCCAGCATGTGAGACAGGCCATGGCCCAAGTCTGTCCTCTCTACCCATGCTTGGTACTCAAGCACCTGTCCTAGGCATTTGCTAGAATCCCTGCCAATGGGGGAATCTGAAGCCCAATAGAGAACTGCTCCATCCACATGGCAGGAAATATGGCTGTTGGGATGGGTGTCCCACTCTCAGAGTGGGAGCCAGCTGCAGGGCCAATGAGACCACACCCACTCTTGAGGGCCACCCTGGGCACAAACAGGGATTGTGACCCTTAGCCTGAGCATGTATTCAAACAAGCCCTCTCAGTTTCTCCACCAGGATCCTGCATTGCTGGCCAGTGACTACCCTAGGCGCAAATCCTAACCCTTGGTGGGACTTTCCAAGCGCTCAGACCGAGAGCCCATCTCTGGAATTCCTATTTTGGGCACCCCTACGACAGAATACAGCACTTTTCTCTTCCCCGAAAATGCCTTCCAACTATTGGTAGCCGCCAGGATCCTTAGAGAGTAAAAATCTCCAATGGCCCCATGAGACACACTTGCATTCCAAGGCTATCCTTGACACACAATCCAGATATAAAAGCCTATGATTCCACCTTCGAGTCACCCTAATTACAGTTCCTGATGAGCTGCCTTCCAAGTCTATGTATTGGACCTGTGATCACCCAGCCACTAACCCTATCCTGAGCTTCTGTTTTCAGACTTCTTTCCCAAAACCATGGCTCACATGCCCTCCAGGATGGGGTCTCTGGAGCTGCACCACAGGAATGGACCTGTCATCCTCAAAGAAACTGTGACCTCCTCAGAATCACAAACCCTCCAGATTAGGAGAAACCTACAAGGCCCGTGAGCCCACCTCCCTTTGGAGGCTGCTCCAGATGCAAATGTGCAGTCTGAAACACCCTGATCACCTACATCCAGGGAGACACCCAAGTCAATGCTCCTGAGTGAGAAGATTGAATCTGACATGCCCCTAGGACTTTATTCGAAACCTAGATTAGGTTTTCAGGCATCTGTCCTCAGAGGCCATTTCTGGAATACCAAGATAGGGTACAATATGTGGTCCCCGAGCCACACAACAGAACTTCTCTTGTCCTCAGAAGTAAACCGTGCTGTTGGACCTGTGTTAAACCCTCAGGGTAGTAGAATCCTGCAAGGCACCTTAGTCACCAGCACATTCTAAGATCTCCCTGGTAACAAATCAGCACTGTGACCCATGTACAAGAGATTCCAAGTCAACTCAAGGCCTTGTTACTTTGCCCAAGAGCCACCAAAACGAACCTGTCATGTTCTTCAGCTGCAATGGTCAATGTAGGTGTGCTTTCCCGGCTTCCATGCTGGAGATCTGTTACACAAACTTTCCACATGGGGGACCAAGGAGCAAACAAACCTCACACCACCTGTCCAGTACAAGGAACCCTTGCTACTTGGAGCATCTCACAAGCCTCATGGTGGGAAATCCTCCATGGCCCCTTGACACCACCTCTCCATTTGTCGGTTATCATAGACTCAAACTCCAGTGTGAGCATATGTCTGACATCCACCCTTACTCAGGTGCTGGATGTCTGAAATAAACCGCTGAACATTGGAACTGCCTTCTGCTTACACTGAAATTAACGGTAGCTTGTGTTTACAATTACATTCTCTCCTGACTGGTCCCAAAGCCTTCTTGATAGAGAATTCTGCAGCCACAATGCAGTATTCTTCCTTCCCCATAGAAAGTAGAAGGGCCTGATGAGTCTGCCCTAAAACCCCACAGAAGATCAATCTGCTCGGCCCTCAAGGGTACCCTGATTTATAGGCTTCCCTGGCCACTAGTGTTTTGTCTGACAGAGCCTGAGCCCCGGCCTCATGACAGCCACCCAGAATGAGGGACCCATATCCAGCATCTGAAACCGGCCATGGCCCAAGTCCCTCCTCTCTACCCATCCATGGTATTCAGCTATGTCCATAGAATTTTGCTGGAGTCGCTGCCAATGGGGAAACCTGAAGCCCAATAGAGAACTGCTCCTTCCCCTGGCAAGAAACATGACTGTTGGGATGGGTGTCCAACACTCAGAGTGGGAGCCAGGTGCATGGCCAATGAGACCACTCCCACTCTTGAGGGCTACCCTGGGCACAAACATGCATTGTGATTCTCATCTCTTTTCAAACAAGCCCTCTCAGTTGCACCATCAGGATCCTGCACTGCAGGACTGGTACTCCCCTGGCACCAACCTAACAGTTGGTGGGTTTTTCCAAGTGCTCAGACCCAGATCTCATCTCTGGAATCCCTGTTTTGGGGCACCCTTAAGATGGAAAACAGCATTCTTCCCTTCCCCGTAAAAGCCATCCAACTATTGGTAGACGCCAAGATCCTTAGAGAGGAAAAATCTCTCATGGACCCATGAGAGCACACCTGCATTCTGATGCCATCTGGGAGACAAAATCCAGCTTCCACCTTTGAGTCACCCTAATGACAGTTCCTGAAGAGCTGCCCTCCAGGTCTGTGCATTGGGCCTGTGATCACTTCGCCAGTAACCCTAACACACGTTTCTGTTTGCAGATTTCTCTCTCAAAACCATGGCTCCCATGCCCTCCAAAATGGGGTCTCTGGAGCCGCACCACAGGACTGGTCCTGTCATCCCCCAAAAAACTGTGCCCGTCACAGTGGCCCAAACCCTCCAGATTAGGAGAAACCTTCAAGGCCCCTGAGACCACCCCACTACTGGAGGCTACTCTGGATGCAAATGTGCAGTCTGATATACCCTGATCCCCTACATCCAGGCAGACACCCAAGTCAATGGTCGTGAGTCAGAAGATTGAACCTGACATGCCCCTAGGACCTCATTTGAACCCTAGATTAGGTTTTCAGGCATCTGTCCTCAGAGGCCTGTTTCTGAATACCAAGGTAGGATACAACATGTGGTCTCTGAGCCACACAACAGAACTTCTCCTGTCTTCAGAAGGAAACTGTGCTGTTGGACCTGTGTTAAACCCTCAGGGTAGGAGAACCCTGCAAAGCACCTTAGCCACCAGCACATTCTAAGATCTCCCTAGTAACAAATCAGAGATGTGACCCATGTGCAAGAGATTCCAAGTCAACTCAAGGCCTTGGTACTACTCCCCAAAGCCACCAATACGAACTTGCCATGTTCTTCAGCAACAATGTTCAATGTAGGCGTGATTTCATGGCTTCCATGTGGGAGAGCTCTGTTACACAAACTTTGCACATGCGAAACCCCCGAGCAAACAAACCACACACCACCTGTTCAGTAGAAGGAAACCTTGCTATTTGGAGCATCTCACAAGCCTCAGGGTGGGAAATCCTCCATGGCCCCTTGATGCCACGTCTGCATTTGATGGTCATTATAGACACAAACTCCAGTGTGAGCAAATGTCTGACATCCACTCTTACTCAGGTGCTGGATGTCTGAAATTAGTCGCTGCACATTGGAACTGCCTTCTTCTTGGCACGGAATTTAATGGTAGCTTGCGTTTACAATTACATCCTCAACCAACTGGTCCCCAAGCCCACTTGATAGGGAATTCTGGAACCACAATGCAGCTTTCTGCCTGCCCACCAGAAAGAAGAAATGCCCTATGGGTCTGCGCAGAAACCCCACATGAGGATCCCCCTGCACGGTCCTCACCGTCACCCCTATATCATAGGCCACCCTGTCACCTAATGTTATGTCTGACACAGCCCGAGCACAGACAATTTGTCAGCCACCCAGAGAGTGAGCCCCATATCCTGCAGTTGGGACTTACTTTGGCCTGAGGTCGTCATCTTGAACCAACTTCTGTATTAAGGTACCTGTCCCAGAACATAGCTCAAATTCCTGCCCATGGGGGACGCTGAAACACAAGAGTACTCCTCCTTTCCCATGGAAGGAAAACTGAATGTTGAGATGGATGTCTAACCCTCAGAGTAGGATCCAGGTGCATGGCTCATGAGACCACGCCTACTCAGGATAGGCAGCTGGGCACCAAGAATCATTGTGACCCTCAGCCTGAGATCCCTTTCCAACAAAACCCTCAGGAGCTTGACCAGGAGCCCACAGAGCTTGCCTGTCATGACCCTAGGCCCAAAACCTAAGCCTTGGTGGGGTTATCCAGGCACAGGACCCAGAACCCAGTTCTGGACTCCTTGTTTTGACGGGTACCCTGACATGGAAAACTGCGTTCTCTCCTTCCCCCAGTAAGACAACAAAATTTTGGGTGAGGGCAGAATCCCCAGAGAGAAAGAATCTCCCCTGGACCCATGAGGCCACCCCTCTATTCCGAGGCCATCCTAGACACACAATCCAAATGGAAAGACTGTGCTCCTGCCTCCCAGACACCCGAATTTAAAATCCCGAGGATCTGCCCTCAGGGTCTGCAGATTGGGAATGCCATCACCTTGCCCTAATTCTTACCCAAGTTTATGTCTGAAGACTTTGGTCCCAAAGCCCTGACCCCCATGCCCTCCAGGATGGGACCTCCAGAAACAGACCACATCACTGGGCCTGCTCTCCCAAGGAAAATCTGCCCGTCTCAGTAGTCCAAACCATCCACAATAGGATAAATCTGCAAGGCCCCTGAGTCCAACCCAATTACATAGGCCACTCTGGAAAAAAATGCACAGTGTGACACAGCCTTAGCAACTACCTCCAGGAAGACACACAGGTCAATGGTCCTGAGTCTGAAGATTGAACCTGATATGCCCCTAGGACCTAATAAGAACCCTAGCTTAGGTTTTCAGGAACTGTCACCAGAGGACTGGCCTGGAAAATCAACATATGGTCCAACATGTGGTCCGTGAGCCATACAGGAGAACTTCTCCTGTGCTGAGGAGGAACCCTGGCTCCTGGGTACTGGGTCTAACCCTCAGATAGGAGAAACCTGCATGGCCCGAGAGCAACCGCCACAATCTAAGGTCTCCCTGGACCCCAAGCAGCATTCTGACCTGTTAGACTGAGAATGTCCATCAACACAGATCACTTGGAACTTCGAAACGGAGCCAGTGGATCAATCCTGTCCTGTCCCTCCCCTACAATGGTAACACAAGGTGGGCTTCCCATGCCTCCATTCAGAGAGCTGTGCTATCAAATCTTTCCATATGGGGGAACCTGGAGCCCTCGAAGTGGACTTCCCCTGTCCCGCAAGGAAAAGTTGCTGTTTTGTGCAGCTCACAAGCTCCATCATGGGAAAACCTCCAAGGCTTCTTGAGGGCACCGCACAATTCGTTGGCCATAATGGATACAAACTGTAATGTGAGCAGACATCTGACCCTCGCACATACACAGGTGCTGGAGATCACGAAACAACCACTAGACGTTGGAACAGCCATGTGCTCGGCACTGAGCTTAACCTTTGCTTATGTTTTCAGTCTTCCTTCCTCATGCTCTTCGCCTGGAAGTCCTCTATATTGGGAATTTGGGAACCATAATGCAAGCTTCTTCCTGTGCATCAGAAAGAAGAAGTGCCCTATGAGTCTGTGCAGAAACCCCACATGAGGATCAACCTGCAACGCCTTCAAAGTCACCCCAATATTATAGGCCGCACAGTGCACTAATGCTCTGCCTGACACAGCCCAAGCCCCTCCCTCCTGTCATTCACCCAGATAGCGGGCCCCATATCCTGAAGGTGTGAACTGCCTTGACCTAACTCCTTCATCTCGAACCAACCTGGGTATTCAGGTACCTGTCCCAGAACGTAGCACAAATTCCTGACCATGGGGGACCCTGAAGCACCAAAGAGTACACTTCCTTCTCTATGGCAGGAAAACTGAAAGTTGAGATGGTTGTCCAACAATCAGAGTGGTATCCAGGTGATTGTCCCATGAGAGGATGACCACTCAGGATGGGCAGCTGGGAACAAAGGGGCATTTTGACCCTCAGCATGAGACCCCTTTTCAGCAAGCCAACTCGGGGGCTGGACCAGGAACACACAGAGTGGGTCTGTCATGCCCCTAGGCCTAAATCCTAAGCTTTGGTGAGGTTATCCAGGCACCAGGACCCAGAATCCATCTCTGGAATCCCTGTTTGGATGGGAGTACACACTGATCCTCATGTAAGGATTCTGGGCAGGCCCATGCTGCACTTCTACTTTCTGGTAAGCAGGCAGAAGTCTGCATCACGGCTCCAGATTCACAATCTGGAGTGCCTGTTGGCCAGGAGTGTGAGCCCACAAGGCCCAAAATATGAGCTAGGGTATAATTCAGTGTCAAGCGCTTGGCAGTCCCAGTGTGCAGTGGCTGATCTGAGATCTCCAGGGCCTGAGTAGGGGCGAGGGTCCAATGTTTGCACATGCTGGGGTTTGTATTCATGATGGCCGAAGAATGCAGTCGTGGCCTCATGAGGCCTTGGAAGTTTAACCACTCTCAGACTTGTGAGCTACTATGAACAGCAAGGTGTCCTTCTAGGGACAATGGCGACTCTGTTTAGAAGGCTCCAGGATACCCCACATGGAAAGATTGGCTAGCAGAGGTCTCCAAATGGATGCCTGGAAAGCCCGCCTCGGCTTACCATTGCAGATGAGGAACAGGGCAATTTCTATCTGCTGGCTTTGAGGAAAAGTGCAAAGGGGGCCCAGTTGACAGCGTGTCTCAAGCTGTCGGGACACTTTGGCAGTCTTTGTCAGTGGAGACCTTCCAATGTGGTGGTGGTTCAGGAGCCATGCAGGATTCTTCTACCCTGAGGTTTGACACAGGTCCCAAGAGAAACAGTTCCTACTCAGGAAAAAATGGTTCTGTTGTGTGCCTCAAGGACCACATATTGGACCCTATGTGGGTATTCCAGAACAGGTCTCTGGAGACTGATGCCTGACAACCTGATCTAGGGTTTTCATGCTATCCTAAGTGTATGTGTGGTTCAATCATCTGCCTCGGGCCACTGACCTGGGTGAAGGTAGGTGACCAGGGTTACTCAGACTGTGCATTTTTCTGCAGTGCGGCTTACAAAATTGGGATGGGCTCAGGATCCTTGTAGGTTTCTCCAAACATGTACATTTTGGGCCGCTGTTTAACACTGAGTTTTCCTCGGAAGGACAGGCCCCAATCCTTCAGTGTGGCTCTGGAGGCCCTATACTGGAGGGCGTGTTGGCCAGGGCGTTGGAGAGAGAAGTCTGCCAACACAAGCTCAGATTAGGGTTAGGGGTGATGTGTTGGCAGGTGTGCTCTGCAGACGCTGAGGGCAGCGCCTCTGGATTTGAAATTAGGGCGGCAGGGAGTCGGTAGTGCAAGCTTTTCTGTCTATACTGTGTGTCTAGGAAGGCCACAGAATGAAGGGGGGGCCTCATGGGGGCATGGGATATTCTTCCTTACAGGAGGTCCTGTCCAGCTCTCAAGAATTTAGTTTCCTTCTGAGGGCAGGGAAGAGTGCTGTTTACGTTTCCTGGATCCCACCATAACAGGGATTGCTTAGACGGTTTCTGAGTCTGGGCGCCTGGATAACCCCATCGAGGGTTATGATTGGGGATTAGGGTCACAGCAAGCCTGGTTTCCGTGAGCCTGGTCCAGCTGCTGAGGGGAGTGTTTGAAAGTGGGTTCAGGCTGAGGGTCACAATGCTTGCTTGTGCTCAGAAAGGCCCTCATAGGTGGGAGTGGTCTCATGGGCCATGCAACTGACTCCCACTCTGAGGGTTAGACAACCATCACCACAGCAAACTTTCTGGCCTTATATTGAAGGAGTATACTTTTGTGCTTCAGGTTCACCCATAGGCAGGGATTTGAGCTATGGTCTGTGGATAGATGCCTGAATACACAGGTTGGATAGAAATGACGGCCTCGGGCCATGGCAGATCCCACCTGCAGTGAATGGGCCCCGCTCTCTTGGTGGCTGTGAAGAGGCCGCGGCTCTGGCTGTGTCAAACATATCATTAGAACACAGGACTGACTATGATATTGGATTGTCGTGGATCACCGTGCAAGTTGATCCTCATGCGAGGATTCTGGGCAGGCCAATGTTGCACTTCTACTTTCTGATGCATAGGCAGAATTCTGGATCGTGACTCCAGATTTGGAATCTGGAGTCCTTGCGGGCCTGGAGTGAGAGCCTGCAAGCCCGGTAACTCGAACTACAGTTCAGTTCAGCTGAGCGCTTGGCAGTTACAATATGCAGTGGCTGATTCGAGATCTCCAGGGCTTGAGTAGGGGCGAGGTTCCAATGTTTGCACACGCAGGAGTTAGTGTTCACGATGGCCAAAAAATGCAGGGGGAGCCTCATGAGGCCATGGCGGTTTATCCACTCTCAGGTTGTGAGCTGCTCCAAACAGCAAAGTGCCTTTTGGAGGATAATGGTGAATCCGTTTAGATGGCTCCATGATTCCCCCGTATGGAAAGATTGGCTAGCAGAGCTCTCCGAATGGATGCCTGCAAAGCTCGCTTCAGCTTACCATTGCAGCGAGGATCACGGCAAGTTCGATCTGCTGGCTCTGGGGAAAAGTGCCAAGGGGGGCCATTTGACAGCGTGTCTCATGCTGTTGGGTCACAATGCCAGTCTGTATCCAGGGAGACCTTCCAATGTGGTAGTGGTTCAGAAGCCATGCAGGATTCGACTTTCCTGAGGGATTGACACAGTTCCCATGAGCAACGGTTCCTTCTGGGGACAGGATAGGTTCTGCTGTGTGGCTCAGGAACCACATGTTGGACCCTGTGTGGGTATTCCAGAACAGGCCCCTGGGGACCGATGCCTGACAACCTAAACCGGGTTTCTCATGAGGTCCTAGGCACATGTGCAATTCAATATTCTGCCTCTGGGCCTGTGACCTGGGTGTCTACCTGGAGGTAGGTGTCTAGGTTGAGTCAGATGGTGTACATTTCAGCAGTGCGTCCTATGAAATTGGGGTGGGTTCAGGGGCCTTTTCAGTTTCTCCAATCCTGGAGGTTTTGGGAGGCTGCTTAGGGTGGAGTTTTCCTAGGGAGGATAGGCCCTGTCCTGCAGTGTGGCTCTGGAGGCCCCAAACTGGAGGGCATGTGGGCCAGTGGTTGTGAAATAGAAGTCGGCCAGAGCGGGGTTCTAACGATAGATGCCTAGGCAGCCCAACTTGCATTCCAATTGTTTCCCAGTGACAAGGCCTGTTCAATCTGTGGGCTCTGGAGGAACAACCAAGTGGGTTTAGCTGAAATGGACTCTCCTGAGGGTGGGTCATAATGTGGGTTTGTGTCCATGGAGACATTGGAATGGGGTGGTGGCTCCGGCGACCTGAAGTTTTCTCCTAACTGGAGGTATTGACACAGCTCCATAGAGCAAGATTCCAATGTGAAGACGAGATTTGTTCTGATTGATCCCTATGGAAAACCCCATATGCTGGTATTGGAATCCAGGCCTCTGAGGATGAGATGGCTGGAAACAAAAGCAATGGATCTGATTAGATCCTGGTGCCTGTCCGGTTCAATTTTCTTCTCTGGGCATATCTGTCTACGAGTCTGAGTGGAGGTAGTTGCGCAGCTTGTGACAGATCACCCTTGTTTGTCCTGTGTGGCCGACACTATTGGGATGGCCTCGGGGACTTTGGAAATTTCTCCTAATCTGTCAGGTTGTGTCAAAAAGAAATAGTAGAATTCCCTTGGAGAAGGCAGGCACAGTCCTGAGGTGTGGCTCCAGGGGCCCCAGCCTGGAGGGTGTGTGTGCCAGGACTGTGGGGACAAAAGTATGAAAACACAAACTCGGCTTAGGTTTTGGGATATAGGTATGGCAGGACTGATCTACACACCTTGAGGAGAATTTTTCAGGCTATGATCAACGGGTGAGTGTGAGGCCTTCTTTCAGGCTTTTGTCTCCGGATTTTGCATCACTGGTAACAACTGTGGAAAGTCAGGCTGGCCTCATCGGCCATGGACAAGATTTTCTCTCTGTGGATTTAGCCCGACTCCAAGTGTTTGGGGTCATTCTTTGGATGGTAGGAGTCCTTTCTCTACCTTTTTTTTTTTTTTTCTTTACCTCATGCGTCCCACCAAGGAGGGATTCTAGAGAAGAGCTCTGAGTAGGGGTGACTAGACTTCTTGAGCTCTGGTTAAGATTTGGGGACTAGGAGCATGGCAAACCCCATATGTGAGCTGTTGGTCCAGTCACTGAGAGGCTTTATGTGAGGACAGGGCTCACACTGAAGGTTCCAATGTTTGTTTATGCCCATGGCGGCCCTCAAGCATGTCCGGGCCCCATATGCCACCTGGTTTTTCCTAACTGAACATGCTGTGTCTGACACAGACTGAGCCCTGACCTACTGTCAGCCACCCAGAGAGCGGGCCCCATATCCAGCATGTGAGACAGGCAATGGCCCAAGTCTGTCATCTCTACGCATCCTTGGTATTCAGGCACCTGTCCATAGACTTTTGCTGCAATCCCTGCCAATGGGGTAAACAGAAGCATAATAGAGAACTCATACTTACCAATGGCAGGAAACCTGGCTGTTGGGATATGTGTCCAACCTTCAAAGTCAGACATAGCTGCATGTCCATTGTGACCATGCCAATGGCTGAGGACCTGCCCTGGGCACAAACAAGCATTGTGTCTCTCATCCTGAGCATGCTTTCCAACATCCCCTCTCAGTTGCACCACCAGGATCCAGCATTGAAAGCCCGCTATACCCCTATGCCCAATTTCTAACACTTGGTATGATTTCTGAGACACCCAGATCCAGAGCCCGTCTCTGGAACCCCTATTTTGGGGCACCCCTTAGATGGAGTACAGCACTCTTCCCTTCCCCCGAAAAAGCCACCAAACTATGGGGAGACACCAGGATGCTTAGAGAGGAATAATCTCTCATGGCCCCATGAGACCACACCTGCATTCTGAGGCCATCCTGGACAAACAATCCAGGTAGAAAAGTTGTATCACCGCCTTCCAGTCACCCTAATTACACTTCCAGACGAGCTGCCCTCCAGTTTTAGGTATTTGGCCTGCGATCACCTAGCCACTAACGCTAACCCGAACTTGTGCTTGCAGACTTCTCTAACAATAACATGGCTCACATGTCCTCCAGGATGGGGTCTCTGGAGCCACACCACAGGACTGTGCCTACCATCCCCTAGGTTCCTGTGCCCATCACAGTTGCCCAAACCTTCCAGATTAGGAGAAACCTGAGGACCCTGAGACCACCCCAATATTGGTGGCTGTTCTGTATGCAAATGCGCAGTCTGAAACAACCTGATCACCTACATCCAGGCAGACAACCAAGTCAATAGTTCTGAGTCAGAAGACTGAACCATAAATGACCCTAGCACCACATTTGAAACCTAGATTAGGTTTTCAGGCATCTGTCCTCAGAGGCCTGCTCTGGAATACGAATTTATGATACAACATGTGGTCCCTGAGCCACACTACAAAACAAATCCTGTGTCTTTTGGCCATCTGGATGTCTTCTTTGCAGAAATGTCTGTTCATGTCCTCTGCCCATTTCTTGATTGGATTATTTGTTCTTTGGGTGTTGAGTCTCCTAAGTTCTTTATAGATTTTGGACACTAGTCCTTTATCTGATATGTCGTTTGCAAATATCTTCTCCCATTATGTCAGTTGTCTTTTGATTTTGTTAACTGTTTCCTTTGTTGTGCAAAAGCTTTTGATCTTGATGAAATCCCAATAGTTCATTTTTGCCATTGCTTCCCTTGCCTTTGGAGATGTTCCTAGGAAGATGTTGCTGCAGCTGAGGTCGAAGAGGTTGCTGCCTGTGTTTTCCTCAAGGATTTTGATGGATTCCTTTCTCACATTGAGGTCCTTCATTCATTTTGAGTCTATTTTTGTGTGTGGTGTAAGGAAATGGTCCAATTTCATTTTTCTGCATGTGGCTGTCCAATTTTCCCAACACCATTTATTGAAGAGGATGTCTTTTTTCCATTGGACATTCTTTCCTGCTTTGTTGAAGATTAGTTGACCATAGAGTTGAGGGTCTATTTCTGGGCTCTCTATTCTCTTCCATTGATTTTTGTGTCTGTTTTTGTGCCAATACCATGCTGTCTTGATGATGACAGCTTTGTAAAAGTGCTCCATATCACTCGGCATCAGGGAAATACAAATCAAAACCACAGTGAGATATCACCTCACACCAGTCAGAATGGCTAAAATCAACATGTCAGGAAATGACAGATGCTGGCGAGGATGCGGAGAAAGGGGAACCCTCCTACACTGTTGGTAGGAATGCAAGCTGGTGCAACCACTCTGGAAAACAGCATGGAGGTTCCTCAAAATGTTGAAAATAGAACTGCCCTATGACCCAGCAATTGCACTACTGGGTATTTAGCCTAAAGATACAAACGTAGTGATCCAAAGGGGCATGTGCACACGAATGTTTATAACAGCAATGTCCACAATAGCCAAACTATGGAAAGAACCTAGATATCCATCAACAGATGAATAGATCAAGAAGATGTGGGATATATACACAGTGGAATACTATGCAGCCATCAAAAGAAATGAAATCTTGCCCTTTGCGACAACATGGATGGAACTAGAGCGTATCATGCTTAGTGAAATAAGTCAAGCAGAGAAAGACAACTATCATATGATCTCTCTGATATGAGGAAGTGGTGATGCAACATGGGTGCTTAAGTGGGTAGGAGAAGAATAAATGAAACAAGATGGGATTGGGAGGGAGACAAACCATAAGTGACTCTTAATCTCACAAAACAAACTGAGGGTTGCTGGGGGGGAGGGGGGTTGGGAGAAGGGGGGTGGGGTTATGGACATTGGGGAGGGTATGTGCTTTGGTGAATGCTGTGAAGTGTGTAAATCTGGCGATTCACAGACCTGTACCCCTGGAGATAAAAATATATGTTTATAAAAAATAAAAAAAATTACAAAACAAAACAAAAAAAACAACCAAATCCTTTACCTAGAAGGAAACCATGCACTTCGACCTTTGCCAAAACTTCAGGTTTAGAGAATCCTAGAATCCTTAGCCACCAGCACATTCTAAGATCTCCCTGGTAACAAACCAGCATTGTGACACATCTGCAATAGATTTCATGTCAACTCAAGGCCTTGGACCTTTGCCCCAGAGCCACCAGAAGGAACATGCCATGTTCCTCAGCTTCAATGGTCAATGGAGGTGTGCTTTCCAGGCATCCATGTGGGAGAGCTCCGCTACCCAAACTTTCCACATGGTGGACACTGGAGCAAACAAACCAGGCTCCACCTGTTCTGTAGAAGGAAACCTTACTGTTTGGAACATCTCACAGACTTAGCGTGGAAAATCCTCCATGGACTCTTGGTGTCACCCCTTCATTTGACGGTCGTCATACACACAAATTCCAGTGTGAGCAAATATCTGACATCAGCCCTAACTCAGGTGCTGAATATCTCAAATAAGCTGCTGCACATTGGAACTGCCATCTGCTTGGCACTGAATTGAACCGTAGCTTGTGTTTGCAATTCCATCCTCACCCTACTGGTCCTCAAGTCCTGTTGAAAAGGAATTCTGGCGTCACAACCCACCATTCTGCCTTCACCATAATAAAATGTAGTGCCTGGTGAGTCTGACCAGGTACCCCACTTGACTATCAATCTGCTCGGCCCTCGAGGGAACCCCGATATATAGGCTGCCCTGGGCATTAGAGCTGTGTCTGGGAGAGCCTGAGCCCCAACCTAGTGTCAGCCACGAAGAGAGCGAGCCCCATATCCAGCATGTGTGACCAGCCATACCCAAGTCCGTCAGCGCAACCCAACCTTGGTATTCAGGCATCTGTCCAAAGATCTTTGCTGGAATCCTTGCCAATAAGGGAACCTAAAGCAGAATAGAGAACTCCTCCTTAACCCTGGCAGGAATCCTGGCAGTTGTCCAATCCTCAAAGTGGGAGCAAACTGCATATCCAATGAGACCATGCCCACTCCTGAGGACCACCCTGGGCAAAAACAGGCATTGTGGCCCTCAGCCTGAGCACGCTTTCAAACAAGCCTTCTCAGTTGCACCACCAGGATCCTGCATTGCAGGCCTTATTCACCCCTAGGCCCAAATCCTAACCCTTGGTGGGATTTTCCAGGAGCCCAGACCCAGAACCCCTCTCTAGAATCCCTATTTTGGGGCACCTCTAAGTTGGAAAACCACATGCTTCCCTTCCCTGAAAAAGCCACCAAACTATGGGGAGCCACAAGCATCCTTAGACAGAATAAATCTCCCATGGACCCATGAGAACACAGCTGCATTCCGAGGCCATTCGGGACACACAATCCAGATAAAAAAGGCTGTGCTACTGCCTTCCAGTCACCCTAATTACAGTTCATGATGAGCTGCCCTCCAGGTATTCGCTTTGGTCCTGCAATCACCTCGCCACTAACCCTTACCTGAATTTGTGTTTGCAGACATCTCTCCTAAAACCATGGCTCACATGCCCTCCAGGATAGGGACCCTGGAGCAACACCACAGGACTGTGCCTGCCATTCCCAATTAAACTGTGCCTGTCACAGTTGACCAAACCTTCCAGATTAGGCGAAACATGCAAGGCCCTTGATGCCATCCCCATATTGGCATCCACTCAGGATGCAAATTTGCAGTGTGAACTATCCTGATCACCTACATCAAGACGGCCAAGAAAATGGTCCTGAATCAGAAGATGTCAGAAGATTGAACCTGACATGCACCTAGTACCCCATTGGAAACCTAGATAAGGTTTTCAGGCATCTATCCTCAGAGGCCGGTTCTGGAATACCAACTTATGATACTGCAGGTGGTCCCTGAGCCACACAACAGAACATCTCTTTTCCCAAGAAGGAAACTGTGCTCTTCGACCTGTGGCAAAACCTCAAGGTAGGAGATTCCTACTGGACACCTTAGCCACCAGCACATTCTAAGATCTCCCTGGTAACAATCCATCATTTTAACACATCTGCAAGAGAGTTCATGTGAACTCAAGGCCTTGGTCCTTCGTCCCAGAGCCACTGTTCCTCAGCTGCAATATCAATGGGCGTGAGCTTTCCAGGCATCCATGTGGGTGAGCTCTGCTACCCAACTTTCCACATGGGGGACCCTGGAGCACAACAAAACAAAACAAAAAACAAACAAAATCAAACAAAGAAACAACAACAACAACAACAATAAACAAACAAACAAACAAAAAAAAGAACAACCAACCAAAAACAAAAACAGGGTTGACCTGTCCCGTAGAAGGAAACCTTGCTGTTTGGAGCATCTCACAATCCTCTGCATGGAAAATCCTCCATGGACTCTTGACGCCACCCCTCCATTATTTGGTCATCATAGACAGAAACTCCAGTGTGAGCAAACATCTGACAAGCGCCCTTACTCAGGTGCTGGATATCTTGAAACAGCCGCTGCACATTGGAAATGCCTTCCGCTTGGCAGTAAATTGAACCATAGCTTGTGTTTACAATTCAATCTTCACCCTACTGGTGCCCAGGTCCTCTTGATGAGGAATTCTGGAGCCACAACGCAGCATTCTGCCTTCCCCATCGAATGAAGAAGTGCCTGGTGAGTCTGCCCAGAAACTGCACATGAGAATCAATCTTTAGCACTCAAGGGAACCCCGATTTATAGGCTTCCCTGGCCACTAGTGCCTTGTCTGACACAGCCTGAGCCTCCAATCTGGGGATAGCCACCCAGAGAGTGAGCCCCATATTCAGCATGTGAGACCGGCCATGTCCCAAGTCCATCATCTCTACCCATCCTTGGTATTCAGCACCTGTCCATAGATGTTTGCTGGAATCCCTGCCAATGGGGGAACCAGAAGCATAATAGAGAACTCCTCCTTCCCATGGCAGGAAACCTGGATATTGGGATGGGTGTCCAACCCTCAAAGTCAGAGCTAGCTGCATGTCCAATGAGATCACGCCCACGACTGAGGACGCACTATGGGCACAAACTAGCATTATGACCCTCAGCCTGAGCATGCTTTCCAACATCCCCTCTCAGTTGCACCACCAGGATCCTGCATTGAAAGCCTGCTATGCCCCTATGACCAAATTCTAACCCTTGGTGTGATTTCCGAGGTGCTCAGACCTAGAAACCCATCTCTGGAATCCTTGTTTGGGGCACCCCTTAGATGTAATACAGCACTCGTTCCTTTCCTGAAAAAGCCACCAAACTATGGGAAGCCACCAGGATCCTTAGAGAGGAAAAATCTCCCATGGACCCAGGCAACCTCACCTGCATTCTGATGCCATCCTGGACAAACAATCCAGATAGAAAAGCCAGTACCACTGCCTTCGAGTCACCCTAATTTCAGTTCCTGATGAGCTGCTCTCCATGTGTAAGCATTGGGCCTGCAATCACCTAGCCACTAACCCTAACCCGAACTTGTGTTTGCAGACTTCTCTAACAATACCATGGCTCACATGCCCTCCAAGATGGGGTCTCCACACAACGGGACTGTGCCAGCAATCCCCAAGGAAACTGTGTCATCACGGTGGCCCAAACATTCCAAATTAGGAGAAATCTGAAGTCCTGAGACCATTCCAATATTGGGGGCTGCTCTGGATGCAAATACCCAGTCTGAAACGACCTGATCACCTACATCCAGGCAGACAGCCAAGTCAATGGTTCGAAGTCAGAAGATTGAACCATACATGACCCTAGGACCACATTAGCACCCTAGCTCAGGTTTTCAGGCATCTGTCCTCAAAGGCCTGTTCTGGAATACCAACTTCTAATACAACATGTGGTTCCTGAGCCACACAAGTAAACATCTCCTGTCTCCAGAAGGAAACCGCGCTCTTCGACCTGTGCCAAACCCTCAGGATAGGAGAATCCAGCACTTCACCTTAGCCACCAGCACATTCTAAGTTCTCCCTGGTAACAATCCAGCATTGTGGCCCATCTGTAAGAGATTCCATGTCAACTCAAGGCCTTGGTACTTCGCTACAGAACCACCAGAACGAATCTGCCATGTTCCTCATCTGCAAAGGTCAATGGAGCTGTGATTTCCAGGCATCCATGTGTGAGAACTCTGTTACCCAAATTTTCCACAGGGGGACACTGGACTTAATAAATCAGGCTCCACCTTTCCAGTACAAGGAAACCTTGTGGTTGGAGCATCTCACAAGCCTCAGCGTGGGTATCATCCATGGATTCTTGACGCCACCCCTACATTTGTCTGTCATCATAGACACAAACTCCAGTGTGAACAAACATCTGACATCCGACCTTACTCAGGTGCTAGATATCTCGAATCAGCCACTGCACATTGGAACTGCCTTCCACTTGGCACTGAATTCAACTCTAGCTTATGTTTACAATTCCATCCTTATGCTACTAGTTTCCAAGCCCTCTTGATGAGGAACTCTGGAGCCACAATACAGAATTCTTCCTTCCCCTTAGAAAGAAGAAGTGCCTGGTGAGTCTGCCCAGAATCCCCGCATGGGTGTCAATCTGCTAGGTCCTCGAAGGAATACTGATTCAGAGTCTGCCATGGCCACTATTGCTGTGTCTGACAGAGACTGAGTCCCAAACTAGTATCAGCCACCCAGAGAGCGGACCCCATATACAGCATGTGATACCGGCCATGGCCCAAGTCTGTCATCTCACCCATCCTTGTTATTCAGGCACCTGTCACCAGAACTTTGTGGGAATCCCTGCCAATGGGGGAACCTGAAGCAGAATACAGAACTCCTCCTTTCCAATGGCAGGAAATATGGCTATTGGGATGTGTGTCCGACCCTCAAAGTGGAAGCCAGAAACATGGCCAATGAAGCCACAACCACTCCTGAGGGCCGCCCTGGGCATAAACAGGCATTGTGACCATCAGACTCAGCATGCTTTCAAACAAGCACTCTCAGTGGCAACACCATAATCCGGCATTGCCAGCCTGGTATGCCCATAGGCCCAAATCCTAACACTTGGTGGGATTTTCTAAAGGCTCAGAGCCAGAGACGGTCTTTGGAATCCCTGTTTTGGGGGACCCCTAAAATGAGCTTCCCTCAGGGCCTGCAGTACGGGACTATGATCACCTCAGCCCTCACACTAACCCTAGTTCGCGTTTGCAGATTTCTGTCCCCAAAGCCCAGGCCCACGTGCCCTCCAGGATGGGGTCTCTGGAGCCAAGGACAAGTATGCATACATTCCCGAAGGAAACTCTGCCCTTCACTGTTGCCAAAACCCTTAAGATTAGGAGCAAAGTACAAAGTCCCTGAGCCCACCTCAATTCAAAGGAAAACTCCGGACCCAAGTGCACATTCTGACACATAAAGAGGACCTACCTCCAGGTAGACATCCAAGTCAAAGGCCCTGAGTCAGAAGATTGAACATGACATGCCTCTGGGACTTCATCTATACCCAAGCTTAGGTTTTCAGGTGCCTGTCACCAGAGACCAGTTCTCCAATACCAACTTTTATTCCAACTTGTGGTCCCTGAGCCACACAATAGAACCTCTCCTGTCCCCAGAAGGATACATTGCTTTTGGTAGCTGTGTCCAAGACTCAGTGTAGGAGAATCCTGCATGGGACCCTGACCACCCCAACATTCTAACGTCTCCCTGGATGCAAACTAGCACTGTGATCCCACAGCATGAAATTCCATGTCAACTCAGGCCTCTTGGAACTTCGCTCCAGAGGCACCAGATCGAACCTGCCATGTTTCTCAGCTGCAAAGGTCAGTGGAGTTTTGCTTTCCTGGCACCCATGCAAGAATGCTCTGCTACCCAAACTTTCCATATGAGGGACCCTGGAGCAAAGAAACCAGACTCCCCCTGTCCAGTAGAAGGAAACCTTGCTATTTGGAGCATCTCAAGAGCCCCAGCATGGGAAATCCTCCATGGCCTCGGGACACCACCCCGCCATTTGTCAGTCATCGTAGACAGAAACCCCAGTGTGAGCAAGCATCTGATAACCACACTTAGTCAGGTGCTGGATATCACAAATCAGCCACTGCACAATGGAACTGCCTACCGCTTGGCACTGAATTGAACCATAACTTGTGTTTACAATTCCATCCTGAACCACCTGGTCCACAAACCCACTTGATAGGGAATTCTGGAGCCACAACGCAGCATTCTGCCTACCACACAGAAAGAAGTCCTGCCTGGTGATTCTGCCCAGAAACCCCATATGAGAATCCACCTGAATGGCCCTCGACGTCACACTAATATCATAGGCTGCAATGGGCACTCAGGCTCTTTCTGACACATCCTGAGCCATAACCTCCAGACAGCCATGCAGAAAGTGGTCCCCGTATTCTGCAGGTGAGAAATGCCATTGCCCGAAGCTGTCATCTCTACTCAACCTGGGTATTCAGGCATCAATCCCAGACCGTAGCTCAAACCCCTGCCTATAGGGGAACTTTAAGCACAAGAGTACTCCTCATTCCCGAAGGCAAGAAACCTGGATTTTGAGATGGGTGTCCAGCCCTCAGAGCAGGAACCAGCTACATGGCCCATGAGACCACAGCCACTCATGGGAGCCGCCGTGGGCACAAAGAGGCATTGTGATTCTCAGCATGAGCTACATTCAAACAAACTCCTTCGGTAGCTGGACCAGGAGTCCGCAGAGCGGGCCTGCCACGTTCCAAGGTCAAAATCCTCACCTTCATTCGTGTTTTCCAGGTGTCCAGAAAAAGGATCTGTCTCTGGAATCCCTCTTGTGGGTGTCCCCTGAGACGGAAAACAGCAATCTTCCCTTACTCCAGAGACACCAAACTCTTGGGAGTGGGGCAGAATCCCCAGAGAGGAGGAATATCCCATGGCACCATGAAACACTCCTACATTTTGCGACCGACCTGGACACACAATCCAGATAGAAAAGCCTGCGCTACTGCCTCTATGACACCTTAATTTCAGTACAATATGAGCTGCACTCAGGGCCTGCAGAACGGGCCTGTGATCACCTCGGCTCTCACCCTAACCCTAGTTCGCGTTTCCAGATTTCTGTCTCCAATGCCCTGGCCCACATGCCCTCAGGACTGGGCCTCTGGAGCCACACAGGACGACTGTACCTACCCTCCAGAAGGAAACTCTATCCTCACTGTTGCCAAAACCCTGAAGATTAGGAGCAAAGTACAAAGCCCCTGAGCACACCTCCACTTTGAAGAACGCTCTGGACCCAAATGCACAATCTGACACACAATGAGACCCTGCCTTCTGGCAGACATCCAAGTCAAAGGCCCTGAGACAGCAGATTGAACCTGACATGCCTCTTAGATTCATCGATACCAGAGCTTAGATTTTCAGGTGCCTATCCCCAGGGGCCTTTTACCCAATACCAACTTATATTCCAACTTGTGGTCCCTGAGCCACACTACAGAACCCCTCTTGACCCGAGAAGTATACCTTGCTTTTGGTAGCTGTGTCCAAGTCACAGTGTAGGAGAATCCTGCATGGCCCTCTAACCACACCAACATTCTAACTTCTCCATGGATCCCAACCAGCATTGTGATCCAACAGCATGAAACTCCATGTCAACTCAGGCTGCTTGGAACTTAGTCCCAAAGCCATCAGATCGAACCTGCCATTTCCTCAGCTGCAATGGACCATGGAGGTGTGCTTTCTACGCATCGACACAGGAGAGCTCTGATACCCAAATTTTCCATATGGGGGACCCTGGAGCAAAGTAACCAAAATCCCCCTGTCCAATAAAAGGATGCTCCATTTGGAGCATCTCACAAATCACAGCATGGGAAATCCTTCATGGCCTCTTGTGCCACCCCTCCATTTGTTGGTCATCATAGACACAAACTACAGTGTGAGCAAACATCTGACATCTGCCATTATTCAGGTGTTGGATAGCTCGAATCAGCCTTCTGATTGTCACTGGATTGAACCATAGTTTGTGTTTACCATTCCATCCTCACCCTCCTGGACCCCAAGACACTTGATAGGGAATTCTGGAGCTACGATGCAGCATTCTGCCTGTCAGACAGAAAGAAGTGCCTGGAGAATCTGCCAAGAAAACCCACATAAGGATCCACCTGCATGACCCTTGACAGAACCCTAATATCATAGGCCGCCGTGGGCACTCAGACTCTGTATGACACTGCCTGAGCCACGACTTCCATTCAGCTATGCAGACAGTGGGCCCCATATTCTGCAGGTGGGACCTGTTGGCCCGAAGCCTGACGGCCTGAAGCCGTCACATCTACTCAACCTGTATATTCAGGCATCTCTCCCAGACCATAGCTCAAATCCCTGCCTATGGGGGAAACTGAAGCCCAGGAGTACTCCTCCTTCCTGATGGCAGGAAGCATGGCTGTTGGGATCAGTATTCAACCCTCAGAGTGGGAACTAGCTGTATGGCCCATGAGGCCACAGTCACTCATGGGAGCCGCCCTGGGCACAAAGAGGCATTGTGACCCTCAGCCTGATCATGCTTTCAAACATGTTGAACCTGGTGGTTGCACCACCAGGATCCCGTATTGAAGGCCTGGTATGCCCCTAGTCACAAATACTAACCCTTGTTGGGATATTCCAGGGGCCCAGACCCAGAGCCTGTTCATGGAATCCCTGTTTTGGGTCACCCCTAAAATAAAAAACAGCACTCTTTGCTTCCCCAGAAAAGTCACCAAAGTATTGGGAGCCGCTAGGATCCTAAGAGAGGAAAAATTCTCCATGTACCCATGAGACAACATCTGCATTATGAGGCCATCAGGGACAAGAGTCCACAAATAAAAGCTTGTGCTACTGCCTTGCATCACCCTAATTACAGTTCTTGATGAACTGCCCTCCAGGTCTACACACTCGGCCTGCGATCACTTTGCCACTAACCCTAACCCTACTTTGTGTTTGTAGACTTCTCTCTCAAACAGTGGATCACATTCCCTCCAGGATGGTGTCTCTGGAGCCACACCAGAGGACTTTGCCTACCATACCCAAGGAAACATTACCCAAGCCACTTGTCCAAACCCTCCATATTGGAAAAACCTGCAAGGCCCCAGAGCTAATCCCAATATTGGAGGCTGCTCTAGATGCAAATGCACAGTCTGAAACACCCCTAGTCCCTACATCTAAGCAGACAATCAAGTCAATGGTCTGGAGTCAGAAGATTGAAACACACATGGACTTAGGACCTCATTGAGACCCCAATTAGGTTTTCATGCATCTGTCCAAGAGGCCTGTTCTGGAAAACCAACTTATGACACAACATGTGGTCCCTAAGCTACACAGCAGAAAAACTCCTGTCCCCAGAAGGAAAATGTGCTCTTGGACCTAAGTCAAACCCTCAAGGTAGGAGACTCCTGAATGGCATTTTAGCCACCAGCACTGTCTAAGATTTTCCTGGTAACAAACCAGCATTGTAACCCCTGTGAAAGACATTCCATGTCAACTCAAGGCCTTGGAACTTCACCCCAGATCCACCAGAACGCAACTTCCATGTTCCTCAGCTGCGTGGTCCTTTGAGATATGCTTTCCAGGCATCCATGCGGGAGAGCTCTGTTACTCAAAATTTCCATATGGGGGACCCTGGAGCTAACATGCCAAACTCCAACTGTCCAGTAGAAAGAAACCTTGCTGTTTGGAGCATCTCACAAGCCTCAGCGTGGGATATTCTCCATGGCCACTGAATGCCAAACCTCCACTAGTCAGTCATCGTAGACACAAACTCCAATGTGAGCAAACATCTGACATCCACCCTTACTCACATGCTGGATATCTCGCATAAGAAGCAGCCCACTGGAACTGCCTTCCACCTGATGAATTTAACCGTAGCTGGTGTTTACAATTCCATCCTTACCCTACTGGTCCCCAAGCCCACTTGATAGGGAATTCTGGAGCCACATCACAGCATTCTGCCTTCCCCATAAAAAGAAGTGCTTTGTGAGTCTGCCCAAGAACCCAACATGAGGATCAATGTACTCCTGCCTTGAGGGAACCCTGATTTATAGACTGCCCTGGCCACTAGTGCTGTGTCTGACAGAGCCTGAGCCCCAACCTCATGTCAGCCTTCCAGAGAGCAGTGCCTGAATCCAGCACGTAAGACCATCATCTCTACACATTCGTGATATTCAGGCATCTGTCCCCAGACCTTTGCTGGAATCCCTGCCAATGGGGGAATCTGAAGCACAATGGAGAACTCCTCCTTCCCCATGGCAGGAAACCTGGCTGTTGGTATGGGTGTCCAACCCTCAAAGTGCGAGCCAGCTGCATGGCCAATGAGACCACGCCCACTCCTGAGAGCCGCCCTGGACACAAACCGGCATTGTGACCCTAAACCTGAGCATGCTTTCAAACAAGCTCTCTCAGTTACACCACCAGGATACCGCATTGCAGGCCTGCGACTCCCCTAGGCCCCAATCCTAACCCTTGGTTGGATTATCCAGGCGCCCAGACACAGAGTCCGTCTCTGAAATCCCTGTTTTGGGATAACACTAAGGTGGAAATCAGCACTCTTCCCTTCCCCGAAAAAGCCACCAAACCACTGGGAACTGCCAGCATCCTTTGACAGGAAAAATCTCTCATGGATTCATGAGACAACACCTTCATTCTGAGGCCATTGTGAACACACAATCCAGATATAAAAGCCTGTGCTACCACCTAGAGTCATCTAATTACAATTCCTGACAATCTGTGGTCTAGGCCTATGCACTGGGCTTGCGATCACATCGTCCCTAACCCTAACCCAAGTTTGTGTTAGCAGACTTCTCTCTCAAAACCATGGCTCGCATGTCCTCCAGGATCTGGTCTCTGCAGCCACACCACAGGACTGTGTCTCCATCACCAAGAAAACTTTGGCCGTCACAGTTGCCCAAACCCTCCAGATTAGGAGAAGCCTGCAAAGCCCCTGAGCCTACCTCAATATTGGAGGCCACTCTGGATGCGAATGCGCAGTCTGAAACACCCTGCTTCCGTACATCCAGACAGACATCCAAGTCAATGTTTCCGAGTCGGAAGATTGAACCTGACACGCCCCTAGTACCACATTGGAATTCCAATTAGGTTTTAAGGCATCTGTCCTCAGAGGCCTGTTCTGGAATAAGAACTTATAATACCACATGTGGTCCCTGAGACACAACAGAAAAACTCCTGCCCCTTGAAGGAAACCGTGCTTTTGGACCTGTGTCAAACCCTCAAGATAGGAAAATCATGCATGGCATCTTAGCCACCAACATATTCTAAGATCTCCCTTGTGACAAACCAGCATGGTGACCCCTTTGTTAGAGATTCCATGTCAACTTAAGGCCTTGGTACTTCGTCACAAAGCCACCAGAATGGGCCTTCCATGCTCCTCAGCTGCATGGTCCATGGAGGTGTGCTTTCCAGGCATCCAAGCGGGAGAGCTCTGTTACCCAAAGTTTCCACATGGGGCACCCTGGAGCAATCAAATCAGACTCCACCTGTCCAGTAGAGGGAAACCTTGCTGTTTGGTGCATCTCAAAAACCTCAGCGTGGGAAATCCTCCCGGGCCTCTTTACGCCACATTTCCATTTGTTGCTCATCATAGAGACAAACTCCAGTGTGACCAAACATGTGACATCCACCCTTTCTCACGTGCTGGATATTTCAAATAAGACGCTGCACATTAGAACTGTCTTCGGCCTGGCACTGAATTTAACCGTGTCTTTGGTTTACAACTCCTTTCTCACCCTACTCTTCATCACGCCCTCTTGATAGGGAATTCTGGAGCCAAAAAGCAGCATTCTGCCTTCCCCATAGAAAGAAGAAGTGCCTGAGAGGCTGCCAGGAAATCCCACATGAGGATCTTCTGCTCAGCCCTCGAGGGAACCCCGATTTATAGGTTCACTGGCCACTAGTGCTGTGTCTGACAGAGCCTGAGCACCGACCTAGTTTCAGCCACCCAGAGAGTCGGGCCCCTATCCAGCATGTCAGACCGGCCATGGCCAACGTCCTTCCTCTCTACCCATCCTTGATAGTCAGGCAACTATACCCAGACCTGTGCTGGAATCCATGCCAATGGGGGAACCTTGAGCACAATAGAGAACTCCTATTTGCCCAAGGCAGGAAACATGGTTTTTGGGATGGTTTTCCAACCATCAGAGTAGGAACCAGCTGCATGGCCAATGAGACCATGCCCACTCATAGGGGTCGCCCTGGGCACCAACAGGCATGTAGTCTCTCAGCCTGAGCATGCTTTCAAGACAGCCTACTTAGTTGCACCACCATGATCTAGCTTTGAAGGCCTGGTATGCCCGTAGGCCCAAATCCTAACCCTTGGTGGTATTTTCCATACGCCCAACCCAGAGTCCTTCTCTGGAATCCCTGTTTTGGGACACCCTTAAGATGGAAAACAGTTCTCTTCCCTTCCCTGAAAAAGCCAACAAAGTATTGGGAGCCACCGGGATCCTTAGAGAAAAAAAACTTCCATGGATCCATAAGACCACACCTGCATTCTGAGCCATCCTGGACACAAAATCCAGATAGAAAAGCCTGTGCTACCGCCTTCGAGTCACCGTAAACACAGTTCCTGATGAGCTGCCCTCCAGGTCTATGCATTGGGCATGTTATCACCTCACCAATAACCCTAACCCGACTTTATGTTTGCAGACTTATCTCTCAAAACCATGCCTCACATGACCTCCAGGATTGGGTCTCTGGATCCACACCACAGGACTGTGCCTGCCATCCCCAAGGAAACAGTGCATATCACATACGACCAAACCCTCCAGTTTAGGAGAAACCTTCAAGGCCCCTGAGCCCATTCCAATATTGGAGGCCAGTCTGGATGCAAATGTGCTTTCGAAACACCCTGATCATCTCTGCTGAGGCAGACACCCAAGTCAATTGTCCTGGGTCAGAAGAATGAACCTGACATGCCTCTAGGACCTCATTGGAACCCTAGATTAGGTTTTTAGGCCTCTGTACTCAAAGGCCTTTTTTGGAATAACAATGTATGATACAACATGTAGTCCCTGAGCCATACAACAGAACATCTCCTATCCCCATAAGGAAACCGTGCTCTTCGACCTGTGTCAAACCCTCAAGGTGAGAGAATCCTGCACGACCCCTTAGCCACCAGCACATTCTAAGATCTCCCTGGTAACAAAACTGCATTTTGACCCATCTTCAAACAATTACCTCTCAACTCAAGGCCTTGGTACACCCCCTAGAGCCATGTTAATCAGCTGCAATGGTCAGTGGAGGTGTGCATTCCAGGCATCCATGCGGTAGAGCTCTGCTACCCAAACTTTCCACATGGAGGACCGTGAAGCAAACAAACCAGTCTCCACTTGTCTGCCTGTCACAGTTGCCCAAACCTTCAAGATTAGGAGAAACCTGAAAATCCCCTGAGCCCACCTCTATATGGGCGGTCACTCTGGTGAAAACTCGCAGTCTGAAACACCCTGATCACCTACATCCAGTCAGACAGTCATGTCAAAGGTCCTGAGTCAGAAGATTGACCTGCCATGCCCATACGACATCATTGGAACCCTAGATTAGGTTTTCAGACATCTTTCCTCAGAGGCCTGTTCTGGAACACCAACATATGATACATGTGTTCCCTAAGCCTCACAACAGAACGTCTCCTGTCCTGAGAAAGAAACCGTGCTTGTTGATGTGTGCCAAATCCTCAGGGTTGGAGAATCCTGCATGACACCTTAGCCACCAGCACATTCTAAGATATGACTGGTAACAAACCAGCATTGTGGCCCATCTGCAAGAGATTCCATGTCAACTCAAGGCCTTGGTTCTTCACCGCAGAGGCACCAGAACAAACCTGCCATGTTCCTCAGCTGAAATGCTCAATGGAGGTGTGCTGTCCAGGTATCCATACGGGAGAGCTCTACTACCCAAACTTTTCACATGCAGGACCCTGGAGCAAACAATCCAGACTCCACCATTCCAGTAGAAGGAAACCTTGCTATTTGGAGCATCTCACAAGGCTCAGTGTAGGAAATCCCCCATGGCATCTTGACGCCACCCCTCCATTTGTCGGTCATCAAGACACAAACTCTAGTGTGAGCAAACATCTGACATCTGCCCTTACTCAGGTGCTGGATATCTCGAAAAAGATGCTTCACATTTGAACTGCCTTCTGCTTGGCACTGAATTGAACCATAGCTTGTGTTTACAATTCCATCCTCACTGTACTGGTCCCCAAGGTCTATTGATATTGAATTCTGAGGCCACAATGCAGCATTCTGCCTTCCCCATGGAAAGAAGAAGTGCCTGCTGAGTCTGCCCAGAATCCCTACATGAGGATCAATCGGCTCGTCTCTTGAGGGAACCCCGATTTGTAGGTTGCCCTGGCCACTAGTGCTGTTTCTGACAGAGCCAGAGCCCAGACCTAGTGTCAGCCACCCAGAGAGTGGGTCCCATATCTAGCATGTGGGCTAGATATGGTCCAAGTCCATCATCTCTACCTATCCTTGGTATTCTGGCTTCTTTCCTCAGACTTTGCAGGAATCCTTCCATTGGGGGAACATGAAGCACAATAGAATACTCCTCCTTTCCCAAGGCAGGAAACCTGGCTGTTGGGATGGGTGTCCAACCCTCAAAATGTGAGCCAGCTGTATGGCCAATGAGACCACGCCCTCTCCGGAGTGCCACCCTGAGCACAAACAGGCATGGTGATCCTGTGCCTGAGCATGCTTTCAAACAAGCCCTCTCATTTACACCACTAGGATCTTGCATTGCAGGCCTGTAACGCCCCTAGGCCCAAATCCTAAAACTTGGTGGGATTTTCCAGGCGCCCAGACCCAGAACCCGTCTCTGGAATTCCTATTTTGGAGTACCCCTAAGTTGGAAAACAGCACTCCACCCTGTTTTGGGGTACCCCTAAGAAGGAAAAGAGCACTCTTTTCTACTCTGAAAAAGCCACCAATCTATGGAGAGCCACCACGATCCTTAGAGAGGAAAAGTCTCCCATTAAACCATGAGAAAACACCTACATTCCGAGCCCATCCTGGACACACATCCAGAGAGAAAAGCCTGTGTTACCAGCTTCAAGTCACCCTAATTACAGTTCCTGATATGCTGCCCTCTAGATCTATGCTTTGGCCCTGTAATCACCTCGCCACTATCCCTAACCCAAACTTGTGTTTTCAGACTCCCCTCCGAAATCCATGGCTCTCATGCCTTCCAGGATTGGGTCTTTAGAGCCTTACAACAGGATTGGGCCTGCCATCCCCAAGGAAACTGCACCCATCACTGTTTCCCATAGCCTCCAGATTAGGAGAAACCTGCAAGGCCCCTGAGCCCACCCCAATATTGGAAGTATATCTGGATGCAAATGCACAATCTGAAATACCCTGATCACCTACATCCAGACAGACACCCAAGTCATTGGTCCTTAGTCAGAAAATTGAACCTGATGCACACCTAGGACATCATCGGAACCCTAGATTAGGTTTCAAGCATCTGTCCTCAGAGGTCTGTTCTTGAATACCAAGTTAGGATACAACACATGTACCCTGAGCCACAAAACAGAACATATCCTCTCCCAAGAAGGAAACTGTGGACATCGACCTGTGCCAAACCCTCGGGGTAGGAGAATCCTTCATGGTCCCTTAGCCACCAGCACATTCTAAGACCTCCCTTGTAACAAACCAGTATTGGGACACCTCTGCAAGAGATTCCAAGTCAACTCAAGGCCTTGGCACTTGGCCCCAGAAGCACCAAAATGAACCTGTCATGTTCCTCAGCTGCAATGGTCATTGGACGTGTGCTTTCCAGTAATCCATGCGGGAGGGATCTGCTACCCAAACTTTCCACATGGGGGACCCTGAAGGAAACAAACCAGACTCCTCCTGTCCATTAGAAGGAAATCTTGTTGTATGGAGCATCTCACAATCCTAAGCGTGGGTAATCCTCCATGGCCTCTTGAAGCCACCTGTCCATTTATCGGCCATCATAGATACAAACTCCACTGTGAGCAACCATCTCCCATCTGCCCTTACTCAGGTGCTGCATATCTCGTATAAGCTGCTGAACGTTGGAACTGCCTTCCGCTTGGCACTCAATTTAAGCGTAGCTGGTGCTTAAAATTGCATTTTCACCCTACTTGGCCCTAAGCCCTCTTGATAGGGAATTATGGAGCCACAACTCAGCATTCTGCCTGCCCCACAGAAAGAAGTGCTTCGTGAATCTGCACAGAAACCCCACATGAGGATCAGTCTGCTCGGTCCTCTAGTCAACCCCGATTTATAGGCTTCTCTGGCCACAAGTGCTGTGTCTGACGGAGCCTGAGCCTAGAACTCGTGTCAGCCACCCAGAGAGCGGGGCCCATATCCAGCATGTGAGAATGGCCATGGCCCAAATCTGTCATCTCTATGCATGGTATTCAGACATCTGTCCCCAGACCTTTGCTGGAATCCCTGCCAATGGGGGAACCTGAAGCACAATAGAGAATTCCTCCTTCACCATGACTGGAAAGCAGGCCATTGGAATGGGTGTCCATCCCTCAGGGTGGGAGCCAGCACATGGGTAATTGGACCACGCCCACTCCTGAGGGCCGCCCTGGGCACAAACAGGCATTGTGACTCTCACCGTGAGCATGCTTTCAAACAAGCCCTCTCAGTTACACCAACAGGATCCCACATTGCAGGCCTGGTATGCCCATAGGCCCAAATCCTAACCCTTGGTGGGATTTTCCAGGTGCTCAGACCCAGAGCCCATCTCTGGAATCCCTGTTTTGGGGCATCCCTAAGATTGAAAATAGCACTCTTCCCTTCCCGGAAAGCCATCAAAATATTGGGAGCCACCAGTATCCCTAGAGAGGAACATCTCCCATGGAGCCATGAGACAACAGCTGCATTCTGAGGCCATCCTGGACACACAATCCAGATATAAAAGCCTGTGCTTCCGCCTTCCAGTCACTCAAATTACTGCTCCTGACGAGTAGCCCTCCAGGTCTACACATTGCCCTGCGATAACCTCGCCACTAACCCTAACCCGAGTTTGTGTTTGCAGACGTCTCTCCCAAAACCATGGCTCATATGCCCTCCAGAATGGGGTCTCTGGAGCTACACCACAGGACTGTGCCTGCCATCCTCATCAAAACTGTGCCTGTCACAGTTACCCAAACCCTCCAGAGTAGGTTGAAACATGCAAGGCCCCTGAGGCCACCCCAATATTGGAGGCTACTCTGGACACAAGTGCGCAGTCTGAAGCACCCTGATCACCTACATCCAGGCAGACACCTATGTCAACTGTCCTGAGTCTGAAGATTGAACCTCTCATGCCCCTGGGACCTCATTGGAACCCTAGATTTGGTTTCAGGCATCTGTCTTCAGGGGCCTGTGCTTGAATATGAACTTATGATACAACATGTGGTCCCTGAGCCACACAACACTACGTCTCCTGTCCCCATAAGGAAACCGTGCTCTTCGACCTGTGTTAAACCCTCAGGTAGGAGAATCCTGCATGGCATCTTAGCCACCAACACATTCTAAGATCTAGCTGGTAACACACCAGCATTGTGACCCATCTGCAAGAGATTCCATGTCAACTCAAGGCCTTGGTCCTTCGCCCCAGAGCCACCCTAAAGAACCTGCCATGTTCCTCAGCTGCATTTGTCAATGGAGGTGTGCTTTCTAGGCATCCATGTGGAAGAGCTCTGCTACCCATACTTTTAACATGGGGGACCCTGGAACAAAAATCCATACTCCACCTGTCCAGTAGAAAAAGCAACCTTGCTTTTTGGAACATCTCATATGCATGAGCGTGAGGAATCCTCCAAGGCATTTGGATGCCACTACTCCATTTCTTGGTCATCATAGACACAAATTCCAGTGTGAGCACATCTGACATCCACCCTTACTCAGGTGCTGGATATTTCGTTTGTTGGCCATCATAGATAAAAACTCCATCATGCACAGAAATCTGACCCTTTCCCGTTCATAGGTGCTGGAGATCACGAAACAACTGCTGCACATTGGAACGGCCATGTGCTCGACACTGTGCTTAACCGTAGCTTGTATTTTCAGCCTTCTGTTCTCACACTCCTCGCTTTCAAGCTCTCCATATTGGGAATTTGGGAGCCACAATGCAGCCTTCTGACTGCCTACCAGAAAGAAGTGCCCTATGGGTCTACGTGAAACCCCACATGAGGATCCACCTGCACAGCCCTCTATGGCACCCTAATATTATAGGCTACCCTGTGCACTAACGCTATGTCTGACACAGCCCGAACCCAAACCTCCTGGCAGCCACCCAGAAAGCGGACCCCATATCCGACAGGTGTGACCTGCCTTGACCTGAGTCCTTCATCTCAAACCAACCTGGGTAATCACATACCTATCCCAGAACATAGCTCAAATTCCTGCGCATGGGGGATCCTGAAGCACAAAAGAGTACTCCTCCTTCCCCATGTCAGGAAAAATAAATGTTGAGATGGTGGTCCAACCCTCAGATTGGAATCCAGGTGCATGAAACAAGAGACAACGTCCACTCTCGATGGGCAGCTGGGCACAAACAGGCATTGTGACCCTCACCCTGAGAAATATTTCAAACAAGTCCCTGTGGGAACTGGACCAGGGCCCCATAGAGCTGGCCTGACATGCCCCGAAGCCCAAATATTAAGTCTTTGTGGAGTTATCCAGGCACAAGGACCCAGAACTCATCACTGGAATCCTGGATTTGAAAGGAACCCAGACACGGTACACCGTGCTCTCTTCTTCCCCCAGTAAGACACCAAACTCTTGGGTGCTGGGCAGAATCCCCAGAGAGGTAGAATATCCCATGGACACATGAGGACACCCCACCATTCTGATGCCATCCTAAACACAATCCAGACAGAAAAGTCTTTGTTCCTGCCTCCCAGCTGCACGAATCTCAAATCCTGAGGAGCTGCCCTCAGGGTCTGCAGATCGGGTCTGCCATCACCTCTCTCTGAACTCTTACCCAATTTTGTGTCTGAAGAATTTGATCCCAGACCCCTTAAACACATGCCGTACAGGCTGGGGCCGCCAGAACCACATTACATCACTGGGCCTGCTTTCTGGAGGAAACTCTGCCGTCTCAGTTGCCCAAACCCTCCATATTAGGAGAAACCTGCAAGGCCACCGAGCCCACCTCAATTTCATAGGCCGCTCTGGCAAAAACGCACTGTTTGACACAGCCTCCGCACCTACCTCCAGGAAGACACGCAGGTCAAAGGCCTTGTATCCGAAGGTTGAACATGACATGCCCATACAACCTCATCAGAACCCTGGGCTAGGTATTCAGGCCTCTGGGCACAGAGGCCTTAAAATCCAACATATGATCCAACATGTGGTCCCTGAGCCACACAAGAGAACCCCTCCTGTCCCGAGAAGAAAAACTGGCTCCTGGGAACTGGGTCTAATTTTCAGGATAGAGAATCCCACATGGCCTGAGAGTTGCCACCACATTCTAAGGTCTCCCTGTACACCAAGCAGCATTGGGACCTGTTAGACTGAGAACTTCCCTCAACGCAGATCACTTGGAACTTGGAATCAGTGTCATTGGATCAAGCCTTCCCTGTTCCTCAGCTGCAATGGTAACAGGAGATGGGCTTCCCAGGCCTCCATTCAGAGAGCTCTGCTATCGAATCTTCCATATGGGGGAACTTGGAGCCCTGTAAGCGGACTTCTCCTGTCCCGCAGTAGGACACCTTGATGTTCGGAGCAACTCACAAGCTCCAGCTTGGAAAAATCTATAAGAATTCTTGAGGCCACCCCACCATTCCTTGGATATCATGGATACAATCTCCAGCGTGAGCAGATATCTGACCCTCGCCAAGGTGCTAGAGATCTCGGAACAACTGTTGTACTTTGGAACGGGCATGCACTCAGCACTGAGCTTAACCATAGCTTGTGTTTTCAGACTTCTGTCCTCACACTCCTCACCCACAAGCCCTCCATCATGTGTATTCTGGAGCCATGATGCAGCCATCTGCCTGCTCACCAGAAAGAAGAAGTGCCCTAAGGGTCTGCACAGAAACCCCACATGAGGATCCAGTTGCACACCTCTCAATGGCACCCCAATATCATAGGCCGTCCTCTGCACAAATTCTCTGTCTGACACAGCTCGAGCCCGACCTCCTGTCAGCCACCCAGACAGCGGGCCCCATTTCCTGCAGGTGGGTCCTGCCTTGGCCCGAGGACCTCATCTCGGAGCAATTTGGGTATTCAGGTACCTGTCCTAGAACTTAGCTCAAATTCCTGCCCATTGGGGACCCTGAAGCACAAAAAAGTACACCTCCTTCCCAATGGCAAGAAAACTGAATGTTGAGATGATTGGCCAACCCTCAGAGTGGGAACCAGGAGCACGGGCCGTGAGACCACGCCCACACAGGATTGGCATCTGGGCACAAATATGCATTGTGACCCTCAGCTTGTGAACGATTTCCAACAAGCCCCTCGGGAGTTGTACCAGGAGAACATAGAGCGGGCCTGCCATGCCCCTAGGCCCAAATCCTAAGCCTTGTTGGGGTGATCCAGGCTCCCAGACCCAGAACCCATCTCTGGAATGCCTGTTTGGACAGGACCCCTGACATGGAAAACTGCGCTCCCCCCATCCCCCAAAAAGACACCGAACCCTTGGGTGCAGGGCAGAATTCCCAGAGAGGTAGAATCTCACATGGACCCATGCGAGGCCACCCCACCATTTCATGGCCATCTTAGACAAACAATCCAGACAGAAAAGCCTGTGCTCCTGACTCCAGGCCATCCGAATTTCAAATCACGAGGAGCTGCCCTCAGGGTCTGCAGATCGGGTCTGCCATCACTTCGCCCCTAACTCTTACCCGAGATAGTGTCTGAAGACTTTGGACACAAAGTCCCGACCCATATGCCCTCCAGGATGGGGCCTCCAGCGCCACACCACATCACTGGGCCTGCTCTCCCGAGGAATCTCAGCCCGTCTCAGTTTCCCCAACCCACCAGATTAGGAGAAACCTGCAAGGCCCCTAAGCCCACCCCAATTTCATAGGCCATTCCAGAAAAAATGCACAGTCTGACACAGTCTCAGAATATACCTCTAGGAAGACTAATAGGTCAATGGGAAGGAATGAATGGCCTAATACCATGGGGGATCCTATGTGCTGGATGTGCAGCCAGCTGTCTCGGTGTCTGTCTGAAGGTCTGGGATCAGGCTATGTAAGACAGAGCATTATTGCTTAGGCTAGCCTATGCAAACGGGATGTTGCCAAGGGCCGAGCAGGTTGATTTTCATTTGGGGTTTCTGGGCAATGCCATAGAAAATGTTTTTCTTCTAGAGGGCAGGCGGAGTGCTTCGTTGTGGCCCCAGAATTCCCAATAGGGAGGGCTTGTGGGCCAGGAGTGTGAGAACGAATGTCTGAAAACACAAGCTAAGGTGAGGTTTGGAGCCAAGGGCACAGTAGGCCCACTCTGCAGAGGCTGAAATGAAATCTCCTGCATCTGAAGTCAGGGTGAGGATCAGACGTTGGTTGAGGCTAGAGTTTGTGTCCATGATGGCACCTTCATGAAGCGGGGGCCTCATGAGGCCAACAAGTTTTCCCACGCTGAGTTTGGAGGTTGCTCCAAAACACAAGGTTTCCTTCTGCAGGACAGTCGAGTCCTGTTGGATGTCTCCACGACGTCCTATACGGAAGGACTGGAGAGCAGGGTTAGAAGGATGGATCCTTGTACAGAATGCCTCATATTCCCATTGGTCATTAATGACAAGACATGTTTGATCTGCTGGCTCTGGAGCAAGCTACCCAGTGTGCTGAGTTGAAATGGACTCTGCTGAGGATGCGTCATAATGTGGGTTTGTGTCCATGGAGACCTTGGAATATGCTGGTGGTTCAGGGGCCCTGCGGAATTCTCCTACCTGAAGGGTTTGATACAGCTCCAATAAGCTTCCCATGTGGAAACGAGATGGGTTCAGTTTGGTGCCTCAGAAATCCCCATATGCTGGTCTTCAAAACCAGTCCTCTGAGGACGGACACCTGGAAACCAAAGCTAGGGTTCAGATTAGGGACTAGGGGCCTGTCCATTTCAATCTTCTGTCTCTGGGAACACCGTCTGAGTGTCTAAGTGGAGATAGTAGCTCAACTCGTGTCAGAGTGCCCCTCTTATTCCAGGGAAGACTACACTATCGGGATAGCCTCGGGGCCTTGGATGTTTTCCCTACCTATATGTTTGTGGTCAATGGATTGGGCAAAGTGTCCTTGGAGAGGACAGGCACAAGCTTTCAGTGTGGCTCCAGAGGCCCTAGCCTGGAGGTTGTGTGGGTCCAGGCTGTGGACACAGAAGTCTGAAAACATAAACTCGGCTTAGGTGTGGCGCCAAGGGTATGGCAGGCCGAATCTACAAACCGAGAGGGGAGCTCCTCAGCTTATGAAAGAAGGGCAAGTGGGAGGCGGTCCTTCAGGCTATTGTCTCTGGATTTTGTTTCCAGGATTGCCGTGGAATGTAGCGATGTTCTCAGGGACTATGGACGAGTATCCCTCTCTGGGGATTTGGTCTAGCTCCCAAGAGTTTGGGGTCATTTTGTGGGAAGGGTGGAGTCCTGTTGTCTGGCTCAGGTGTTTCCAAGAGAGGGATTCCATTGCAGAATCCCAGGTACAGGCTACTGGAAAACTCGAAGTCTGATGAGGATTGGGAGCATAGGGCCTTGGCAAGCCCCATATGCGGGCTCTTGGTCTAGGCCCTGAGAGGCCTTACTTCGACATGGGCTCACGCTGAGGGTCACAATGCAATTTGGTTCCAAGGCAGCACTCAAGTTTGGGCGTGGTCTCAGGGGCCATGAAGGTTTCTCCTAGCCTGAAGGTGTGACTCCATGCCAAGAGCAAGCTTTACATCCATGGAGAAGGAGGAGTTCTGATTTGTGCTTCAGGTACCCACCTGTGTGGCGATTTGATATAATGTCTAGGTTCAGATGTCTGAAAACCCAGGTTGAGAATAGATGACGGCATAAGGCCATGGCATGTCCGATGTGCTGGGTGTGCAGCCAGCTGTCTTCTTGTCTGTGGGGATGTCTGGCCTCAGGCTGTGTCAAAGAGAGCATTAGTGCCCAAGGCAGCCTATGCAATTGGGGTGCAGTCAAGGCCCGAGCAGGTTGATCCTCATTTGGGGTTTCCGGAGAGCCCCTTGGTGCAAAGTTTTTCTTCTGGTGGGCAGGCAGAAGGCTGCATTGTGGTTCCAGAGTTCCCAGTCTGGAGGGCTTGTTTGCCAGGAGTGTGAGGAAGGAAGTCTGAAAACTCAAGCTAGCGTGAGGTTTCGAGGCGAGGACACGGCAGGCCCACTCTGCAGAGGCTGAATCGAGATCTCCTGCATCTGAGGTCAGGGCGAGTATGAGACGCTGCCTCAGGCTAGAGTTTGTGTCCATGATGGCCCCTTCCTGAAGGGGGTGGGGGCTTCATGAGGCCAGGGAGGTTTCCCTACGATGGGAGTTGTGAGATACTCCAAACCTCAAGGTTTCCTTCTCCTGGACAATCGAATCCTATTGGATGGTTGAAGGACGCCCCATACGGAAAGACTCGAGAGCAGGGGTGTAAGCATTGATGCCTGGAAACACCACCTCACATTCCCACTGGCTGGTAGGTGCAAGGCAGGCTCAATCTGTGGGCTCTTGGGCGAGCTACCCAAAGGGCTGAGTTGAAATGGACTCTCCTGAGGATGGGTCATAATGTGGGTTGATGGCCATGGAGACCTTGGAATGTGGCGGTGGCTCAGGGAATATGCAGGATTCTCCAACCTGAAAAGTTTGACACAGCTCCAACAAGGAACCTTCCCATGAGGAGACGAGAGGTATTCTGTTCGGTGCCTCAGGAAAGCCCCGTATGCTGGCCTTTGAACCCAGGCCTCTGAAGAGTGACACCTGGAAACCAAAGCAAGAGTTCAGATTAAGGCCTAGGGGCCTGTCTGATTCAATCTTCTGTCTCTCTGGACATCTTTCTGCATGCCTGTGTGGAGGTAATTGCTCAGGTTGTGTCAGAATGCCCCTGTTTGTACAGGGTGGCTTAAAGTAGTGGGATGTCCTCAAGGGCCTTGAGGTTTCTCCTATTCTGTAGGGTTTTGGCCAATGGAATGGGCACAGTTTCCTAGGAGAGAGCAGGCACAGTCCTGTGGTATGGTTCCAGAGGACCCAGGCTGGAGGCTATGTTTGCTAGGGTTGTGGAGACAGATGTCTGAAAACACAAACTTGGCTCAGGTTTAGGACCAAGGTTATGGCAGGCCTGATCTCCAGTCCATGAGGGGAGCTCCTCTGGATATGAAAGGAGGGCGAGTGGGAGGCGCGTGTTCAGGCTTTTGTCTCTGGGTGTTGTGTCCACAATGACGTTTAATGTAGGGGTTGCCTCATGGGCCGTGGAAGGGTCTTTCTCTCTGGGAATTGGCCAAGCTCCCAAGTGTTTGGGGTCATTCTATGGGAAGGGAACAGTACTGTTTTGTGCCACAGGTGTACACCCAGTAGAGGGATTCTAGAGCAGAACAGTGGGTACTGACAACTGGAATACCCACCATCTGGTTAGGCCTGGGTGCCTATGGGCATGGCAAGCCCCATATGCGGGCTCTTGGTCCAGCCATTGAGAGGCGTTACTTGAATAAGGGACTCACGCTGAGGGTCACAATGCGTGTTTGTGCCCAAGGCAGCCCTGAAGCATGGGCGTGGCCTCATGAGTCATGCAGGTTTCTCCGACACTGAAGGATTGACTCACTGCCAACATCAAGGTTTCTTGCCATGGGGAATGAAGAGTTCTGACTTGTGCATTAGGCTCCCCCTGTGCAGGGATTGGAGATAAGGTCTAGGTTCTGATGCCTGAAAACACAGGTTGAGAAGGGATGATCGCCTACTGCCATGGAGGGTCCAATATGCTGGGTGTGCAACCAGCTGTCTGGGTGTCTGTCGGACAGTCTAGGCTCAGGCTATGTAAGACAAAACATTAGTGCATAGGGTAGCCTATGCAATTGGGGTGTTGCCGAGGGCCAAGCAGTTTGATCCTCATTTGGGGTTTCTGCGCAACAGTATAGACAATGTTTTTATTCTGGGGTCAGGTAGAGTGCTTCATTGTGGACCCAGAATTACCAATCGGGAGGGCTTGTGGGCCAGGAGTGTGAGGACAGAAGTCTGAAAACACAAGCTAGGATGAGGTTTGGGGCCAAGGGCATGGCAGGCCCACTCTGAAGAGGCTGAACCAGGATCTCCTGCATCTGGATTCAGGGTGACAATCAGACATTGGCTGAGGCTGGAGTTTGTGTCCATTATGGCACCTTCATGAAACAGGGGCCTCAAGAGGCCATTGCGGTTTTCCCACACTGAGTTTGTGAGTTGCTCCAAACCACAAGGTTTCTTTCTGCAGGACAGTCGAGTCCTTTTGGATGGCTAAAAGGATGTCCCATATGGAAGGACTTGAGAGCAGGTTTCGAAGGATGGATGCCTGTACAGCATACCTTGCATTCTCATTGGCTATTTGTGACAAGACATGTTTGATCTGCTGGCTCTGAGGCCAACTACCCAGGGTGCTGAGTTGAAATGGACTCTTCTGAGGATGGGTCGTATTGTGTTTTTTTTTTTTCCATGAGGATTTTAGAATGTGCTGGTGTTTCAGGGGCCGACAGAATTCGCCTAGCTGAAGGGTTTGATACAGCTCCAATAAGAAAGCTCCCCATGTGGAGATGAGAGAGGTTCTGTTTGGTGCCTCAGGAAAGCCCCATATGCTGTTATTTGAACCCCGGCCTCTGAGGTGTGACACCTGGAAACCAAAGAAAGAGTTCAGATTAAGCCTAGGGACCTGTCCATTTCAATCTTCTGTCTCTGCAGACATCTGCCCGCGTGTCTGCATGGATGTAGTTGCTCAGCTTGTGTCAGAATGTCCCTGTTTGTCCATGGCCGCTTACAGTATTGGGATGTCCCTAAGGGCTTATCCGGCTCAATCTTCTTCTATGTGCACATCTGTCTACAGGTCTGAGTGGAGGTAGATGCTCAGCTGTTGTCAGATCGCCCCATTTGTCCTCGGCGACCTACACTATTGGGATCACCTCGGTGACTTTGGAAGTTTCTCTTAATTTGCAAGGTTTTGGCCAATGGAAAGGGCAGAATTCCTTTGGAAAGGGAAGGTAGTTTTGAGGTGTGGCTCCAAGGGCCCAAGCATGAAGGGTGTGTGGGTCAGGGCTGTGGGGACAGAAGTCTGAAAACACAAACGGCCTAGGTTTGAGGACGTAGGTATGGCAGGACCGATCTACAAACTGTGAGGAGAAATCTTTGGGATATGAACAAATGGAGAGTGTGAGGGGCTTGCTCAGGCTTTTGTCTCTGGATTTTGTATCAAGGATGGCCGTGGAATGTCGGGGAGGCCTCATGGGCCATGAACGAGTCTTCCTCTCTGTGGATTTGGCCTCATCCCAATTGTTTTGGGTCAATCTGTGGGATAGGAGGAGTCCTTTCAGTTTTGTTACCTCAGGTGTCCTACCAAAAGAGGGATTCCAAGAGGGAAGGGGCGACTGGACAACCAGAAATCTGCTTAAAAGTTGGGGCCTAGGGGCATGGCAAGCCCCATATGCCTTCTAATGGTCCAGCCACTGAGTGGCCTTCCTTGAGGACAGAACTCACGCTGAGGGTCTCAATGCCTGTTTGTGACCAAAGCAGCCCTGAAGCATGGGCGGGGTCTCATGGGCCACACTGGTTTCAACTACACTGAACGTTGAACAACATGCCAACCACAAGGTTTCTTGCCATGGGGAAGGAGTTCTGACTTCTGCATCATGTTCAATCCTGGGCAGTTATTGGAGAGAAGGTCTAGGCTCTGAAGTCTGACAACCGAGGTTCGGAGGAGATGATGGCCTAAGGCTATGTCGGTTCCGATGTGCTCAGTGTGCTCAACGATGTCCGTGGATTGTCGGGGAGGCCTCATGGTCCATGGATGAGGCTCCCTTTCTGTGGATTTGGCCCGTTCCCAAGAGTTTTTGGACAATCGGTGGGATGGAGTGTGTCATTTCTGTTTTGTTACCTCAGGTGTCCCACCAAAAGAGGGATTCCAGAGCAGAGCCCTGGTGAGGTGCGACTGGAAAACCCGACCTCTGGTTTAAGATTGGGGCCTAGGGGGATGGCAAGTCCAATACGCTATCTCTTGGTCCAGTCACTGAAAGTCCTTACTTGAGGACAGGCCTCATGCTGTGGGTACCAATGCATGTTTGTGCCCTCGCGGCACTCAAGCATGGGCGGGTCCTCATGGGTCACGCTGGTTTCTCCTACACTGAATGGTGGACAACATGCCATCCACAAGGTGTCTTGCCATGCGGAGGAATGAGTTCTGATTTCTGCATCACGTTCACCTCTGAGCCTTGATTGGAGTTAAGGTCTAGGTTCTGAATCCTGAAGGCTAGGTTGGGAAGAGATGATGACCTAAAGCCTTGGTGTGCTCAATGTTCTCAGTGTGCGGCCCTCTGTCTGGGTGTCGGTCGGGAGTGTCGGGCTCAGGCTGTGTCAGACAGGGCACTAGTGCCCAACGAAGGCTGTATAAATCGGGTACAGTCGAGTGGCGTGCAGGTTAATAATCATTTGTGGTTCCTGGGTAGCCCCATAGGGCATTGTTTTTCTTCTGGAGTGCAGGCAGAGTGCTGCACTGTGGCTCTGGAATTCCCAAACTGGAGGGCTTGTGGGCCAGGAGTGTGAAGATGGAATTGTGAGAACACAAGAGAGGCTTAGGTTTTGGAGCGAGGTCACAGCAGGCACACTTTGGAGAGCTGAATTGAGATCCCGTCCATCTGAAGTCAGGACGAGGATCAGACGTTGGCTCAGTTTGGTGTTTCTGTCCTTGATGGCCCTTTCATGAAGGGAACGGGTCTACACGATGCCATGGAGTTTTTCCCTCAATGGGAGTTTTGAGATGCTCCAAACCTCAGGATTTCTTCTTCAGGACAATTGAAACTTGTTGAAGGGCTACAGGACACCCCATACGGAATGACTCCAGAGCTCGGTTTTAAGGATGTATGCCTGGGCTGCCCACCTCGCATTTCAATTGTCTCCTAGTGACTAGAAAGGTTTGATTGTTTGGCTCATGTAGAGAAAGCGAGGGGGTTGAGTTAAAATGGACTCTCCTGCAAATGGGTCTTAATGTGGTTTTGTGTACATACAGACCTTGGAATGGGGTGGTGGCACCAAAACCCTGAAGGATTCTCCTAACCGGAGGGTTTGAGACAGCTCCAACATGCAAGTTTCCCATTTGGAGACAAGATTTGCTCTGATGGTGCTTCAGGAAACCCCGATATGCTGGTATTGGAAACCAGGCCTCTGAAGAAATATGCCTGGAAAACAAAGCAATGGATCCGATTACAGCCTAGGTTGCTGTCCGGTTCAATCTTCTCTGTGGACATCTGTCTACTTTTCTGAGTGGAGGATGTTGCTCAGCTGGTGTGAGATCACCCCTGTTTGTCCTGGGTGACCTACACTATTGAGATGCCCTGGGGATTTTGGAGGTTTCTCCTAATTTGTACGGTTGTTGCCAATGGAATGGGCAGAATTCCCTTGGAGAGGACAGGCACAGTCCTGAGTTGTGGCAACAGGGGCCCCAGCACGGAGGGTGTTTGGTCAGGGCTGTGGGGATAGAAGTCTGAAAACACAAACTTGGCTTAGGTTTGGGGACATAAGTATGGCAGGCTCGATCTATAGATCGTGAGGAGACATCTTCAAGATATGAAAAAATGGCATGTTCAGGCTTCTGTCTCGGCATTTTGTGTCACCGATGGCCATGGAATGATGGGGTGGTCTCATTGGGTATGGACGAGTCTCCAAACTGTGGGGATTTGGCACGACCCCAAGAGTTAGGGGTCACTCTTGGGATGGTAGGACTCCTTTCTGTTTCCTAACCAGGTCTCCCACCAAAAGAGGGATTCTTTTTTTTTTTTTTTTTTTTTGAATTTAATGTATTTTAATGCTTCTATTACAGTAATTTTTTAAAATATATTATTATTTTGTGTTTTTTTTTAAATGTGCATACATGGAATCAATATATAATTGGAATAATTGAATACAGATTTAGGGGAATTTCTTTTTGTACCAAACATTATGTTTTTCAGTTCTGTTCATGCTGATGCATACATATCTTGCTTATTCATAAGTCTTAAGTGTTAACCTTGATGAATTTTCACTGAACACACTTTTGTGACCAGCCCCTAGCTCAAGAAACTGAACATTACCAGCATTCTTGAACTCCCCAAATACCCGTGTTTGAATTTTAGATTGGCCTTCTTTTGCCCAACATTATTTTGAAATAGTTGTAATCTATTCTTTCCCATTTATAGAATATTTTTTTTCTTAAGTCAATTTTTTTTTTCACCAGAGATTCCCTTTATTTTTTTTTTTTTGGCTTTTTTTTTTTTCCCAATTTATTTATTTTCAGAAAAACAGTATTCATTATTTTTTCACCACACCCAGTGCTCCATGCAAGCTGTGCCCTCTATAATACCCACCACCTGGTACCCCAACCTCCCACCCCCCCGCCACTTCAGACCCCTCAGACTGTTTTTCAGAGTCCATAGACTCTCATGGTTCACCTCCCCTTCCAATTTACCCAAATTCCCTACTACTCTCTAACGCCCCTTGTCCTCCATGCTATTGGTTATGCTCCACAAATGAGTGAAACCATATGATAATTGACTCTCTCTGCTTGACTGATTTCACTCAGCATAATCTCTTCCAGTCCCGTCCATGTTGCTACAAAAGTTGGATATTCGTCCTTTCTGATGGAGGTATAATACTCCATAGTGTATATGGACCACATCTTCCTTATCCATTCATCCGTTGAAGGGCATCTTGGTTCTTTCCATAGTTTGGCGACTGTGGCCATTGCTGCTATAAACATTGGGGTACAGATGGCCCTTCTTTTCACGACATCTGTATCTTTGGGGTAAATACCCAGGAGTGCAATTGCAGGGTCGTAGGGAAGCTCTATTTTTAATTTCTTGAGGAATCTCCACACTGTTCTCCAAAGAGGCTGCACCAACTTGCATTCCCACCAACAGTGTAAGAGGGTTCCCCTTTCTCCACATCCTCTCCAACACATGTTGTTTCCTGTTTTGTTAATTTTGGCCATTCTAACTGGTGTAAGGTGATATCTCAATGTGGTTTTAATTTGAATCTCCCTGAGGGCTAATGATGATGAGCATTTTTTCATGTGTCTGATAGCCATTTGTATTTCTTGATTGGAGAAGTGTCTGTTCATATCTTCTGCCCATTTTTTGATGTGTTTGTCTGTTTCGTGTGGGTTGAGTTTGAGGAGTTCATTATAGATCCTGGATATCAACCTTTTGTCTGTACTGTCATTTGCAAATATCTTCTCCCATTCCGTGGGTTGCCTCTTTGTTTTTTTGACTGTTTCCTTTGCTGTGCAGAAGCTTTTGATTTTGATGAAGTCCCAGAAGTCTATTTTCGCTTTTGTTTCCTTTGCCTTTGGAGACGTATCTTGAAAGAAGTTGCTGTGGCTGATATCGAAGAGATTACTGCCTATGTTCTCCTCTAAGATTCTGATAGATTCCTGTCTCACGTTGAGGTCTTTTATCCATTTTGAGTTGATCTTTGTGTACGGTGTAAGAGAATGGTCGAGTTTCATTCTTCTACATATAGCTGTCCAGCTTTTCCAGCACCATTTATTGAAGAGACTGTCTTTTTTCCACTGTATATTTTTTCCTGTTTTGTCGAAGATTAATTGACCATAGAGTTGAGGGTCCATATCAGGGCTCTCTACTCTGTTCCACTGGTCTATGTGTCTGTTTTTATGCCAGTACCATGCTGTCTTGGTGATCACAGCTTTGTAATAAAGCTTGAAATCAGGTAAGGTGATGCCGCCAGCTTTATTTTTGTTTTTCAACGTTTCCTTAGCGATTCGGGGTCTCTTCTGATTCCATACAAATTTTTGGATTATTTGCTCCAGCTCTTTGAAGAATGCCGGTGGAATTTTGATCGGAATGGCATTAAAAGTATAGATTGCTCTAGGCAGTATAGACATTTTAACGATGTTTATTCTTCCGATCCAAGAGCATGGAATGGTCTTCCATCTTTTTGTGTCTTCTTCAATTTCTTTCATGAGTGTTCTATAGTTCCTCAAGTATAGATCCTTTACCTCTTTAGTTAGGTTTATTCCCAGTTATCTTATGGTTCTTGGTGCTATAGTAAATGGAATCGATTCTCTAATTTCCCTTTCTGTATTTTCCTTGTTAGTGTATAAGAAAGCCACTGATTTCTGCACATTGACTTTGTATCCTGCCACGCTGCTGAATTGCTGTATGAGTTCTAGTAGTTTGGGGGTGGAGTCTTTTGGGTTTTCCATATAAAGAATCATGTCATCTGCGAAGAGAGAGAGTTTGACTTCTTCATTACCAATTTGGATACCTTTTATTTCTCTCTGTTGTCTGATTGCTGTTGCTAGGACTTCTAATACTATGTTGAACAAGAGTGGTGAAAGTGGGCATCCTTGTCTTGTTCCTGATCTCAACGGGAAGGCTGCAAGCTTTTTCCCATTGAGGATGATATTTGCTGTGGGTCTTTCATAGATAGATTTGATGAGGTTCAGGAATGTTCCCTCTATCCCTATACTTTGAAGCGTTTTAATCAGGAACGGATGTTGGATTTTGTCAAATGCTTTTTCTGCATCAATTGAGAGGACCATGTGGTTCTTCTCTCTTCTCATATTAATTTGTTGTATCACATTGATTGATTTACGAATGTTGAACCATCCTTGTAGCCCAGGGATGAATCCCACCTGATCATGGTGGATAATCTTTTTAATGTGTTGTTGGATCCTGTTGGCTAGGATCTTGTTGAGAATCTTAGCATCCATATTCATCAGTGATATTGGTCTGAAATTCTCCTTTTTGGTATGGTCCTTGCCTGGTTTGGGGATCAGGGTAATGCTGGCTTCATAGAAAGAGTCTGGAAGTTTTCCTTCTGCTTCAATTTTTTGAAACAGCTTCAGGAGAATAGGTGTTATTTCTTCTTGGAAGGTTTGGTAGAATTCCCCAGGGAATCCGTCAGGTCCTGGGCTCTTGTTTTTTGGGAGATTTTTGATCACTGCTTCAATCTCATTATTAGATATCGGTCTATTCAGGTTGTCGATTTCTTCCTGGTTCAATTTTGGTAGTTTATATTTTTCCAGGAATGCATCCATTTCATCTAGGTTGCTAAGCTTATTGGCATATAACTGTTCGTAGTAACTTCTGATGATTGTTTCTACTTCCTTGGTGTTAGTTGTGATCTCTCCCCTTTCATTCATAATTTTATGAATTTGGGATTTCTCTCTTTTCTTTTGGATTAGTGTAGCCAGTGGCTTATCGATCTTATTGATTCTTTCAAAAAACCAGCTTCTAGTTTCATTGATACGTTCTACTGTATCTCTGGTTTCTCCCTCATTGATCTCAGCTCTAATCTTGATGATTTCCCTTCTTATGTGTGGAGTTGGTTTGATTTGTTGTTGATCCTCCAGTTCTTTAAGGTGTAGAGACAGCTGGTGTGTTCTGGATTTTTCAATTTTTTTGAGCAAGGCTTGGATGGCTATATATTTTCCCCTTAGGACTGCCTTTGCTGTATCCCATAGGTTTTGGACCGAAGTGTCTTCATTCTCATTGGTTTCCATGAATTGTTTCAGTTCTTCTTTGATCTCCTGGTTGATCCAAGCATTCTTAAGCAAGGTGGTCTTTAGCTTCCAGGTGTTTGAGTTCCTTCGGAACTTTTCCTTGTGGTTGAGCTCCAGTTTCAAAGCATTGTGATCTGATAATATGCAGGGAATAATCTCAGTCTTTTGGTATCGGCTGAGTCCTGATTTGTGACCCAGTATGTGGTCTATTCTGCAGAAGGTTCCGTGTGCACTTGAGAAGAATGAGTATTCTGCTGTTTTAGGGTGGAATGTTCTGTATATATCTATGAGGTCCATCTGGTCCAATGTGTCGTTCAATGCTCTTGTTTCTTTATTGATTTTCTGCTTTGATGATCTGTCTAATTCTGAAAGAGGCGTGTTAAGATCACCTACGATTAGTGTATTCATATCAATATGACTCTTTATCTTGATTAACAGTTTTCTTAAGTAATTGGCTGCTCCCATATTGGGAGCATAGATATTTACAATTGTTAGATCATCTTGGTGGATAGTCCCTTTAAGGATTATGTAGTGTCCTTCTGTATCTCTGACTACAGTCTTTAGTTTGAAGTCTAATTTATCTGATATGAGAATCGCTACCCCAGCCTTCTTTTGAGTCCCATTGGCATGAAAGATGCTTCTCCACCCCTTCACTTTCAGTCTGCGTGTATCTTTAGGTTCAAAATGGGTCTCTTGTAGACAGCATATGGATGGGTCCTGTCGTTTTATCCAATCTGCAACCCTGTGCCGTTTTATGGGTGCATTTAGGCCATTCACATTGAGAGTGATTATTGATAGATACGTTTTTATTGACATCGAGTTACCTTTGAAGTCTTTCTTTCTGTAGAATGTCTCTATATTTCTGTTCAATGCTATTCTTGGGATTTTTCCTCTTTTATAGAACCCCCCTTAATATTTCCTGCAGTATCGGCTTGGTGGTTGCATAGTCTTTTAAGTCTTGCCGGTCTTGGAAACTCTTTATCTCTCCATCCATTTTGAATGTCAGTCTTGCTGGATAAAGTATTCTTGGCTGCATGTTCTTCTCATTTAGTGCCCTGAATATATCTTGCCAGCCTCTTCTGGCTTGCCAGGTCTCTGTGGACAGGTCTGACGTTATTCTGATGGGCTTCCCTCTGTAAGTAAGGAGCCTCTTTTCCCTGGCAGCTTTCAAGAGATTATACCTACAATTATAATTTCTCAATTTGACTATCAGGTGTCGTGATGTTTTTTTGGAGTGTATAATCTTGGGTGGAGACCGTTCAGCCTCTAGTACATGAACGCTGGTTTCATTCGCGAGATTCGGAAAGTTTTCATGAAGGACTTGTTCCACGACATCTTCTAGACTTCTTTCTTTCTCCTCCCCTTCAGGAATTCCAATAATTCTGACGTTGGAACGCTTCATGGCATCACTTATTTCCCTAATTCTGCTTTCGTGGGATCTAAGCTATTTGTTCCAGGCTTCCTCCTGATCCTTTCTCTCTATCTGTTTGTCTTCCAGATCACTAATTCTATCTTCTGTCTCAGTTACCCTAGCTTTGAGAGAGTTTAGATTGGATTGGAACTCATTGAGAGCATTGTGGACCTCCTCCCTGGTAGCTTTAAGCTCCGCCCTAACATTGTGAACATCCTGTCTGGTCGCTTTCAGTTCGGCTCTAATCAATTCTGTTTGGTCATCCATGGCTTTCTCCAACCTAGCTATTGCCTGGATAATTGTTAGCCTGAATTCTCTTTCCGACATATTGTCTATGTTGATAGCCGTTAGCTCTGTTGCGGAAGGTCCATCCTCTGTATTTTTCTTCTGTTGGGCATTCCTCCTCCTAGTCATTTTGGTGGGAGAAGACTGAACAGATGTAGCTGGATGTATCAACTCTGGTGCAGTCAAGGTGCACCCTGGAACACTTCCTGATCTCCGTCTCAGAAGCCTCAGTCTGGGTGCAGAAGCTGAATAAATTCCCCCTTGGACGCTGGCAGTGCAGGTTCCAAGTTAAAGACCCTGGGGGCGCAGGATCTTTTGCTCGTCCCCAAAGCCAAGGCAGTGGCGGCTGTCTGGGAGCTCCTGACTGCCAGAGAGGTTCCAAGCAGCGATCGCACACTGAGATTTTGCCGCTGGCCGGGGCTGGGAGTGCCCGGCTTGCGCGCACCTCTTTTCAGAGGCGGCTGTGGGTCGGGCGCGCGTCTGGGGCACTGAGAACGGGGCGCTGGTCCGTAAGCCGCAGGCTGGGCTTTTGCGCGCCTCTGTCCGGGGAAGAGTTTCGCGGGCGCGCGTCTTAGACTTTGAAACAATGGCCCGGGTCAAGAAGCGCCCCAGGGCCTTAGAAACCCAGGAGAGCTGGAGCGACGTGCACGCGCATCTCAAGCTTTGTGGTAGGGCTAGCGCGCGTTCTGCAGACCGGCTCCCATCCCCTCACAGGAGCCGGAACCCCGCGCTCTGGGGCACGCTGGCGGTTTAGGGACCAGGAGCCGGTTTCTCCGCCGCACTCTCTCTGCCTCCGCGCCGGGGAGGCCGTCTGGGACCGGGGACTCAAGCCCCTGTCCCTAGCCGCCCCGATTCCCACAATTTGCCCCCGCGATCCTTTGCTCTTTTGGAGTGCTTTCAACCAGTCTCCGAGTTAATGCTGGTCCCCAGACGCAGGGCACTCTCGCTCCTATCGGGGTATTACTTTTGCACCGGTCGCCTCTGGTGGCTCCCTCCCCCTTTTGTTTATCTTCCGATATCAGTCCGCTGTTCCCATTCCGCTTTACCTGCTCACTGGCGTCTTCTGCCCCTGTAGAGATCCAGACGTGTATAATTCTGATCTCAGGCTGATTTCATGGGTGATCAGAGTTCTTTGGTAGGTAATCAGCTCACTTTGGGGTACCAGCTGAAAAGACGCCTCTTCCTAGTACCCCGCCATCTTGTCCCCCACTCCAAAAGAGGGATTCTTGAGCAAAGCCCTGGGGAGAGGTGACTGGACATCCCGACCTTTGGTTAAGATTGTGGGCCTAGGGGCCTCAAAGCCCCACATACACGCTCTTGCTCCAGTCACTGAGAGGCCTTACTTGAGGAAGGGGCTCACGCTGAGGTTCACAATTCGTGACTGTGCCCAACACTGCCATCAGGCATGGGCGGGGCCTCATGGGCCACAAGGTTTCGCCTACACTGAATGCTGGACAACATGCCAACCACAATATTTCTTGCCATGGGGAAGGATGAGTTCTGATTTTTGCATCACGTTCAACCCTTGGCAGTGATTGGAGATAAGGCCTAGGTTCTGAAGCCTGAAAACCGTGGTTGGGAAGAGATGACAACCTAAGGCCCTGGCGGGTCTGATGTACTGAGTGTGTGGCCAGCTGTCTGGGTGTCGTTCGGGAGTTCCAGGCTCAGACTGTGTCAAACAGTGCATTAATGCCCAGGGTAGACTGTATAATTGTGGTACAGTCGAGTGGTGTGCAGGTTGATCCCCATTTGGGTTTTCTGGGTAGGCCCATAGGGCAACGTTTTTGTTCTGGAGGGCAGTTAGATTGCTGCATTGTGGCTCCAGTATTGCCAAACTGGAGCACTTGTGGGCCATAAGTGTGAGGACGGAAGTCTGAGAAAACAAGCTAGGCTTAAGTTTCGGGGCGAGGGCACAGAAAGCACCCTCTGCAGAGCTGAATCGAGATCCCATGCATCAGAAGTCAGGGCGAGGATCAGACGTATTCTCAGGTTAGGTTCCCTGTCCATGATGGCCCCTTCATGAAGGGTTCGGGCATCACAAGACCATGGAGGTTTTCCCATGGTGGGAGTTCTGAGATGTTCCAAACCACAAGGATTCCTTCTGCAGGACAGTCCGGACCTGTTGGATGGCTCCAGGACGTCACCTATGGAACAACTCCAGAGTAGCGTTCTAAGGATGGATGCCTGGGCAGCCCGCATCGCATTTCAATTGTCTGCTAGTGGCAAGATGGGTAAGATCTGTGGGCTCTGGGGGAGTAACCAATGGGACTGAGTTGACATGGACTCTCCTGAAAATGGGTCCTAATATGGGTTTGTGTTCATGGAGACCTTGGAATGGGGCAGTGGCACTGAGGCCCTGAAGTATTCTCCCAACTGGAGGTTTTGAGACAGCTCCAAAGAGCAAGTTTCCCATGTGGAGATGAGATATGTTCTGATAGGTGCCTCAGGAAACCCCCATATGCTGGTAATGGAAAACAGGCCTCTGAGGAGAGATGCCTGGAAACTAAAGCAATGGGTCTGATTAGGGCCTATGGTCCGGTCTGGTTCAATCTACTTCTCTGTGGACATCTGTCTACGGTTCTGAGTGGAGGTTGTTGCTCAGGTGGTGTCAGATCACCCCTGTTTGTCCTGGGTAGCCTACACTATTGGGATGGCCTCGGGGACTTTGGAGGTTTCTCCTAGTTTGTACGTTTTTTGCCAATGGAATGGGCAGAATTCCCTTGGAGAGGACAGGCACAGTCATGAGTTGTGGCAACAGTGGCCCCAGCATGGAGGGTGTTTGGTCAGGCTGTGGGGACAGAAGTATGAAAACACAAACTCAGCTTAGGTTGGGGGACATCGGTATGGCAGGCCCGATCTACAGACCATGAGGAGAACTCTTCGGGATATGAACAAATGGTGAGTGTGAGGCGCTTGCTCAGGCTTTTGCCACTGGATTTTGCGTCAACGATGGCTATGGAATGTTGGGGTGGCCTCAAGGGCCATGGATGAGTGTCCCTCTTTTGGGATCTGGCCAGATCCCAAGAGTTTGGGCGCATTTTGTGGGATGCGATTTTTTTTCTTTTACTTTTTCGTTTTCTAACCTTTGCTGTCTCACCAAAGTGGGATTCTAGAACAGAGCCCTGGGAAGGGGCGACTTGACAGCCTGAACTCCGGTTAAGGATGGGCCTAGGGCACAGCAAGCTCCATAAGCGGGCTCTTGGTCCAGCCACTGAGAGGCATCACTTGAGAACAGGGCTCACGCTGAGGGTCACAATGCATGCTTGTGCCGAATGCTGCCCTCAAGCATGGGCGGCCCCTCATGGGCCACGCTGGTTTCTCCTACACTAAATGTTGGACAACATGACATCCACAATATTTCTTGACATGGGAAAGTATGAGTTCTGATTTCTGCATCACATTCACCCCTGAGCAATGATTGGAGATAGGGTCTAGGTTCCAAAGCCTGAAAAACGAGGTTGAAAAGAGATGAGGACCTAAGGCTATGGCGGGTCCAATGTGCTGAGTGTGCGGCCAGCTGTCTGGGTGCCGGTCAGGAGTTCCGGGCTCAGGCTGTGTCAGACAGGGCATTAGAACCCAGGGATAGACTGTATAATTGGGTTAGAATCTAGGGGTGTACAGGTTGGTAGTCACTTGGCGTTTCTGGGTAGCCCAGAGGGTAATATTTTTCTTCTGGAGGGCAGGCAGAGTGCTGCATTGTGGCTCCAGTACTGCCAAACTGGAGCACTTGTGGGCCAGGGGTGTGAGGACAGAAGTCTGAGAACACAAGTTAGGCTTAGGTTTTGGGGCAAGGGCACAGAAGGCACGCTCTGCCGAATCGAGATCTCATGCATCTGAATCAGGGCGAGGATCAGACATTGGCTCAGTTTGGTGTTTCTGTCCATGATGGCCCCTTCATTAAGAGGGGGGGAGCATCACGAGGCCATGGAATTTTTCCCATGATGGGACCTGTGAGATGCTCCAAACCGCAAGGATCCCTTCTGCGGGACAATTGAGATCTGATGGAATGCTCCAGTACGTCCCATATGGAAGGACTCCAGAGCACAGTTCTAAGGATAGATGCCTGGGCAGCCCGCCTTGCATTCCAATTGTCCCCTAGTAACAAGACAATTTCAATCTACTGGCTCAGGGAGAGCAACATAGGGGGATGAGTTGAAATGGACTCTCCTGCGGTTGGGTCCTAATGTGGGTTTGGGTCCATGGAGACATTCAAATGGGGAGAATTTCCTTCTAGGTACAGGACATGTTCTGTTGTGTGACTCAGGGAACAGATGTTGTATCATAAGTTGGTTTTAGAGAACAGCCATCTGAGGACAGATGCCTGAAAACCTATTATTGGGTTCCAACAATGTCCTAGGGGCATGTCGGGTTCAATTTTCTGACTCAGGATCATTGACTTGGGTGTATGCCTGGATGTAGGTGACCAGGGTGTTTCAGACTTTGCGTTTTCATCCAGAGCCACTTCCAATATTGCAGTGGGATCAGGGACCTTGGCGATTTCTCCTAATCTGCAGGGTTTGGGCAAATGTGATGGGCAAAGTTTCCTCAGGGGTGGCAGGCACAGTCCTATGGTGTGGCTGAAGAGACCCCATCCTGGAGGACATGTGAGGCATGGTTTTGGGAGAGAAGTCTGCAAATGAAAACTAGGTTTAGGCTTCATGCCACAGTGATCGCAGTGCAATGCGTCGACCTGGAGGGCAGCTTGTCAGGAACTGTAATTAGGGTGACTCGATGGCGGTAGCACAGCCTTTTCTATTAGCTTTGCGTGTCCAGGATGACCTCGGAATGGAGTTGTGGTCTCATGGGTCCATGGGAGATTTTTCCTCTCTAAGGATCCTGGTGGCTCCCAAATGTTTGGTGCCTTTTTCGGGGATGTGAAGAGTGCTGTATTCCATCTTGTGGTGCCACAATACAGGGATTCCAGAAATGGGCTCTGGGTTTGGGCACCAAGAAATTCCCACCAAGGGTTAGGATTTGGTCCTGGGGTGTACTGGGCCTGCAATGTGGGATCCTGGTGGTGAAATAGAGAGGTCTTGTTTGAAAGCATGCAGATCCATAAGATCTCGATTCAGCTCTGCAGAGCGTGCTTGCCTTGCCCTCACGCCAAAACACTGGCCTAGCTTGTTTTCTGAGACTTCCATCCTCACAGTCCTGGGCAACAAGCCCTCCAGTTTGGGAATTCCAGAGACGCAGTAGAGCACTCTGCCTTCCCTCCAGAAGAAAAACGTTGCCCTATGGGGCTATCTAGAAAACCCAAATGAGGATCAAAATGCACGCCACTCACCTGTACCCCAATTATACAGTCTAGCCTGGGTAATAATGCCCAGCCTGAGCCAGACCTCCCGATCAACACCCATACAGCTAGGGCCACACCTCAGGACTGTGCATGCCTTCTCCATGGGAATTTTGCCCATTCCATTGGCCACAACCCTGCAGACTAGGAGTAACCTCCAAAGACCCTGAGACCACCCAATAATTTCTGCTGCCTGGGCCAAACAGGGGCGATCTGACACAAGCTGAGCAACGACTTCCACTCAGAACCATAGACAGATTTTCCCAGAGAAGAATATTGAACTGGTCAGACCCCTAGGCCCTAAATGGGTCAATTTCTTTGGTTTCCAGGTATCTCTTCTCAGATGCCTGGTTTCTAATACCACCTTATTGTGGTTCCTGAGGCACCAATTATAACAAATCTCATATTCACATGGGAATCTTGCTCTTTGGAGCTGTCTCAAAACCTCTGGTTAAGAGAATCTTTCAGGGCCCTGGAGCCACTGCCCTATTCCAAGTTCTCCACGGAAACAAACCCACATTACAACCGATCCTCAGGAGAGTCCATTTCAACTCAGCCCCCATGGTTGCTTCCCCAGAGCCAACAGACTGAACCTGCCTTTTTGCTAGGGAACAATTGGAATGCGAGTTGGGCTGCCTAGGCAACCATTGTTAGAACCCTGCTCTGCAGAGGGTCCTTATGGGATGTCCTGGATCCATCCAACAGGTCTCGACTGTTCCATAGAAGGAATACTTGTGGTTTGGAGCATCACACAATCCCACCATGGGAAATCCTCCATGGCCTCATTATGCATGCCCACCTTCATGAAGGGGCCATCATGGATAGAAACACCATCCTGAGCCAATGTCTGATCCTCACCCTGATTTCAGATGCACAAAATCTTGATTCAACTCTGCAGAGTGTGCCTGCCATGCTCTCGATCAGAAACCTAAGCCTAGCTTGTGTTCTCAGATCCGTCCTGACACTCCTGGCCCACAAGCCCTACAGTTGGGAATTCTGGAGACACAGTGCAGCACTCTGCCTGATCTCAAGAAGAAAAATGTTGCCCTATTGGGCTACCCAGAAACACCAAATGAAGATCAACCTGCACACCACTTGGACACGGAAGACCTGTCTGACACAGCCTGAGCCCAGCCTTCCCAAACGACACCCAGACAGCTGGATGCACTCTGAGCACATCGGACCTGCCATGACCTTAAGTCGTCATCTCTTCCCAACCTCGGTTTTCAGCCTTCAGAACCTAGACCTTATCTCCACTCACTCCCTAGGGGTATACGTGATGCAAAAATGAGAACTCCTCCTTCCCCATGCCCAGAATACTTGTGGTTGGCATGTTGCCCAATGGTCAGTGTCAGAGAAACCAGAGTGCCCAGGTGGCCCCCTCCCATGCTTGAGGGCCACGTTGGGCACAAACAAGCATTGTGACCCTCAGCACGTGGCCTGTCCTCAAGTAAGGCCTCTCAGTGGCCAGAACAAGAGCCCACTTATGGGGCTTGAAATGCCCCTAGTCCCCCAATCTTAACCAGAGGTCGATATGTCTAGTCAACCTTACTCAGGGCTCTGATCTGGAATTCCTCTATGGTGGGACACCTGAGGTAAAAAAAAAAAAAAATACTGAAAAGACTCCTCCCATCCACAGCATGACCAAAACACTTGGGATCGGGCCAAACCCCCAGAAAGAAAGACTCATCCATGGCCCATGAGGCCACATCAACATTCCATGGCAACAGCTGACACAAAATCCAGAGACAAAAGTCTGAGCAAGCACCTCACACTGGCCCTTTGTTCAGAGCCTGAAAAATTTTTCTCACGGTCTGTAGATCAGGCCTGCCATACCTCCATACCCAATCCTAATTCGAGTTTATGTTTTCAGACTTCTGTCACCATAGCCCTGACCCACACACCCTCCAGGATGGGGGCCCTGGAGCCACACGCCAGGACTGTGCCTCCCTCTCCAAGGGAATTCTGCCCATTCTATTCACCACAACCATACTAATTAGAGGAACCTCAAAAATCCCTGAAGCTATCCCAATGGTGTTGGTCGCCTGGAACAAACAGGGGCGATCTGCCACCATCTGAACAACTACCTCCACTCAGACAGGTAGGCAAATGTCCCCAGAGAAAAACATTGATCCCGACTGGCCCCTAAACCACAATCATATCCATTGCTTTGGTTTCCAGTCATCTCTCTCCAGAGTTCTGGTTTCCAATACCAGCATATGGGGTTTCCTGAGGCACTGATCAGAACAAATGTCATCTCCACATGGGAAACTTGCTCATTGGAGCTGTGTCAAAATCTCACGTTAGGAGAATTTTTCAGGGCTCCAGTGCCACCATCCCATTCCAAGGTCTCCATGGACACAAAGCCACATTAGGACCCATCTGCAAGAGAGTCCATTTCAACTCAGCCCCCTCGGTGGCTCCGACTGAGCCAGCAATGGAACGTGTCTTTTTGCTAGGAGGCATTTGGAATGTGAGATGGTCTGCCCAGGCATCCATCCTTAGAACCCTGCTCTGGAGTCGTTTCCTATGGGACATCCTGGACCAATCCAACAGGTCTCAATTGTACTGCAGAAGGAATCCTTGTGTTTTGGAGCATCTCAAAATTCCCATCATGGGAAAACCTCAATGGCCCCTGATGCCCCCCCCTTCATGAAGGGACCATCATGGACAGAAACTCCAAAGTGAGCCAATGTCTGATACTAGCCCTGAGTTCTGATGCACGAGATCTTGATTCAGCTCTGGAGAGTGTGCCTGCCCTGCCCTCTCCCCTAAACCTAAGACTAGCTTGTGCTCTCAGATTTATGTCCTCACACTCCTGACCAACTCGCCCCCAGTATAGGAATTCTGGAGCCACAATTCAGCACTCTGCCTGCCCTCCAGAGGTAAATCTTTGCTACCCAGAAACCCCAAAAGAGGATCAACCTGCACGCAACTCAACTGCACACCAATTGTACAGTCTACCCTAGGCCCTAATGAACTATTTGACACAGCATGAGCCCGGACCTCCCAACCGACATGCAGACAGCGGGCCCCACACTGAGCACTTGGAATCACCATAGGCTTGTGTCTTCATATCTCCCCAACTTTGGTTTTCAGGCTTCAGAACCAAGACCTTATCTCCAATCACTGCCCAGTGGTTAACGTGATGCAAAAATCAGAACTCCTTCCCCGTGCCCAGAATCCTTGTGGTTGGCATGTTGTCCAATGTTCAGTGTAGGAGAAACCAGCTTGCTGAGGTGTCCCCACCCATGTATGAGGGCCGTGTTGGGCACAAACATGCATTGTGACCCTCAGCGTGTGGCCTGTCCTCAAGTAAGGCCTCTCAGTGTCTGGAACAAGAGCCCACATATGGGAATTGCCATGGCCCTAGGCTCCGAATATTATCCAGATGTCGGGTTGTCCACTTGCCCCTCCCCAGGGTTCTGCTGTGGAATCCCTCTTTTAGTGGAACACCTGAGGTTTAAAAAAAAAAAAAAACTGAAAGGACTCACCATCCCACAGAATTCCCACAGAATAAACCCAAAATCTTGGAGTATGGCCAAATCCCTGAGAGGGAATCTCATTCATGGCCCATGAGGCCATTCCATCATTCCATGGCCATTGTTGACACAAAATCCAGTGACAAAAGACTGAGCAAGTGCCTCACACTCGCCCTTCATTCATTTCCCAAAGAGTTCTCCTCAAGGTTTGTAGACCATGCCTGCCATACCTACATCCCTTAATCTAAGCCGAGTTTCTGTTTTCAGACTTCTGTCCCCACAGCCCTGGCCCACACACCCTCCAGGCTGGGACCCCTGGAGCCACACTTCAGGATTGTGCCTGCCTTCTCCAAGGGAATTCTGCCCAATCCATTGGCCACAACCACAGACAGTGGGAGAACTTCCTAAGAACCCGAGGACTACCCAATAGTGTAGGCCATCTGGGAAAAACAGGGGCAATGTGACACAAACTGAGCAACTACCTCTAATAAGACCCGTAGACTGATGTCCCCAGAGAATAAGATTGAACTGGACAGGCCCCTAGGCCCTAATCAGATACATTGCTTTGGTTTCCAGACATCTTTCCTCAGAGGCCTGGTTTCCAATACCAGAATATGGGGGATTCCAGAGGCACCCATCAGAACAAATCTCGACTCCATATTGGAAACGTAATCTTTGGAGCTCTGTCAAAACCTCCAGTTAGGAGAATCCTTCAGGGCCCCAGATCCACCACCCCATTCCAAGGTCTCCGTAGACACAAACGCACAATATAGCCCAACCTCAGGAGAGTCCATTTCAACTCACCCCCCCTTGGTTGCTCCCCAGAGCCAGCAGATTGAACCTGCTTTGTCACTAGGAAATAATTGGAATGTAAGGCGGGCACACCACAAATCCATCCTTAGAATCCTGTTCTGGAGTTGTTCCATATGGGACCTCTGGAAGCCATCCTACTGTTCTTGAGGAACCTACAGAAGGAATCCTTGCAGTTTGGAGCATCTCACAACTCCCATCATGGGAATACCTACATGGCCTCTTGAGACACTCCCCCTTCAAGAAGGGTCCATCATGGACAGAAACTCCAATCTGAGCCAAAGTCAGATGCTCACCCTGAGTTCAGATGCACAAGATCTCTATTTATCTCTGCAGAGTGTGCCTGCCATGTCCTCGCCCTCAAACCTAAGCCTAGCTTGTGTTCTCAGACTTCCGTCCTCACACTCCTGGCCCACAAGCCCTCCAGACTGGCAATTCCGGAGCCACAATGCAGCACTCTGCCTGCACTCCAGAAGAAAACCCTTGCCCTTTGGGGCTACCCAGAAACGTCAAATGAGGATCAACCTGCACGCCACTTGACTATACCCCAATTATGCAGTCGATGCTGGGCACTAATGCCCTGTGTGACACAACCTAAGTCCGGACCCCACGACCAACACCAAGACAGCTGGTCACACACCGAGCACACCTGACCCGCCATGGCCTTAGGACATCATCTCTTCCCACCCTCTGTTTTTCAGGCTTCAGAACCTAGACCCTATCCCTAGTCACAGCCCAGGGTTGAACATGATGCAGAAATCAGAACTCCTCCTTCCACATGGCAAGAAACCATGTGTTTGGCATGTTGTAGAACGTTCAGAGTAGGAGAAACCAGCTTGGCCCATGAAGCCCCATCTACGCTTGAGGGCCACGTTGGGCACCGACTCGCATTATGATACTCAGTGCGAGCCCTGTCCTCAAGTAAGGCCTCTTAGTGACTGGACGAGGAGTCAGCATGTGGGGCTTGCCATGCCCCTAGGCCCCCATTCTAAACCAAGTTCGGGTTGTCCAGTTGCCCCTCCCCAGCGCTATCCTTGGGAATCAGTGTTTTGGTGGGACACTTGAGGATAAAAAAATAAATAAAAATAAAAAACAGACAGGACTCCTCCCATCCCAAAGAATGACCCCAAACTCTTGGAATTGGTCTAAATCCCCCAGAGAGGAAAACTCGTCTGTGCCTGATGAAGCCACCTCGACATTCAACGGCTATCATTGAAGCAAAATCCAGAGACAATAGCTTGAGGAAACACCTCACATTCGCCCTTTGTTCATATCACGAAGAGTTCTCCTCACCATCTGTAGATCATGTCTGCCCTACCTATATCCCCAACCCTAAGCCGAGTTTACATTTTCAGACTTCTGTCCCCACAGTCCTAGTCCACACACCCTCCAGGATGCTGCCCCTGGAGCCACACTTCAGGACTGTTCCTGCCCTCTCCATGGGAATTCTGCCCATTTCACTGGCCCCAACACTACGGCTTCAGAGAAACCTCCAATAACTCCGAGGTCATCCCAATACTGTGGGCCGCCCGGTACAAACATGGGCGAAATGACACCAGCTGCGCAACTGGTACAGCTACACTCAGACCCATAGACAGATGTCCCCAAAGAAGCAGATTCAAACAGACACGCCCCTAGGCCCTAATCAGATCCATTGTTTTGTTTCCAGACATCTCTCCTAAGAGTCCTGGTTTCCAATACCAGCATATGGGGGGTTTCCTGAGGCAATGATCATAACAAACCTCATCACCACATGAGAAACTTGCTCAATGGAGATGTGTCAAAACCTCCGGTTAGGAGAATCCTTCAGTGCCCGGTGCCACTGCCCCATTCCAAGGTCTCCATTAACAAAAACCCACATTATGACTGATCCTCAGGAGAGTCCATTTCAATTCAGCCCCCTCAATTGCTCCCCCAGAGCCAGCAGATCGAACCTGTCTTCTCGAGAGGATAAAATTGTAATGCGAGACAGGCTGCCCAGGCATATATCCTTAGAACCCTGCTCTGGAGTCATTCTGGATAGGAGGTCCTTGAGCCATCCAACAGGTTTCAATTGTCCCACAGATGGAACCCTTGCGGTGTGGAACTTCTCACAACTCCCATCGAAGGAAAAACTCCATGGCCACATGATTTGCCACCCCCCTTCATTAAGGGACCATCATGTAAAGAAACTCCAACCTGAGCCGATGTCTGATCCTCGCCCTGACTTCAGATGAAGAGATCTCAGTTTAGCTCTGCAGAACGTGCCTGTCATGCTCTCACCCTGAAAACCTGGCCTACCTTGTGTTCTCAGACTTCCATCCTCACACTCCTGGGTCAAAAGCCCTCCAGTTTGGGAATCCTGGAGCCACAATGCAGCACTCTTCCTGCGCTCCAGAAGAACAACGTTGCTCTATGGGACTACCCAGAAACCCCAAATTAGGATCAACCTGCATGTCACTCGACTGTACCCCAATTATACAGTCTAGCCTGGGCACTAATGCCCTGTCTGACACAGCCTGAGCTCGGATCTCCCGACCGAAACCAATACAGCTGAGGCCACACCTCAGGACTGTGCCTGCCCTCTCCAAGAAAATTCTGCCCATTACATTGTCCACAACCCTACAGATTAGGGGAATCCTCCAAAGGCCCCGAGACCATAACAACAGTGTAGGCCTCCCTGGAGAAACAGTGGTGATCTGACACCAGCTGAGAAACGCCTGCCAATCAGGACCATAGACAGATGTTCCCAGAGAAGAAGATTGAACTGGACAGGCCCCCAGGACATAATCGCATCCATTGCTTTGGTTTCCAGGCATCTCTCCTCAGAGGCCTGGTTTCCAATACCAGCTAATGGGGGTTCCTGAGGCACCAATCAGAACAAATCTCGTCTCCACATGGGAAACGTGCTTTTTGGAGCTGTGTCAATACCTCCGGTTAGGAGAATCCTTCAGGGTGCCTACGCCACTACCCCATTTCAAGGTTTCCATGGACACAAACCCACATTATGATGGATCCTCAGGAGAGTCCATTTCAACTCATAGCCCTCGGTTTCTCCCCCAGAGCCAGGAGACCAAACCTGCCTTGTCACTAGGAGACAGTTGGAATGCGAGTTGGGCTGCCCAGGCATCCATCCATGAGAAGTTCCCTATGGGACATCCTGGATCCATCCAACAGGTCTCGACTGTCCCACAGAAGGAATCCTTGCAGTTTGGAACATCAGACAATCCCACCTTGGGAAAACCTCCATTGCCTCGTGAAGCCCCCCCCCCACTTTCATTAAGGGGCCATCATGGACAGAAACTCCAACCTGAGCCAACATCTGATCCTGCCCTGACTTCAGATGCACGTGTTTCTATTCAGCTCTGCAGAGTGTACTTGTTGTGCCCACGCCTCAAAACCTAGCCTAGTTCATGTTTTCAGACTTCTGTCCTCATAGTCCTGGCCCACAAGCCCTCCAGTTTGGCATCCAGAGACACAATGCAGCACTCTGCCTGCCCTCCAGAAAACAATGTTGCCCTATATGTGTACCCAGAAACGCCAAATGAAGATCAACCTGCACGCCACTTGAATGTTCCCCAATTATACAGTCTAACCTGGGCACTGAACCCCAGTCTGACACAGCCTGCGGCCGGACCTTGCGACTGAGACCCAGACAGCTGACTGCACACTGAGCACATAGGACTTGCCTTGGCCTTAGGTCATCTCTTCCCAACCTCGGTTTTCAGACTTCAGAACCTAGAACATGTCTCAACTTACTGAGCAGGGGTGAACGTGATGCTGAAATCAGAACCCCTCCTTTCCCAAGGCAAGAAACCTTGAGCTTGGCACGTTGTCAAAAATTCAGCGTAGGAGATTCCAGCATGGCCCATGAGGCCCCGCCCTTGCTTGAGGGCTGCAAAGGGGCAAAAACACACATTGTGCTCACCATGAGCACTGTCCTCAAGGAAAGCATCTCAGGGGCAAGACCAAGAGCAGACATGGGGCTTGCCATGCCCCTAGTCCCCCAATCCTAACCAGAGGTTGAGATGTCTAGTCACCACTACTCAGGGCTCTGCTCTGGAATCCTACTATGGTGGGACCCCTGAGGTAAAAAAAAAAAAAAATACCGAAAGGACTCCTCCCATACACAGAATGACCCCAAACACTTGGGATCAGGCCAAATCCACAGAGAGAAAGACTTGCCCATGGCCCCTGAGGCCATCTCGACATTCCATGGCCACCGTTGACACAGAATCCAGAGACAAAAACCTGGCCAAGCGCCTCACACTTGCCCTTTGTTCATAGCCCGAAAATTCTCCTGAAGGTCTGTAGATCGGGCCTGCCGTACATACGTCCCCAAATCTAAGCAGAGTTTGTGTTTTCAGACTTCTGTCCCCACAGTCCTGGCCCACACAACCTCCAAACTTGGGCCCCTGGAGCCACACCTCAGGACTGTGCCTGCCCTCTCCAGGGGAATTCTGCCCATTCCATTGGCCAAAACCCTACAGATTAGGAGAAACCTCCAAAGTCCCTGAGGCCATCCCAATAGTGTTGGCCACCCAAGACAAACAGGGGCGATCTATCCCAAGCCGAGCAACTACCTCCACTCAAACCTGTAGCAGATATCCCCAGAGAAGAAGATTGAACTGGACTGGCACCTAGGCCCTATTTGGATCCATTGCTTTTGATTCCAGGCATCTCTCCTCAGAGGTCTGAATTCCAATACCAGCATATGGGGGGTTCTGGAGGCACCCATCAGTACAAATGTCGTCTCCACATGAGAAACTTGCTCTTTGGAGCCATGTCAAAACCTCCAGTTATGAGAAACCTTCTGGTCCCTGGAGCCACCGCCCCATTCCAAGGTCTCCATGAACACACACCCAAGTTAAGACCCATCCTCAGGAGAGACCATTTCAACTCAGCCTCTTCGGTGGCTCCCCCAGAGCCAGCAGATCGAACATGCCTTGTTGCAAGGAGACAATTGGAGTGCTAGGCGGGCTGCCCAAGATTCCATCCATGGAAACCTTCACTGGCGTTGTTCTGTATGGGACGTCCTGGAGCCATCCGACTGGTCTCTACTGTCCCGCAGAAGGAATCCTTGTAGATTGGAGCATCTCACCATTCCCATCTTGGGAAAACCACCATGGCCTTATGATGCCACCCCCTTCGTGAATGGGGATCATGGACAGAAACTCCAACCTCGCTAAAGTCTGATCCTCTCCCTGACTTCAGATACACGAGATCTCAACTCAGCTCTGCAGAGTGTGCCTGCCGAGCTTCGCCCCGAAACTAAAGGCTAGTTTGTGTTCTCACACTTCCATCATAACTCTCCTTGGCCACATGCCCTCCACTTTGGGAATTCTGGAGACACAATACTGCACTCTGTCTGCCCTCCAGAAGAAAAATGTTGCCCTATGAGGCCACACAGAGACCCCAAATGAGGATCAACCTTCTCGCCACTCGACTGTACCCCAATTGTAAAATCTAACCTGGGCACTCATGCACTGTCTGATACAGACTGAGGCCAGACTTCCCGACCGACACCCAGACACCTGGACGCACACTGAGCACATTAGACACGCCATGGCCTTAGGTTGTCATCTTTTCCCAACCTCTGTTTTCAAGCTTCAGAACCTAGACCTTATCTCCACTCACTGCCAAGCAGTGATGCAGAAATCAGAACTCCTCCTTCCGCATGACCAGAAACCTTGTGGTTGCCATGTTGTCCAACAATCAGTGTAGGAGAAACCAACATGGCCCATGAGGCCCCGGTTATGCTTGAGGGCCGCGATGGGCACAAACACACATTGGGACCCTCCGCGTGAGCCCTGTCCTCAAGTAAAGCCTCTCAGGGGCTGGACCAAGAGCCCGCATATGGGACTTGCCATGCCCCTAGTCCCGCAATCTTAACCAGAGCTTGAGAAGTCTAGTCATCCGTACTCCGTACTCCGAGCTCTTCTCTGGAATCCCTTTTTGGTGAAACACATGAGGTAAAAATATATATATATATAGAGAGAGAGAAAGGACTCCTACCATCCAAAGAATGACCCCAAACACTTGTAATCGGGCCAAATCCACAGAGAGAAAAACTCGACCATAGCTGATGAGGCCAGCCTGACTTTCCACGGCCACAGTGGACACAAAATCCTGAGACAAAATCCTGAAGAATCGCCTCACACTCCCCCGTTAATCATAGCCTGAAAAATTCTCCTCAAGGTCTGTATCGGGCCTGCCATACCTACGTCCCAAGACCTAAGCCGAGTTGCTGTTTTCAGACTTCTGTCCCCACAGTCCTGACCCACACACCCTCCAGGCTGGGACCCTGGAGCCACACCTCAGCACTGTGCCTGCCCTCTCCAAGGGAATTCTGCTCATTCCCTTGGACACAACCCGACAGATTTGAAGAAACCTCCAATGTTCCTGAGGCCATCCCAATAGATTCGGCCGCCCAGGACAAAGAGGTGTGATCTGTCACAAGCTGCGCAACTACCCCCACTCAGACCCATATACAGATATCTCCACAGAAGAAGATTGAACCAGACAGACACCTAGGCCATAGTAGGATCCATTGCTTTTGTTTCCAGGCATCTCTTCTCAAAAGGCTGGTTTCCAATACAAGCATATGTGGGTTCCCCGAGGTATCAATCAATATAAATCTCGTCTCCACATGGGAAACTTGTTCTTTGGAGCTGAGTCAAAACCTCCAGATAGGAGAAACCTTCAGGTCCCTGGAGCCACCGCCCCATTCCAAGGTCTCCATGGACACAAACCCACGTTAAGACCCATCCTCAGGAGAGTCCATTTCAACTCAGCCCCCTCGGTGGCTCCCCCAGAGCCAGCAGATCAAACCTGCCTTATCACAAGTAGATAATTGGAATGTGAGGCGGGCTGCTCAGGATTCCATCCTTAGAAAGCTGCTCTGGCATCATTCTCTATGGGATGTCCTGGAGCCACCCAACAGGTCTCAAATGTCCCGCAGAAAGAATCCTAGGGGATTGGAGCATCTCACTACTCCCATCTTGGGAAAACTACCATGGCCTCATGATGCGTCCCGCCCTTCATGAATGGGGGAAATGGACAGAAACTCCAACCTGAGCAAAAGAGTGATGCTTGCCGTGACTTCATATGCATGAGATATTGATTCAGCTCAGTAGATTGTGCCTGCCGTGCCCTCGCTCTGAAACCTATGCCTAGCTTGTGTTGTCAGACTTCCGTCATCACACTCCTGGGCCCCAAGCCCTCCAGTTTGGGAATTATGGAGCCACAATGCAGCACTCTTCCTGCCCTCCAGAAGAACAACGTTGCCTTATGGGTTTACACAGAACCCCCATATGAGGATCAACCTGCATGCAACTTGACTGTACCCCAATTGTACACTGTACCCTGGGCACTAATGTGCTGTCTGACACAGCCTGAGCCCAGAACTCCCGACTGACACCCTGACACACCTCAGGACTGTGCATGCCCTCTCCAAGGGAATTCTGCTCATTCTATTGGCCACAACCCTACAGATTAGGAGAAACTTCCAGAGACCCTGACACCATCCCAATAGTGTAGGCCTCCCGGGATGAACAGGGGTGATCTGACGTAAGCTGAGCAACGACCTCCACTCAGAACCATAGACAGATGTTCCCAGAGAAGAAGACTGAAGTGGACAGGCTTCTAGGACTTAATCCGTTCCATTGTCTTGGTTTCCAGGCATCTCTCCTCAGAGGCCTGGTTTACAATACCAGCTTATGGGGATTCCTGAGGCAACATCAAAAAAAAAAAAAAAATCTCGTCTCCATATGGGAAACTTGCTCTTTGGAGCTGTTTCAATACCTCTGGTTAGGAGAATACTTCAGGGCGCTGGCACCACTGCCCCATTCCAAGTTCTCTATGGACACAAGCCCACATTAAGACCTATCCTCAGGAGAGTCCATTTCAACTCAGCCCCCTCGGTTGCTCCCCAAGAGCCAGCAGATCAAACCTGCATTGTCACTAAGAGAGAATTGGAATGCGAGTTGGGCTGCCTAGGCATCCATTGATAGAACCCTGCTCTTGAGAAGTTCCTTATGCGATGTTCTGGATCCATCCAACAGGTCTCAACTGTCCCACAGAAGGAATCCTTGCAGATTGGAGCATCAGACAATCCCACCTTGGGAAAACCTCCATTGCCTCATGATGCCCCCCCACTTTCATTAAGGGGACATCATGGACAGAAACTCCAATCTGAGCCTACGTCTGATCCTCTCCCTGACATCAGATGCACGAGATCTTGATTCAGCTCTGCCAAGTGTACCTGCCGTGCCCACGCCTCAAGCCTAAGCCTAGCTTGTGTTCTCAGACTTCCGTCCTCACACTCCTGGCCCACAAGGCCTCCAATTTGGGAATTCCAAAGCCACAATGTAGCACTCTGCCTGCCTTTTATAAGAGAAACATTGCTTTATGGGGCTACCCAGAAATGCCACATGAGGATCAACCTGCACTCCACTCAACTGTACCCCAATTATACAGTCTATCCTGAGTACTAATGCCCTGTCTGACACAGTCTGAGCCTGGAATTCACGACCTACATCCAGACCACTGGCCACACACCGAGCACATCGGGTCCGCCATGGCCGTAGGTCATCACCTCTTCCCAACCTTGGTTTTCAGGCTTCAGAACCTAGACCTTATCTCCAATCACTGGCCAGTGCTGAACATGATGCAGAAATCAGAACTCCTCATTCCCCATGGCCAGAAACCTTGTGGTTGGCATGTTGTCCAATGTTCAGTGTAGGAGAAAATAGTGTGGCCCATGAGGTCCCACCCTGTCTTGAGGTTCGCGATGGGCACAAACACACATTTTGACCCTTAGCCTCATCCCTATCCTCAAGTAAAGCCTCTCAGTGACTGGGCCAAGAGCTCGGATATGGGGCTTGCCATGCCCCTAGTCCCCCCATCTTAACCAGAGCTCAAGATGTCTAGTCACCTCTACTCAAGGCTCTGCTCTGGAATCCCTCTTTCGTGGGACACCTGAGGTAAAAAAAAAAAAATACAGAAAGGACTCCCACCCACAGACTGACCCCAAACACTTGGGATCGGGCCAAACCCCCAGAGAGAAAGACTCCTCTATGGCCCATGAAGCCAGCCTAACATTCCTCGGCCACTGTGACACAAGCCTGAGCAAGCGCCTCACACTCGCCCTTTGTTCATAGCCTGAAAAATTTTCCTCACGGTCAGTAGATCAGGCCTGTCATACATACGTCCCCAAACCTAAGCCAAGTTTGTGTTTTCAGAATTCTGTCCCCACAGTCCTGGCCCACATACCCTCCAGGCTGGCGCCCCGGAGCCACACCTCAGGACTGTGCCTGCCCTCTCCTGGGGATTTCTGCCCATTCCATTGGCCACAACCCTACAGATTAGGAGAAACCTAAAAAGTCCCCAAAGCCATACCAATTGAGTAGGCCGCCAAGGACCAATAGGGGCGATCTATCAGAAGCTGATCAACTACCTCCATTCAGACCCATAGACAAATATCCCCAGAGAAGAAGATTGAACCAGACAGGCACCTAAGCCCTACTCAGATCCATTGCTTTTGTTTCCAGGCATCTCTCCTCAGAGATCTGGTTTCTAATGCCAGCATATAGGTTTTTCCAGAGTTACTAATCTGAACAAATCTTTTCTCCACACGGGAAACTTGCTCTTTGGAGCTGTGTCAAAACCTCCAGTTAAGAGAAACCTTCAGGTTCCCGGAGTCACCGCCCCATTCCAAGGTCTTCATGGACACAAACGTACATTATGACCCATCCTCAGGAGAGGCCAATTCAACACACCCTCCTCATTCCTCCCCCAGTGTCAGCAGATCGAAACTGCCTTGTCACAAGAAGACAATAGGAATGTGAGTCGGGCTCTTCAAGCATCCATCCTTAGAACCCTGCTCTGGTGTCGTTCCACATGGGACATCCTGGAGCAGTCTGACAGGTCTCGACTCTCCCGCAGAACGAATCCTTGCTGATTGGAGCATCTCAAAACTCCCATCGTCAGAAAACCTCCATGGCCCCATGATGCCCCCCCCCCACCTTCATGAAGGGGCTGTCCTGAACAGAAACTCCAACCTGAGCCTACGTCTGATCCTCGTCCTGACTTCAGATGCACAAGATCTTGATTTAGCTCTGCAGTGTGCCTGTCGTGCCCTCGCCCAGAAACCTAAGTCTAGCCTGGTGTCTCAGACTTCTTTCCTCACACTTCTGGCCCACAAGCCCACTGTTTGGGAATTCTGGAGCCACAATGCAGCACTATGCCTGCCGTCCAGAAGAAAAACTTTGCCCTATGGGACTACCCAGAAACTTCAAATGAGGATCAACCTGCAAGCCACTCAACTGTACTCCAATTATAGAGTCTACCCTGGGCACTAATACCCTGTCTGACACAAACTGAACCCGGACCTCCCGTCCGAAACCCAGACAGCTGGGGCCACAAGTCAGGACTCTGCCTGCCCTCTACAATGGAATTCTTACCATTTCATTTGCCCCAACCCTACAGTTTAAGAGAAACCTCCAAAGTCCCTGAGACCAGCCAAATAGTGTTGGCCTACCAGGACAAACAGGGGTGATCTGACACAAGCTGAGCAATGACCTCCACTCAGAACTGTAGACAGATGTTCTCAGAGGAGAATATTGAAGCGGAAAGGACCCTAGACCCTAAAGAGCCATTGCTTTGGATTCCAGGCATCTCTCGTCAGATGCCTGGTTTCCAATACCAGTTTATGGGAGTTCCTGAGGCAACAATCAGAACAAATCTCATCTCCACATGCGGAACTTGCTCTTTGGATCTGTCTCAGAACCTCAGGTTAGGAAAATCTTTCAGGGCACTGGAGCCAATGCCACATTCCAAGGTCTGGAATGTGGGTTTGGACACAAACCCACATTATGACCAATCCTAAGGAGAGTCCATTTCAATTCAGCCCCCTCAGTTGTTCCCCCAGTGCCAGCAGATTGAACCTGCCTTGTCGCTAGGAGACAATTGGAATGCAAGTGTGCCTGCCCAGGCATCCATCGTTAGAACCCTGCTCTTGAGATCCTTATACAACGTCCTGGATCCATTCAAAAAGACTCGACTGTCACACAGAAGGAATCCTTGCAGTCTGTAGCATCAAACAATCCCACCGTGGGCAAGCCTCCATTGCCTCGTGATGCCCCCCCCTTCCTTCATATAGGGGACATCATGGAAAGAAACTCCAACCTAAGCCAAAGTCTGATCCTTGCCCTGACTTCAGATGCACGAAACCGCGATTCAGCTCTGCAGAGTGTGCCTGCCGTGCCCTCGCTCCGAAACCTAGTCCTAACTTGTGTTCTCAGAATTCCATCCTCAAACTCCTGGCCCACAAGCCCTCAATTTGGGAATTCTGAAGACACAATGCAGCACTCTTCCTGCCCTCCAGAAGAAAAACATTGCCCTATGGGGTTACGCAGAAACACCAAATGAGGATCAACCTGCATGCCACTCGACTTTACCCCAATTATACAGTCTAGCCTGCCCTGTCTGACACAGCCTGAGTTCAGACCTCCCAACCGACACCCAGACAGATGGCCGCACACTGAGCACATTGGACCCACCATGGCCTTAGTTTGTCATCTCTTCCCAACCTCGGTTTTCAGGCTTCGGAACCTAGACCTTAACTCCACTGACTGCCGAGGGGTGAACGTGATGCACAAATCATAACATATCCTTACCCACGGCCAGAAACTTTGTGTTTGTCATATTGTCCAATGTTCAGTGTAGGTAAAACCAGCATGGCCCATGAGACCCCGGTCATGCATGATGATCGCGATGGGCACAAACATGCATTGTGACCCTCAGTGTGAGTACTGTCCTCTAGTAAGTCTTCTAAGTGGCTGGACCATTAGACGTCATATGGACTTGCCATGCCCCTACGCCCCAATATTTTTACCAGATTTCTGGTTGTCCAGTCGCCCCTGCCCAGGCATCTTCTCTGGAAACCCTTTTTTGGTGGGACACCTGAGGTAAAAAAACAAAACGGACACCTCCCATCCCACAGAATTACCCCAAACTCTTGGGATCAGGCCAAATCCCGACAGGAAGACTTGTCCATTGCCCATGAGGCCACCCGGACATTCCACGGCCATCATTGACACAATATCCAGAGTCAAAAGCCTGAGTAAGCGCCTCACACTCGCCCTTTTTTCATGTCCCAAAGAGTTCTCCTCACGGTCTGTAGATCAGTCCTGCCATACCTACGACCCAAAACCTAAGCCGAGTTTGTGTTTTCAGACAACTGTCCCCAAAGCCCTGGTCCACACACCCTAAAGGCTCAGGCCCCTGGAGCCAAACCTGAGGACTGCACCTGCCCTCTCGAAGGGAATTCTGCCCATTCCATTGGCCACAACCCTACAATTAGGATAAACCTCCAAATCCCCGAGGCCATCCCAATAGTGTTGGCTACCCAGGACAAACAGGAGCTATCTGAGCCCATCTGAGCACCTACAACACTCAGACCCGTAGACAGATATCCCCAGAGGTAAACTGGAATAAACAGGCCCCTAGGCCCTAATCTGATCCATTGCTTTGGTTTCCAGGCATCTCTCCTCAGAGGCCTAGTTTCCAATACCAGCATATGGCTGTTTCTGGAGGCACCCATCAGAACAAATCTCGTCTCCACATGGGAAACTTGTGCATTGGAGCTGTGTCAAAGCCTCTGGTTAGGATAACCCTATAGGGCCCTGGTGCCACCGCCTCATTTCAAGGTCTCCATGGACACAAACCCACATTATGATACATTTGAAAGAGAGTCCATTTCAATTCAGCCCCCTGGATTGCTCCCCCAGATCCAGCAGATCTAACCTGTCTTGTCGCTAGGAGACAATTGGAATGAGAGGTGGGCTGCCCAGATATCCATCCTTAGAACCCTCCTTGGAATCATTCCATATGGAAAGACCTGGAGTCAACCAATAGGTCTCAATGGTCCCGCAGAAGAATATTTGTAGTTTGTAGAATCTTACAACTCCCATCATGGGAAAACCTCCATGGCCTCGTGATCACCCCCTCCTTCATGAAGGGGCCATAGGGGACAGAAACTCCAGCCTGAGCAATCGTCAGATCCTTGCCCTGGCTTCAGATGCAGAAGATCTTGAATGAGCTCTGCAGAGTGTGACTGCCTTGCCCTCGCCCAGAATCCTAAGCCTAGCTTGTGTTCTCAGACTTCCATCCTCACACTCCTGGACCACAAGCCCTGCAGGTTGGCAATTCCAGAACTACAAAGCAACACTCTGCCTTCCCTCCAGAAGAAAAACATTATACTCTGGAGCTACCCAGAAAGCCCAAATGAGGATCAACCTGCATGCCTCTTGACTCTACCCCAATTATACAGGCTGCCCTCGGCACTAATGCCCTTTTTGACACAGCCTGAGCCTGGACCTCCTGACTCACACCCAGCCAGCTGGCCGCACAATAAGCACATCAGACCCGCCATGGCCTTAGGTCGCCATCTCTTCCCAACCTCGGTTTTCAGGCTTCAGAACCTAGACCATATCTCCAAACACTGCCCACTGTTGAATATGATGCAGAAATCAGAACTCCTTCCTCATGACAAGAAACCTTGTATTTGGCATGTTGTCTAATGTTCAGTGTAGTAGAAACCAGTGTGGCTCATGAGGCCCCGCTGATGCTTGAGGGATGCATTGGTCACAAACACGCATTGTGTCCCTCAGCGTGAGCCCAGTCCTCAAGTAAGGCCTCTCAGGGGATGGACCAAGAGATGGCATATTGGGTTTGCCATGTTGCTAGGCTCCAATTTTTAACCATAGTTTGGGTTGTCCATTCGCCCTCCCCTGGAATCTGCCTTGGAATCCCTCTTTTGGTGGGACACCTGAGGTAACAAAACTGAAAGGACTCCTCCCATCCCACATATTGACCCAAAACAATTGGGATAGGACCAAATCCACAGAGAGGAAGACACACCCATGGCCCATGAGGCCTCCCCGACATTCCACGGCCATCATTGACACAAAATCTAGAGACAAAAGCCTGAATAAGTGCCTCACACTCACTCTTTCTTCATATCCTGAAGAGTTTTCCTCACAGTCTGTAGATCTGGCCTGCCATACCTACATCCCCAAACCTAAGCCAAGTTTGTATTTTCAGACTTCTGTCCTCACATTCCTGGCCCACACACCCTCCAGGCTGGGGCTCCTAGATCCACACTTCAGGTCCGTGCCTTCCCACTCCACGGGAATTCTGCCCATTCCATTGTCCACCATCGAACAAATTAGGGGAAACTTCCATAGTCCCTGAGGCCATCCCAATAGTGTAGGCCACCTGGGACAAACAAGGGCGATCTGCCACCAGCTGAGCATCTATCTCCACTCATATCATATATGGATGTCCGCAGAGAAGCAGATTGAACTGGACAGGCCACTAGGCCCTAATCAGATCCATTGCTTTGTTTTCAAGGTATCTCTCCTCAGAGGCCTGGTTTCCAATATCAGAGAGAATCCTTCAGGGCCCATGTGCCACCGCTCCATTCCACGAGTATGTATTTTCAGACTTCTGTCCCCACATCCTTGACCCACAGACCCTCCATGCTTGGGCCCTTGGAGCAACACGTCAAAACTGTGCTTCCCTTTCCAAAGGAATTCTTCCCATTCCATTGGCCACAATCTTGCAAATGAAGAGAAACCTCCAATGTGACCAAGGCGATCCCAATAGTGTAGGCTTCCCAGGACGAACAGGGGCGATCTGACAACAGCTGAGCAACTACCTCCACTCAGACCCGTAGACAGATGTCCACATAGAAAAAGATTGAAGCGGATAGGCCCCTAGGCAAATCCCACTACTGTTAGCCACCCAGGACACACAGGGACATTCTGACACAAGCTGAGCAACTACATCCATGCAGACATGCAGACAGTTATCTGTAGAGACAGATTAAACCAGATCGGCCCCTAGGCTTAATCTGAACTCTTCCTTTGGTTTCTAGGTCTTACTCCTCAGATGCCTGTGTACGAAGAACAGCATATGGGGCTTTCCTGAGGCACCAAACAGAACCTCTCTCATCTCCACATGGGGAGGTTTCTTATTGGAACTGTATCAAACCCTTCTGGTAGGAGAATTCTGTGGGGCCACTGAAACACCACCACATTCTAAGGTCTCCATGGACACAAACCCACATTACAACCCATCCTCAGGAGAGTCCATTTCAACTCAGCACCCTGGGTAGCTTTACCCAGAGCCAGCAGATCAAACATGTTTTGTTGCAAATAGCCAATGGAAATTTGAGGTAAGCTATTCAGGCATCCATCCTTCGAACCCTGCTCTCCAGTCCTTCCATATGGGACGTCATTTTAGCCATCCAAAAGGACTCGACTGTCCTGCAGAAGGAAACCTTGTGGTTTGGAACAACTCACAAACTCAGTGTGGGAAAACCGCCTTGGCCTCATGAAGCCCCTGCTTCATGAAGGGGCCATCATGGACACAAACTCCAGCATCATCCAACGTCTGATCATCACCCTGAATCCAGATGCAGGAGATCCATATTCAGCCTCTGCAGAGTGGGCCTGCCATGCTCTTGGCTCCAAACCTCACCGTAGCTTGTGGTTTCAGACTTCCGTCCTCACACTCCTTGCCCACAAGCCCTCCTTACTGGGAATTCTGGGGCCACAACGAATCACTATGTCTGCCCCCCAGAAGAATAGCATTGTCTATACCGTTGAACAGAAACCCCAAATGAAGATCAAACTGCTTGGCCCTTGGCAACACCCCAATTACATAGGCTACCCTAAGCACTAATGATCTGTCTTACATAGCGTGAGCACAGACCGTCCAACAGACACCGAGACAGCTGGCTGCACATACAGCGCATTGGGCCCACCACGGCATTAGGCCATCATCCCTTCCCAACCTGGGTTTTCAGGCATAGGAACCTAGACCTTATCTCCAATCCCTGCACAGGGGTGAACCTGACGCACAAGTCAGAACTCTTCCTTTCCCATGGCGAGAAACCTTGCGGTTGGCAGTGAATCAAACCTTCAGTGTAGGAGAAACCAGCATGGCCCACGAAGCAAAGCCCATCCTTGAGGGCCACCTTGGCCCTCAAGGGTCACAACACTCATTGTGACCCTCAGCGTGAGTCCCGTATTCAAGTAACGCCTCTCAGTGGCTGGACCAAGAGCCTGCATATGGGGCTTGCCATGCCCATAGGCACCCAGGCCTAACCAGATGGCAGGTATTCCAGTTGTCAGTACCCACTGCTCTGCTCTAGAATCCCTCTACTCGGGGAACACCTGTGGCAGAAAACAGAACTCTTCCCTTCCCACAGAATGACCCCAAACACTTGGGAGCTTGGCCAATCCCCAGAGAGGGAGACTCTTCCTCAGCCCATAAGGCCACACCTACATTAAACGGCCACGGACACAACAACCAGAGACAAAAGCTTGAGTGACCGCCTCCCACTCGCTCTTATTTAATATCCAGAAGAGCTCCCCTCATGGACTGGAGATCAGGCCTGCCATAACCTTGGACCCAAATCTGAACCAAGTTTTTTGTTTTCGGGCATCTGTCCCCACAGCCTTGGCAAACACAGCACCCAGGCTGGGTCCTCTGGAGCCATACCACAGTACTGTGCATGTGCTCTCCTAGGAAACTGTGTTCATTCCATTGGCCACAACCCTACAGAATAGGAGAAACCTCAAGGCCCCCGAGGACATCCCACTACTGGAAGCCGCCCTGGACAAACAGGGGCATTCTGACACAACCTGAGCAACTACCTCCATGCAGGCATGCAGAAAGATATCCACATAGAAGATTGAACCAGACAGGCCCCAAGGCCCTAATCTGAACTCTTGCTTTGGTTTCCAGGTGTCACTCCTCAGAGGCCTGGGTTTGAAGAACAGCATATGGGGCTTTCCTGAGGCACGGAACAGAACACCTCTTGTCTCCACATGGGAAGCTTCCTTGTTGGAGCTGTGTCAAACCCTTCGGGTTGGAGAATCCTGCAGAGTCCCTGAGCCACCGCCACATTCCAAGGTCTCCATGGCCATCAACACACATTATGACCCATCCTCAGGAGAGTCCATTTCAACTCAGCCCTTTGGGTAGCTCGCCCATGAGCCTGCAGATTGAGCCTGCCTAGTCCCAAACAAACAGCGGTAATGTGAGTTGGCATTTCCAGGCGCCCATGCTTAGACCCCTGCTCTCGAGTCTTTCCATATGGTGCAGCCTGGAACCATCCAAAGGACTCGACTGTCCTGCAGAAGGAAACCTTCAGGTTTGGAGAAGTTCACAACTCCCATCGTAGGGAAACCTCCCTGGCCTCATGATGCCCCCACCCCCTTCAGGAAGGGGCATCATGGACACAAACTCTAGCCTGAGGCAATGTCTCATACTTGCCCTGACCTCAGATGAAGGAGATCTCTATTCAGCCTCTGCAGAGTGGTCCTGCCGTGCCCTCAGCCCCAAACCTAACGCTAGCTTGTGTTTTCAGACTTCCTTCCTCACACTCCTGGCAAACAAGCCCTCCAGACTGGGAATTGCAGAACCATAATGCAGCCCTCTGCCTTCCCACTAGAAGGAAAACGTTGCCCTATGGGGCTCTCCAGAAACCCCAAATGAGGATCAACCTGCTCTGGCCTCGACCACACCCCAATTGGATAGGCTGCCCTGGGCACTAATGCTCTGTCTGACACAGCCTGAGGCCAGACGTCCCAACAGAAAGAGGAGACAGCTGCCTGCACACCTAGCACATCAGACACGCCATGGCCTTAGGCCGTCATCTCTTCCCAACCTGGGTTTTCAGACATCTGAACCTAGACTTTATATCAAATCCAGGCACACGTGAGTACCTGAAGAACAAATCAAAACTCCTCTTTCCCCATGTCTGTAAAGCTTTCTGTTGGCATGGAGTCACACTTTCAGGGTAGGAGAAACCTTCATGGCCCCTGAGGCCATGCCCAAATTTGAGTGCCACAATGGGCACAAACTCGCATTGTGACCCTAAGCGTGAGCCCCATGTCAAAGTAAGGCCTCTCAGGGCCTAGACCAAGAGCTGGCATATGGGGCTTGCCAAACCTCTATGCTCCCAATCCTCACCAGAGTTCTAGTTTTCCAGTGGTTTGTACCTGTGGCTCTGCTCTGGAATCCCTCTCTTGGAGAGACACCTGAGCCAGACAACAGGACTCCACCCTTCCCACAAAATGACCCCAAACTCTGGGAGCTGGGCCAAATCCCCAGAGAAGGATACTCGCCCACAGTCCCTGAGGCCACCCCTACAATCCATGGCTATATTGGACAGAACATCCAGAGACAAAACCTGAGGGAAAGCCTCCCACTCGCTCTTCTGTCATTAGCTGAGGAGCTCCCCTCACGGTCTGTAGATCCGGTCTGCCATACCCTTGGTGCCAAACCTAAGCTTAGTTTGTGTTTTCAGACTTCTGTGCCCACAGCCTGGACCCACACAACCTCCATGCTAGAGTCTCTGGAGCCACACCAAAAGACTGTGCCTGTCCTCTCCAAGGAAACTGTGCCCAAACCATTGAGCACAACCCTACAGGTTAGGAAAAATCCTCAAGGCCCCTAAGGCCATCCCGATAGTGTAGGCTGCCCTGGACTAAGAGGGTCACTCTGACACCAGCTGAGCAACTATCTCCACTTAGACACTCAGACAGTGTCCCCAGAGACAGAATATCGAAATGGACAGGCACCTAGGCACTAACCTGAACCCTAGCTTTGGTTTCCAGGTGTCTCTCCTCAGAGAACTGTTTTGAAGACCAGCATCTGGAACTTTTCTGAGGCACCAAACAGAACCTCTCTCATGTCCACATGGGTTTATTTTTTAATTGGAGCCATATCAAACCCTTATGTTAGGCAAATTCTGCAAGGTCCCTGAGCCACCAGCACATTCCATGGTCTCCACGGACACAAACCCACATTACGACCCATCCTTAGGAGAGTCCATTTCAACTCAGCCCCCTGGGTAGCTTGCCGCAGAGCCAGCAGATCAAGCATGTCTTGTCCCTAATGGCCAACGGGAATGTGAGCCATGCTGTATAGGGATCCATCCTTCGAACCCTGCTCTCCAGTCCTTCCATATGGGACGTCCTGGAGCCATCCAACAGGACTCGACTGTCCCGCAGAAGGAAAACTTGTGGTTTGGAGCAACCTCCAAACTCAGCGTGGAAAAACTTCCTTCTCCTCATGAGGCCCCCGCTTCATGAAGGTGCCATCATGGACACAAACTCCAGCCTCAGCCAACGTCTGATCCTCACCCTGACTTCAGATGCAGGAGATTTCGTTTCAGCCTCTGCAGAGTGGGCGTGCCGTGCCCTTAGCTCCAAACCTCACCCTAGCTTGTGTTTTCATACTTCCTTCCTCACACACTTGGCTCACAAGCCCTCCCGATTGGGAATTCTGGGGCCACAACGGAGCACTCTGCCTGCCCCCCAGAAGAAAAACATTGTCTATGGCATTCCCCAGAAACTCCAAATGAAAATCAATCTGCTCGGCCCTCGGCAACACCCCAGTTGCATAGGCTACCCTAAGCACTAATGCTCTGTCTTACATATCCTGAGCCCAGACCTTCCGACAGACTCCGAGACAGCTGGCCGCACACGCAGCACATCGGAACAGCCACGTTCTTAGGCCATTAATCCCTTCCCATTGACCTGTGTGTCTTCTTGGAGGTATGTTCTTAGGCTATGTCAGACTGCATTTTTTCCAGAGCGACCTATGAAATATGGGTGGGCTTAGGGGCCTTGCAGGTTTCTCCTAATCTGGTAGGTTTGGAAAACTGAGCCGGGCTGAGATTCCTTGGGAGAGCAGGCCCAGTGATGTGGTGTGGTCCTGGAGGCCCCATCCTGGAGGGTATTAAGAGTCAGGACTTTGGGTCCAAAGTCTTCAGACACAAACTCAGGTAAGAGTTAGGGGCGAGGTGATGGCAGACCCCATCTGCAGACCTTGAGGGCAGCTCCTCGGGATTTTAAATTCGGACGGCTGGGAGGCAGGAGCACAGGCTTTTATCTCTGATTTGTTTGTCTAAGATGGCCACGAAATGGAGAGGTGGCCTCATGGGTCCATGTGAGATACTACCTCTCTGGGAATTTTTCCTGGCACCCAAGAGTTTGGTGTCTTTCTGGGGCGTTTGGGGAGCGCGGTTTTCCTTGTCAGGGGTCCCGTCCAAACAGGCATTCCAGAGATGGGTTCTGGGTCCTGGAGCCTGGATCACCCCTACAAGGCTTAGGATTTGGGCCTAAGGGCATAACAGGCCCACTCTATGTTCTCCTTGTACAGCTACCGAGGGGGATTTTTGGAAATGGGTCTCAGGCTGAGGGTCACAATGCCTGTTGGTGCCCAGATGCCAATGCTGAGTGTGTGTGGTCTCAAGGGCCATGTACTTGGCTCCCACTCTGAGGGTTGGACAGCCATCTCAACATTCAGTTTTCCTGCCATTGGGAAGGATGTGTACTTTTTTGGGCTTCAGGGTCCCCCATGGGCAGGAATTTAAGCTAACTTCTGGGACATTTACCTGAATATCCAGGTTCTTCGAGATGAGTTCCTCGGGCCAAGGCAGGATGCACCTGCAGTAAATGGGGCCCGCTGTATGGGTGGCTGACAGGAGGTCGGGCTCGAGCTATGTCAGACAGAGAATTCGTGCAGAGGGTGGCCTATGATATTGGGGTGTCATTGAGAGCTGTGCAACTGGATCCTCATGTGGGGTTTCTGCACAGACCCTTAGGGCACTTCTTTCTGGTGAGTAGGCTGATGGCTGCATCATGGCTCCAGAATTCCCAAGATGGAGGGCTTGCAGGCTAGGAGTGTGAGGACAGAACTCTGAAAACAAGCTACGATTAAGCTCAGTGCTGAGCACATGTCCCTTCCAATGTACAGCAGTTGTTTCGAGATCTCCAGCACCTGGGCGAAGGTCCGATGTCTGCTCATTCTGGAGTTTGTATCCCTGATAGCCAACGAATGGTGGGGTGGCCTCAAGAATTCTTGGAGGTTTTTCTAAGCGGGAGCTTGTGAGCTGCTCCAAACACCAAGGTGTCCTACTGTGGGACAGGAGAAGTCGGATTACAGGGCTCCAGGGTCCCCCATATGGAAGATTAGATATCAGAGCTCTCTGAATGGAGGCCTGGGAAGCCCATCTCGTGTTACCATTGCAGCTGAGGAACAGGGAAGGCTTGATCCAATGACACTGATTCCAAGTTCCAAGTGATCTGCATTGAGGGAAGTTCTCAGTCTAATGGGTCCCAATGCTGCTTGTTGTCCAGGGAGACCTTAGAATGTAGTGGAGGCTCTCAGGCCATTCATGATTCTCTATCCTGAGTATTAGACCCAGTACCCAAGAGCCAGGTTTCCTTCTTGGGACAGGAGATGTTCTCTTGTATGGCTCACGGACCACAGGTTGGACCATATGTTGAATTTCCAGAACAGGCCTCTGGGAAGAGAGGCCTCAAAACCTAAGCTAAGGTTCTGATGAGGTTGTAGGGGCATGGCAGGTTCAATCTTCGGACTCAGTACCATTGACCTGCGTGTCACCCTGGCGGTAAGTGATGAGGCTGTGTCAGGCTGTGCATTTTTTCCAGAGTGGAAAATAATTCATTTTTTCCCTGAATTTGGGATGGACTCAGGGGCCTTGCAGTTTTCTGCTAATCTGGACGTTTGGGAAACTAAGACGGGCAGAGTTTCCTTGGGATAGCAGGCCCAGTGATGTCATGTGGTTCTCAAGGCCCCATTCGGGAGAGCATGTGGTTCAGGGCTCTGGGACCAAAGTCTTCAGACACAAAATTGGTAGGAGTTAGGGGTGAGGTGATGGCAGGCCAGATCTGCAGACCCTGAGGGAAGCTCCTCAGGATTTGAAATTCAGGTGGCTGGGAGGGAGGAGCACAGGCTTTTCTGTCTGGATTGTGTGTCTAGGATCGCCACAAAGTGGTGGGGTGACTTCATGTGCCCATGGGATATTCTTCCACTCTGGGGATTCTGATTGGCACCCAAGTGTTTGATGTCTTTCTGGGGAAGAAGAAAATGCTGTTTTCCATCTCAGGGGTCCTGTCTAAACAGGGATTCCAGAGATGGGTTCCGAGTCCAGGCACCTGGAAAACCCAACCAAGGCTTCGGTTTTGGGCCTAGGGGCATGACAGGCCCTCTCTGTGGGATCCTTGTCCAGCTCCCATGGGGGCTCTAGAGAAAGGGGTCTCATTCTGAGGGTTGCAATGACTGTTTGTGCCTAGATGCCCATCCTGTGTGGGCGTGGTCTCATGGGCCATGCACTTGGCTCCCACTCTGAGGGTTGGACAGCCATCTCAACATTCAGTCTTCTGGCCATGGGGAAGTAGGATTACTCTTTTGTACTTCAGGGTTTCCTATGGGCAGCAATTTGAGCTATGTCTGGGACAGGTAACTGAATACTGAATTCCCAGGTTGGTTCAATATGATGGCCTCAGGCCAAAGCTGTACCCACCTGCAGGATATGGGGCCACTATTGGGTCACTGAATGGAGGTCATGGATTGGGCTGTGTCAGACAGCATTTGGGCAGAGGTCGGCCTAATTATATTGGGGTGCCGTTGAGGGCCGTGCAGGAGGATCCTCATGTGGGTTTCTGCGAAGACCCATAGGGCACTTCTTCTTTCTGGTGGGCAGGCAGAAGGCTGCGTTGTGGCTCCAGAATTCCCAATATGGAGGGCTTGCAGGCAAGGAGTGTGAGGACAGAAGTCTGAAAACACAAGCCACGGATACACTCAGTGTCGAGCACATGGTCATTCCAATGTGCAGTGGTTGTTTCGAGATCCCCAACACCTGAGTATGGGCGAGGGTCAGATGTCTTCTCACTCTGGAATTTGTATCCATTGTGGTCAACAAATTGTGGGGTGGCCTCAAGATTTCTTGGAGGTTTTCCCAAGCAGGACCTTGTGAGATGCTCCAAACAGCAAGGTGTCCTACTGTGGGACAGAGAAAGTCCGCATAGAGGGCTCCAGGGTCCCCAGTTTGGAAAGATTTGATAGTAGAGCTCTCTGAATGGAAGCCTGGGAGGCCTTCCTTGCATTACTATTGCAGCCGAGGAACATGGCAGGCATGATCCGCTGGTTCTTGTTCCAATTTCCAAGTGATCTAAGTTGACAGATGTTCTCAGTCTAATGAGTCACAATGCTGCTTGGTATCCAGGGAGACCTTAGAATGTGGTGGTGGGTCTGCGGCCATGCAGGATTCTCCTACCTGTGGGTTAGACCCAGTTCCTAGGAGCCAGGTCTCCTTCTCGGGACAGGAATGGTTCTCTTGTATGGCTCAGGGACCACATGTCGGATCATATGTTGAATTTCAAGAACAGACTGATTCTCGAGCAGACTGATCCTCATGTGGAATTTCTGCAAAGACTCACGAAGCACTTCTTTCTATGGGGCAGGCAGAATGCTGCGTTGTGGCTCCAGAATTCCCTATCAAGAGGGCTTGGGGACCAGGAGGATGAGGATGAAATTGTAAACATCAGCTATGCCTAAATTGAGTTCCAAACGGAAGTCAGTTCCAATGTGCAGCAGCTTATACAAGATATCCAGCACCCGAGTAAGGGCAGATGTCAGATGTTTTCTCACAGTGGAGTTTGTGTCTATGATGACCGACAAATGGAGGGGTGGATTCAAGAGGCCATGGAGAATTACCCACACTTAAGACTGTAAAATGCTCCAAACAACAAGGTCTCCTTCTAATGGACAGGATGAGTCTGGTTTGTTTCCTCCAGGGTCCCCCATGTGGAAAGCATGGGTAGCAGAGCCCTCCCTCATGGATGACTGGAAAGCACACGTCCAATGACCATTGGAGCTGAGGAACATGGCAGGTTCGTTTTGGTGGTTCTGGGGCCAAGTACCAAAGCCTTGAGTTGACTTGGAATATCTTGCAGAGGTGTCCCAATACTGGTTTGTTACAAAGGAGGTCTTAGAATGTGCTGGTGGCTAAGGAGCCATGAAGGATTCTCCTACCCTGAGGGTTTGGCACAGGCCGATGTGCACAGTTTCCTTCTTGGGAAAGGAGATTTTCTGTTTTGTGGCTCAAGGTACATATGTTGTATCCTAACTTGGAATTCAAGAACAGGCCTCTGAGGACAGATGCTTGAAACCTATTCTAGGGTTCAAATGATGTCCTGGGTGCACGTCAGGTTCAATTTGCTGACTAAGGACCATTGACATGGGTGTCTGTCTGGATGTAGGTGATCAGCTTATTTCAAACTGTGCATTTGCATCCAGAGCCACTTCCAATATTGGGGTGGGCTCAGGGGCCTTCCAGGTTTCTCCTAATTTGGAGGCTTTGGGCAAATCTGATGGGCACAGTTTCGTTGGGGATGGCAGGCCCAGTCCTGAGGGAAGGCTCCAGAGACCCCATTCTGGAGGGCATGAGAGCCATAGTTTGGGAGGGATCTCTGCAAACAAAAATTTGGGTTAGGGATAGTGGCGAGGTGATCGCAGTTCCAATGAATAAACCTAGAGGGCAGCACGTCAGGAAATGTAATTAGGGTGACTGGAAGCTGGTAGCCCAGGCTTTTCTATCTGGATTGTGTGTCCAGGATGGGCTCAGAATGTAGGTGTGGTCTCATGGTTCAATGGGAGACTTCCTCTCTAAGGATCGTGGTGGCTCTCCATAGATTGGTGGCTTTTTCGGAGAAGAAAAGAGTGCTCTTTTCCATCTTAGGGTGCTGTTTTTTCCATGGAAGAGTGTTGTTTTCCAACTTAGGGGTACCAAAAACGAATTCCAGAGAAGGGCTCTGGGTCTGGGTGCCTGGAAAATCCCACCAAGTGTTAAGATTTGGGCCTAGGGGCGTTCCAGGCCTGCAGGGCAGGATCATAGTGGTGTAACTGAGAGGGCTTGTTTGAAAGCATGCTCAGGCCGAGGGTCACCATGCCTGTTTGTGCCCAGGGGGACCCTCAGGAGAGGGCGTGGTCTTACTGGCCATAGAGCTAGCTCCCACTTTGAGGGTTGGACACCCATAGCAACAACCAGGCTTCCTGCCATGGAAATAGGAGTTCTCTATTGTGATTCAGGTACCCCCATTGTCAGGGTCTCCATCAAAGTTGTGGGGAAAGGTGCCTGAATACCAAGGATGGGTAGAGATGACGGACTTGGGCCATGGCCGGTCTCACATGCTGGAAATGGGGCCCACTGTCTTGGTGGCTGACACTATGTCGGGGCTCATGCTCTGTCAGACACAGCACTAGTGGCCAGGGCAGTCTATAAACTGGGGTTCCCTTGAGTACTGAGCAGACTGATTTTCATGTGGGGTTTCTGGGCAGACTCACCAGGAACCTATTCTTTCTATGGGTAAGTCAGAATGCTGCGTTGTGGCTCCAGAATTCCCTATCATGAGGGCTTGGGGACTAGTAGGTTGACGATGGTTTTGTAAACACAAGCTATAGTTCAATTCAGTCCCAAGTAGAAAGCATTTCCAGTGTGCAGCAGCTTATTTGAGATATCCAGCAGCTGAATAGGGGCAGCTGTTAGATCTTTGCTCACAATGAATTTGTGTCTATGATGATTGACAAATGGAGGGTGGCAGCAAGATGCCTTGGAGGATTTCTCACACCAAAGCTTGTGAGATGCTCCGAACAGCAAGGTTTCCTTCTACAGGACAGTTGGAGTCTGGTTTGTTTGCTCCAGGGTCCTCCATGTGGAAAGTATGAGTAGCAGAGCTCTCCCACTTGGACGCCTGGAAAGCACAACTCCATTGACATTTGCAGCTTAGGAACATGACGGGTTCATTCTGGTGGCTCTGGGACGAAGTACCCAGGCCTTGAGTTGACAGGAATCTCTTGCAGTTTGGTCACAATGCTGGTTTGTTATGAGGGAGATCTTAGAATGTGCTGGTGACTAATGTGCCATGCAGGATTCTCATACACGGAGGGTTTGGCACAGGTCAAAGAGCACGGTTTCCTTCCTAGGACAGGAGATGTTCTGTTGTGTGGCCCAGGGACAACGTGATGTATCCTAACTTGCTATTCCAGAACAGACCCCTGAGCACAGATGCCTAAAATACTAATCTAGGGTTCCAATACAGTCCTAGGGGCATGTCAGTTTCAGTCATCTAACTCAAGACCATTGACTTGGCTGTCTGCCTGGATGTAGGTGATCAGGTTATTTTAGACTGTGCATTTGCTCCCAGAGTGGGCGCCAATATTGGGTTTGGCTCAGGGGTCTTGCAGGTTTCTCCTAATCTGGAAGGTTTGGGCAACTGTGAGGAACACATTTTCCTTGGTGATAGCAGCATAGTCCTCTAGTGTGGCTCCAGAGACCCCATCCTGTTGGGCATGTGATCCATGGTTTTTGGAGAGAAATCTGCAAACACAAATTCAGGTTAGGGTTAGTGGCATGGTGGTCGCAGGCCTAATGCATAGACCTGGATGGCAGCTCATCAGGAACTGTAATTGAAGTGACGGGAAGGCAGTAGCACAGACTTTTCTATCAGGATTTTGTGTCCAGGATGGCCTCGGAATGCAGGTGTGTTCTCCTTGGTCCATGGGACACTTTTCCTCTCTAAGGATCCTGGCGGTTTCCCATAGTTTGATGGCATTTTCGGGGAAGGGAAGAATGCACTTTTCCATCTTAGGGGTGCCCCAAAACAGGGATTCCAGAGATGGGCTCTGGGACTTGGAGCCTGCAAAAGCCCACCAAGTGTTAGGATTTGTGCCTAGGGGCTTAATGGAACTGCAATGCAGGATCATCATGGTGTAACTGAGAGGGCTTGTTTGAAACCATGGAGAAGGGCCTGGTGAGTCTGCCCAGAAACTCTCCATGAAGATCATTCTACTCGGCCCTCGAGGGAACCCGGATTTATACTTTGCCCTGGCTACTAGTGCTGTGTCTGACAGTGCCTGAGCCCTGAATTCGTGTCAGCAACCCAGAGTACGGGATCCATATCCAGCATGTGAGACCAGCCATGGCCCATGGCTGTCATCTCTACGAATCCTTGGTATTCATGCAACTTCCCCAGACCTTTGCTGAAATCCCTACCAATGGGGGAACCTGAAGCACAATAGAGAACTCCTCATTCCATATGGCAGGAATCCTGACTGCTCAGATAGGTGTCAAACTTTCAGAATGGAATCAGCTGCATGGCCAAGGAGACCACGCCCACTCATGAGGGTCGCCCTGAACACAAGCAGTCATTGTGAACCTCAGCTTGAGCATGCTTTCAAACAACGCTCTCAGTTTCAACTCCAGGATCTGGCATTATTGACTGGTACGCACCTAGGCCCAAATCCTAATTCTTGGTGGGATTTTCCTACTGCCCATTATCAGAGTCCGTCACTGGAATTCCTGTTTTAGGGCAACCCTTAAATGGAAAACAGCACTTTTCGCTTCCCTTAGAAAGCAACCAAACTATTGGGAGCTGCCGGGATCCTTCAGAGAAAAAAATCTCCCATGGACCCATGAGACAACACCTGCATTCCGAGGCCATTGTGGATACAAAATCCAGGTACAACAGCCTGTGCTACTACCTTCGAGTCACATGATTTAGTTCCTGACGTGCTGCCCTCCAGGTCTATGCATTAGGCCTGTGATCACCTCATTACTAACCCTAACCCAAATTTTTGTTTGCAGACTTCTCTCCCAAAACCATGGCTCACATGCCCTTCAGGATGGGGTCTCTGGAGTCACACCAAAGGACTGTGCCTGTCATCCCCAAGGAAAGTGTGCCCGTCACAGTTGTCCAAACCCTCCAGATTAGGATAAACCTGCAAGGCCCCTGAGTCCTCCCCAATATTGGAGGCTACTCTGGACGCAAATGCATAGTCTGAAACAACCTGATCACCTACATCCAGGCAGACAGCCAAGTCAATGGCCCTTAGTCAGATGATTGTACCTGACATGCACCTAGGACCTCATTGGAAGCTTAGATTAGACCTCTTCTGGAATACCAACTTATGATACAACATATGGTCCCTGTGCCCCATAGCAGACCATCTTCTGTCCCCAGATGAAAGCCAAGCTCAAGACCTTTGTCCAACCCTAAGGGTTTATGATTCCTCCACAGCCCCTTTGCCACCAGAACATTCTAAGATCTCCCTGGTAACAAACCAGCATTGTGACACATCTTCATGAGACTCCATGTCAACTCATGGCCTTGGTACTTTGACCCAGAGCTACAAGAATGAACCTGCCATGTTCGTCAGATACAATGGTCAAGTGCAGGTGTGCTTTCCAGGCATCCATGCCAAAGAGTTCTGTTATCTAGACTTTCCACATGGGGAGACCTTGAGGAAACAAACCAGGCTCCACCTGTCCAGTAGGACACCTTACTGTTTGGAGCATCTCACAAATCTCATCGAGGGAAATCCTCCATGGCCTCTTGATGCCACCCCTCCATTTGTCAGTCATCATAGACACAAAATCCAGCATGAGCAAACATCTGACATCAGCCTTTACTCAGGTGCTGATATTCGAATCAGTCACTGCACACTGGAAATGCCTTTCACTTGACACTGCATTCATGCGTAGTTAGGGTTTACAATTCCATCCTCACCCTACTGGTCCGCAAGACCTCTTGATAGGGAATTCTGGAGCCACAACACAACATTCTGCCATACACATAGAAAGAAGAAGGGCCTGGTATGTCTGCCCAGAAACTCTGCATGAGGATAGATCTGCTCAGCCCTCGATGGAACCCCAATTTATACGCTGCCTTGGTCACTAGTGCTGTGAATCAGTTCCTGATCCCTGACCTCGTGTTAGCGACCCAGGGGGCGGGGCCCATATCCAGCATATGATACCGGCCATGGACCAGGGCCATCATATCTACCAATCCTTGGTATTCAGGCATCTGTCCCCAGACATTTCGTGGAATCCCTAGCAATGGGGGAACCTAAAGCACAATAGAGAACTCCTCCTTCCCCATGGCAGGTTTCCTGGATGTTGGGATGGGTGTCCAACCCTCACAGTGGTGTCCAATGACACCACGCCCACTCCAGAAGGCTGCCCTGGATGCAAGAAGGCATTGTGACTCTCCGCCTGAGCATGCTTTCAAACAAATGCTTTCAGTTGCACCTCTAGGACCCGCATTGCAGGCCTGGTGGGCCTCTAGGCCCAAATCTTAAATCTTGGTGGGATTTTCCAGGTGCACAGACCAAGAACCAGTCTCTGGAATCCCTGCTTTGGGCCAACCCTATCATGGAAAACAGCACTCTTCCCTTCCTCGGTTAAGGCACCAAACTTTTGGGAGCCGCCAGGCTCATTAGAGAGGAATAATCTCCCATGGACCCATGAGACCACACTTGCATTCTGAGGCCTTCCTGAACACATTATACAGACACAAAAGCCTGTGCTTCTGCCTTCGAATCATCTGATTTGCAGTTCCAGACGAACTGCCCTCCAAGTCTACACAATGAGCCTGTGATCACCTTGCCATTAACCCTAACCTGAATTTGTGTTTGAAGACTTCTCTCCCAAAACCATGGCTCACATGCCCTCTAGGATGGGGTCTCTGGAGCCACACCACAGGAGAGTGCCTACTTTTCTCAAATAGTGTCCATCACAGTTGCCCAGTAATCTCCAGATTAGGAGAAACCTGCAAGGACCCTGGGCCCAGTCCAATATTGGAGGCCACTCTGGACACAAATGCACAGTCTGAAACACCCTGATCACCTCCGTCCAGGCAGACGCCGTGTCAATGGTCCTGAGTCAGAAAATTGAAACTGACATGCTGCTATGACTTCATTGGAACCCTAGATTAGGTTTTCAGGCATCTGACATGAGAGGCCTGTTCTGGAATACCAATATGATACAACATAGGGTTCTTGAGCCCCACAATAGAACATCTCCTGACCCCAGACGGAATACGTGCTGTTAGACCTGTGTCAAACCCTCAAGGTAGATGAATCCTGCACGACCCCTTAGCCACCGGCGTTTCTAAGATCTCCCTGGTAAAAACAAGCATTGTTACCCATGTTCATGAGATTCCATGTCAAAATAAGTCCTTGGTACATCGCCTGAAAGCCACTAGAATGAACCTGCCATGTTCTTAAGCTGCAATGGTCAGTGGAGGTGTGGTTTCCAGGCATCCATACGGTTGTGATCTGTTGCACAAACTTTCCACATGGGGGACCCTGGAGACAACAAACCAAAATGCCCTTGTCTGGGAAAAGGAAAGCTTCTGTTTGGAGCATCTCACAAGCCACAGAGTGGGAAATTCTCCATGGCCTCTTGACACCACCCCTCCATTTGTCGGTCATCATAGACACAAACTCCAGCATGAGCAAACCTCTGACATCCGCCCTTAATCAGGTGCTGGATTTTCAATTCAATCACTGCACAATGGAACTGACTTTCACTTGACTGAATTTAACCATAGCTTGGGTTTACAATTCCATCCTCAACCTCCTGGTCAGCAAGCCCACTTGAGAGGGTATTTTGGAGTCACAACGCAACATTCTGCCTTCCCCATAGAGAGAGTCTGCCCAGAAACTTCACATGAAGATCAATCTGCTCATCACTCGAGGGAACCCCAATTTATAGGCTGCCCTGGGACTAGTGCTCTGTCTGACAGAGCCTGAGCCAAAACCTAGTGTCAGCCACCCAGAGATCGGGTCCAATATCCAGCATGTGAGACCGGCTATGGCCCAAAACCTTCATCTTTTCCTATCCTTGGTATTCAGGCATCTGTCCCCAGACCTTTGCTTGAATTCCTGCCACTGGGGAACCTGAAGCACAGTAGAGAACTCCTCCTTCCCCATGGCCGGAATCCTGGCTGTTGGGATGGGTGTCCAACCCTCAGAGTGGAGGCCAGCTGCATGGCCAAGGAGACCACGCTGACTCATGAGGGCCCCCCTGGGCACAAGCAGGCATTGTGACCCCCAGCCTGAGCATGCTTTCAAACAAACACTCTCAGTTGCACCAACAGGATCACACATTCCAGGACTGGTACACATTTAGGCCCAAATCCTAACCCCTGGTTGGATTTTCCAGAGGCCCAGACACAGAACCCATCTCTAGAATCCCTATTTTGGGGCACCCTTAAGATGGAAAACATCACTCTTCCCTTCCCTGAGAAAGCCACCAAACTATTGGTAGCCACCGGGATCCTTGAGAGGAAAAATCTGCCATGGACCCATGAGACCACACCTGCTTTCCAAGGCCATCCTGGACATACAATCCAGATACAAATCGTGTGCTACCACCTTTGAGTCATCTGATTTACAGTTCCTGGTGAGCGGCCTTCCAGGTCTGTGCATTGGGCCTGCAATCACCTCGCCATTAACCCTACCCCGAGTTTGTGTTTGCAGACTTCCTTCCTAAAACCATAGCTCACATGACCTCCCGGTTCTGGTATCTGAAGCCACACCACACGACTGTGCCTTCGATCCTCAAGGAAACTGTGCCCATCATTTTTGCCCCATACCTCTAGATTAGGAGAAATCTGCAAGGCCCCTAAGCACAGCCCAATAATGGAGGCCGCTCTGGACGCAAATGCACAGTCTGAAAGACCCTGATCACCTCCATCCAGGCAGACACCCAAGTCAATGGTCCTGAGTCAGAAGATTTAGCCTGACATGTCCCGAGGACTTCATTGGCACACTAGATTAGGTTTTCAGGTATCTTTCCTCAGAGGACTGTTCTGGAATACCAACTTGTGATGCAACATATGGTCCCTGAGCCACAGAACATAACATCTCCTCCCTGAGAAGGAAGCCGTGCTCCTGGACCTGTGTCTAACCCTCAGGGTAGTTGAATACTGCATGGCCCCTTAGCAACCAGCACATTCTATGATCTCCCTGGTAACAAACCAGCATTGTGATACATCTTCATGAGACTCCATTTCAACTGAAAGCCTCAGTACATTGCCCCAGGGCCACCAGAACGAACCGGCCATGTTCCTCAGCTGCAATGGAGGAGTGCTTCCCAGGCATTCGTCTGGGTGTTCTGCTACACAAACTTTCCACATGAAGAAACCAGAGAAAACAAACCAGACTCCCCCTGTCCGGTAGAAAGAAATTTTGCTATTTGGAGCATCTCACAAACAAAAGCATGGGAAATCCTTCATGGTTACTTGACGCCACCCCTCCATTTGTGGGTCATCATAGACCCAAACTCCAGCGTGAGCAAACATCTGACATCCGCACTTACTCAGGAGCTAGATATTCGAAACAGCAGCTGCACACTGGAACTACCTTTCACTTCGCAATGAATTTAACCATAGCACTGTAGTACTAATCCATCCTCACCCTACTGGTCCCCAGTATGTCTTTTTTTTTTCCCAATTTATTTATTTTCAGAAAAACAGTATTCATTATCTTTTCACCACACCCAGTGCTCCATGCAAGCTGTGCCCTCTATAATACCCACCACCTGGTACCCCAACCTCCCACCCCCCCGCCACTTCAGACCCCTCAGACTGTTTTTCAGAGTCCATAGTCTCTCATGGTTCACCTCCCCTTCCAATTTACCCAAATTCCCTACTACTCTCTAACGCCCCTTGTCCTCCATGCTATTGGTTATGCTCCACAAATGAGTGAAACCATATGATAATTGACTCTCTCTGCTTGACTGATTTCACTCAGCATAATCTCTTCCAGTCCCGTCCATGTTGCTACAAAAGTTGGATATTCGTCCTTTCTGATGGAGGCATAATACTCCATAGTGTATATGGACCACATCTTCCTTATCCATTCATCCATTGAAGGGCATCTTGGTTCTTTCCATAATTTGGCGACTGTGGCCATTGCTGCTATAAACATTGGGGTAGAGATGGCCCTTCTTTTCACGACATCTGTATCTTTGGGGTAAATACCCAGGAGTGCAATTGCAGGGTGGTAGGGAAGCTCTATTTTTAATTTCTTGAGGAATCTCCACACTGTTCTCCAAAGAGGCTGCACCAACTTGCATTCCCACCAACAGTGTAAGAGGGTTCCCCTTTCTCCACATCCTCTCCAACACATGTTGTTTCCTGTTTTGTTAATTTTGGCCATTCTAACTGGTGTAAGGTGATATCTCAATGTGGTTTTAATTTGAATCTCCCTGAGGGCTAATGATGATGAGCATTTTTTCATGTGTCTGATAGCCATTTGTATTTCTTGATTGGAGAAGTGTCTGTTCATATCTTCTGCCCATTTTTTGATGTGTTTGTCTGTTTCGTGTGGGTTGAGTTTGAGGAGTTCATTATAGATCCTGGATATCAACCTTTTGTCTGTACTGTCATTTGCAAATATCTTCTCCCATTCCGTGGGTTGCCTCTTTGTTTTTTTGACTGTTTCCTTTGCTGTGCAGAAGCTTTTGATTTTGATGAAGTCCCAGAAGTCTATTTTCGCTTTTGTTTCCTTTGCCTTTGGAGACGTATCTTGAAAGAAGTTGCTGTGGCTGATATCGAAGAGATTACTGCCTATGTTCTCCTCTAAGATTCTGATAGATTCCTGTCTCACGTTGAGGTCTTTTATCCATTTTGAGTTGATCTTTGTGTACGGTGTAAGAGAATGGTCGAGTTTCATTCTTCTACATATAGCTGTCCAGTTTTCCCAGCACCATTTATTGAAGAGACTGTCTTTTTTCCACTGTATATTTTTTCCTGTTTTGTCGAAGATTAATTGACCATAGAGTTGAGGGTCCATATCAGGGCTCTCTACTCTGTTCCACTGGTCTATGTGTCTGTTTTTATGCCAGTACCATGCTGTCTTGGTGATCACAGCTTTGTAATAAAGCTTGAAATCAGGAAAGGTGATGCCGCCAGCTTTATTTTTGTTTTTCAACATTTCCTTAGCGATTCGGGGTCTCTTCTGATTCCATACAAATTTTAGGATTATTTGCTCCAGCTCTTTGAAGAATGCCGGTGGAATTTTGATCGGAATGGCATTAAAAGTATAGATTGCTCTAGGCAGTATAGACATTTTAACAATGTTTATTCTTCCGTTCCAAGAGCATGGAATGGTCTTCCATCTTTTTGTGTCTTCTTCAATTTCTTTCATGAGTGTTCTATAGTTCCTCAAGTATAGATCCTTTACCTCTTTACTTAGGTTTATTCCTAGGTATATTATGGTTCTTGGTGCTATAGTAAATGGAATCGATTCTCTAATTTCCCTTTCTGTATTTTCGTTGTTAGTGTATAAGAAAGCCACTGATTTCTGCACATTGACTTTGTATCCTGCCATGCTGCTGAATTGCTGTATGAGTTCTAGTAGTTTGGGGGTGGAGTCTTTTGGGTTTTCCATATAAAGAATCATGTCACCTGCGAAGAGAGAGAGTTTGACTTCTTCATTACCAATTTGGATACCTTTTATTTCTCTCTGTTGTCTGATTTCTGTTGCTAGAACTTCTAATACTATGTTGAACAAGAGTGGTGAAAGTGGGCATCCTTGTCTTGTTCCTGATCTCAATGGGAAGGCTGCAAGCTTTTTCCCATTGAGGATGATATTTGCTGTGGGTCTTTCATAGATAGATTTGATGAGGTTCAGGAATGTTCCCTCTATCCCTATACTTTGAAGCGTTTTAATCAGGAACGGCTGTTGGATTTTGTCAAATGCTTTTTCTGCATCAATTGAGAGGACCATGTGGTTCTTCTCTCTTCTCATATTAATTTGTTGTATCACATTGATTGATTTGCGAATGTTGAACCATCCTTGTAGCCCAGGGATGAATCCCACCTGATCATGGTGGATAATCTTTTTAATGTGTTGTTGGATCCTGTTGGCTAGGATCTTGTTGAGAATCTTAGCATCCATATTCATCAGTGATATTGGTCTGAAATTCTCCCTTTTGGTATGGTCCTTGCCTGGTTTGGGGATCAGGGTAATGCTGGCTTCATAGAAAGAGTCTGGAAGTTTTCCTTCTGCTTCAATTTTTTGAAACAGCTTCAGGAGAAAAGGTGTTATTTCTTCTTGGAAGGTTTGGTAGAATTCCCCAGGGAATCCGTCAGGTCCTGGGCTCTTGTTTTTTGGGAGATTTTTGATCACTGCTTCAATCTCATTATTAGATATCGGTCTATTCAGGTTGTCGATTTGTTCCTGGTTCAATTTTGGTAGTATATATTTTTCCAGGAATGCATCCATTTCATCTAGGATGCTAAGCTAATTGGCATATAACTGTTCGTAATAACTTCTGATGATTTTTTCTACTTCCTTGGCGTTAGTTGTGATCTTTCCCTTTTCATTCATAATATTATGAATTTGGGATTTCTCTCTTTTCTTTCAGATTAGTGTAGCCAGTGGCTTATCGATCTTATTGATTCTTTCAAAAAACCAGCTTCTAGTTTCATTGATACGTTCTACTGTATCTCTGGTTTCTCCCTCATTGATCTCAGCTCTAATCTTGATGATTTCCCTTCTTATGTGTGGAGTTGGTTTGATTTGTTGTTGGTCCTCCCGTTCTTTAAGGTGTAGAGACAGCTGGTGTGTTCTGGATTTTTCAATTTTTTTGAGCAAGGCTTGGATGGCTATATATTTTCCCCTTAGGACCGCCTTTGCTGTATCCCATAGGTTTTGGACAGAAGTGTCTTCATTCTCATTGGTTTCTATGAATTGTTTCAGTTCTTCTTTGATCTCCTGGTTGATCCAAGCATTCTTAAGCAAGGTGGTCTTTAGCTTCCAGGTGTTTGAGTTCCTTCGGAACTTTTCCTTGTGATTGAGCTCCAGGTTCAAAGCATTGTGATCTGAGAATATGCAGGGAATAATCTCAGTCTTTTGGTGTCGGCTGAGTCTTGATTTGTGACCCAGTATGTGGTCTATTCTGGAGAAGGTTCTGTGTGCACTTGAGAAGAATGAGTATTCTGCTGTTTTAGGGTGGAATGTTCTGTATATAACTATGAGGTCCATCTGGTCCAATGTGTCATACAATGCTCTTGTTTCTTTATTGATTTTCTCCTTCGATGATCTGTCTAATTCTGAAAGAGGTGTGTTAAGATCTCCTACGATTAGTGTATTCATATCAATATGACTCTTTATCTTGATTAACAGTTTTCTTAAGTAATTGGCTGCTCCCATATTGGGAGCATAGATATTTACAATTGTTAGATCATCTTGGTGGATAGTCCCTTTAAGGATTATGTAGTGTCCTTCTGTATCTCTGACTACAGTCTTTAGTTTGAAGTCTAATTTATCTGCTATGAGAATCGCTACCCCAGCCTTCTTTTGAGTCCCATTGGCATGAAAGATGCTTCTCCACCCCTTCACTTTGAGTCTGCGTGTATCTTTAGGTTCAAAATGGGTCTCTTGTAGACAGCATATGGATGGGTCCTGTCGTTTTATCCAATCTGCAACCCTGTGCCGTTTTATGGGTGCATTTAGGCCATTCACATTGAGAGTGATTATTGATAGATACGTTTTTATTGACATCGAGTTACCTTTGAAGTCTTTATTTCTGTAGACTGTCTCTATATTTCTGTTCAATGCTGTTCTTGGGATTTTTCCTCTTTTATAGAACCCCCCTTAATATTTCCTGCTGTGTCGGCTTGGTGGTTGCATAGTCTTTTAAGCCTTGCCGGTCTTGGAAACTCTTTATCTCTCCATCCATTTTGAATGTCAGTCTTGCTGGATAAAGTATTCTTGGCTGCATGATCTTCTCATTTAGTGCCCTGAATATAACTTGCCAGCCTCTTCTGGCTTGCCAGGTCTCTGTGGACAGGACTGACGTTATTCTGATGGGCTTACCTCTGTAAGTAAGGAGCCTCTTTGCCCTGGCAGCTTTCAAGAGATTATACCTACAATTATAATTTCTCAATTTGACTATCAGGTGTCGTGATTTTTTTTTGGAGTGTATAATCTTGTGTGGAGACCGTTCAGCCTCTAGTACATGAACGCTGGTTTCATTCGCGAGATTCGGAAAATTTTCATGAAGTTCTTGTTCCACGATATCTTCTAGACATCTTTCTTTCTCCTCCCCTTCAGCGATTCCAATTATTCTGACATTGGAACGCTTCACGGCATCATTTATTTTCCTGATTCTGCTTTCGTGGGATCTAAGCTGTTTGTTCCAGGCTTCCTCCTGATCCTTTCTCTCTATCTGTTTGTCTTCCAGATCACTAATTCTATCTTCTGTCTCAGTTACCCTAGCTTTGAGAGTTTAGATTGGATTGGAACTCATTGAGAGCCTTGTGGACCTCCTCCCTGGTAGCTTTAAGCTCCGCCCTAACATTGTGAACATCCTGTCTGGTCGCTTTCAGTTCGGCCCTAATCAATTCTGTTTGGTCATCCATGGCTTTCTCCAACCTAGCTATTGCCTGGATAATTGTTAGCCTGAATTCTCTTTCCGACATATTGTCTATGTTGATAGCCGTTAGCTCTGTTGCAGAAGGTCCATCCTCTGTATTTTTCTTCTGTTGGGCATTCCTCCTCCTAGTCATTTTGGTGGGAGAAGACTGAACAGATGTAGCTGGATGTATCCACTCTGGTGCAGTCAAGGTGAACCCTGGAACACTTCCTGATCTCCGTCTCAGAGAGAAGCCTCAGTCTGGGTGCAGAAGCAGAATAAATTCCCCCTTGGACGCTGGCAGTGAAGGTTCCAAATTAAAGACCCTGCGGGCACAGGATCTTTTGCTCGTCCCCAAAGCCAAGGCAGTGGCGGCTGTCTGGGAGCTTCTGACCACCAGAGAGGTTCCAAGCAGCGATCGCACACTGAGATTTTGCCGCCGGCCCGGGCTTGGAGTGCCCGGCTTGCGCGCACCTCTTTTCAGAGGAGGCTGTGGGTCGGGCGCGCGTCTGGGGCACTGAGAACGGGGCGCTGGTCCGTAAGCTGCAGGCTGGGCTTTTGCGCGCCTCTGTCCAGGGAAGACTTTCGCGCGCGCGCTGCTTAGACTTTGAAACAATGGCGCGGGTCAAGAAGCGCCCCCGGGCCTTAGAAACCCAGGAGAGCTGGAGGGACGTGCGCGCGCATCTCAAGCTTTGTGGTAGGGCTAGCGCGCGTTCTGCAGACCAGCGCAGCTCCCATCCCCTCACAGGAGCCAGAACCCCAGCGCTCTGGGGCGCGCTGGCGGCTTAGGGACCAGGAGCCGGTTTCTCCGCCGCACTCTCTCTGCCTCCGCACCGGGGAGGCCGTCTGGGACTGGGGACTTAAGCCCCTGTTCCTAGCCGCCCCGATTCCCACAATTTGCCCCCGCGATTCTTTGCTCTTTTGGAGTGCTTTCAACCAGTCTCCAAGTTAATGCTGGTCCCCAGACGCAGGGCACTCTCGCTCGTATCGGGGTATTACTTTCGCACCGGTCGCCTCTGGTGGCTCCTTCCCCCTTTTGTTTATCTTCCGATATCAGTCCACTGTTCCCATTCCTCTTTACCTGCTCACTGGCGTCTTCTGCCCCTGTAGAGATCCAGACGTGTATAATTCTGATCTCAGGCTGATTTCATGGGTGATCAGACTTCTTTGGTAGGTAATCAGCTCACTTTGGGGTACCAGCTGAAAAGACGCCTCTTCCTAGTACCCCGCCATCTTGTCCCCCCCCCCAGTATGTCTTTATAGGGAATTCTGGAGCCACAACGCAGTATTCTGCCTTCCACATAGAAAGAAGAAGGACCTGTTGAATCTGCCCAGAAACTGCACATGAGGATCGATCTACTCGGCCCACAAGGCAACCCCAATTAATAGTTTTCCCTGGCCACTAGTTCTGTCTCTCACAGAGCCTGAGCCCTTACCTCGTGTCAGCCACCCAGAGGTCAGGGCCCATATTTAACACGAGAGATCGGCCATGGCCCTGGGCCGTCATCTCTACCCATCCTTGGTATCCAGGCATCTGACCCCAGACCTCTGCTGGAATTCCTGCCAATGGGGGAACCTGTATCACAACAGAGAACCCCTCCTTCCCCATGGCAGGAATCTTGGCTATTGGGATGGGTGTTCAACCCTCAGCGTTGGAGCCAACTGCATGGACAAGGAGACCACACCTACTCATGAGGGCAGCCCTGCGCACAAGAAGGCATGGTGATCCTCAGCCTGAGCATGCTTTCAAACAAATGCTCTCAGTTGCACCACCAGGTTCCCATATTGCAGGCCTGGTACACACCTAGGCCAAAATCCTAACTCTTGGTGATATTTTCCAGGGGCCCAGACACAGAGCTCATCTCGGAATCCCTGTTTGGGGCACCCGTAATGTGGAAAACATCACTCTTCCCTTCCCCGAGAAAGGCACCAAACTATTAGGAGCCGCCAAGATCCTTAGAGAGGAAAAATCTCCCATGGACCCATGAGAACAAACATGCATTCCGAGCCCATCCTGGACACACAATCAAGATAGAAAAGCCTGTGCTACCGCCTTTGATTCACCCTATTTACAGTTCCTGATGAGTTGCCCTCCATGTCTATGCATTGTGCCTGCGATCATCTCGCCATTACCCCTAACCCCAGTTTGTGTTGCAGACTTCTTTCCCAAAACCATGGCTCACATGCCCACCAGGTTGTGGTCTCTGGAGCCACACCACAGGAAAGTGTCAGCCATCCCCAAGAAAACTGTGCCAGTCACAGTTGCCCAAACCTTCCAGATTAGGAGAAACCTGCCAAGCCCCCGAACCCAACCCAATATTGGAGACCGCTCTGAATGCAAACGTGCAGTCTGAAACATCCTGAGAACCTCCATCCAGGCAGAGAGCCAAGTCAATGGTTCTGAGTCAGATGATTTAAACTGACATGCCCCTAGGTCTTCACTGGAACCCTAGATTGTGTCTTCAGACATCTGTTCTCAGAGTCCTGTTCTGGAATACCTAGTTATGATACAACATGTGGTCCATGATCCCCACAACAGAACATCTCCTGTCCCCAGAAGGAAACAGTGCTCTTGGACCTGTGTCCAACTTTCAGGGCAGATGAATCCTGCACAGCCCATTAGCCCCAGCACATTCTATGATCTCCCTGGTATCAAATCAGCATTGTTACCCATCTTCATGAGGCTCTATGTCAACTCAAGGTGTTGGTACTTTGCCCAAGAGCCACGAAAAAAACCTGCCATTTTCCTCAGCTACAATGGTCAATGGATGTGTGCTTTCCAGGCATCAATGAGGTAGTTCTCTGCTACCCAAAAATTCCACATGGGGCACACTAGAGCAAACAAACCAGCCTGCCCCTGTCAGGTAGAAGGAAACCTTGCTGTTTGGAGCATCTCACAAGCCCCAGCGTGGGAAGTCCTCCATATTCTCTTGACGCGACCCCTCCATTTGTCGGTAATCATAAACACAAATTCCAGCATGAGCAAACATCTGACGTCTGCCCTTACTCAGGTTCTGGATATTCAAATCAGGCACTGCATACTGCAAATGTCTTTCACTTGACACTGTATTCATGCGTAGTTAGGGTTTACAATTCCATTCTCACCCTATTGGTCTGCAAGCCCACTTGGGAGGGAATTCGGGAGCCAAAACGGGAACAGTCTGCCTTCCCCATAGAAAGAAGAAGGGCCTGGTGAGTCTGCCCAGAAACTCCCCATGAAGATCAATCTACTCGGCCCTCAAGGGAACCCGGATTTATACTTTGCCCTGGCCACTAGCGCTGTATCTGACAGAGCCTGAGCCCCGACCTCGTGTCAGCCACACAGAGCGTGGGGCCCTTATTCAGCATGTGACACCATCCATGGCACATGTCCGTCATCTCTACCCATTCTTGGTATTCAGGCAACTACCCCAGACGTTTGCTGGAATCCCTACCAATGGGGGAAGCTGAAGCACAATTGAGAACTCCTCCTTCCCCATGGCAGGAAGCCTCACTGTTGCGATGGGTGCCCAACCCTCATAATGGGAACCAGCTGGATGGCCAATGAGACAATGCCCAGTCCTGAGGGCCGCCCTGGAAAAAGCAGACATTGTGTCCCTCAACTTTAGCATGCTTTCTATCAAACGCTCAAGTTGCATCTCCAGGATCCCGCTTTGCAGGACTGGAACGCCCCTAGGACCAAATCCTAACACTTGGTGGGATTTTCCATGCCCCCATACCCAGAGCCCATCTCTGGAATCTCTATTTTGGAGCATCCCTATGATGGAAAACAGCACTCTTCCCTTCCCGGAGAAAGGTTCCAAACTATTGGGAGCCGCCAGGATGCTTAGAGAGGAAAAATCTCCCATGGAACCATGAGACCACACCTGCATTCCGAGGCCATCATGGGCACACAATCCAGATACAAAAGCCTGTTCTACCTCCTTCAAGTCACCTGATTTATAGTTCCAGACGAGCTACCCTACAGACCTATGCACTGGGCCTGTGATCACCTTGCCATTACCCTTAAACCAAGTTCGTGTTTGAAGACTTCTCTCACAAAACCATGTCTCACATGCCCTCCAGGATAGGGTTTCTGGAGCCACACCACAGGAAAGTTCCTGACATCCCCAAGGAAACTGTGTCTGTCACAGTTGCCCAAATCCTACAGATTAGGAGAAACCTGCGAGTCCCCTGAGCCCAGTCCAATATTGGAGGCCGCTCTGGATGCAAATACACTGTCTGAAACACCCTGATCACCTCCATCCAGGCAGACACCCATGTCAATGGTTCTGAGTCAGATGACTGAAATTGACATGCCCCTAGGACCTCATTGGAAGCCTAGACTAGCTTTCCAGACATTTCGCCTCAGAGGCCTATTCTGGAATACCAATATGATACAACATATGGTCCCTGAGCCCCACAATAGAATATCTCCTGTCCCCAGACGGAAGCCGTGTTCTTCTACCTGTGTCCAACCCTCAGGGTATATGAATTCTGCACAGCCCCTTAGCCACCAGCACATTCTAAAATTTCCCTGGTAACAAACCAGCACTGTGACCCATCTTCATGAGATTCCATGTCACATCAAGTCATTGATAATTCCCCCCAGAGCCACCAGAATGGACCTGCCATGTTCCTAAGCTGCAATGGTCAGTGGATATGTGCTATCCAGGCATGGATCTGGGAGTGCTCTGCTACCCAGTCTTTCCACATGTGGGACCCTGGTGCAAACAAACCAGACTGCCACTGACCAGTAGAAGGGAACCTTCTGTTTGGAGTATCTCAGAAGCACCAACGTGAGAAATCCTCCATGGCCTCTTGACATAACCCCTCCATTTTTCTGTCATCATAGACACAACCTCCAGCATGAGCAAATATCTGACTTCTGCCCTTATTTAGGTTCTGGATTTTCGTTTCCACTGCTGCACACAGGAACTGCGTTTTGCTTGACACTGAATTTAACCATAGCTTGGGTTTAGAATTCCATCCTCAGCCTCCTGGTCCACAAGCCCTCTTGAGAGGGAATTCGGGAGCCACAAAGCAACATTCTTCATTCCCAATAGAAAGATTTAGGGCCTGGTGAATCTGCCCAGAACCTCTACATGAGGATCAATCTACTTGGTGCTTGAGGGAACCTTGATTTATAGGCTGTCCTGCGCACTAGTTCTGTGTCTGAACGAGCCTGAGCCAAGACCTAGTTTCAGTCACAGAGAGATCTGAGCCCATATCCACCATGTGAGATCGGCCATGGCCCAAGTCTGTCACCTCTACCCATCCTTGGTATTCAGGCATCTCTACCCAGACCTTTGATAGAATCTCTGCCAATGGGGGAACCTGAAGCACAAAAGAGAACTCCTCCTTCCCCATGGCAGGAATCCTGGCTGTTGATATGGGTGTCCAAACCTCAAAGTGGGATCCAGATGCATGGTCAAGGAGACAACACACACTCATATGGACTCTCCTGGACACAAGCAGCCATTGTGATCCTCAGCTTGAGCATGCCTTCAAACAAATGCTCTCAGTTGCACCTCCAGGATCCCGCATTACAGTCCTGGTATGGCCCTAGGACCAAATGCTAACACTTGGTGGGATTTTTCTTGTGCCCATACCCAGAGCCTGTCACTGGAATCCCTGTTTGGGGCACCCTTAAGATGGAAAACAGCACTCTTCGCTTCCCTGAGAAAGCCACCAAACTATTTGAAGCCTAAAGGATCCTTGAGAATAAAAATCTCCCATGGTCCTATGAGTCCACACCTGCATTCTGAGGCCATCGTGGATACACAATCCAGATACAAGAGACTGTGCTACTGCCTTCGAGTCACCTGATTTACAGCTCCTGATGTGCTTCCCTCTAGGTCTATGGATTGGGACTGGGAAAACCTCGCCACTAACCCTATCCCGAGTTTGTGTTTGCAGACTTCTCTCCCAAAACCATGGCTCACATGTCCTCCAGGATGGGGACCCTAGAGTCACACCACAGGACTGTGCCTGCCATCCCCAAGGAAACTGGGCCATTACAGTTGCCCCAACCCTCCTGATTAGGAAAAACCTGTAAGGCTCCTGAGCCCACCCCAATGTTGGAGGCTGCTCTGGATGTAAATGCACAGTCTGAAATACCCTGATCACCTCCATTCAGGCAGACACCCAAGTCAATGATCCTGAGTCAGATAATTGAACCTGACATGGCCCTAGGTCCTCATTGGAAGAGGGATTAGCTTTTCAGGCATCTGTCCTCAGAGGCCTCTTTTGGAATACCAACTTATGATACAACATACGGTCCCTGAGCCCCACAAAATAAAATCTCCTGTCCCCAGACGGAAACCGTGTTCTTCTACCTGTGTCCAACCCTCAGGGTATATGAATTCTGCACAGCCCCTTAGCCACAAGAACATTCTAAGATCTACCTGGTATGAAACCTGCATTGTGACCCATCTTCATGAGGCTTCATGTCAACTCAAGGCACTGGTACTTTGCCCCAGAGCCACCAGAAGGAACCTGTCATGTTCCTCAGCTGCAATGATCAATGGAGATGTGCCTTCCAGGCCTCCATACGGGAGTGCTCTGCTACACAAATTTTCCACATGAGAAACTGGAGCAAACAAACAAGATTCCCCCTGTCCGGTAGAAAGAAACTTTGATGTTTGGAGCATCTCACAAGCCCCAGGGTGGGAAATCCTCCATGGCTTCTTGATGCCACCCCTCCATTTGTCGGTCATCATAGACACAAACTCCAGCCTGAGCAAACATCTGACATCCGCCCATAATCAGGTGTTGATATTGGAATCAGCTGCTGCACACTGGAACTGCCTTTCGTTTGGCACTGAATATAACCCTAGCTTTGGATTACAATTTCATCCTCACCCTACTGGTCCGCCATATCTCTTGATAGGGAATTCTAGATCCACAACGCACCATTCTGCCTTCCACATAGAAAGAAGGACCTGGTGAGTCTGCCCAGAATCCGCGCATGAGGATCAATATAATCATCCCAGGAGGGAACCCCTATTTAGAGTTTGTCCTGGCCACTAGTGCTGTGGCTGACAGAGCCTGAGCCCTGACCTCGTTTCAGCCACCCAGAGGGTGGGGCCCATATCGAGCATGTGAGACTGACCATGACCCAGGGTCGTCATTACTACCCATCCCTGGTATTCAGGCATCTGTCCCCTAGACCTTTGCTGGAATCCCTACCAATGGGGGAACCTGAAGCACAATAGAGAACTCCTCCTTTCCCATGGCAGGAATCCTGGCTTTCAGATGGGTGTCCAACCCTCAGAATGGGAACCGGCTGCATGGCCAAGTAGACAATGCCCACTCCTGATGGCCTCCTGGGTACAAGTAGGCATTGTGACCCTCAGCTTGAGCATGCTTTCAAACAAAAGTTCTCAGTTACACCTCCAGGATCCCGCATTGCAGTCCTATTATGGCCCTAGGTCCAAATCGTAACCCTTGGTGGGATTTTTCCAAGCGCTTAGACCCAGAGCCCGTTTCTGGAATCCCTGTTTTGGGACACGCTTAAGCAGGAAAACAGCACTCGTCCCTTCCCCGAGAATTCCACCAAACTATTGGGAACCGCCAGGATCCTTAAGAGGAAAAATCTTCTATGGACCCATGAGACCACACCTGCATTAAAGGCCATCCTGGAAATTAAATCCAATCACTTCTCGGCCTTTCGGCTAAGACCAAGTGTGGAAATTAAATCCAGATACAATTGCCTGTGCTACCACCTTTGAGTCACCTGATTTACACTTCCAGACTTGCTGCCCTCCAGGTCTATGGATTGGGTCTACGATCACTTCAAGCTAACCCTAACCTGAGTCTGTGTTTGCAAACTTCTCTCTCAAAACCATGGTGCACATGCCCTCCAGGATGGGGTCTCCGGAGTCACACCACAGGACTGTGCCTGCAATCACCGAGGAAACTGCCCATCACAGGTTTCCAAACCCTCCATATAAGAAGAAACCTGCAAGGAGCCTTAGCACACCCTAGTATTGGATGCCACTCTGGACGCAAATGCACAGTGTGAAACATCCTGATCACCTGCATCAAGTCAGACACCAGAGTCAATGGTCTTGAGTCAGAAGATTGAACTTGACAATCCCCAGGACCTCATTCGAACCCTAGATTAGTTATTTGGGTCTCTTTCCTCAGAAGCCTGTTCTTGAATACCAACTTATGATACAACATATGGTCACTGAGCCCCACAACAGAACATCTCCTGTCCCCAGACGGAATCTGGGCACTTGGACCTGTGTCAAATCCTCAGGCTAGATGAATCCTTCATGGCCCCTTAACCACCAGCACATTCTAAGATCTCCCTGGTAACAAAACAACATTTTGACCTATCTTCATGAGGTTCCATGTCCAATCCTGTCCTTGGTTCGTTGCCTCTGTGCCACCAGAGTGAACCTGCCATGTTCCTCCACTGCAATGGTCAATGGAGGTGTGCTTTCCAGGCATCCATGCAGGAGAGCTATGCTATCCAATCTTTCCACATGGGGAACACTGGAGCAAACAAACCAGACTACTCCTGTCTGGTAGAAGGAAACCTTGCTGTTTGGTGCATCTCACAAGCCCCAGCCTCGGAAATCCTCTATGGCCTCTTGACACCAACCCTCCATTTGTCAGTCCTCATAGATACAAACTCCAGCTTGAGCAAATATCTGACATCCGCCCTTACTCAAGTGCTGGATATTCGATTCAACCGCTGCACACTGGAAGTGCCTTTCACTTGACATTGAATTTAACCATAGCTTGGGTTTACAATTCCATCCTCAGTCCCCTGGTCCACAACCTCTATTGATAGGGAATTCTGGAGAGACAACTCAGCATTCTGCCTTCCCAATAGAAAGAAAAAGGGCCTGGTGAGTCTGTCCAGAAACTCCACATGACGGTCAATCTGCTCGGTGCTCAAGGGAACCCTGATTTATAGGCTGCTCTGGGCACTAGTGTTGTGTTTCACAGAGCCTGAGCAAAGACCTTGTATCAACCCAGAGATCGGTGCCCATATCCAGCACGTGAGACTGGCCATGGCCCAAGTCCATCACCTCTACCCATCCTTGGTATTCAGGCATCTGTCCCTAGACCTTTGCTGAAATCCCTTTCAATGGGAGAACCTGAAGCACAATAGAGAATTCCTCCTTCCCCATGGTAGGAACCCTGGCTTTTGGGATGGGTGTCCAACCTCAAAATGGGAGCTGGCTGCATGGCCAAAGAAATTACTCCCACTCATGAGGGCCACCCTGGGCTCAACCAGGCAATGTGAACCTCAGCCTGAGCATGCTTTCAAACAACCCCTCTCAGTTGACCCAAAAGTATCACGCATTGAAGGTCAGGTATACCCCTTGGACCAAATCATAACAGTTAGAGGGATTATCCAGGGGCCAAGACCCAGAGCCAGTCTCTGGAAGTCCCTATTTTGGGGAACCTCCAAGATGGAAAAGAGCACTATTCCTTTCCCTGAGAAAGCCACCAAACTATGGAGCCACCAGGTAACTTAGATAGGAAAAACCTCCATGGACCCATTAGACCACACCTGCATTCCGTGGCCATTCTGGACACACAATGCAGATACAAAAGCCTGTTTTACCCCCTTCGAATCATCTAATTTACAATTCCTGACGAGTTGCTTTCCAAGTCTATGCATTGGGCCTGCGATCAACTCACCACTAACCCTAACCCGAGTTTGTGTTTGCAGATTTCCATCCCAAAACCATGGCTCACATGCCCTCCAGATTGTGGTATCCGGAGCCACACCTGAGGACTATGCCTGCCTTCCTCAAGGAAACTGTGTCCATCACTGTTGCACAAAATATCTAGATTAGGAGAATCCTGCAAGGCCCCTGAGCTCACCTCAATATTGGAGGCCACTCTGGACTCAAATTCTCAGTCTGAAACACCCTGATCACCTCCACCAGGCAGACACCCATGTCAATGATCCTGAGTCAGAAGAATGAAGCCTACATGCCCTGAGGACTTCATTAGAAGACTAGATTAGGTTTTCAGGTATCTGTCCTCAGAGGCCTGTTCTGGAATACCAACTTGTGATACAACATGTGCGCCCTGAGCCACAGAACAGAACATCTCCTGGACCCAGAAGGAAGTCATGCTTGTGGACCTGTATCAAACCCTCAGGGTAGATGAATCCTGCACGACCATTTAGCAACCAGCACATTCTAAGAGCTCCTTGGTAGCAAACCAGCATTGTGGCCCATCTGCAAGAGATTAAATGTCAACTCAACGCCTTGGTACTTCTTCCCAGAGCCACCAGAACGAATCTGCCATGTTCCTCAGCTGCTATGGTCAATGGAGTTGTGCTTTCCAGGCGTCCATGCCAGAGAGCTCTGCTTCACAAACTTTCCACATGGGGAAACCTTGAACAGAAAAGGTTTGTTACCAGGGAGATCTTAGAATGTGCTGGTGGCTAAGGTGCTGTGTTGGATTCTACTACCCTGGGCTTTGGCACAGATGGAAGGGCACTTTTTTTCTGGGGACAGGATGTTCTCTTCTGTGGCCCAGGGCCCACATATTATAATATATGTTTGCATTCTGGGAACAGGTCTCTGAAGGCAGATGTCTGAAAACTGAATCTAGGTTTCCAGTGACGTCCAGGGTCATGTTATGTTCACTAATCTGACTCAGTACCATTGATTTGGTGGTCTGCCTGGATATAGGTGATCAGGGTGTTTCAGACTGCAAATTTGCGTTCAGAGCGGACAGACTTCACCTGCCCAGTAGAAGGAAAACTTACTGTTTGGAGCATCTCACAGGCCTCAGCGTGTGAACTCCTCCTTGGCCTCTTGATGCCACACCTCCATTAGACGGTCATCATACAAACAAACTCAAGTGTGAGCAAACATCTGACATCCACCCTTATTCTGGTGCTGGATGTCACGAATAAACCGCTGCACACTGGAACTGCCTAACGCTTGGCACTGAATTGAATGGTAGCTTTTGTTTAAAATTCCATCCTCACCCGACTGGTCCGCAAGCTCTCTTGACAGGTCAGTCTGGAGCCACAAAGCAGCATTCTGACTTCCCCATCAAATGAAGAAGTATCTGGTGAGTCTGCCCTGAAACCACACATGAGGATCAATCTTCTTGGCTCTCATGTCAACCCCTATATATAGGCTGCCATAGCACTAGTGCTGTGTCTGACAGAGCCTGACCCCTACCGCGTTTCAGTCACCAGAGAGCAGGCCCCATATCTAGCATTTGGGATGGTCATGGCCCAAGTACGTCATCTCTACCCATCCTTGATATTCAGTCACATGTCCCCAGACCTTGGCTGGAATCCCTGCCAATTGGGGAACCTGAAGCACAATATAGAATTCCTCTTTCCCCATAGCAATAAGCCTGGCATATGAAATGGGTGTCCAACCCTCAATGGGAGAGCCAGTTACAAGACCAATGAGCCCACGCTCACTCTTGAGGGCCAGCCTGGGCACTAACAGGCATTGTGACCCTCAGCCTGAGCATGCTTTCAAACAATTCCTATCAGTTGCACCACCATGATCCCATATTGCTGGCCTGGTACAACTCCGGGCACAAATCCTACAACTTGGTGGGATTTTCCAGGTGCCCAGATCCAGAGGCCGTCTCTGGAATCCCTGTTTTGGGGCACCCCTAAGTTGAAAACAACACTCTTCTCATCCCTGAAAAAGGCACCAAACTATGGGGAGCCACCAGGATCCATAGAGAGGAAAAGTCTCCCATGGACTCCTGAGAACAGCTCTGCATTCCGAGGCCATCCTGCACACACAATCCAGAGGGAAAATCCTCTGCTACCGCCTTCCAGTCACCCCAATATCAGTTCCAGGCAAGCTGCCCTCCAGGTCTATGCCTTGGGCCTGCGATTACCTCGCCACTCACCCTAGTTCAAAAATGGGTTTGTAGACTTCTCTACCTTAACCAAAGCACACATGCCTTCCAGGATGGGGTCTCTGAATCCACACCACAGTACTGTCAATGCCATCCCCAAGGAAACTGTGCCAGTCACAGTTGCCCAAACCTTCTGGATTAGGAGAAAGCTGCAAGGCCCCTGAGCCTATCTCAATATTGGCGGCCGCTCTGAACGCAAATTCGCAGTCTGAAACACCCTGATCACCTACATCCAGGCAGACCGCCAAATCAATGGTACTGAGTCAGATTAGTAAACTTAACATGACCCTGGACGTCACTGGAAACCTAGATTCAGTTTTCAGACATCTGTCTTCAGAGACCTGTTCCCGGAATGCAAACTTATTTTATAATATGTGGGTCCTGGGCCACACAAGAGAACATCCTGTCCCCAGAAAAAACCGTGCCCTTCCATCTGTGCCAAAGCCCAGGGTAGTAGAATCCAACACAGCACCTTAGCCACCAGCACGTTCTAAGATCTCCTGGTAACAAACCGGCATTGTGCCCCATCAGCAAGAGATTCCATGTCAACTCAAGGACTTGGTACTTCGCTCCAGAGAAAGCAGAATGAAACTGCATATTACTCATCTGCAATGGTCAATGGATTTGAGCTTTCCAGTCATCCATGCGGTAGAGCTCTGCTACCCAAACTTTCCACATGGGGGACCCTGGAGCAAATAAACCAGACTCCACCCATCCAGTAGAACGAAATCTTGCTGTTTGGAGCACCTCATAAGCCTCAAGGTGAAATCCCCTCCATGGCCTCTTGACGCCACCCTTTCATTTTTCGGTCATGATAGACACAACCTCCCGTGTGAGCAAATATCAGACATTCACCCTTATTCCGGTGCTGGATGTCTCAAATAAACTGCAGCACATTGGAACTGCCTTCCCCTTGGTACTGAATTGTACCGTAGCTTGTTTTTACATTTCCATCTTCACCCGACTGGTTCCCAAAGCCTCTTGATAGGGAAATCTGGAGCCACACGCTGCATTCTGCCTTCCCCATCGATTGAAGAAGTTTCTGGTGAGCCTGCCCAGAAACTCCACATGAGGATCAATCTGCTGGCTCTCGAGTCAACCCCAATTAATAGGCTGCCATGGCACTAGTGCTGTGTCTGACAGAGCCTGAGCCCTGACCGAGATTCAGCCACCAGAGAGTGGGCCCCATATCTGGTATTTGGGATGGTCATGGCCCATGTACATCATCTCTACACATCCTTGGTATTCAGGCACCTGTCCCCAGACCTTGGCTGGAATCCCTGCCAATGGGAGAACCTGAAGCACAATAGAGAACTCCTCTTTCCCCATGGCAATAAATCTGGCAGTTGGGATGGTTGTACAACCATCAAAGCAAGAGCCAGTTACAAGACCAATGAGATCACGCCCACTCCTGAGGGCACAATCAGGCATTGTGACCCTCAGTCTGAGCATGCTTTCAAATAATCCCTCTCAGTTGCACCACCATGATCCTGCATTTCAGGCCTGTTACGAATCTAGGCACAAATCCGAAACTTGGTGGGATTTTCCAGGTGCCCAGACCCAGAGCCCATCTCTGGAATCCCTGTTTTGGGGCACCCCTAATTTGGAAAATAGTACTCATGCCTTCCCTGAAAAAGCCACAAAACTATGGGGAGCCACCACGATCCATAGAGAGAAAAGTCTCCCATGTTCCCATGAGAACACACGTGCATTCTGAGGCCATCCTGGATACACAATCCAGAGAGAAAAGTCTTGCTACCGCCTTTCAGACATCTGTCTTCAAAGACCTGTTCCTGGAATGTGAACTTATGTTATAATATGTGGGCCCTGGGCCACACAAGAGAACATCCTGTCCCCAGAAAAAAAAAAAAAAAACTGTGCCCTTTCATCTGTGCCAAAGCCCAGGGTAGTAGAATCCTGCACAGCACCTTAGCCACCAACACATTCTAAGATCTCCCTGGTAATCAGCATTGTGGCCCATCTGCAAGAGATTCCATGTCAACTCAAGGCCTTGGTACTTCGCTCCAGAGAAAGCAGAACGAACCTGCCATGTTCCTCAGCTGCAAAGGTCAATGGAGCTGTGCTTTCCAGGCATCCATGCGGTAGAGCTCTGCTACCCAAACGTTACACATAGAGGACCCTGGAGCAAATAAATCAGGCTCCACCTATCCAGTGGAACGAAACCTTGCTGTTTGGAGCAGCTCATAAGCCTCAAGGTGAAATCCCCTCCATGGCCTCTTGACGCCACCCTTCTATTTGTCAGTCATATAGACACAAACTCCAATGTGAGCAAATATCTGACATCCGGCCTTACTCAGGTGCTGGATAACTCGAATAAGCTGCTGCACATAGGAACTGCCTTTCGCTTGGCACTGTATTGAACCGTAGCTTGTGTTTACAATTCCATCCTCACCTGACTGGTCCCCATGTCCTCTTGATAAGCAATTCTGGAGCCAATGCAGCATTCTGCCTTTCCGATAGAAAGAAGTGCCTGGTGAGTCTGGCCAGAAATGCCACATGAGAATCAAATTGCTCGGCCCTCGAGGTAACCACGATTTTTAGGTTGCCCTGGCCACTAGTGCTGTGTCTGACAGAACCTGAGCCTGACCTAGTGTCAGTCACCAGAGAGTGGGACCCACATCTAGAATTTGGGATTGCACGTCATCTCTAGACATCCTTGGTATTCAGGCTTCTGTCCCCAGAACTTTGCTGGATTCCCTGCCAATTGGGGAACCTGAAGAACAATAGAGAACTCCTCCTTCCCCATGACAATAAACCTGACAGTTGAGATGTGTGTCCAACCCTCAAAGGGGGAGTCAGTTACAAGACCACTGAGAACACGCCCAGTTCTGAGGGCCGCCCTGGGCACAAACAGGCATTGTAATCCTCAGCCTGAGCATTCTTTCAAACAATCCATCTCATTTGCACCACTATGATCCCGCATTGCAGGCCTCCTACGCCCCTAGGCCCAAATGCTTACACTTGGTGGGATGTCCCAGACGCCCAGAACCAGAGCTCATCTCTGGAATCCCTGTTTTGGGGCACCCATAAGATGGAAAACAACACTCTTCCCTTCTCCGAAAAAGCCACCGAACTATGGAGAGCCACCAGGATCCATAGAGAGGAAAAGTCTCCCATGGACCCATGAGAAAACACCTGCATTCCCAGGCCATCCTGGACACACAATTCAGAGAAAAAAGCCTGTGCTACTGCCTGCAAGTCACCCTAATTAAAGTTCCTGATGAGTTGCACTCCAGGTCTACGCATTGGGCCTGTGATCACATTGCCACAAAGTCACTAACCCAAACTTGTATTTCCAGACTTCTATCCCAAAAGCATGGCTCACATGCCCACCAGAATGGGATCTCTGGAGCCTCTGGCTTCCATCCCCGAGGACACTGTGCATATCAGAATTGCTCAAACCTTCCAGTTTAGGAGAAACCTGTAAGACACTTGAGCCCACCCCATTATTGCTGGCCACTCTGGACACAAATGCAGTCTGAAACAACCTGATCACCTACATCAAGGGAGACAGCCAAGTCAATGTTCGTGAGTTAGAAGATCGAACCTGAAATGCCCCTAGGACCTCAATGGAACCCCATTAGGTTTTCAGGTATCTGTCCTTAGGGGCCCCAACCAAGTTTTGGCACCAGAGAGCAGGCCCCATATCTAGCATTCGAAATGGTCATGGCCCAAGTACGTCATCTCTACCCCTCCTTGGTATTCAGGCACCTGTCACGAGACCTTGGCTGGAATCCCTGCCAATGGGGCAATCTGAAGAACAATAGAGACTCCTCCTCCCTCATGGCAGGAAACTTGGCTGTTGGGCAGGTGTCCAACCCTCAAAAGGGGAGCCAGTTTCAAGACCAATGAGTCCGTGCTCACTCCTGAGGGCGACCCTGGGCGCAAACAGGCATTGTGACCCTCAGCCTGAGCATGTTTTCAAACAATACCTCTCAGTTGCACCAACATGATCCCGCATTGCAGGACCCGTACTCTCCTAGGCCCTAATCCTAACCCTTGGTGGGATGTCCCAGAAGCCCAAACCAGAGCCTGTCTCTGGAATCCCTGTTTTGGGGCATCCATAAGATGGAAAACAGCACTCTCCCCTTCCCCAAAAAAGGCAACCAAGTATGGAGAGCCGCCAGGATCCATAGAGAGGAAAAGTCTCCCGTGGACCCATGAAACCACACCTACATTCCCAGGCCATCCTGGACACATAATCCAGAGAGAAAAGCCTGTGCTATGGCCACGGCCTTCCAGTCTCCCTAATTAAAGTTCCTGATGAGCTGCCCTCCAGGTCTATGCATGGGGCCTGCGATCACATCCCCACAAAGTCACTAACCCAAACTTGTGTTTCCAGACTTCTCTCCCAAAACCATGGCTCACATGCCTACCAGAATGGTATCTCTGGATCTACACCACAGAACTCTGGCTACCATCCCCAAGGACACTGTGCATATCAAAGTTGCCCTAACCTTCCAGATTAGGAGAAACCTGTAAGGCCCCTGAACCTACCCCAATATTGCTGGCCACTCCGGATGCAAATGCGCAGTCTGAAACATCCTGATCACATACATCCAGGGAAACAGCCAAGTCAATGATCATAATTTAGAAGATTGAACCTGAAATGCCCCTCGGCCCTCAATGGAACCCATTAGGTTTTCAGGCATCTGTCCTCAGGGGCTTGTTCTGGAATACCAATTTATGACACATCATGTAGTCCCTGAGCCACATGACAGAATGTCTCCTGTCCCCAGAAGGATACTGTGCTCTGCGACCTGTTGCAAACCCTCAGGGTAGGGAGGGCATCTTAGCAACCAGCACATTCTTAAATCTCCTTGGTAACAAACCAGCATTGTAACCCATCTGAAAGAGAACCCATTTCAACTCAAGGCCTTAGTACTTCACCCCAGAGCCACCAGAACGAACCTGCCTTGTTCCTCAGCTGCAACGGTCAATGGAGGTGTGCTTTCCAGGCATCCATGCTGGAGAGCTCTTCTTCACAAACTTTCCACATGGGGAACCTAGAGCAAACAAACCAGACTTCACCTGCCCAGGAGAAGGAAACCTTATGTTTGGAGCAGTTCACAGGCCTCATCATGTGAACTCCTCCATGGCATCTTGACTCCATCCATCCATTTGTCGGTCATCATAGAAACAAACTCTAGTGTGAGCAAATATCTGACATCCACCCTTATTCTGGTGCTGGATGTCTCGAATAAACCGCTGCACATTGGAACTGCCTTCTGCTTGGCACTGAATTGAACCGTAGCTCATGTTTATAATTCCAAACTCGCCCGACTGGTCCCCAAGCCCTCTTGATAGGGAAATCTGGAGCCACAACGCAACATTCTGCCTTCCCCATCGAATGAACAAATGCCTAGGAGTCTGCCCAGAAACCCACATGAGGATCAATCTAGTCTGCCCTCGAGTCAACCCCGATTTATGGCTGTCACGGCCACTAGTGCTGTGTCTGACAGAGCCTGAGCCCCAACGGAGTTTCAGCCACCAGAGAGTGGCCCCATATCTAGCATTTGGGATTGCCATGGCCCAAGTACATCATCTCTACCTATCCTTGGTATTCAGGCACCTGTCCCCAGACTTTGCTGGAATTCCTGCCAATGGGGGAACCTGAGGCACAATAGAGAACTCCACCTTCCACATGGCAAGACATATGGCTTTTGGAATGGGTGTCCAACCCTCAAAGAGGGAGGCAGATAGAAGACCAATGAGACCACGCCCACTCCTGAGGCCGCCCTGGGCTCAAAAAGGCAACATGACCCTCAGCCTGAACAAGCTTTCAAACAATCCCTCTTAGTTGCACCGACATGAACCCGCATTGCAGGCCTCGTATGCCCCTAGGCCCAAATCCTAACCATTGGTGGGATGTCCCAGATGCCAAGAACCAGAGCCTGTCTCTGGAAACCCTGTTTTAGGGCACTCCTAGGATGGAAAACAGCACTCTTCCCGTCCCCGAAAAAGCCACTGAACTATGGAAAGCCGCCAGGATCCATAGAGAGGAAAAGTCTCCCATGGACCCATGAGACCACACCTCCATTCCGAGTCCATCCTGGACACACAATCTAAAGAGAAATGCCTGTGCTACTGCCTTCCAGCCCGCCCTAATTATAGTTCCTGACAAGCTGCCCTGCAGGTCTACGTATTGGTCCTGCGATCACATCGCCACAATTTCGCTAACCTGAATTTGTGTTTCCAGACTTCTCTCCCAAAACCATGGCTCACATGCCCACAAGAATGGGATCTCTGGAGTCACACCACAGAACTCTGTCTGCCATACCCAAGGACGTTGTGCATATCAGAGATTCCCAAACCTTCCAGATTAGGAGAAAACTGTAAGGCCCCTGAACCCACCCCAATATTGCTGGCCACTTTGGACGCAAATGTGCAGTCTGAGTCACCCTTATCACCTACATCCAGGGAGACAGCCAGGTCCATGATCATGGGTTAGAAGATTGAACCTGGAATGCCCCTCAGCCCTCAATGGATCCCCATTAGGTTTACAGGCATCTTTCCTCAGGGACCTGTTCTGGAATACCATTTTATGACGCATCATGTGGCCCCTGAGCCACACGACAGAACGTCTCCTGTCCCCAGAAGGATACCTTGCTCTTCGAACTGTGCCAAACTTACAGGGTAGGAGAATGCTACATGGCACCTTAGCAACCAGCACATTCTTAGATCTCCTTGGTAAAAAACCAGCATTGTAGCCCATCTGCAAGTGGTCCCTGTCAACTGAAGTCATTGGTACTTCACCCCAGAGCCACCAGAACGAACCTGCCATGTTCCTCAGCTGCAATGGTCAACGGAGGGGTGCTTTCCAGGCATCCATGCCAGAGAGCTACGCTTCACTAACTTTCCACATGGGAGAACCTAAAGCAAACAAACTAGAATTCACCTGCCCAGTAGAAGGAAACCTTACTGTTTGGAGCAGCTCACAGGCCTCAGCGTGTGAACTCATTCATGGCCTCTTGACTCCACCCCTCCATTGGTCGGTCATCATAGACACAAACTGTAGTGTGAGCAAACATTTGATATCCACCCTTATTCCAGTGCTGGATGTCTCGAATAAATCGATGCACATTGGAACTTCCTTCCACTTGGCACTGAATTGAACCGTAGCTTGTGTTTACAATTCCATCCTCACGGAACTGGTCCCCAGGCCCTCTTGAGAGGGGATTCTGGAGTCACAACACAACATTCTGCCTTCCCTATAGAAAGAAGTGCCTGGTGAGTCTGCCCAGAAACCCCACATGAGGATCAATCTGCTTGGCCCTCGAGGGAACCCCAATTTATACATTGCCCTGGCCACTAGTGCTGTGTCTGAGAGAGTCTGATCCCCGACCTTTTGTAAGTCACCAGTGAGCAGGCCCCACATCTAGCATTTGGGATTGCCATGGTCCAAGTACTTCATCTCTACCTATCCTTTGTATTCAGGCACCTGTCTCCAGAAGTTTGCTGGAATCCCTGCCTATGGGGGAACCTGAAGCACAATAAAGAGCTCCTCCTTTCCCATGGCAGGAGACCTGGTTGTTGGGATAGGTGTCCAACCCCCAACGTGGGATTAAGCTACATGGCCAATGAGAACACGGCCACTCCTGAGGGCCGCCCAGTGCACAAACAGGCATTGTGACCCTCAGCCTGAGCATGCTTTCAAACAAGCCCTCTCAGCTGCACCAATATGATTCCGCATTGCAGGCCTGGTACACCCTTAAGTCCAAATTCTAAACCTTGGTGGGATTTCCCAGGGAACCAGATCCAGATCTCATCTCAGGAATCCCTGTTTTGGGGCACCCCTAAGATGGAAAACAGCACTCTTGTCTTCCCCAAAAAAGCCACCAAACTATGGAGAGCCACCAGGATCCTAAGTGAGGTAACATCTCCCATGGACCCAAGAGAACACACCTGCATTCAGAGTCCATCCTGGACACACAAGCCAGATAGAAAAGCCTGTGTTATCGCCTTCAAGGCACCCTAATTACAGTTCCTGACGACCTGCACTCCAGGTCTACGCATTTGGCCTGCAATCACCTTTCCACTAACCCTATCTCACATTTGTGTTTCCAGACTTCTCTCCCAAAACCATGGCTCATATGCCCTCCACAATAGGGTCTCTGGATACACAACACAGGACTGTGCCTGCCATCCCCAAGGAAAAAGTGCCCGTCAAAGCTGCCCAAACCTTCCAGTTTAGGAGAAACATGCAAACCCCCTGACCTCACCCCCAATATTGTAAGCAGTGCTGGACGCAAATGCCAGTCTGAAACACCCTGATCAACTACATCCAAGCAGACAGCTAAGTCAATGTTCCTGGGTCAGAAGATTGAACCTGACATGCCCCTAGGACCTCATTGGTATCCTAGATTAGGATTTCAGGCATCTGTCCTCAGAGTCCTGTTCTGGAAAACCAAATTAGGATACAACATGTGGTCCCTGAGCCACACAATACAACATCTCCTGTCCCCAGAAGGAAACCATGCCCTTCGACCTGTGCCAAGGGTTGGAAAATCCTGCACAGCACCTTAGACACCAGCACATACGCTAATTTGTACGTTGCTCCAAACCACAAGGTTTTCATCTGCAGGACAGTCGAGTCCTGTTGAAAGTCTCCAGGACATCTCATACAGAAGGACTGGAGAGCAGAGTTTGAAGGATGGATGCCTGTACAGCATACCTCGCATTCCGATTGGCTCTTTGCGACAAGATATGTTTGAAATACTGGCTCTGGGGCGAGCTACCCCGGGGACTAAGTTGAAATGGACTCTCCTGAGGATGGGTCGTAATGTGGCTTTGTGTCCATGAAGACCTTGTAATGTACTGGTGGCTCAGGGGCCTTGAAGAACTCGCCTAACAGAAGGGTTTGATATGGTTCCCATAAAAAAGCTCCCCATGTGAATTTGAGAGAGGTTATGTTTGGTGCCTGGGAAAAGCCCCAGATACTGGTCTTCAAACCAGTTCTCTGAGGAGAGACACCTGGAAACCAAAGGTAGGATTCAGATTAAGGCCGAGGAGCCTGTCCATTTCAATATCCTGCCCCCCCATATGTTTCTGGGGACACTGTCTGAGTGTCTAAGTGGAGATAGTTGCTCAGCTGGTGTCAGAGTGCCCCTTTTAGTTGAGGTCAGCCTACACTGTTGGCATGGCCTCGGATGCCTTAGAGGTTTCTCCTAATCTGTAGGCTTGTGGCCAATGGATTGGGCACAGTTTTCTTGGAGAGGACAGGCACAGTCCTTCGGTGTGTCTCCATAGGCCCTAGCCTGGAGGGTGTGTGGGTCCAGGCTGTGGGTACAGAAGTCTGAAAACACAAACTTGGCTTAGGTGTGGCGCCAAGGGTATGGCAGGCCAGATCCACAGACCATAAGGGAGCTCCTCAGCTTATGAAAGAAGGGCGAATGGGAGGCAGTCACTCAAGCTTTTGTCTCTATGTTGTGTCCCCCATAGCCGTGGAATGTAGGGGTGGCTTCAGGGTCTATGGAAGAGTTTCCCTCTCTGAGGAGTTGGGCCAGCTCCCAAGATTTTGGGGTCATTTTGTGGGAAGGGTGGAGTTCTGTTGTCTGGCTCAGGTGTTCCTCCAGGAAAGGGACTCCAGATCACAGCCCTGGCTACGGGTGACTGGAAAACTCGAACTCTGGTGAGGATTGGGAGCATAGGGGCTTAGCAAGTGCCATATGCGGGCTCTTGGTCCAGGCCCTGAGAGGCCTTACCTCGATATGCGGCTCACGCTGATGGCCACAATGAGATTTTGTGCCCAAGGAGGCACTCAAGTTTGGGCTTGGCCTGAGGGGCCATGAAGCTTTCTCCTACCCTGAAGGTATGACTTCATGCCAACAGCAAGTTTTACAGCCATGGGGAAGGAGGAATTCTGATTTGTGCTTCAGGTACCCACGTGTGCCTGGATTTGATATAATGTCTAGGCTCAGATGCTGAAAACCCAGGTTGGGAAGAGATGACGGCCTAAGGCCATGGGGTGTCTGATGTGCTGGGTGTGCGGCCAGCTGTCTCCTTGTCTGTCGGGACATCTGGCCTCAGGCTGTGTCAGACAGAGCATTAGTGCCCAGGGAAGCCTATCCAATTGGGGTGCGGTTGAGGCCCGAACAGGTTGATCCTCATTTGGGGTTTCTGGAGAACCCCATAGGGCAACAGTTTTCTTCTGGTGGGCAGGCAGTGGGCGGCATTGTGGTTCCGGATTTCCCAGTCTGGAGAGCTTGTTTGCCAGGTGTGTGGTGAGAAAGGAAGTCTGAAAACACAAGCTAGCATGAGGTTTGGTGCCGAGGGCAAGGCAGGCCCACTCTGTAGAGGCTGAATCGAGATCTCCTGCATCTGAGGTCAGGGTGAGTATCAGATATTGCCTCAGGCTGGAGTTTGTGTCCACGATGGCTCCTTCCTGAAGGGGATGGGTGTGTCATGAGGCCAGGGATGTTTCCCTATGCTGGGAGTTGTGAGCTGCTCCAAACCTGAAGGTTTCCTTCTGCAGGACAGTCAAGTTCTATTGGATGGTTCCAAGACACCCCATATGGAAAGACTTGAGAGCAGGTTTCTAAGCATGGATGTCTGGAAATGCCACCTCACATTCCCACTGGCTGCTCGGGGCAAGGCAGGCTCAATCTGCGGGCTCTTGGGCGAGCTACCCAGAGTTGAAAGGTACTCTCCTGAGGCTGAGTCATAATGTGGGTTGGTGGCCATGGAGACCTTGGAATGTGGCATTGGCTCGGGGAATCTGCAGGATTCTCCAACCCAAAGGGTTTGACACAGCTCCAACAAGAAAGCTTCCCATGTGGAGATGAGAGTTGTTCTGTTTGGTGCCTCAAGAAAGCCCCATATACTGGTCTTCGAACCCAGGCCTCTGAGCACTGACATCTGAAAACCAAAGCAAGAGTTCAGATTAGGGCCTAGGAGCCTGTTCGGTTCAATCTTCTGTCTCTGCGGACATCTGTCTGCATGTCTGTGTGGAGGTAGTTGCTCAGTTTCTGTCAGGATGCCCCTGTTTGTCCAGGGTGGCTTCCAGTAGTGGGATGTCCTAGGGGGCCTTGAGGTTTCTCCTATTCTGTGGGGTTGTGGGCAATGGAATGGGCACAGTCTCCTAGGAGAGCACAGGACAGTCCTGTGTTGTGGTTCCAGAGGCCCCAGCCTGGAGGCTGTGTGGGCAAGGGCTGTGGGGACAGACGTCCAAAAACACAAACTCGGCTGAGGTTTGGGGCCGAGGTTATGGCAGGAGTGATCTACAGTCCGTGAGAGGACATCTTCATGATTAGAAAGGAGGGCGAGTGAGAGGCGGTCGTTCAGGTTTATGTCTCTGGATGTTGTATTCACCTTGGTCATTTAATGTAGGGGTGGCCTCATGCCCCATGGAAGTCTCCCGCTCTCGTGATTTGCCCAGCTCCTAAGAGTTTGGGTTCATTCTGTGGGAAGGTAGTAGTCCTGTTTTCTGCCTCATGTGTCCCCCCAATAGAGGGATTCTAGAGGAGAACACTGGGTCCAGCCAACTGGAATACCCGCCCTCTGGTTAGGCCTGGAGGCCTATGGGCATTGCAAGCCCCATATGCCGGCTCCTGGTCCAGCCACTGAGAGGCGATACTTGCATAGTGGACCCACGCTGAGGGTCACAATGTGTGTTTGTGCACAAGGCGGCCCTCAATCATGGGAGGGCCCTCATTGAGCATGCATTTTTCTCCATCACTGAACCTTGGACATGCCACCTCAAGGTTTCTTGCCATGGGGAAAGAGGAGTTCTAATTTCCACATCACATTCAACTCTGGGCAGTGTTTGGAGATAAGGTCTAGGATCTGAATACTGAATATTGAGGTTGGGATGAGATGAGGACCCAAGACCATGACGGGTCTAATTTGGTCCGTGTGTGGCCAGGTGTCTGGGTGTCAGTCAGGAGTTCCGTGCTCAGGCTGTGTCAGACAGGGCATTAGTGCCCACTGATAGACTGTATAATTGGGGTAGAGTCTAGTGGCATTCAGGTTGATAGTCACTGTTTTCCATTTTGGGGTGCTGCAAAGCAGTGATTCCCGAGACGGGTTCTGGGTTTGGGCACCAAGAAATTCCCACCAAGTGTTAGGATTTGGGCCTAGGGGCATACCACACCTGCAATGTGGGATCCTGGTGGCGCAATAGAGAGGGCTTGTTTGAAAGCATGCTCAGGCTGAGGGTCACAGTGCCTGTTTGTTCTTAGGACGCCCATCAGGAGTGGGCATGTTCTCATTGCCCATGCAGCTGGCTCCATCTATGAGGGTTGGACAACCATCCCAACAGATAGGTTTCCTGCCATGGGGAAGGAGTAGTTCTTTATTGGACTTCAGGTTCCCCCATTGGCAGGGATTCCAGCAAAGGTCGGGAGGCAGATGCTTGAGTACCAAGGATGTGAAGAGAGGACGGATTGGGTCATGACCAGTCTCACATGCTGGATATGGGCTCCGCTTTCTGGGTGGCTGACATGAGGTTGGGTGTCAGGCTCTGTCAGACACAGCACTAGTGGCCAGGGCAGCCTATCAATCGGGGATCCTTGAGGGTCGAGCAAATGATCCTCATGTGGAGTTTTTGGAGTCTCACCAGGCATTTCTTCTTTCTATGGAGAAGGCAGAATGCTGCGTTGTGGCTCCAGAATTCCCTATAAAGAGGGCTTGGGGACGAGTAGGGCGAGGATGGAATTGTAAACACCAGTTACGGTTAAATTCAGTGCCAAGCAGAAGGCAGTTCAATGTGCAGCAGCTTATTCGAGATATCCAGCACCTGAGTAATGGCAGATGTCAGATGTTTGCTTACACTGGAGTTTGTGTCTATGATGGTCAACAAATGGATGGTTGGCTTCAAGAGGCCATGGAGGATTACCCATGCTTAAGATTCTGAGATGCTCCAAACAATAAGGTTTCCTTCTACTGGACAGGTGGTGTCTGGTTTGTTTGCTCCAGGGTCTCCCATGTGGAAAGTTTGGGTAGCAGAGCTCTACTGCATGGATGCCTGTAAAGCTCATGTCCAATGAACATTGCAGCTGATGAACATGACATGCTAGTTCTGGTAGCTCTGGGGCCAAGTGCCGAGGCCTTGATTTGACATGGAATCTCTTACAGATGGGTCCCAATGCTGGTTTGTTACCATGGAGATTTTAGAATGTGATGGTGGCTATGGTGCCATGCAGGATACTCTTACGCTGAGGGTTTGGCACAGGTCTATGAGCACAGTTTCCTTATTGGGACAAGAGATGTTCTGTTGTGTGGGTCAGCGTCCACATGTTGTATCCTTACTTGGTATTCCAGAATAGGTCTCTGAGTACAGATGTCTTAAGCCTAATCTAGGGTTCCGAGTATATCCTAGGGGCATGTCAGGTTCAATTTTCTGACTCAGGATCATTGACTTGGGTGTCTGCCTGGATGTAGGTGATCAGGGAGTTTCAGACTTTGCGTTTGCATCCAGAGCAGCTTCCTATATTGGGATGGGATCAGGGTCCTTTGAGGTTTCTCCTAATCTGGAAGGTTTGGGCAAATGTGATGGGCAAAGTTTCCTTGGAGATGGCAGGCACAGTCCTGTGGTGTGGCTCCAGAGACCCCATCCTGGAGGACATGTGAGGCATGGTTTTGGGAGAGAAGTCTACAAATGAAAACTAAGTTTAGGCTTAGTGGCATGGTGATCGCAGTCCAATGAGTCAACCTGGAGGGCAGCTCTTCAGTAACTGTAATTAGGGTGACTCAATGGCGGTAACATAGCTTTTTCTATGGGCATTGTGTGTCCAGGATGGCCTTGGAATGCAGGTGTTGTCTCATGGGTCCATGGGAGATTTTTCCTCTCTAAGGATCCTGGCGGATCCCCATGGTTTGGTGGCTTTTTCGGGGAAGGGAAGAGTGCTGTTTTCAACCTTAGGGATGCCCAACAACAGGGATACCAGAGACGGGCTCTGGGTCTGGGCACCAAGAAAGTCCCACCAAGGGTTAGGATTTGGGTCTAGGGGCCTACCAGGCCTGCAGGGAAGGATCCTGGTGATGCAACTGAGAGGGCTTGTTTGAAAGCATGCTCAGACTGAGGGTCACAATACCTATTTGTTCCCAGGACACCCTTCAGGAGTTGGAATGGTCTCATTGCCCATGCAGCTGGCTCCCTCTCTGAAGGTTGGACACCCATACCAACAGCTAGGTTTCCTGCCATGGGGAAGGAGCAGTTCTCTATTGGGCTTCAGGTTCCCCCATTGACAGGGATTCCAGCAAAGGTCTGGAGATAGATTCCCGAATACCAAGAATGGGTAGTGAGGACGGACTGGGCCATGGCCGCTCTCACATGCTGGATATGGGTCCTGCTCTCTGGGTGGCTGACACGAGGTTGGGGCTCAGGCTCTGTCAGACACAGCATTAGTGGCCAGAGCAGCCTATAAATCAGGGATCCGTGAGGGCAGAGACGATGATACTCATCTGGGTTTTTGGGAAGTCTTACCAGGCACTCCTTCTTTCTATGGGGAAGGCAGAATGCTGTATTTTGGCTCCAGAATTCCCTATCAAGAGGACTTCAGGACCAGTAGGGTAAGGATGGAATTGTAAACACAAGCTAGGGTTAAATTCAGTTCAAAGCAGAAGGCAGTGCATATATGCAGTGACTCATTCGAGAAATCCAGCACCTGAGTAAGGGCAAATGAAAGATGTTTGCTTACACTAGAGTTTGTGTCTATGATGAAGGACATATGGAGAAATGGCGTCAAGAGGTCATGAAGGATTTCCCATGCTGAGGCTTGTGAGATGCTCCAAATAGCAAGGTTTCCTTCTACTGGACTGGTGGAGTCTGGTTTGTTTGCTCCAGGGTCCCTCATGTGGAATTTTTTGTTAGCAGAGTCCTTCCGCATGGATGCCTGGAATGCACAAGTGCAATGACCATTGCAGCTGATGAACATGACAGGTTTGTACTGGTGGCTCTTGGTCCAAGTGCCAAGGCCTTGACTTGACATGGAATCTCTTACCGACGGGTCCCAATACTGGATTGTTCCCAGAAGGTCTTAGAATGTGCTGGTGACTCTGGGGCCATGAAGGATTCTGCTATGGGTTTGACACAGGTCGAACGCATGGTTTCCGTCTGGGGACAGGAGATGTTCTGTTGTGTGGCTCAGGGTACACATGTTGTATCCTAGCTTGGTATTCCCGAAGAGGCCTCTGAGGTCAGATACCAGAAACGTAATCTAGGATTCCTATGATGTCCTAGGTGCACGTCAGGTTCAATTTTCTGTCTCAGGACCATTGACGTGGGTGTCTGCCTGGATGTAGGTGATCAGGGTGTTTCAGACTGTGCATTTGCGTCCAGAGTGGCTTCCAATATTGGGGTGGGATCAGGGGCCTTGGAGGTTTCTCCTAATCAGGAGGGTTTGGGGAAATGTGATGGGAAAGTTTCCTTGGGGATGGCAGGCACAGTCCTGTGGTGTGGCTCCATAGATCCCACCTTGGAGGGCATGTGAGCCATGGTTTGGGAGATATGTCTGGAAACACAAGTTCAGTTTAGTGTTAGTAGCAAGGTGGTTGCAGGCCCAATTTGTAGACATTGAGGGAAGCTCATCAGGAATTGTAACTAGGGTGATTGTAGGCGGTAGCACAGGCTTTTCTATCTGGATTGTGTTTCCAGGATGCCCTGAGAATGCAGGTGTTGTCTCATCGGTCCATGGGAGACTTTTCCTCTCTAAGGATGCTGGCAGCTCCCCATAGTTTGGTTACATTTTTGGGGAACTGAAGAGTGCTGTTTTCCATCTTAGGGGTGCCCAAAATGGGATTCCAGGGATGGGCTCTGAGTCTGGGTGCCTGGAAAATCCCACCAAGGGTTAGGATTTGGGCCTGAAGGCCTACCAGACCTGCAATGCGGGATCTTGGTGGTGCCACTGAGAGGGCTTGTTTGAAAGCATGCTCAGGCTGAGGGTCACAGTGCCTGTTTGTGCCCAGGGCAGCCCCTAGGAGAAGGCATTAGCACATTGGCCATGGAGCTGGCTCCCATGTTGAGGGTCGGGCACCCATCCCAACAGCCAGGTTTCCTGCCATGGGAAGGAGGAGTTCTCTATTGTGCTTCAGGTTCCCCCAATGGTAGTGATTCCAGCAAAGGTCTGGGGACAGGTGCCTGAATAACAAGGATTTTTAGAGATGATGGAGTAGGGCCATGGTTGGCCCCACCTGTTACACATAGGTCCCGTTCTCTGGGTGGCTGACAGTTGGTCGGGGCTCAGCCTCTCTCAGACACAGCTTTAGTGGCCAGGAAAGCCTATAAATCAGGGTTCCCTCGAGGGCCAAGCAGATTTATCCTCATGTGGGTTTTCTGGGCAGACTCACCAGGCACTTCTTATATCTATGTGGAAGACAGAAAGCCGAGTTTAGGCTCTAGAATTCCTTATCAAGAGAGCTTGGGGATCAGTAGGGTGAGGATGGAATTGTAAACACTAGCTAGGGTTCAATTCAGTGACAAGCGAAAGGTAGTTCCAGTGTGCAGTGGCTAATTCGAATATCCAGCACCTGAGGAAGGATGGATGTCTGATATTTGCTCACACTGGAGTTTGTGACTATTATGACCGACAAATGGATGGGTGGCATCAAGAGGCCATGGAGGATTTCCCACGCTGAGGCTTGTGAGATGCTCCGAATATCAAGCTTTCCTACCACTGGACAGGTGGAGTCCGTTTTTTTTTTTTGCTCAAGGGTTCCGCATGTGCAAAGTTTAGGATGCAGAGCTCTCCCGCATGGATACCTGGAAAGCACACCTCAATTGACGATTGTAGCTGAGGAACATGGCAGGTTCATTCTGGTGGCTGTGGGGCAAAGTACAAAAACCTTGATTTGACATGGAGTGTCTTGCAGATGGGCCACAATGCATGTTTGTTACCAGGGATATCTTAGAATGTGCTGGTGCCTAACGTTACATGCAAGATTCTCCTACACTGAGGGTTTGGCACAGGTCAAAGAGCCCAGTTTCCTTCTGGGGACAGGAGATTTTCTGTTTTGTGGCTCAGGGACCACATATTGCATCATAAGTAGGTATTCAGAACAGGTCCCTGAGGGCAGGTGCCTGACAACCCAATCTAGGCTTCCAGTGAGGTGCTACGGTCATGTCAGGTTCAGTCTTCTGACTCAGGACCATTGACTTGGCTGTCTGCCTGGATGGAGCTGTTCAGGTTGTTTCAGACTGCACATTTGCTTCCAGAACAGCCTCCAATATTGGGCTGGGCTCAGGTATCTTTCAGTTTTCTCCTAATCTGTAAGGTTTGGGAAACTGTGATGGGTACATTTTCCTTGGAGATTGCAGGCACAGTCTTGTGGTGTGCCTCGAGAGACCCAACCCTGGAGGTCATGTGAGCCATGGTTTTGGGAAAGAAGTCTGCAAACACAAATTCGGGTTCCGGTTAGTTGTAAGTCGATCGCAGCCTAATGCATAGACCTGGAGGGAAGCACATCAGGAACTGTAATTAGGGTGACTGGAAGGTGGTAGCACAGGCTTTTCTATCTGTATTGTGTCTCCAGAATGGCATCAGAATACAGGTGTATTCTCATGGGTCCATGGGAGACTTTTCCTCTCAAGGACCCTGGCGGCTCCCCATAGTTTGGTAGCTTTTTTTGGGGTGGTAAGAGTGCTGTTGTCCATCTTAGAGGTGCCCCAAAAGAGGGATTTCAGAGACAGGCTCTGGGTCTGGGCGCCTGTTAAATCCAAGCAAAGTTTAGAATTTGGGCCTAGGGGCATACCAGGCCTGCAATGTGGGAACCTTGTGGTGGAGCTTAGAGGACTTGTTTGAAAGCATATTTAGGCAGTGGGTCACAATGCCTGCTTGTGCCCAGGGCAGCCCTCAGGAGAGGGCATGGTCACATTGGCCATGCACCTGGCTTCCACTTTGAGGGTTGGACACCCATCCCAACAGCCAGGTTTCCTGCCTTGGGGGAGGAGTAGTATTCTATTGTGTTTCAGGTTCCCCCATTGAAAGGATTCCAGCAAAGTCTGGGGAAAGAAGCCAGAATACCAAGGATGGGTAGAGATGACAGACTTGGACCATGGCCTGTCCCACATGCTAGATATGGGACCCATCTCTGGGTGGCTAACACTAGGTCTGGGCTCAGGCTCTGTCAGAAACAGCATTAGTGGCCAGATCATCCTACTAATTGGGGTTCACTCGAGAGCCGAGCTGATTGACCCTCTTGTAGGGATTCTGGGAAGACTCAGCAGGCACTTCCCCTTTCTATGGGGAAGGTAGAATGCTGTGTTGTGGCTCCAGAATTGAATTCAATATCAAGAGGCCTCGGGGACCAGTACAGTGAGGATGGAATTGTAAACTGAAGCTATGGTTAAATTCAGTGCCAAGCATAAGGCAGTTCAAATGTGAAGCATCTTTTTCGAGATACCCAGCACCTGAATAAGGGCAGATGTCAGATGTTTGCTCATATTAGCATTTGTGTCTTGATAACTGACAAATGGAGGGGTGGCTTCAGGAGGCCATGGGAGATTTCCCACATTGAGGCTTGTGAGATGCTCCAAATACCAAGGAATCCTACTGGAATGGTGGAGTCTGGACTGTTTGCTCCAGGGTCCTCCATGTGGGAAGTTTGGGTAGTAGAACTCTCCCGTATGGATGCCTGGGGAGCACAACTCCATTGAGCATTGCAGCTGAGGAATAAGGCAGGTTCGTTCTGGTTCCTCTGCAGTGAAGGACCAAGGCCTTGAGTTGACATGGAATATCTTGCAGATGGGCCACAATGCTGGTTTGTTACCAGGCAGATCTTAGAATGTGCTGGTGCCTAAGGTGGCATAGAGGATTCACCAACCCTTGGGATTTAGCACATGTCGAAGACAACGGTTTCCTTCTCAGGACAGGAGATGTTCTGTTGTGAGGCTTAGGGACCACATATATCATATGTTGGTATTCCAGAACAGGACACTGAGGTCAGATGCCTGAAAACCTAATCTAGGGTTCCAATGAGGTTGTACGGGCATGACAGTTTCAATTTTCTGACTCAGGACCTTTGACATGGCTGTCTGACTGGATGTAGGAGATCAGGGTGTTTCAGACTGCAAGTTTTCACCAGAGAGACCGCCAATATAGAGGTGGGCTCAGGGGATTTGCAGGTTTCTCCTAATCTTGAAGGTTTGGGCAACTGTGACGGGTACATTTTCCTTGGGGATGGCAGGCACAGTTTTGTGTTGTGACTCCAAAGACCCCATCCTTGGTGACATGAGAGCCATGGTTTGGGGAGAGAATTTTGAAAACTGAAATTCGGGTTAGGGTTAGTGAGAAGGCGAATAGTCCCAATGCTTAGACCTAGAGGGCAGCACATCAGGAACTGTAAATAGGGTGAATAGAAGGCAGTAGAACAGGCTTTTCCGTCTGGATTGTGTGGCCAAGATGGCCTCATAATGCAGGTGTGGTCTCATGGGTCCATGGTAGAATTTTCCTCTCTAAGGATCCTGGCGGCTCTCCATAGTTTGGTGCCTTTTTCGGGGAAAGAAAGAGTGCTGTTTTACATCTTAGGGATTCCAGAGATGGACTCTGGGCCTGGGCGCCTGGAAAATCCCACCGAAGGTTAGCATTTGGGCCTAGGGGTGTACCTGGCCTACACGCAGGATCCTGGTGGTGCTACTATGAGGGCTTGTTTGAAAGCATGCTGAGGCTGAGGGTCACAATGCCTGTTTGTGCCCAGGGCAGATCTCAGGAGTGGGCATGGTCTCATTGGCCATACAGCTGGCTCCCTCTTTGAGAGATGGACACCCATCCCAACAGCCAGGTTTACTGCTGTGGGGAAGGAGTTCTCTATTGTGATTCAGGCTCCCCCATTGGCAGCGATTCCAGCACAGGCCTGGGGACAGGTGCCTGAATACCAAGAATGGGTAGAGATGAGAGATTTGAGTCATAGCCAGTTTCACATGCTGCATATGGGGCCCACTTTCTGGCGGGTTGAAACCAAGTCTGTTCTCAGGCTCTGTCAAACACAGCAATAGTACCCAGGGCATCCTATACATCGGGGTTCCCTCGAGGGTCAAGCAGATTGATCCTCAAGTGGGGCTGCTGGGCAGACTCACCAGGCACTTCTTCTTTCTGTGGGGCAGGCAGAATGCTGCGTTATGGCTCCAGAATTCCCTATCAAGAGGCCTTGGGAGCCAGTAGGGTGAGGATGGAATTGTAAACACAAGCTATGGTTCAATTCAGTGCCAAGCAAAAGGCAGTTCCAATGTGCAGTGTCAGATTCAAGGTATCCTGAGTAAGGGCGGATGTCAGCTGTTTGCTCACACTGGAGTTTGTTTCTCTGATGGCCGATAACTGGAGGGGTTGCGTCAAGAAGCCTTGGAGGATTTCCCATGCATAGCCTTGTGCGATGCTCCAAACAAGGTTTCCTTCTACCGGACAAGGGGAGTCTGATTTGTTTGCTCCAGTGTCCCCCATGTGGAAAGTTTGGTAGCAAAGCTCTCCCGCATGGATGCCTGGAAATCACATCTCCATTGACCATTGCAACTGAGGACATGGCAGGTTGGTTCTGGAGGTTTTGGGAGAAGTACCAAGCCTGAAGTTGACATGCAATCTATTACAGATGGGCCACAATGCTGGTTTGTGGCCAGGGAGCTCTTAGAATGTGCCGGTGGCTAAGGTGCCATGCAGAATTCTCCTACCCTGAGATTTTGGCACAGGTCGAATGCATGGTTTCATTCTGGGAAAGGACAATTTCTGTTGTGTGGCTCAGAGACCAAAAGTTGTATTATAAGGTGGTATTCCAGAACAGGCCTTGGAGGACAGATGCTTGAAAACCTATTATAGGGTTCCAATGAGGTCCTAGGGGCATGTCTGGTACAATCTTCTGCCTCAGGCCCATTGACTTGGGAGTTTGCCTGCATTTAGGTGATCAGGGTGTTTCAGACTGCACATTTCTTTCAGAAAGGCCTCCAAAACTGGAGTTGGCTCAGGGTCCTTGCAGATTTCTCCTAATATGGAGGGTTTGTGCAACTGTGACTGGCAAAGATTCCTTGGAGATGGCAGGCTCAGTCCTGTGCTGTGGCTCCTGAGAACCCATCCTGGAGGGCATGTGAGCCATGGTTTTTGGAGAGAAGTCTGCAAACACAAACTCGGGTTAGGGTTATTGTCAAAGTGATCTCAGGCCCAATGCATAGACGTGGAGGGCAGATCGTCAGGAACTGTAATTAGGGTGACTGGAAGGAGGTAGCACAGGCTTTTTTATCTGGATTGTGTAACCAGGATGGCCTCAGAATGCAGGTGTGGTCTCATGGGTCCATAGGAGATTTTTCCTCTCTAAGGATCCCCTCTTCTCCCAATACTTTGGTGGCTTTTTTGGGGAAGGGAAGAGTGCTGTTTTCCATCATAGCCTTGCCCCAAAACAGGGATTCCAGACATGGTCTCTGTGTCTGGGTGACTGGAAAATCCCACGAAGGGATAGCAATCAGGCCTAGGGGCATCCCAGGCCTGCAATGCGGGAAACTGGTGGTGCAATTGAAAGGGCTTGTTTGAAAGCATACTCTGGCTGAGGGTCACAATGCCTGTTTTTGCCCAGGGCATCCCTTAGGAGTGGGCATGGTCTCATTGGCCATGTAGCTGGCTCTCAATTGGAGGGTTGGACACCCATCCCAACAGCCAGGTTTCCTGCAATTGGGAAGGAAGAGTTCTCTATTGTGCTTCAGGTTTCCCCCATTGGCAGCGATTCCAGCACAGGCCTGGAGACAGGTGCCTGAATACCAAGGATGGTAGAATTGATGGACTTGCGCCATGGCTGGTCTCACATGCCGGATATGGTGCCCTCCCTCCAGGTGGCTGAAACGAGTTTGGGGCTCAGGCTCTGTCAGACACACCACTAGTGGCCAGGGTAACCTGTAAATCGAGGCAGCCTATAAATCCCTCGATGGCCAAGCAGATTGATTCACATTTGGCATTTCTGGGCAGACTCAGCAGGCACTTCTTTCTATGGGGAAGGCAGAATGCTGCAATGTGGCTTGAGAACTCCCTACCATTCCCTACCTCACCCCTCACCATTGGGGTGAGTATGGAATTGTAAACCCAAGCTACAGTTCAATTCAGTGCCACGCAGAAAACAGTTCTAGTGTGCAGCGGCTTATTCGAGATATTCATTACCTGAGTAAGGAGGATGTCAGAGTTTTGCTCACACTGGAGCTTGTGTCTATTATGACCAGCAAATGGAAGTGTGGTTTCAAGAGGCCATGGAGGATTTCGCTCACTGGGGCTTGGGAGATGCTCCAAACAGTAAGGTTTCATTCTACTGGACAGGTGGAATCTGATTTGTTTGCTCCAGTGTCCTCCATGTGGAAAGTTTGGGTAGCAGAGCACTTTTGCAAGGATCTATGGAAAGTACACCTCCAATGACCATTGCCCCTGAGGAACATGGCAGGTTCATTCTGGTGGCTGTGGCGCTAAGTTTCAATGCCTTGATTTGACATGGAATCTCTTGCAGATCGGTCTCAATGCTAATTTGTTACCAGGGAGATCTTAGAATGTGCTGGTCGCTAAGGAGCCATGCAGGATTCTACCAACCTGAGTGTTTGGCACAGGTCCAAGAGCATGGTTTCCTTCTGGGGACAGGAGATATTCTGTTGTTTGGCTCAGGAACACATGCTGTATTATAAGTTGGTTTTCCAGAACAGGCCTCTGAGGACAGATGGCTGAAAACCTAATCTAGGCTTCCACTGAGGTCCTAGGGGAATGTCAGTTTCAATCTTCTGACTCAGGACCATTGATTTGTGTGTCTGCCTGATGGAGGTGATCAGGGTGCTTCATACTGGGCTTTTGCATCCGGAGCTGCCTCCCATATTGGGGTGAGCTCAGGGACCCTTCAGGTTTATCCTAATCTAGAGAGTTTGGGCAACTGTGACGGGAACAGTTTCGTTGGGGATGGCAGGCACAGTCCTGTGCTGTGGCTCCATAGACCCCATTCTGGAGGACATGCGAGCCACGGTTTTGGGAGAGAAGCCTGCAAACCCAAATTGGGTTATTGTTAGTGGCAATGTGATCACAGGCCCAATGCATAAACCTGAAGGGCAGCTCATCAGGAAATGTAATTATGGTGACTGGAAGGCGGAAGCACAGACTTTTCTATCAGGATTGTGTGTCTAAAATGGTTCAGAATGCATGTGTGTTCTCATGGGTCCATGGGAGATTTTTTTCCTCTCTAAGGATCCTGGTGGCTACCCATAGTTTGGTGGCTTTTTCAGGGAAGGAAAGAGTGCTGTTTTCCATCTTAGGCATGCCCCAAAACATCCATTCCAGAGCCAGGCTCTGGGTCTGTGCGCCTGGAAAATCCCACAAAGTGTTATGATTTGGGCCTAGGGGTATACCACGCCTGCAACGTGGGATCCTGGTGGTGCACCTTAGAGGGCTTGTTTGAAAGCATGCTCAGGCTGAGGGTCACAATGCCTGTTTGTGCCCAGGGCTACCCTCAGGATTGGGTGAGGTCTCATTGGCCAAGCAGCTGGCTCCCACTCTGAGTGTTGGACACCAATCTCAACAGACAGGTTCCTGCCTTCTGGAAGGAGTTCTCTATGGTGCTTAAGGTTCCTCTGTAAGCATCTCATTGGCCAGAGGGAGTCATTTTGTGTTTACGTAGTGAACTTAGATTGACCCTACGCAATAAACTTGGATTGACCCCGCCCTACCCAGAGGGACTTACTTGCAAAGCCTAGATACAAGGGCGGTTCAGGCCAGGTGAAGACATCCAATCAATGGGGCATGCATATATCTACTAGGGTAAATTGGAATACAATTGGGCACCCGTGTGTTACCTAGCATTTTTTTTTTCTGTGTGTGGTGATTTAGCATGACTATGCAGTGTTCTCTGTGTATTGCAATCTCATTGGCCACGTGTGTATAGCCCAGCTAAATATTTCTATAAAAGTTAGTCTGCGAGGCTGGGAGGGGTAGCCTCTTTGCAAGAGATGGCCCTGACCAGACAGTTTGATTCTCAATACTGGCATGAAATAAAGCTTTGCTTGACCTTCATTTTGTATCAGTCTAGCTCCTTTGATTACGGACCCTAACATTGGAGAGGGCACCCAGAATCAAACGACGAGTACTGAGCCAGCATAGGAATTTTTGGGGAAAGCTCCCAGCAGTAAGATCATGGGATCTTTGTCTGTCTGGTTAGAGCTCCAGAGTATGGCCCACCAGGGAGAAGAAGGATGCAGCTGTGCTCCCCAGGGCTGGAGTGGAGGCAGGGATGCCCCATCCCTCTGCTGGTAGATTGATGGGGAGGTTCGAGTCTTCCAGGAAGTCGGGGGTTTCGAGTCCCCCGAGGCTGTTGCCGGGGTGTTTGATTGCCCCTGTCAGTCAGGGGCTTGCCGGGGGATTCAAGTCCCCCTAGGCGGTGCGGGGTTTGAGTCCCCCATGACGTCCAGGGGTTTTGAGTCCCCCTAGATGTTCGGGGGGGTTGAGTCCCCCTTGGCGGTTGGGGGGTTCGAGTCCCACTAGATGGCCAGGGAGTTCAATTACCCCTAGACGGCCAAGGGGTTCGTGTCCCCGTAGGCAGTCAGGGGGTTTTAGTCCCCCTAGACAATCAGGGGGTTCGAGTCCCCCTGGGCATTTGGGGGTTCGAGTCCCCCTGTGTGGTTGGGGGGTTCGAGTCCCCCTGGGCGGTTGAGGGGTTTGAGTCACACTGGATGGTCGGGGGATAAAGCCCCCACCAGTGGCAGGTTATATGTAAGAATCCTTGGGCCTGCCATTGTCTTTGCCTATTCCTTTTGTTGTCTGTTGTGTTGTTTGTTATTATTGAAGGAATGGGGCAAGCAGACAGTAAGGGGATTCTGACTTCATCTCTCCGTTCTTCATAATAGATGTAAGGGTTCTCGCTCACTCATTTTGTGTGTTAAGGGCTAAGACTGGAGTCAACTGGGGTTAGTTGAATGCCGGGTTAAGGTGCCCAATGCTGGCTCATTGGAGCCGGGCATGCAATATAGTGTCTAGTGGGCCACTTTTGGTAATCGGAACTGGCACTGCTGGATGAACCGACCTCGAGCAGAATTTAGGGAATATTCCCAAGCAGCTGCAGAAACCCTCTTTGTTTTGGGGAATTCCTTGCCTTTTCTGGCCCAATGTGGACTGCATAGCCTCTCCCCCTTGCTGACGGGAGAGCATGGCATCTGACGTGGAGATGGTTATTTGTCTGTCTCTAGGTTTTAATGGGTAATTGTTAAAGTGGCTTCCGAAGCCCTTGGTAACCTGAAACTCTGAAGGGTTGCTTGAATGACAAATGGAATTACATTTGTTGGACATGTAGGTCTTAACCAAATGGGAAAATATGCTAGAGCATTGGCTGCTGGAGTTGGGTTTGGGCTTTTGAAATCTGCTGGTAAACACGTTCTGTGCTTAACTGAATGATAAATTTGCCATCTAAAGAAATCTGTTGTACTAACTCACAATTGGTTTATATTTAGTCTTCAGTAGAGGTTCAGGGATTTCTAAGAGAACAAAATTCTGTTAAGTGTAATTAAGACTGATGGAAATGAGAAAAGGAACTCTGTATGTAAAAAGTAGGGGGTATGTAAAAGTTTGAATCTGAAAAGTGCCTGACTGTCTGAATGTGTCTGTATGGCTCCCTTCCGCTATGGAGTCTGAGTGGGCTGCACTCTGAGTCTTGCGGGGCATCATATGGCATAATGGTCATCTACTCCATGGAGTGTCCTGGTCCAGGATTTATACTGACACCTTAGCTAAGACGCTTCTATGTTCCCGCAAGGGATGTGAGCAGGACAGCATCTGTATTATCCCCCTCCCTTTGTCTGCAACATCATTCACGATGGGAGGGAAACATAGTAAACTCATTATTTTTTTATTACAAAAAAAAAAGACACTGGTTTAGAAAAGCTGGTTTTCTCTCTGTTTAAAATACAAAGTTTTCTTAAGTTAATTGATCTGTTATGGTTTTATCATTGCCTGCCCAGAAAATTCAGTTTCTATGTTTTGTTTTATAAGGTGTTTAACATCCCTAATTATATTTAGGCATGTGTTTTAAAATTTTCTAAAGTTTTAGCAATTTTTGACAGGATTTAAACCAACTATAAACCTTGGGTTACGGGATGCCTGGGGGGCTCAGTTGGTTAAGCAGCTGCCTTCGGCTCAGGTCACGATCCCAGCATCCTGGGATCGAGTCTCACATCGGATTCCTTGCTCAGCGGAGAGCCTGCTTCTCTCTCTGCCTCTGCCTGCCATTCTGTCTGCCTGTGCTCGCTCTCTCTCCCTCTCTCTCTCTGACAAATAAATAAAATCTTAAAAAAAAACATTGGGTTACATTTTGGGAAATTGCCATGCATTTCTTAAAGTTTTAATACGTTGATAGATCACCACATGATACTGTGATTATAGAGATGTTACGTGTCACAGAAGTAAACTGATTTTCTGGCCAGTTACATTGTAAATTCTCAACTCACCAGCTCTTTACCATATCTGTTCTGAGTTTTTTTTCATTTGTAATTATTTCAATTCTCTTGGAAGATAAATTCCGTCTCCAAGAAAATTCATATGGGAGACATTCAGGACAAATACAGGTCTTTGATATATTCAAATTCTGGAACTGAAATGGGTAAGAATTTACAGAAGTAAAAGCTGCATTCGGACTAAACCAGAATTATTAACATGGGACTAGGTGAACTGAAAGACTGTAATGTTGTATGTCTTGATGTTTTGTCTTATGTTTGCTCTTCCAGATTAGGGAAACTTATTCTTAAGTTATCTGTAACTTACAGAGATTAAATGTAGTCATTTGTAACCAAATCAAGGTATTCAATTCTTTCTCTCTATCTGAACCCTCTGAAATCAAAAAGCATCAGCAAGTATTCTTTCTTCCATGGCAATCAGTTATTTGCATAAGTTCAATAAGAATCCGTTCTCCTTGTAACAGGACACCATTGGAAACACAGGTTATTTCATTTTACCATGGCTTTGACCAGAATGCCATATTAGAAAAGACTCAGATATGACTAGAGAGCTTAAAGGAACTAAGGTTGACTTTATAAAACCTGAAACAGTAAAGACCTTTGGAAGTGTTAACCTGATACTTTGATTACAGAGTTCCCAGCAACCTCAGCAGGTGATTAAAGGATATTACTTCCTGGCAGGTTCAGGAACCTCAGGAATCTTTGCGGGCCTCAAGAAGAGGAATTCACCCAAATCAACAGGTATTGCAGGCATGTCTAATGGCAAGTATGTAGCTTGGCTTCTGGCCTGGAGAGGCTATCATAAGTTCAACCTAAAGATTCCTTATTACAAGTTCCAGCAGAGCATATTCTAAAAGATTTATATGATCCCTCACTGTTCTTGCTGAGCTTATGTAAATAATTAGGCCAAGCTTTTTAAAACTGGACTTGTTTTTCAAATAAATTAGTCCTGATTTGGCTATCTCTGAAAACATGGGTTATTTTAGGGAAAAAATTATATTTTAATAACACACCTTTATGGATGTTAAATTCTAGATTTGATTGTCTATAAATGTTTGTTTACTTAAGCTAGACTACTTGATGGAAGGGAAGTTGCACGATAACTCACTTAGACGATCTGGTTTTGTTAGTCAGTCACCCCAGATATAGGAAACTTCAGAAAATTGAAGTATTTGAAGGGAAGAATCTGACTGAGTTAGTGGGAATAGCAGAAAAGGTGTTTAACAACAGGGATACACAGGAGGATAAAAAACAGACAAAAAAACTGGTTAAGGTTTTGGGATTACATGAGGCAGAGAGAAGATGGGTAGGGGATAGTAAATGGAAGAAAAAGCCAAAGCACAGAGAAAGCAGGCAGGAAGACTTAGATTCAGATCAGTGTACTTACTGTAAGGAAAGAGGACATTGAGCCAGGGACTGCCCCAAAAGGAAGACAACAATGCTTGCCACCAGAGATTGAAGGGGTCATGGTTTGGAGCCACTCCCCAAACTTCGGGTAAAAATTGAAATGGAGGGGAAATCAGTTTATTTTTTGGTGGACATGGGAGCCCAATTTTCATCATTACTTAAACCAATTGGAACAGTACTTGGAGAGGAAGTCTGGGTACAAGGAGCAAATGGCACAGAGAGACATAAATGTACAACAGAAAGAACTTTAAATTTGGCCTCAGGAATAGTTAAACATCAATATTTGGTCCTCCCTAATGCCCCTAACTAATGTCCCTGACTTGATGGGAAGAGATCTCCTCCACAAGTTAAGAGTTGGCATTCAGTTCTCAGAAGGAGGCATGACTGTGACCTTGGGACAACACACTATACAAGTGCTTATGGCAGCAGTAAATGAATACCTCCTTTAAGAACCAGTCTCAAAACCAGTGGAAACAAAGTTGGCGGAGCCTCCTCCAAACCCTACAGGAGGAGTTTCCAGAGGTCTGGGCAGAAGGGAAGCACCCTGGCTTGGCCAAGAAACAAAGTCCAGTGGTGGTACAATTAAAGGCGACAGCTATGGCTGTTTGCATTCAGCAGTACCCACCTTCCCCACGAAGCAAAGGAAGGAATCAGAAAGCACAGTAACCACCACCAAGGAGAGGGGATCATAGTTCCTTACAAATCTCCATGGAACACACGTTTGCTGCCTGTCAAAAAGGACGAGTCTGGGGAGTACCGACCAGTCCAGGACTTGAGGGAAGTTAATAAATGGGTTGAAGATATCCACCTGACGCTGCCTAACCCCTTTAGCCTACTCTTCCTCCTCGGCCCCAGAAGAACTGTGTATACTGTCTTAGAGTTGAAGGATGCATTTTTTCTGCATGTCATTAGCAAAGGAATTCTCAGCACCTTTTTGCTTTTGAGTGGTCTGACCCACAGGAAGGATTCCAAGCACAGCTCACCTGGACAAGACTTCCTCAAGGTTCAAGAATTCGCCCACTATCATAAAGGAGGCTCTACATGGGAATTTGCGTGAGCACAAAACCTCCAACCCAAGACACACTCTGTTACAGTACGTTGATGACTCACTAGTAGCCGCTGAGTACTATGAGTCATGTTTGCGGGGGACGAGAGCTCTCTTACAGACTCTGCACGAAAAAGGGTATTGGGTGTCAGTGAAGAAACCACAGCTCTGTCAGAGCCATGCCACTTAAAGGCTTTGATCTCCATGAGGAAGCGCGTTCACTGTCTGAGTCCAGGAAACAGGTGATCACCCTGCCCCACCACGTCCCGACAAGTGAGGACGTTTCTTGGGACAGTGTGCTACTGTAGGCTGTGGATACCGCGGTTTGCAGAGATTGCCTGACCTCTCTAGGAACTGGGAAAAGGAGGGATTACTATGATAGAGTGGACAGCTGAGGCAGAAGGAGCATTTCAGGAATTACAAACAGCCTTAATGAGTGCGCCAGCATTGGCCATCCCAGATGTTACCAAGCCCTTCCACATTGCCCAGAACACCAAAAGGGGACTGATCTGATTTCAAAAGGAAACCACTTAGCAGATCAAGCTGCAAAGCAAGCAGCTGAGAAACTGTGCAAGAGCTGGTTACACTCCCGGCTCTAGCCCTACCAGAAAAGCCAGACTATTCAGAGGAAGATTTAAACTATTTACCAAGATGGGACAAATTAGACTATGAAGGAGACTGGGCTAAGACTAAAAGAGGAAATTTAATTCTTTTTCGAAGACTAGGTAAGAAGTTAGTAGACCAGATACATCAGGGTACTCGTTTGGGGATGCGCAAACTCAATGACCTTATAGGCAAGCAATTCCAGGTTTCTCAATTAGGGCACATGGTTCAGGATGTATTTGATAGATGTGCTCAACACCAGGCAGTTGAGGTGGGAGGAACTAGAATTCGAAGAGGGAAAAGAGAAAGAGGTAAGGAACCAGGAATTTATTGGGAAATTGATTTCACAGAAATGAAAACTATAAAATATGGACACAAGTATATGTTAGTTTTTGTAGATACCTTTTCAGGCTGGATAGAGGCTTTTTACACCAAACATGAGATGGCAGGAGTGGTAGGCAAAAAAAGGTTATTAGAAGAAATAATTCCTTGGGTTGGGCTGCCTCTCGTGATTGGGTCAGACAATGGACCTGCATTTGTGACCTCAGTCTCACAGACATTGACCAATGCTGTGGGCACAAATTGGAAACTACATTGTGCCTATCTGCCCCAGAGTTCTGGGCAAGTAGAGAGAATGAACTGGACTCATTTTTTAAAAAGATTTATTTATTTATTTGACAGACAGAAATCACAAGGAGGCAGAGAGGCAGGCAGAGAGAGAGGAGGAAGCAGGCTCCTTACTGAGCAGGGATCCGATGCAGGGCTTGATCCCAGGACCCTGGGGTCATGACCTGAGCCAAAGGCAGAGGCTTTAACCTACTGAGCCACCCAGGCATCCCTGAACTGGACTCATAAAGAGAACTTGACAAAGCTAATTCTGGAAACTGGAGGTGGATGGGTGGATCTCCTTCCTTTGCCCTTCTCAGGGAATGATGTACACCCTATTTAAGCAAGGTGATCCCATTTGAAATAATGCTTGGGAGACTGCATCCCCGCCCCCCGCTCTGTCCCTGGCTACAAGAGGTTGCCCCAGCAGAAATTACTGATCAGTCTGTACTGCAGTCAGGCATTACAGTCTGTCTTAAAAAAAGGCCCATGCTGGGATATGGACTGCCCACACTGGGATGGAGACGGAGGTGGAACCACATCCTTACCAACCCAAGGACTTGGATAGGATATGTCGCTATCAAGTGGAGAACTTGGAGCCTCGCTGAAAGGGACCGTTTACTGTTATCCTGACCACCCCCACAGCAATAAAATTAGAAGGCATCTGGGCCTGGATTCACTAGGGTCACGTCAAGCGAGCTGAGGATGAAGATGCCCCCCAGAGGTAGAAGCCTCAGCCAATGGACCCCGCTGACCAGGGACTAAAGCTAAGACTCAAAAGACTATGAGTTTATTGTTGCTCTTATTGTTACCTGTTTATGTAAAGTATAAGTAGGGAATTAGATGAAGCGGTAATTGGCTAACTCATCAACCGACTGTGCACTAGTGTCATTTGTAGAAAAGAAAACTAGAGCGATAAAAATGTTAAACTTACATGCTCAATATAACCCCTTACAACCAGAGAACATAGATCTGGCTGAAACGTCAAGGATTTGACTAATCTACAAAGAAAAGAGGGAATGTAAGGGCCTGGTTGGCCAGAGGGCGTCATTTTGTGTTTATGCAGTGAACTTAGATTGACCCTATGCACTAAACTTAGATTGACCCTGCCCCTCCCAGAGGAACTTAATTGCAGAACCTAGATACAAGGGCGGGTCAGGCCAGATGAAGACATTCAATCATTGGGGCACGCATGTATCTCCTAGGGTAAATTGAAATTCAGTTGGTCACACGTGTGTTACTTAGCATTTTTTTTTTCTGTGTGAGGGAGACATACCATGCATGTGCAGTATTCCCTGTGTACTGCAATATCATTGGCCACCTTTGTATAGCCTGGCTAAACTACCTCTATAAAAGTTAGTCTGTGAGGCTGGGAGGGTCGCCTGTTTGCAAGAGACGGCTGTGACCGGTCAGTTTGATTCTCGATGCTTGGCACGAATTAAAGCTTTGCTTGACCTTCACTTTGTTTCAGTCCTGCTTCTTTGATTATGGACCCTAACACCCCAATTTTCAGGGATTCCAGGAAAGGACTGGGGAGAGATGCCTGAGTGACAACGATGGTTAGAGATGATGGACTTGAGCCATGACCAGTTTAACATGCTGGGTATGGACCCTGATCTCTGGGAGGAGAGCACTAGGAAGGGGCTCAGGCTCTGTCAGACAAAGAACTAGTGGCCAAAGCAGCCTATAAATCGGGGTTCCCTCAAGGGACGAGCAGCTTGATCCTCAAGTGGAGTTTCGGGACAGACTCACCAGGCACTTCTTCTTTCTATGGGGATGGCAGAATGTTGTGATGTGGCTGGAGAATTCACGTGACATCATATGGAATTTCTTGCTGATGGATCTCAATGCTAGTTTGTTAGCAGGGAGATCTTAGAATGTGTTAGTGGATAAGGGGCCATGAAGGATTTTCGCATCTTGAAGGTTTTACACAGGTAGAAGAGCACAGTTTCCTTCTAGGGACAGGAGATGTTCTATTTTGTGGCTCAGGGAACACATGTTGTATCCTAAGTTGGTATTACAGAACAGGCCTCTGAGGAAAGATGCCTGAAAATCCAATCTAGGGTTCCAATGAGGTACTAGACGCATGTCAGGTTCAATCTTCTGACTCAGGACCATTGATTTGGGTGTCTGCCTTGATGGAGGTGGTCAGGGTGTTTCAAACTCACATTTGCATCCAGACCTGTCTCCAATATTGGGATGGGCTCGGGTGCCTTGCAGGTTTTTCTTAAACTGGAGGGTTTGGGCATATGTGACGCCCACAGGTTCCTTCGGGATGGCCGGCACAGCTCTCTGGTGTGGCTGCAGAGATCCCATCCTGGAGGGCATGTGAGCCATGTTTAGGGAGAGAAGTCTGCAAATATGAACTCAGGTTGGGTTAGTGGCGAGGTGATTGCAGGCCCAATGCATAGAATTGGAGGACAGTTGATCAGGAACTGTAATTAGGGTGACTCGAAAGTGGTAGTACAGGCTTTAATATCTGGATTGTGTGTCCAGGATGGCCTCGAAATGCAGGTGTGGTTTCATGGGTCCATAAGAGATTTTTTCTTCTCTAAGGATCCCAGTGGCTCCCAATACTTTGTTGGCTTTTTTGTGGAAGGGAAGAGTGATGGTTTCCAACTTAGGGGTGTCCCAAAATAGGGATTCCAGAGATCGGCTCTAGGTATGGGCGCTTGCAACATCCCACCAAGTGTTAGTATTTGGTCCTAGAGGTGTACCAGGACTTCAGTGCCCGATCCTGGTGGTGCAACTGAGAGGTCTGGCTTGAAAGCATGCTCAAGCTGAGTGTCACAATGCCTGTTTGTGCCCATGGCGGCCCTCAGGAGTGGTTGTTTTCTCATTGGCCATGCAGCTGTCTCACCCACTGAGGGATGGAACCCCATCCCAAAAGCCACGTATCCTGACTTAGGGAAATAAGAGTTCTCTATTGTGATTCAGTTTCCCCCACTGGCAGGGATTCCAGCAAAATTCTCTGTACAGATGCCTGAATACTAAGGATGGTTAGAGATGATAGACCTGGGACATGGTTGGTCTAACATGCTGGATATGGGCCTGGCTCTCTGGGTGGCTGACAGGAGGTCCGGGCTCAGGCTCTGTCAGACACAGAACTAGTGGCCAAGGTAGACTATAATTCGAGGAGGTCTATAAATCCCTCAAGGACCAAGCAGGTTGAACCTCATGTGGGATTTCCCGACAATCTCACCAGGCACTACTTCTTTCTGTGGGGAAGGCAGAATGCTGAATTGTGGCTCCATAATTCCCGATCAAGAGGGCTTGGCGACCAGTTGGGTGAGGGTGGAATTGTAAACACACCATACGGTTAATTCAGTGCCAAGCAGAAGGCAGTTTCAATGTGCAGCAGATGATTCGAGATATCCAGCCCCTGAGTAAGGGCGGATGTCAGATGTTTGCTCACACTGGAGTTTGTGTCTATGATGACCAAAAAATGCAGGGGTGGCATCAAATGGCCATGGCGGATTTCCCAAGCTGAGGCTTGTGAGATGCTCCAAAAAGTAAGGTTTCCTTCTACTGGACAGGTGGAGACTGGTTTGTTTGCTCCATGGTTCTCCATGTGGAAAGTTTGGGTAGCAGAGCTCTACTACATGGATGCCTGGAATGCACACCTCTATTGACCATTGCAGCTGAGGAACATGGCAGGCTCGTTCTGATGGCTCAAGGGCGAGTACCAAGGCCTTGAGTTGAGAGATATTCACTTGCAGATGGGTCAAAATGCTGGTTTGTTACCAGGGAGATCTTAGAATCTGCTGGTGGTTAAGGGACCATGCAGGATTCTCCCAACCTGAGGGTTTGACACAGGTCTAAGAGCAAGGTTTCATTATGAGGATAGGAGATGTTCTGTTGTGTGCCTCAGGAACCACTTATTGTAACATACATTGATATTCCAGAAGAGGCCTCTGAGGACAGAGGCCTGAAAACCTAATCTAGGTTTCCAATGAGGTCCTAGAGGCATGTCAGGTTCAATCTTCTGACTCAGGAAGATTGATTCGGGTGTCTTCCTGGATGTAGGCAGTCAGGGTGTTACATACTGTGCATTTGCACCCTGAGTGGCCTCCAATATTGGGGTGGGCTCGGGGGCCTTGCGGGTTTCTCCTAATCTGGAGGGTTTGGGCAGCTGTGACAGGCACATTTCCTTGGGAATGGCAGGCAAAGTCCTGTGGTGTGGATCCAGAGACCCAATCCATGTGAGGCAGGTTTCTGGGAGAGAAGTCTTCAAACACAAACTCGGGTTAGAGTTATTGGTGAGGTTATCAAATGCCCAATGCATAGACCTGAAGGGCAGCTTATCAGGAACTGTAATTATGGTGACTCGAAGGCGGTAGCACAGGCTTTTCCATCTGGTTTGTGTGTCCACGATGGCTCAGAATGCAGGTGTGGTCTCATGGATCCATGGGAGATTCTTCCTCTCTAAGGATCCCAGCGGTTCCCAATACTTTGTTGGCTTTTTCAGGGAAGGGAAGAGAACTGTTTTCCATCTTAGGGGTGTCCCAAAACAGGGATTCCGGAGATGGACTCTGGGTTGGGCGCATGGAAAATCCGGGCATACCAGGTCTTCAAAGCTAGATCATGGTGCTGCAACTAAGTAGGCTGACTTGAAAGCATGCTCAGGCTGAGGGACTACATGCCTGTTTGTGCCCAGGGCGGCCCCTATGAGTGGGCATGGTCTCATTGGCCATGCAGCTGGCTCCTACTCTGCAGGTTGGAAAACCATCCCAAAAGCCACGTTTCCTGCCTTGGGGAAATAGCAGTTCTCTATTGTGCTCAAGGTTCCCCCATTGGCAGGGATTCCAGCACAGGTCTGGGTATAGTTGCCTGAATGCCAAAGATGGGTAGAGAGGACGGACGTTGGCCATGGCCGGTCTGACATAGTGGATAGGGGCCCGACTCTCTGGGTGGCTGAAACTAGGTCGGTGCTCAGGCTCTGTGAGACAGCACTAGTGGCCAGTGAACCTATAAATCGGAGTTCCCTCGAGGACTGAGCAGACAGATCCTCATGTGGGATTTCCAGGCAGTTTCTCAGGCACCTCTTCTTTCTATGGGGAAGGCAGAATGCTGAGTTTTGGCTCCAGAAATCCCTATCAAGAGGGCATGGTGAAGAGTATGGTGAGAATGGAATTGTAAACCGAAGACACGGATAAATTCAGTGCCAGGCCGAAGATATTTTTAATGTGTAGCGCCTTATTCAAGATATCCAGCATGTGAGAAATGACGGATGTCACATGTTTGCTCACATTGGAGTTTGTCTCTATGATGAGCAACAAATCAAAGATGGCATAAAGAGGCCCTGGAGGATTTCCCACACTGAGGCTTATGAGATGCTCCAAAAGTCAAGGTTTCCTTCTACTAGACAGGTGGTGTCTGATTTGATTGCTCCAGGGACCCCCATGTGGAAAGTTTGGGTAGCAGAGTTCTCCCGCATGGATGCTGGGAAAGCACATCTCCATGGACCATGCAGCTTAGGAGCATGGCAGGTTCATTCTGGTGGCTCTGTGACGAAGTACCAAGGCCTTGAGTTGGCATGGCATCTCTAACAAAGTGGTTACTATGCTGGTTTGTTACCAGGAAGATCTTAGAATTTGTTGGTGGCTAAGTTGCCATGCAGGATTCTCCTACTCTGAGGGTTTGACACAGGTCCAAGCGCATGGTTTCCTTCTAGGGGCAGGAGCTTTTCTGTTGTGTGGGTCAGGGACCACATGTTGTATTATAAGTTGTTATTCCAGAACAGGCCTCTGAGGACAGATGCCTGAAAACCTAATTTGAGTTCCAATGCAGTATTAGGGGTGTGTCAGGTTCAATCTTCAGACTCGGAACCATTGACTTGGGTGTCTTTCTGGATGTAGGGAATCAGGGTGTTTCAGACTGCACATTCACATCTAGAGCAGCCTCCAATATTGTGGTTTGCTCAGGCCTTTGCACGTTTCTCCTAAACTGGAGGGTGTGGGCAACTGTGACGGGCAAAATTCCCTTGGGGATGGAGACACAGTCCTGTGGTGTGGCTCCATAGACAAGATCCTGGAGGCATGTGAGCCATGGTTTTGAGAGAGAAGTCTGCCAACAGCATCTTGAGTTAGGGTTAGTGGTGATGTAATCGCAAGCCCATTGCGTAGACCTGAATCACAGATTGTCAGGAATTGTAATTAGGGTGACTCTAGGCGGTAGCACATGCTTTTATATCTGGATTGTGTGTCCACAATGGCCTCGGAATACAGGTGCTGTCTCATGAATCCATGAGAGATTTTTCCTCGCAAAGGATCCTGGCAGATCCCAATATTTTGGTGGCTTTCTCAGGGAAGGGAAGAATACTGATTGCATCTTAGGGGTGCCCCAAAACAGTGATTCCAGAGACGGGATCTGTGTATAGGCACCTGGATAATCCAATCAAGGGTTAGGATTTGGGCCTAGGGGCGCCCCAGGCATGCAATGCGTTATCCTGGTCATGTAACTGAGAAGGCTTGTTTGAAAGTATGCTCAGGCTGAGGGTCACAATGCCAATTTGTGACCAGGGTCGTTCTCAGGAGTGGGCGTTGTCTCATTGGCAATGCAGCTGTCTCCCACTTTGAGGGTTGGACACCCATCCCAACAGCCAGGTTTCCTTCCATGGGCAAAAAGGAGTTCTCCATTGTGTTTGAGGTTCCCCCATTGGCAGGGATTCCAGCAAAGGTCTGGGGACAGATGCCTGAATACCAAGGATGGGTAGAGATGATGGCCTTGGGACATGGACGGTCTTACATCCTGGATTCGGGCCCCGCTGTCTGGAAGGCTGACATGAGGTCGGGGCTCAGGCTCTGTCAGACACACCACTAGTGGCAGAGCAGTCTATAAATCAGGGCTCCCTCAAGGCAGGAGTAGATTAATCCTCATGTGGGGTTCCTCGGCAGACTCACCAGGCACTACTTCTTTCTGTTGGGAAGGCAGAATGTTGCGTTGTAGCTCCAGAATTTCCTATCAAGAGGGCTTGGCGACCAGTAGGGTGAGGGTGGAATTGTAAACACACCCTACGGTTAATTCAGTGCCAAGCGGAAGGCAGTTCCAATGTGCAGCAGCTGATTCGAGATATCCAGCCCCTGAGTAAGGGCGGATGTCAGATGTTTGCTCACACTGTAGTTTGTGTCTATGATGCCTGACAAATGGAGCCATGGCACAAGAGTCCATGAAGGATTTCCCATACTGTGACTTATGAGATGCTCCAAACAGCAAGGTTTCCTTTTACTGGACAGGGGGACTTTTTTTTGTTTGCTCCAGGGTCCCCTATATGGGAAGTTTGGGTAGCAGAGTTCTCCCACATCGATGCCTAGGAAGCACACCTCCATGGTCCATTGCAGCTGAGGAAGTGGCAGGTTCGATCTGGTGGCTTTGGGGCTAAGATCCAAGCAGCCTGAGTTGACATGGAGATTCATGCTGTTGGATCACAATACTGGTTGGGATCCATGGAGAAGTTAGAATGTTGGTGTGGTCAGAGGGCCATGCAGGATTCTCCTACACTGTGACTTGGACAGAGCTACCAAAAGCAAGGTATACTTCTGGGGACAGGAGGAGTTCTGTAGTGTGGCTCAGGGACCACATGTTAGAATATAAGTTGGTATTGGGTAACAGGCCCCTGAGGTTAGGCACCTGAAAAATCTAAGCTCTGGTATCGATGAATTCCTAGAGGCATGTTAGGTTCAATCTGCTGACTCAGGGCCTTTGACTTATATGTTTGCCTGGAGGCAGGGTCTATTGTGTGTCAGAATGCGCATTTGGGTACAGAGCGTTCTTCAAAATGGAGGTGTGCTCAGGGCTTTGTACTTTGCTCCTAATATTCAGGGTTTTGGCAACAGTGAGGATAGAGTTTCCTTCGAGAGGGTAGGCACAGTCCTCCTGTGTGGCTCCTGAGGCCCCGTCCTGAGGGCATGTGGGCCAGGGCTTTGGTGACAGAAATCTGGAAATGTGAACTAGGGTTAGGCTAAGGGCCAAGGTGATCACAGGTCCCATCTGCAGGCCCTGAGTGCAGCTCATATTGTACTGAAATTAAGGTTTCATAGAGGTGGGAGCACAGGATTTTCTATCTGGATTGTGTGTCCAGGTCGGTCGCAAAATGTAGGAGTGTTTCATGGTGCCATGGGAGATTCCTCGTCTCTGGGGATTCGGCCCAACTTATAAGAGTTTTGTGTCTCTGGGGGAAGCGAAGACTGCTGTTTTCTCTCTCAGGGGACACCCACAAGAGGGATTCCAGAGACAGATCCTTGTTCTGGACACCTGGAAAACACAAATGAAGGTGAGGACTTGGACCTAGGAACCTGGCAGGCCCGCTCTGCAGGATCCTGGTGCAGCTACCGAGGGGATGTGTTTGAAAGTAAGCTCACGCTGAGAGTCACAATGCCTCTTTGTACCCAAGACGACTCCCATGAGTGACCTTGGTCTCATGGGCCATGTAGCTGTCTCCCACTCAGAGGGTTGGACACCCATCTCAACAGCCAGGTTTCCTGCCATCGGTAATGAGGAGTACTCTTGTGCTTAAGTTTCCCTTATAGGCAGGAAATTGAGCTACAGTCTGGGGAGAGACGCCTGAATTCCCAGGTTGAGTAGAGATGACGGCTTTGGGCCACGGCATTTCCCACCTGCAATACGGGGACCATTGTCTGCATGGCTGTCTGGAGGTTGTGGCTCAGGATGTGTCAGACAGAGCCTAAGTGACCATTGTAGCCTATGATATTAGTGAGCCACCGAGGGCCATGCAGGTGGATACTCATGTGGGGTTTCTGGGCAGAATCTCCAGGTAGGACTTCTTTCTGTGTGGTAGGCACAATGCTGCATTGTGGCTCCAGAATTCCCTATCAAGTGGGTTTGTAGACCAGGAGGTTGAGGATGGAATTGTAAACACAAGCTATGGTTCAATTCAGTGCCAGATGATAGGCAGCTCTAGTGTGCAATGGCTGATTTGAGATATCCAACACCTGACTAAGGGCGGATGTCAGATGCTTGTTCACACTGGAGTTTGTGTCCATGATGACCCACAAATGGTGGGGTGATGCCCCGAGGTCATGGAGGATTTCCCACGCTGGGGCTTGTGAGATGCTCCAAACAGCAAGGTTTCTTTCACTGGACATAGGGGAATCTGGTTTCTTTGCTCCAAGGTCCCCCATATGGAAAGTTTGGGTAGCAGATCAATCTCACATGTATGCCAGGAAAGCACAACTCCACTGTCCTTTGCAGCTGAGAAACATGGCAGGTTCGATCTGGTGCCTCTGGGGTGAAGTTCCAAGAGGCCTGAGTTGATATGGAGTTTCATGCTGTTGGATCACAGTGCTGGTTTGCATCCAGCGAGACGTTAGAATGTTGGGGTGGTCGGGGGCCCATGCAGCATTCTCCTACACTGAGTCTTGGACAAAGCTACCAAAAGCAACGCATCCTTCTGGGGACAGTAGAGGTTCTGTTGTGTGGCTCAGGGACCACATGTTGGGATATAAGTTGGTATTGGACAACAGGTCTCTGGCGACAGGCACCTGAAAACCTAAACTCGGGTATAGATGAAGTCCCAGAGGCATGTCATGTTCAATCTTCTGACTCAGGGCCTTTGACTGTTTTCTTCAGGAGTGTAAGCACATTCATCCGGTGTGGCACCAGAGGCCCCATACTGGAGGGCATGTGGACCTGGAGGCAGGTCCTCATTGTGTGTCAGAATGTGCATTTGGGTGCATAGTTTTCCTTTGAATTGACGTGGGCTCAGGGTCTTTGTACTTTGCTCCTAATCTTCAGGATTTTTTCAACAGTGAAGGGCAGAGTTTCCTTGGGTACCATACGCACACTTGTCCGAGGTTCCAGAGACCCCATCTTGGAGGGCTTGTGGGCCTGGGCTTTGGGGACAGAAATCTGTAATTGCAAACTAGGGTTAGTATGAGGGCCGAGGTGATCACAGGCCCGATCTGCAGGCCCAGAGGGAAGCTCATAGTGTACTGAAATTAGGGAGTCATGGAGGTTGTAGCATAGGTTTTTCTGTCTGGGTAGTGTGTACAGGACGGACGCAAAATGTATGGGGGACTTCATGAGGCCATGGAAGACTCTTCATCTCTGGGGATTCTACACAGCTCCCAAGAGTTTGTTGTCTCTGGGGGAAGTGACGATTGCTGTTTTCCGTCTCAGGGAACCACCTAAAGAGGGAATCCAGAGACAGCTTCTGGGTCTGGGCGCCTGGAAAGCAGGAACGAGTGTGAGGCTTTGACCCTAGGGACCTGGCAGTCCTGATCTGCAGACTCCTGGTCCAGCTACCGAGGGGATGTGTTTGAAAGCAGGCTCACGCTGAGGGTCACAATGCCTGTTTGTGCCCAGGGTGGCTCCCATGAGTGACCATGGTCTCATGGGCCATGCAGCTGGTTCCCACTCTGAGGGTTAGACACACATCTCAAAAGCCAGGATTCCTGCCATCGGGAAGGAAGAGTACTCCTGTGCTACAATTTCCCCTATAGGCAGGGATTTGAGCTACGGTCTGGGGAGAGATGCCTGAATAAGAAGTTGAGTAAATGTGACGGCTTCCTGCCCAGCAGGTCCCACCTGCAGTATATGAGGTCCCCTGTCTGCATGGCTGACTGAAGATCGTAGCTCAAGCTGTGTCAGACAGAGCCTGAGTGCCCACGGTGGCCTAAGATATTAGGGTCCCATTGAGGGCCTTGCTGGTGGATCCTAATGTGGGGTTTCATTGAAGACTTATCAGGCACTTCTTCTTTTTGTGGGTCAGGCAGAATGCTGCGTTGTGGCTCAAGAATTCCCTATCAAGAGGGCATGGGCAAAAGGAGGGTGAGTATGGAATTATAAACACAAGCTAAGGTTAAATGCAGTGACAAGCAGAAGGAAGTTCCAATGTGCAGCGGCTTATACGAGATATCCAGCATCTGAGTAAGGGTGGATATCAGATGTTTGATCACACTGTAGTTTGTGTCTATGGTGACTGACAAATGGAAGGGTGGCGTCACGAGGCCATGGAGGATTTCCCACGTTGTGACTTGTGAGATGGTCCAAACAGCAATGTTTGTTTCTACTGGACAGGTGGTGTCTGGTTTGTTTGCTACAAGGTCCACATTATGGAAAGTTTGCGTAGCAGAGCTCTCCCTCATGGATGCCTGAAAGCACAACTCCATTGACCATTGCAGCTGAGGAACATGGCAGGGTTGATCTCGTGCCTCTGAGGTGAAGTTCCAAGAGGCCTGAGTTGACATGGAGTTATATGCTGTTGGGTCACAATGCTGGTTGTTATCCAGGGAGATGTTAGAATGTTGTGGTTGTCACGGGGCAATGCAGGATTCTCCTGCACTGAGTATTAGACACCGCTACCAAGAGCAAGGTGTCCTTCTGGGGACAGGAGGGGTTCTGTTGTGTGGCTGAGAGACCACGTGTTGAAATATAAGTTGGTATTGGACAACAGGCTTCTGGGTACAGGAGACTGAAAACCTAAGCTAGGGTACCAATGAAGTACTAGAGGCATGTCAGGTTCAATCTTCTGACTCAGGGCCTTTTACTTGGATGTCTGTCTGGAGGCAGGTGCTCATTGTGTGTCAGAATTTGCACTTGGGTCCAGAGCATTCTTTGAAATTGAGCTGGGCTCAGGGGCTTTGTACTTTGCTCCTAAGATTCATGGCTTTGGCAAACGTGAAGGGCAGTGTTTTCTTCAGGAGTGTAAGCACATTTTTCCGGTGTGGCACCAGAGGCCCCATCCTGGAGGGCATGTGGACCAGAGCTTTGGGGACAGAAATCTGCAAACACAAACTATGGTTAGAGTGGCGGCAAGTGTGATCACAGACCAAATCTTCAGGCTGTGAGTGCACCTTATAGTGTACTGAAATTAAGGTGTCATGAAGGCCATAGCACTGGTTTTTCTGTCTGGACTCTGTGCCTAGGACAGTCACAAAATGTAGGGGCTTTATCATGGGGCCATGGGATATTCTTGAACTGTGGGGATTCTGCCCAACTCCCTAGAGTTTGGTGTGTCTGCGGGAAGGGAAGACTACTGTTTCCCATCTCAGGGGAACCCCAAAAGAGGGATTCCAGAGACAGGTTCTGGGACTGGGCGTCTGAAAAACATCGAAGGTTAGGATTTGGCCCTAGGAACTTCGCAGGACGCCCTGTGTGTTCCTTGTCCAGCTACCAAGGCGGTTTGTTTGAAAGCAGGCTCACACTGAGGGTCACAATGCCTGTTTGTGCCCAGGGAAACTCCCATGAGTGGCCATGGTCTCATGGGACATGAAGCTGGTTCCCACGCTGAGGGTTGGACACACATCTCAACATCCAGGATTCCTGCCATCGGGTAGGAGGAGTACTCCTGTGCTTCAGGTTCCCCCATAGGCAGGGATGTGAGCTATGGTCTGGGGAGAGATGCCTGAATATCCAAGTTGAGTAGATGTGATGATTTCGGGCCATGACAGATACCACCTGCAGGATATGGAGCAAACTCTCTGTGTGGCTGACTAGAGGTTGTGGATCAGACTGTGTCAGACTGAGCCTGAGTGCCCATGGCGGCCTATGATATTAGGGTGAGGTTGAGGGCCATGCAGGTGGATCCTCATCTGGGGTTTCTGGGCAGACTCACCAGGCACTACTTCTGTCTGTGGGGTAGGCAGAATGCTGTGTTTTGGCTCCAGAATTCCCTGTCAAGAAGGCTTGGTGATGAATAGGGTGAGGATAAAATTGTAAACACAAGCAACAGTTAAATTCAGAGCCAAGCAGAAGGCAGTTCGAGTGTGCAGCAGCTGATTCGAGACATCCAGCACCTGAGTCAGGGCGGTTTTCCAATGTTTGCTCACTCTTGACTTTGTGTCTATGTTGGCCACCAAACGGTGAATTTGCATCAAAAGGGCATGGAGGATTTCCCACTCTGCATCTTGAGAGATGCTCCAAACAGTAAGGCTTCCTTCTACTGGACAGGGAGAGTCTTGTTTGTTTGCTCCAGGGTTCTCCATATGGAAACGTTGGTAGCAAAGCTCTCCCTCATGGATGCCTGGAAATAACTACTCCATTGACCATTTCAACTCAGGAACATGGCAAGTTCGATCTGGTGGCTCTGGGGAGAAGTTCCAAGGGGGCTGAGTTGACATGGAGTTTGATGCTGTTCGATCACAATGCTGCTTTATATCCAGGGAGACACTGGAATGTTGGGATGGTCAGGGGCAATTCAGGATTCTAATACAATGAGTCTTAGACACAGCTACCAAGAGCAAGGTATCCTTCGGGGCAGGAGGGGTCTGTTGTGTGGCTCAGGGACAACATGTTGGAATATAAGACGGTATGGGGGGTACAGTCCTCTAGGGACAGGTGCCTGAAAACCTAAGCTGGGGCATTGATGAAGTCCTAGGAGCATGTCTGGCTCAATCTTCTGACTCAGGGCCTTTGACTTAGATGTTTGCCTGGAGTCAGGTTCTCACTGTGTGTCACAATGTACACTTGGGTCCAGATCGTTCTTCGAAATTGAAGTGGGCTCAGGGGCTTTGTAGTTTGCTCCTAAGCTTCAGGGTTTGGGCAACAGTGAAGGGCAGTTTCCATCGGGCAGTTAGGCACAGTCGTCTGGTGTGGCTCCAGAGGCCCCATCATGGAGGACATGTGCGGCAGGGTTTTGGAGACAGAAATCTGCAAACGCGAACTAGCATTAGAGTGAGGCCCGAGGTGATCACAGCCCCGATCTGCAGGCTCTGAGGGCAGCTCATTGTGTAGTGAAATTAAAGTGTCATCGAGCCAGTTGGGCAGATTTTCTGTCTGGATTGTGTGTCCAGAACGGTCATAAAATGTTGTTGTGGCTTCATGGGGCCATGGAATATTCTTTGTCTCTGGGGATTCTGCCCATCTCCCAAGAATTTTCTGTCTCTGAGGGAAGGGAAGGCTGTTGTTTTCCGTCTCAATGGACCCCCACAAAAGGGATTCCAGAGAGAGTTTCTGGGTCTAGGGGACTGAAAACATTAACGAGGGTGAGGATTTGCCCCTAGGGGCCTGGATGTCCCACTCTGTGGTCTCCTGGTCCAGCTACCATGGGGGTTTGTTTGGAAGCAGGTTCATGCTGATGGTCACAATGCCTGTTTGTGCCCAGGGTGACTCCCATGTGTGGCCGTGGTATCAAGTCCATTCAGCTGGTTCCCACTCTGAGGGTTGGACACCCATCCCAACAGTCAGATTTTCTGCCATTGGGAAGGAGGAGTACCCTTGTGCTTCAGGTACCCCATAGGCAGGGATTGGAGCTATGGACTGGTCACAGAGGCTTGAATATGCAGGTTGAGTAGAGATGACAGCTTTGGGCCACAACAAGTCCCACCTGCAGGAAATGGGGTCCACTCTCTTGGTAGCTGACTGGTGGTCGTGTCTCAGGCTCTGTCAGAGAGAGCCTTAGTTCCCATGGTGGCCTAAGATATTAGGGTGTCGTTGAGGGCCCTGCAGGTGGATCCTCATATGGGGTCTCAGGGCAGACTCATCAGGCAATTCTTCTTTCTTGGAGAAGGCAGAATGCTGTGTTGTAGGTCCAGAATTCCCTATGAAGAGGGCTTGGGGACCAGAATAGTGAAGATGGAATATTAAACACACGCAAATATTAAAGTCATTACCGAGCGGAAGGAAGTTTTCCAGTGTGCAGTGGCTGAATGGATATATCCAACACCTGAGTAAGTGCGGATGTCAGCTGTTTGCTCACACAAGAATTTGTGTCTATGGTTACCAGCAAATAAAGGGTGGTGTCAAGAGGTCATGGAGGATTTCCCATGCTGTGACATGTCAGATGCTCCAAACAGCAAGGTTTCCTTCAACTGGAAAGGGGGATTCGGGTTTGTTTTCTCCAGGGTCCCTCATTTGGAAAGTCTGTGTAGCAGAGCACTCCTATATGGATGCCTGGAATGCACACCTCAATTTACCATTGCAGCAGAGCAACATGGCAGGTTCGTTCTGTTGGCTCTAAGGTGAAGTACCAAAACTTGAGTTGACATGGAGTCTCATGAAGATGGGTCACAATGCTGGTTTGTTACCAGGGAGATCGTAGGATGTGCTGGTGGCTAAGGGGTCGTGCAGGATTCATCTACACTGAGGGTTCAACACAGGTCCAAGAGCACGGTTTCCTTCTGGGGACAGATGTTCTGTTGTGTGGCTGAGGGACCACATGTTCTATCGTAAGTTGGTATTCCAGAACAGGCCTCTGAGGACAGGTGCCTTAAAACCTAATCTAGGGTTCCAATGAAATACTAGGGGCATGTCAGGTTCAAACATCTGACCCAGCCCATTGACTTGGGTGTCTGCCTGGATGTAGGTGATCAGGGTGTTTCAGTCTGCACAATTGAGTCCAGAGTGGCCTCCAAAATTTGGGTGGGCTCAGGGGCCTTGAGGATTTCTCCCATCTGGTGGGTTTGGACAACTTTGATGGCACAATTTTCTTGGGGATGGCAGGCACAGTCCTGTGGTTTGGCTTCGGAGATCCCATCCTGGAGGATATGTAAGTCATGGTTTTGGGAGAGTAGTCTGTAAACACAAACCCAGCTTAGGGTTAGTGGTGAGGTGATTGCAGGCCTAATGCATAGACCTGGAAGACAGCTCTTCAGGAACCGTAAATTGGGTGACGAAGGCGGTAGCACAGGCTTTTGTATCTGGATTGTGTGTCCAGGATGGCCTCGGAATGCAGGTGTGGACTCATGGGTCCATGGGAGATTTTTCTGCTCTAAAGATCCTGGCAGCTCCCATTGTTTGGTGGCTTTCTTGGGGAAGGGAAGAGTGCTGTTTTCCATCTTATGCATGCCCCAAAACAAGGATTCCAGAGATGGGCTCTGGGTCAGGGTGCTTGGAATATCCCACCAAGGGTTAGGATTTGGGCGACGGGGCATACCAGGCCTGCTGTGTGGGATTCTGGTGGTGCAACTGAGAGGGCTTGTTTGAAAACATGCTGAGGCTTAGGGTCACAATGCCTGTTTGTGCCAAGCGTGGTCCTCAGGAGTGGGTATGGTTTCATTGGCCATGCAGCTGGCTCCCACTTTGTGGTTTGGACACCCATCCCAACAGCCAGGTTTCCTGCATTGGGAATGAGGAGTTCTCTATTGTGCTTCAGGTTCCTCTATTGGCAGGGATTTCAGCAAAAGTCTGGGGACAGTTGCCTGAACACCAAGGATGGGTAGAGATGACAGACTTTGTCCATGACCAGTCTTACATGCTGGATATGGGGCCCGCTCATTGGGTTTCTGACACTAGGTCGGAGATCAGGCTCTGTCAGATACAACACTAGAGGCCAGGAAGCCTATAAATTGGGGTTCCCTCTAAGGCCGAGTAGATTGAATCTCATGTGGGGTTTCTGGGCAGACCCACCGTGCACTTTTTCTTTCTATGTGGAGGGAAGAATGCTGTGTGGTAGCTCTAGAATTCCCTATCAAGAGAGCTTGGGGACCAGTACAGTACCTTGAGGATGGTAGTGTAAAATAAGCTACGGATTAATTCAGTGCCAAGCGGAAGGCAGTTCCTTTGTGCAGTGGCTTATAAGGGATATCTAGCACCTAAGGGTGGATGTCAGTTGTTTGCTCACACTGGAGTTTGTATCTATGATGAGCGACAAGTGGAGGGGTAGTATCAAGATGCCATGAAGGATTTCCCACTCTGAGGCTCGTGAGATATTCCAAAGAGTAAGGTTTCCTTCGACGGGACAGGTGGAATCTAGTTTGTTTGCTCCAGGGCCCCCATGTGGAAAGTTTGGGTAGCAGAGCTCTCTGCATGGATGCGTGGAAAGCACACCTCCATTATTCATTGCAGCTGAGGAACATGCAGGTCCGTCTGGTCGCTCTTGGATGAAGTATCAAGGCCTTGAGTTGACATGGAAACTCTTGCAGAGGGGTCACTATGGTGGTTTCTTATTAGGGAGTTCTTAGAATGTGCTGTTGGTTAAGGTGCCATGCAGGATTCTCCTGCTCTGAGGGTTTGGCAGAGGTCGATGAGCATGGTTTCCTTCTGGGAACAGGATATCTTCTGTTGTGGGGCTCAAGGACCACATGTTGTATCATAAGTTGGTTTTCCAGAAAGTTCACTGAGGACAGATGTTGAAAACCTAATGTAAGGTTCAAATAAGGTCCTAGGGGCATGTCAGTTTCAAACTTCTGACAGCTGCATTGCCAAGGAGACCACATCCACTTCTGAGGGCGGCCCTTGAAACAAAGAGGCATTGTGACCCACACCTTGAGTATGCATTCAAACACGCCATCTCAGTTGCCCCAGCAGGATCCTGCATTGTAGGCTTGGTATGCCTCTAGGCCGAATTCTCAACCCTTGGTGGGATTTTCCAGCCACCCAGACGCAGAGCCTTTCTCTGGCCTCCCTGTATTGGGGCATCCCTAAGATGGTAAACAGCACTCTTCCCTACCCCGAAGAAGCCACCAAACTATGGAGAGTCAGCAGGATCCTTAGAAAAGAAATGTCTCCCATGGACCCAAGAAACCACACCTGCATTCCAAAGCTATCCTGGACTCATAATCCAGATAAAAAAGCCTGTGCTACGGCCATCCAGTCACCCTCATTACAGTTCCTGATGAGCTGCCCTCCAGGTCTACGCATTGGGCCTGCGATCACCATGCCACTAACCCTAATCCAAATTGGTGTTTACAGAATACTCATCCAAAACAATGGCTCACATGCCCTCCAGGGTAGGGTCTCTGGATCCATATCACAGGACTGTGCCTGCCATCCCCAAGGAAACTGTGCCCATCACAGTTTTCCTAACCTTCCAGATTAGGAGAAACCTACAAGGCCCCTGAGCCCACCACAATATTGGAGGCCACTCTGGACTCAAATGTGCAGTCTGAAACACCCTGTTCACCTACATCCAGGCAGACAGCCACCTCAATGGTCCTGAGTCAGATGTTTGAACCTGACATGCCCCTCGGAACTCATTGGAACCCTAGACTAGGTTTTTAGGCATCTGTCCTCAGAGGCCTGTTCTGGAACACCAACTTACGATAGAACATGTGGTCCCTCAGCCACAAAAGAGAACATCTGTCCCCAGGAGGAAACTGCTCTTAGGCCTTTGCCAAACCCTCAGGATAGGAGAATCCTGCATGGCACCTTAGACACCACAACATTCTAAGATCTCCCTGGCAACAAACCAGCATTGTGACCCATCTGCAAGAGATTCCATGTCAAATCAAGGTCTTGGTACTTCGCCCCAGAGCCTGCAGAATGAACCTGCCATGTTCCTCAGCTGCAATGGTCAATGGAGGTGTGTGTTCCTGGCATTCATGCCGGAGTGCTCTGCTACCCAAACTTTCCACATGGGGGACACTGGAGCAAACAAACCAGGATCCACCTGTCCAGTAGAAGAAACCATGCAGACTGGAGCATCACACAAGCCTCAGCGTGGTAATTCCTCTAAGGTCTCTTGATGCCACTCCTTCATTTGTCGGTCATCAAAGTCACAAACTCCAGTGTGAGCAAATATCTAATATTTGCCCTTTACTCCCGTGCTGGATATCTCGAATAAGCCGTTGCACATGAGAACTGCCTTCTGCTGGCACTGAATTGAACCTCAGTTGTAGTTACAATTCCATCCTAACCTTACTGGTCCCAAAGCCCCCTTGATAGGGAATTCTGGAGCCACAGCACTGCATTCTGCCTTCCCCATAGAAAGAATAAGTGCCTGGTGAGTCTTCCCAGAAACACCACTTGAGAACCAATCTGCTCTGCCCACGAGGGAACCCCGATTTATAGGCTGTCCTGGCCACTAGTGCTGTGTCTGACAGAGCCTGAGCCCTGACCTAGTGTCAGCAATCCAGAGAGTGGACTCCATTCCGTCATGTGAGACTTATCATGGGGCAAGTCCGTCATCTCTATCCATCCTTGGTATTCAGGCACCTTCCCCCCAGACTTTTGATGGAATCCCTGCCAATGGGGGAACGTGAAGCACAAAGAGAACTCCTCCTTGGAGTTACCCATGGCAAGAAACCTGGGTATTGGGATGGGTGTCCAAACCTCAAAGTAGGAGACAGCTGCATAGCCAATGAGACCAAGCCCACTGCTGACAGCCGCCCTGGGCACAAACAGGCATTGTGACCCTCAGCTTGAGTGTGCTTTTAACCAAGCCCTCTCAGTGGCACCACCAGGATCACGCATTGCAGACCTGGTATTCACCTAGGCCCAAATCCGAAACCTTGGTGGGATTTTCCAGGCCAAGGACGGAGAGCCCGTTTCAGGAATCCCTGTTTTGGGGTACCCCTGAGATGCAAAACAACACTCTTCCCTTCCCTACAAAGCCACCAAATTATGGGGAGCCACTTGTATCCTTAGAGAGAAAAATCTCCCATGGACTCATGAGACCACAACTGCATTCCAAGGCCATCCTGAACAAACAATCTAGATAGAAAAGCATGGGTAACCGCCTTCCAGTCACCCTAATCACAGTTCCTGACGAGCTGCCCTCCAGGTCTCCATATTGGGCTTCTGATCACCTCGCCACTAACTCTAATCGAATTTGTGTTTGCAGACTTCTCTCCCAAAACCATGGCTCATATGCCCTCCAGGATGGGGTCTCTGAAGCAACACAAAAGGACTGTGCCTGCCATCCCCAAGGAAACTGTACCCATCACATTTGCTTAAACCTTCCAGATGAGGAGAAACCTGCAAGGCCCCAGAGCCCACCCTAAAATTGGCATCCGCTCTGGACACAAATTCACAGTCTGAAACACCTTGATCACCTACATCATGCAGACAGCCAAGTCAATGGTCCTTAGTCAGAAGATTGATCCTGGCATGCCCCTAGGATCTCACTGGAACCCTAGATTAGGTTTTCAGGCATCTGTCCTGAGGGACCTGTTCTGGGCTACCAACTTATGATACAATATGTGGTCCCTGAGCCACACAACAGAACATATCCTATCCCCAGAAAGAAACTGTTCTCTTTGACCTGTGCCATGCCATCAGTGTAGGAGACTCCTGCACAGCACCTTAGCCACCAGCATATTCTCAGATCTCCCTAGTAACAATCCAGCTTTGTGACCCATCTTCCTGAGACTCCATGTCAACTGAAGGCGCTTGGTACTTTGCCCAGAGCTAACAGAGCGAACCTGCCATGCTCCTCAGCTGCAATAGTCAATGGAGGTGTGCTTACCAGGTATCCATGTGGGGGAGCTCTGCTCCCCAAACTTTCCACATGGGGAACCCAGGAGCAAAAAATCCAGGCTCCACCTGCCCAGTAGAAGAAATCTTTGCTGTTTGGGAGCATTTCAAAAGCTTTAGCATGGGAAATCCTCCATGGCCTCTCGAAGACACCCCTCCATTTGTAGGTCATCATAGACACAAACTCCAGTGTGAGCAAACATCTGACAACTGTCCTTACTCAAGTGATGGATATCTCTAATCAGCCACTGCACATTGGAACTGATTTCCACTTGCCACGGAATTGAACCATAGCTTGTGTTTACAATTCCAACCTCACCCTCGTAGTCCCCAAGCCCTCTTGATGAGCAATTCTGGAGCCACAAGGCAACATTCTGACTTACACATAGAAAACTGAAGTCCCTATTGTGTCTGCCCAGAAACCCCACATGAGGATCAATCTGCTCGGCCCTCGAGGGAACCCAATTTATAGGCTGCCCTGGCCTCTAGTGCTGTGTCTGACAGAACCTGAGTCCTGACCTAGTGTCACCAACCCAGAGAGTGGGCCCCATATTCATGATATGAGACCCGCCTGGGACAAGTCCGTCATCTCTACCCATCCTTGGTATTCGGGCACCTTTCCCTGGACTTTTGGTGGAATCCCTGCAAATGGGGAACCTGAAGCACATGGAGAACTCCTCCTACCCCATGGAAGGAAACCTGGGTATTAGGATGGGTGTCCAACCCTCAATGTGGGATACAGCTACATGGCCAATGAGACCATGCCCACACTTGAGGGACGCCCTGGGCACAAACAGGCAAAGTGACCCTCAGTCTGATCAGGTTTTCAAACAAGCCCTCTCATTTGTACCACCAGGATCCTGCACTGCAGGTCTGATATGCCCCAGGCCCAAATCCTAACACTTGGTGGGATTTTCCAGGAAAGCACACCCAGAGCCCTTCTCTGGAATCCCTGATTTGTGGCACCTGTAAATTGGAAAACAGCACTCTTCTCTTCCCAAAAAAGCTAACAAACTATGGGGAGCTGCCAGGATCCTTAGAGAGGAAATGTCTCCCATGAATCCATGAGACCACACCTGCAATCCGAAGCCATCCTGGACACACAATCCAGATAGAAAAGCCTGTGCTACATTCTTCCAGGCCCCCTAATTACAGTTCCTGATAAGCTGCCCTCCTGGTCTATTCATTGGGCCTGTGATCACCTCACCACACACCCTAACCCGGATTTGTCTTTGCAGACTTCTCTTCCAAAACCATAGGTCATGTGCCCTCCAGGATAGGGTCTATGGATCCACACCACAGGACTGTGCCTGCCATCCCCAAGGAAACTGTTGCTTTCACAGTTGGTCAAGCCTTCCAGATTAGGAGATAGCTGCAAGACCCCTGAGCCCACCCCTATATTGGCGGCTTCACTTTATGAAAATGTGCAGTTTGAAACTCCCTGATCACCTACATCCAGGCAGACAGCCAAGTCAATGTTCCTTAGTCAGAAGATTGAACCTGATATGCCCCTAGAACATCAATGGAACCCTAGATTAGGTTTTCAGGCATCTGTCCTCAGGGGCCTGTTCTGGAATACCAACTTAGGATACAACATGTGGTCCCTGAGCCACACAACAGACCATCTCCTGTCCCCAGAATGAAACCGTGCCCTTCGATTTGAGCCAAACCGTCAGGTACAGAATCCTGCACGGCACCTCAACCACCAGCACATTCTAAGATCTCCCTGGTAACAAACCAGCATTGTGGCCCATCTGCAAGAGATTCCATGTCAACTCAAGGCCTTGATCCTTCGCCCCAGAGCCAGGAGAACGAACCTGCCATGGTCCTCAGTTGCAATGGTCAATGGAGGTGTGCTTTCCAGGCATCGATGCTGGAGAACTCTGCTACCCAGACTTTCCACATGGGTCACCCTTGAGCAAACAAAGCAGACTCCATCTGTCCAGTAGAAGGAAACCTTGCTGTTTGGAGCATCTCAAAAGCCTTAGCATGGGAAATCCTCCATGACTTCTTGAGGTCACCCCTGCATTGGTCCGTCATTATAGACACAAACTCCAGTGTATGGAAACATCTGACATCTGCCCTTAATCAGATGCTAGATATCTAGAATATGCTGCTGCACAGTGGAACTCCCTTCTGCTTGGCAATGATTTGAACCAAAGCTTGTGTTTAGAATTCAATCCTCAACCTCCTGGTCCCCAAGCCCTCTTGATAGGGAATTCTGGAGCCACAATGCAGCATTCTACCTTCCCCATAGGAAGAAGAATTGCCTGGTGAGTCTCCAGAAATCCCACATGACGATTAATCTGTTCGGTCCTCGAGAGAACCCTGACTTATAGGCTGCCATGGCCATTAGTGCTGTGTCTGACAAAGCCTGAGCCCTGACCTACTGTCAGCCACCCAGAGAGCCGGCACCTTATCCAGCATGTGAGATCGGCCATGGCCCAAATCCTCATCTCTACCCATCCTTGGTTTGCAGGCACCTGCCCCCAAACCTTTGCTGGAATCCCTGCTAATGGGGGAGCCTTAAGCACAATAGAGAACTCTTCCTTCCCCATGGCAAGAAACCTGGCTGCTGGGAAGGATGTACAACTCTCAAAGTGAGAGCCAGTTGCATGGCCAATGAGACCACGCCCACTCCTGAGGTCCACCCTGGACACACACAGGTATTGTGACCCCCAGCCTGAGCATGCTTTCCACCAAGTCCTCTCAATTGCACCACCAGGATCCCACATTGCAGTCCTGGTATTCCCATAGGCCTAAATCCTAACCCTTGGTGGGATTTTCCAGGCTCCCAGACCCAGAACCCATCTCTGGAATCCCTTTTGTGGGGCACCCCTAAGATTGAAAACAGCTCTCTTCCCTTCCCAGAAACAGCCACCAAACAATGGGAACCACCAGGATCCTTAGAGAAGAAAAATCCCCAAGGACACAGGAGACCACACCTGCATTCCGAGGTCATCCAGGACACACAATCCAGATAGAAAAGCCTGTGCTACCACCTTCCAGTCACGCTAATTACAGTTCCTGATGAGCTTCTCTCTAGGTCTACACCTTGGGCCGGCAATCACCATGCCACTAACCCTAACGCGAATTTGTGTTTGCAGACTTCTCTCCCAAAACCATGGCTCATATGGCCTCAAGGATGGGGTCTCTGGATCCCAAAGGACTGTGTCTGCCATCCCCAAGGAAACTTTGCCCGTCACAGTTGCCCAAACCTTTCAGATTAGGAGAAACCTGCAAGACCCCTGAGCCCACCCCAACATTGGTGTCCACTCTGTACGCAAATGCAGTCTGAAACTTCCTGATCATCTTCATCCAGGCATACAGCCAATTCAATGGTCCTAAGACAGAAGATTGAACCTGGCATGCCCTTGGACCTCATTGGAAACCTTGATTAGGTTTTAAGGCATCTGTCTTCAGGGTTCTGTTCTGGAATACCAACTTATGACACATGTGGTCCCTGAGCCACACAACAGACCATCTCCTCTTCCCAGAAGAAAACCATGCTCTTTGTTCTGTGTCAAACCCTCAGGGTAGGAGAATCCTGCACGCAACCTCTTCCACCAGCACGTTCTAAGATCTCCCTGGTAACAATGCAGTATTGTGGCCCATCTGCAAGAGACTCCATGTCAACTCAAGGCCTTGGTCCTTTGGCCCAGAGCCAGCAGAACAAACCTATATTCCTCAGCTGCAATGGTCAATGGAGGTGTGCTTTCCAGGAATCCATGCCAAAGAGTTCTGCTATCCAGACTTTCCACATGGGGGACCCTCAGGCAAACAAACCAGACTCCACCTGTCCAGTAGAAGGACACCTTACTGTTTGGAGCCTCATCAGGGGAAATCCTTCTTCGCGTCTTGACGCCACCTCTCCATTTGTGCGTCATCAAAATAGAAACTCTAGTGTGAGCAAACATCTGACAAACGCCTTCGTCAGTTGCTGGAAATCTTGGAAAAGACGCTTCATATTGGAACTACCTTCTGCTTGGCACTGAATTGAACCGTAGATTCTGTTTACAATTCCATCCTCACCCTAGTGCTCCCCAAGGCCTCTTGATATTGAATTCTGGAGCCACAATGCAGCATTCTGCCTCCCCCATAGAAAGAAAAAGTGCCTGCTGAGTCTGCCCAGAATCCCCACATGAGCATCAATCTGCACAGTCCTGGAGGGAACCCCGATTTATAGGATGCTCTTGCCACTAGCGTTGTGTCTGACAGAGCTTGAGCTCCAAACCAGAGTCGGCCACCCAGAGAGGGCGCCCCTAATCCAGCTTGTGAGATCGGCCATGGCCCAAGTCCGTCCTCTCTAACCATTCTTGGTATTCTGGCACCTTTCCCCAGGCTTTGCTGGAATCCTTCCAGTGGGGGAACCTGAAGCACAGTTGAGAACTACTCCTTACCCATGGAAGGAAACCTGATTGTTGGGATGGGTGTCCAACCCTCAGAGTGAGAGCCAGGTGCATGGCCAAAGTGACCACGCCCACTCCTTCAGTCCGCCCTGGGCACAAACAGGCATTGTGACCTTCAGCCTGAGCATGCTTTCAAACAAACCCTCTCAGTTGCTCCACCACAATCCTGCGTTGCAGGCCTGGTACTCCCCTAGGCTGAAATCCTAACCCTTGGTGGGATTTTCCAGGCACCGAGACCAAGAGCCCATCTCTGGAATCCCTGATTTGGGGCACCCTTAAGATGGAAAACTGCACTTTCCCCTTCCCCAAAAAAGCCACCAAACTATGGGGAGTCACCAGGATACTTAGAGAAGAGAAATCTCCCATTGACGCAGGAGACCACACCTGCATTTCGAGGCCATCCTGGACACACAATCCAGATAAAAAAGCCTGTGTTACCGATTTCTAGTCACCTTTCCATTTCCTGATGAACTGCCATCCAGGACTAAACATTGGCCCTGCGATCACCTCGCCAATAACCCTAACCCAAATTTGTGTTTGCACACTTCTCTCCCAAAAACATGTATCACATGTCCTCAAGGATGAGGTCTCTGGGGCCAAACCACAGGACTGTGCCTGCCATCCCCAAGGAAACTATGCCTGTCACAGTTGCCCAAACCTCTAGGTTAGGAGAAACCTTCAAGGCCCCTGATCCCACCCCAATATAGGGGGCTGCTCTGGCCGTAAATGTGCATCTGAAAAACCATGATCACCTACATCTAGGCAGACACCCAAGTCAATGGTGCTGAGTAAGAAGATTGAAACTGTCATGCCCGTATGACTTCATTGGAACCCTAGATTAGGTTTTCAGTCATCTGTCCTCCAGGGCCTGTTCTAGAATACCAACTTATGATACAACAGGTGGTCCCTGAGCCTCACAAAAAAACATCTCCTGTCCCCTAAAGGAAACCGTGCTCTTCAACCTGTGCCAAACCCTCAGTGTAGGAGAATCCTGCACGGCACCTTAGTCACCAGCACATTCTTAGATCTCCTTGGTAACAAACCAGCATTGTGGCCCATCTGCAAGAGATTCCATGTCAACTCAAAGTCTTGGTCCTTTGCCCCAGAGCCATCAGAATGAACCTTCCATGTTCCTCAGTTGCAATGGAGAATGGAGGTGTGCTTTGCAGGCATCCATGCCGAAGAGCTCTGCTACCCAAACTTTCCACATGGGGTACCGTGAAGCAAACAAACCAGACTCCATGTGTCCAGTAGAAGAAAACCTTGCTGTTTGGAGCATCTCACAAGCCTCAGCGGGGGAAATCCTCCTTGGGCTTTTGATGCCACCCCTCCATTTGTTGGTCACCATAGACACAAATTCTAGTGTGAGCAAACATCTGACATCTGCACTTACTCAGGTGCTGGATATCTCAAAAAAGATGCTTCACATTGGATCTGTGTTCCGCTGGCACTGAATTGTACAGTAGCTTGTGTTTACCATTCCATCCTCACCCTACTGGTCCCCAAGGCCTCTTGATATTGAATTCTGAAGCCGCAATGCAGCATTCTGCCTCCTCCATAGAAAGAAGAAGTGCCTGCTGAGTCTGTCCAGAATCCCCACATGAGGATCAATCAGCTCGGCTCTAGAGGGAACCCTGATATATGGAGTGCCCTGGCCACTAGTGTTGTGTCTGACAGATCCTGAGCCCCGATCCAGTGTCAGACACCCAGAGAGTGGGACCCATATCTAGCATGTGGGACTGGTCATGGCCCAAGTTCATCACCTCTACCCATCCTGGTATTCTGGTACCTTCTCCAGACTTTGCTGAAATCCTTCCAAAGAGGGAACCTGAAGAATAATTGAGAACTACTACTTCCCATGGAAGGAAACCTGGCTGTTGAAATGGGTGTCCAGCCCTCAACGTGGGAGCCAGGTGCATGGCCAATGTGACCACACCAACTCCTGAGGGCTGCCTGGGGCACAAACAGGCATTGTGACCCTAACCTGAGTATGCTTTCAAACAAACACTCTCACTTCCACCACAAGGATCCCACATTGCAGGCCTGGTGTTCCCCTAACCCCAAATCCTAACCCTTTGTGGGATTTTCCATGTGCCCAGACCCAGAGCCTGTCTCTGGAATCCCTGTTTTGGGGCACCTCTAAGATGGACAACAGCACTCTTCTCTTCCTGAAAAAGCCACCAAACTATGTGGAGCTGTCAGAATCCTTAGAGCGGAAAAATCTCCCATGGACCCATGAGACCTTACATGCATTCCAAGGCTATTCTTGACACACAATCCAGATAGAGAAGTCTGTGCTACTATCTTCCAGTCACCCTAATTACAGTTCCTGTCGAGCTGCCCCCCAGGTCTAAGCATTGGGCCTACGATCGCCTCTCAAATAACCTGAACTGGAATTTGTGTTTGCAGACTTCTCTCCCAAAACCATGGCTCACATGCCTTCCAGGATAGGGTCACTCGAGGTGCACCAAAGGACTGTGGCTGCTATCCCCAAGGAAACCGTGCCCATCACAGTTGCCCAAACCTTACAGATTAAGAGAAACCTGCAAGGCCCCTGACCCCATCCCAATATTGGCAGCCACTCTGGATGCAAATGTGCAGTCTGAAACAACCTGATCCCCTCCATCCAGTCAGACAGCCACGTCAATGGTCCTGAGTCAGAAGATTGAACCTGACATGCCCTTTGACCTCACTGGAACACTTGATTAGGTTGTCAGACATCTGTCCTCAGGGGCCTATTCTGGAATACCAACTTATGATACAACATGGGGTCCCTGAGCTACACAACAGAACATCTCCTGTACCCAGAAGGAAACCGTGCTTTTTACATGTGTCAAACCCTCGGGATAAGTGAATCCTACATGGCTCCTTAGCCACCAGCACATTCTAAGATCTTCCTGGTAACAAACCAGCATTGTGACCCATCTGAAAGAGATTCCATGTTAACTCATCACCCTTGGTACTTTGCCCCAGAGCCAACAGAACGAACCTGCCATGTTCCTCAACTGCAACGGTCTGTGGAGGTGTGCTCTCCAGGCATCCATGTCAGAGAGCTCTGCTATCCAGAATTTCAACATGGGGGACCCTGGAGCAATCAAACCAGATTCCATTTGTCCAGTAGAAGGAAACCTTGCTCTTTGGAGCATGTCACAAGTCTCAGCGTGGAAAATCCTCCATGGCGATTGACGCCATTCCTCCATTTTTCGGCCATCATAGACACAAATTCCAGTGTGAGCAAATATCTGACATCCGCCTTTATTCAGGTGCTGGTTATCTCGAATAAGCCCCTGCACATTGGAACTGCCTTCCGCTTGACACTGAATTTAACCATAGTTGTATTTACAATTCCATCCTCACCCTAATTGTCCCCAAGACCTCTTGATAGGGCATTATCGAGCCACAACACAGCATTTTGCCTCCCTCATAGAAAGAAGAGGTGCCTGGTGGGTCTGCCCAGATCCCCCACATTAGGATCCACCTGCATGGCCCTCAACAATGCCCTAATATCATAGGCCACCATGGGCACTAAAGCTCTGTCTGACATAGCCTGATCCACGACCTTCAGTCAGCCACCTAGACATTGGGCACCATATCCAGCAAGGGGGACCTGGCATGGCCCAAAACTGTCATCTGTGCTCAAACTGGTTATTCAGGCATCTGTCCCACGAACTTAGCTCAAATCCCTGCTTATGGGGGAACCTGAAGCACAAGAGTACTTCTCCTTCCCAATGGTAGGAAATCTGGCCTATGATATGGGTGTCCAACCCTCAGAGTGGGAACCAGCTGCATGGCCATTGAGACCACGGTCACTCATTGGAGACGCCCTGGGCACAGAAAGGCATTGTGACCCTAAACGTGAGCCTGCTTTCAAAAAAGTACCCCTTAGCTGCACCAGGAGTACGCAGAGTGGGCCTACCAGGTTGCTACGGCCAAATACTCTCCCTCGTTGGTGTTTTCCAGGCACTCAGACCCAGAAACTGTCTCCGGAATCACTTTTCGGGTTCTCCTGAGACTGAAAACAGCAGTCTTCTCTTTCCCCAGAGACACCAAACTCTTGGGGGCTGGGCAGAATACCCAGAGACGAAGATTCTCCCATGGCCCCATAAAGCCACCCCTATATTTTGCTACCGTCCTAGACACAGAATCCAGACAAAATAACCTTCACTACCGCCTCCATGACACCCTAATTTCAGTACAATATGAGCTGTCCTCAGGACCTGCACATCGGCCCGTGATCACCTCGGGCCTCACCCTAACCCTAGTTTGCATTTTCAGATTTCTGTCCCCAAAGCCCTGGCCCACATGCCCTCCAAAATGGGGACTCTGGTGCAACAACAGATGATTGTGCCAACCCTCCCAAAAGAGTCTCTACACTTCACTGTTACCCAAACCATGAAGATTAAGAGCAAAGTAAAAGTCGCCAAGCCCATGTCAATTTCAAAGGACACTCTGGAGAAATGCCTATTCTGACACACAATCAGCACCTGCCTCCAGACAGACATCCAAGTAAAAGGCCCTGAGTCAGAAGATTGAACCTGACATGCCCCTAGGACTTCATTGATACCCTATCTTATATTTTCACGTGCCAGTCCCCAGAGGCCTGTTCTCCAATACAAATTTATATTTCAATATGTGGTCCCTGAGCCACACTATCGAACCCCTCCTGTCCCCAGAAGGATACCTTGCTCTTGTTAGCTTTGTCCAAGGCTCAGTGTAGGAGAATCCTGCATAGCCCCTGAGCACCCCATCATTCTAACATCTGCCTGGATAAAAACCAGCTTTGTTATCCAACAGCATGAAACTCCATGTCAGTTCAAGCCAGAAGGAACTTTTCCCCAGAGCCAACAGATCGAACCTGCCATGTTCCTCAGCTTCTATCATCAATGGAGGTGTGCTTTCCAGGCATCCATGCGGGAGAGCTCTGCTACCCAAACTTTCCATATGGGGTACGGTGGAGCAAACAAACCAGACTCGCCCTTTCCAGTACAAGGAAAACTTGCTGTTTGGAGCATCTCATAAGCCCCAGCGTGGGAAATCCTCCATGGCCTCGTGATGCCACCCCTCCATTTGGTGGTCATCATAAACACAAACCTCAGTATGAGAAAACATCTGACATCTGCCCTTACTCAGGTGCTGGATAACTCGAATCAGTCGCTACACACTGGATCTGCCTTCTGCTTGGCACTGAAATTAACTGTAGCTTGTATTGACAATTCCATCCTCACCCTCCTGGTCCTCAAGCCCTCTTGATAGGGAGTTCTGGAGCCACAACTCCGAATTCTGCATGCCCCACAGAAAGAAGAATTCCGTGGTGAGACTGCCCAGAAACCCCACATGGGGATCCATCTGCATGGCCCTCGACAGCACCCTAATATCATAGGCTGCCATGAGCACTCAGGCTCTGTCTGACAGAGCCTGAGCCACGACCTATAGCCTGGAACATGGTCAGTGGGCCATATAACCTGCTGGTGGGACCTGCCTTGTCCCAAAGCCGTCACATATGCTCAACCTGGATATTCAGACATCTCTCCCCAGACCGTAGCTCAAACACCTGAGTATGGAGGAACCTGATACACAAGAATACTCCTCATTCCAGATGGCAGGAAACCTGGCTGTTGAGATGGGTGCCCAACCCTCAGAGCGGGAACCAGCTGCATGGCCCATGAGATCACGGCCACTCTTGGTAGCCACCGTGAGCACAAATATGCATTGCGACCCTCACCGTGAGCCTGCTTTCAAACAAACGCCCTTGGTATCTAGACCAGCAGCCCGCCAAGAGTTCCTGCAAGGTCCCTAGATCCAAATGCTCACCCTTGTTCTTGTTGCATGGCACACAGACCCCGAAACTCTCTGGAATCCCACATTTGGTATTCCCTGAGATGAAAAACAATCTTCCCTTCCATCAGAGACACCAAACACTTAGGAGCTGGGCAGAATCCCCATAGACAAAGAATCCCCCATGGTCTCATGAATCCACCGGTACAATTTGTGACCGTCCTGGAAATACAATCCCGACAGAAAATCCACGGCTACTGTCTCCAAGACACCATAATTTCAGTACACTATGCACTGCCCTCAGGGCCTGCATATCAGGCCTATGATCACCTCGGCACTCACCCTAACCCTAGTTCACGTTTGCAGATTTCTGTGCCCAAAGGCCTGGCCCACATGCCCTCCAGGATGGGGCCTCTAGAGCCACACCAGATGACTGTGCCTAACCTCCTGAAGAAAATTCTGCCCTTCACTGTTGCCCAAATGCTGAAGATTAGGAGCAATTTGCAAAGCCCCTGAGCACACCACATTTGCGAGGAAAACTCTGGACCAAAATGTGCATTTTGGCGCACCATTAGCACCTGCCTCCAGGCAGACATCCATGGCAAAGGGCCTGAGTCAGAAGATTGACCCTGACATGCCCCTAGGACTTCATCAATACCACAGATTAGATTTTCAGGTGCCTGTCCCCAGAGGCCTTTTCTCCAATACCAAATTATATTCCAACATGTGGTCCATAAGCCACACAACAGAACCCCTCCTGTCCCCTGTAGGATAGTTTGCTCTTGGTAGCTATGTCCAAGACTAAGTGTAGGAGAATCCTGCATGGCCCCTGGCCACCCCAACATTCTAACGTCTCCCTGGATACAAACCATCATTATGATCCAACAGCATGAAACTCCATGTCAACTCAGGCCGCTTGGAACTTCGCCACAGAGATACCAGCAAGAACCTGCCACGTTCCTCAGCTGCAATGGTCAATGGAGGTGTGCTTTCCAGGTATCCATTTTAGAGAACTCTGATACCCAAACTTTCCATATGGGGACCCTGGAGGAAACAAACCAGACTCACCCTGTCCAGTAGAAGGAAACCTTGCTGTTTGGAGCATCTCAAAAGCCCCAGCATGGGAAATCCTCCATGGCCTCATGACGCCACACCTCCATTTAGTGGTCATCATAGACACAATGTCCAATGTGAGCAAGCATCTGACATCAACCCTTACTCAGGTGCTGGTATCTCGAATCAGCATATGTACACTCGAACTGCCCTCTGCTTGGCAATGAATTTAACTGTAGCTTGAGTTTACAATTTTATCCTCACCCCCCTGGTCACCAAGCCCTCTTGAAAGGAAATTCTGGAGCCAAAATGCATCATTCTGCCCACCCCACAACAGAAGACGTGCCTGGTGAGTCTGCCAAGAAACTCCACATGGGGATCCACCTGCATGGCCCTCGATGACCCCCTAATATCATAGGCCGCCATGGGCACTCAGGCTCTGTCTGACACAGCCTGAGCCTCGGCCTCTAGTCAAACACACAGGCAGTTCACCCCATATCCTACAGGTGGGAACTATTGTGGCCCGAAGCCATCCCACCTACTCAACCTGGATATTCAGGCATCTCTCCCCAAACCGTAGCTCAAATCCCTGCCTATGGGGGTACCTGAAGCACAGGAGTACTCTTCCTACCCAAAGGCAGGAATCTTGGATGTTTAGATGGGTGTCCATCCCTCAGAGTGGGAACCAGCTCCATGGCCCATGAGACCATGGCCACTTATGGGAGTCGCCCTGGGCACAAACAGGCATTGTGACTCTCAGCCTGAGCTTGCTTTCAAACAAACCTCCTTGGTAGCTGGACCAGGAGCACACAGGGCAGGCCTACCAATCCCTCGGGCCAAATCCTCACACTCGTTCGTGTTTTCCAGGCACCCAGAACCATAAACTGTCTCTGGAATCCTTCTTTTGGAGGTCCCCTGATATGGAAAACAGCAGTCTTCCCTTCCCCCAAGGACACAAAACTCTAGGGAGCTGGGCAGAATCCCCAGAGACGAAGATACTCCCATGGACCCATGAAGACTCCCCTACATTTTGCGACTGTCCTAGAAACACAATCTAGACAGAAAAGTCTGTGCTACCACCTCCATGACACCTTAATTTCAGTACACTATGAGGTGCACTCCCGGTGTGCAGATTAGGCCTGTGATCACACCGGCCCACAGCTTAACCATAGTTTGTGTTTGCAGGTTTCTGTCCCCAACGCCCTGGCCCACATGCCATACAGGATGAGGCTTCTGGTGCCAAACCGGGAGAGTGTGCCAACCCTCCTGAAGAAAACTCTGCCCTTCACGATTGCCAAAACCATGAATATTAGGAGCAAAGTACAAAGCCCCTGAGCCCAGCTCAATTTCGAAGAATGCTCTGGACCCAAGGGCATATTCTGACACACAATGAGCACCTGCCTCCAGACAGACATCCAAGTAAAAGGCTCTGAGTCTGAAGTTTGAACCTAACATGCCTCTAGGACTTTATCGATACCCTAGCTTAGGTTTTTAGGCTCCTGTACCCAGAGGCCTGTTACCCAGTACCAACTTCTATTCCAACATGTGGTCCCTGAGCCACACAACAGAACCACTTGTGTCCCCAGGAGGACACCTTGCTCTTGGTAGCTGTGTCCAAGATTCAGTGCAAGACAATCCTGCATGGCCCCGTGACAACCACAACATTCTAACAACTCCCTGGATAGCAACCAGCATTGTGACCCAGCAGCATATAACTCCATGTCAACTCGGGCCTCTTGGAACTTCACCTCAGAGGCACCAGATCAAACCTGCCATGTTCCTCAGTTGCAATTGTCAATGGAGTTGTGCTTTCAGGCATCCATGAGGGAGAGCTCTGCTACACAAATTTTCCATATTGGGCACCCTGGAGCAAACAAACCAGACTCCTCCTGTCCAGTAGAAGCAAACATTGCTGTTTGGAGCATCTCACAAGTCACAGAGTGGGAAATCCTCCAAGGCCTCGTGACGCAACCCTTCCATTTGGAAGTCATCATAGACACAAACTCCAGTGTGAACAAATATCTGATATCCACATTTACTCCAGTGCTGGATATCTCGTATCAGCCGCTGCACACTGGAACAGCCTTCCACTTGCCAGTGCATTTAACCGTAGCTTTTGTTTACAATTCCATCCTCACCCTCCTTTTGCACACGTCCTCTTGATAGGGAATTCTTGAGCCACAACACAGCATTCTGCCTGCCCCACAGAAGAAGTGCTTGGTGAGTCTGCACAGAAAACCCACATGAGGATCCACCTGCATGGCCCTCAATGGCACCCTTATATCATAGGCTGCCATAGGCACTGAGGAACTGTCCAACACAGCCTGGGCCACGACCTCAAGATACCACTTAGACAGTGGACCCCATATCCTTCAGGTGGGACCTGCCGTGGAACAAGCCATCACATCTACTCAACCTAGATATTCAGGCATCCCTCCCCATACTGTAGCTCAAATCCCTGCCTATGGGGGAACCTGAAGCCCAAGTGTACTCCTCCTTCCCAATGGCAGGAAACCTGGCTGATGAGATGGGTGTCCAACCCTCAGAGTGGAGCCAGCTGCATGGGCCATAAGACCATGGTAACTTATTGGAGCCGCCCTGGGCACAAACAAGTGTTGTGACCCTCAGCATGAGCCTTCTTTCAAACAAACGCCCTCAGCAGTTGGGCCAGGAGCCCACAGAGCGGGCATCCCAGGTTCCTAGGGACAAATCCTCACGGTCATTCGTTATTTCCAAGCTCCCACCCAGAACCTGTCCCTGGTATCCCTCTTTTGGGAGTCCTCCAAGACCAAAAACAGCAGTCTTCCTTTCACCCAGAGAAACCAAACTCTTGTGATCCAAGCAGAATCCCCTGAGATGAAGAATCTCCCTTGGCCCCATGATCCCCTACATTTTACGACCATCCTGGACACACAATCAAGACATAAAAGCCTGTGCTACTGCCTCTTTGACACCTTAATTTCAGTACAGTTATGAGCTGCACTCAGGGACTGCAGATCGGGCCTGTGGTTACCTCAGCCCTCAACTTAACCTTAGTTCGCATTTGCAGATTTCTGTTCCCAAAGCCCTGGCCCACATGCCCTCAGGAAGGGGACTCTGGCGCCACAGCGGACGACTATGTCTAACCTCACAAAGGAAACTCTGCCTTTCATTGTTGCCCAAATCCTGAAGATTAGGAACAATGTACTAAGCCTCTACACCACCTCAATTGCAAGGAAAACTCTGGAATGAAATGCACATTCTGGCACATCAGGAGAACCTGCCTCCAGGCAGACATCCATGTCAAAGAACCTGAGTCAGAAGATTGATCCTGACATGCCCCTAGGACTTCATCAATACCCTAGCTTAGATTTTCAGGCGCCTGTCCCCAGAGGCCTTTTCTCCAATACCAACTTCTATTCTAACATGTGGTCCATAAACCACACAACAGGCCCCTTCTCTCCTCAGTAGGATACCTTGCTCTTGGTAGCTTTGTCAAATACTCAGTGTAGGAGAATCCTGCATGGCCCCTGACCATCCCAACATTCCAATGTCTCCCTGGATACAAACCACCATTATGATCCAAACAGCATGAAACTTCATGTCAACTCAGGCCGCTTAGAACCTCACCCCAGAGCCTCAAGATCGAACTTGCCATGTTCCTCAGCTGCAATAGTCAATAAAGGTGTGCTTTACATGCATCCATAGGTAGAGTTCTGCTACTCAAACTTTCCATATGGGACCCTGGAGCCAACAAACCAGACTTCCCCTGTCCAGTACAAGGAAACCATGCTTTTTGGAGCATCTCACAAGCCCCAGCATGGGAAATCCTCCATGGCCTTGTGAAACGACCCCTCCATTTGGTGGTCATCATAGACACAAAGTCCATTGTGAGAAAGCATCTGACATCCGCTCTTACTCAGTTGCTGGTATCTCGAATCAGCCGGTGCACACTGGCTGCCTTCCGCTTGACACTGAATTTAACCATAGCTTGTGATTAAAATTCTATCCTCACCCTCCTGATCACCAAGCACTCTTGACAGGGAATTCTGGACCCAAAACAAAGCATCCTGCCTACCCCAAAGACAGAAGAGGTGTCTGGTGAGTCTGCCCAGAAACCCCACATGAGGATCCACCTTCATGGCCCTTGACAGTACCCTAATATCACAGGCCGCCATGGACACTCAGGCTCTGTCTGACACAGCCTGAGCCATGACCTCCAGACAGCCACGCAGAAAGTGGGCCCCATATCCTGCAGGTGTGACCTACCGTGACCTGAAGCCATCAGCTCTACTCAACATGGGTATTCAGGCATCTGTTCCCAGACCGAAGATCAGTTCCCTGCCTAAAGGGGAAGCTGAAGCACAAGAGTACTCCTCCTTCCCAAAAGCAAGAAACCTGGCTGTTGAGATGGGTGTCCAACCCTCAGAGTGGGAACAAGTTGCATTGTCCATTAGACCACGGCCACTCATGGGAGCCGTCCTGGGCCCAAACAGGCATTGTGACCCTCAGCGTGAGCCTGTTTTCAAAAAATCCCCTTGGTAGCTGGACCAGGAGCCTGCCGAGCAGGCCTGCCATGTCCCAAAGGCCAAATTCTCACCCTTGTTTGTGATTTTCTGGCACCAAGACCAAGAACCTGTCTTTGGGTTCCCTCTTTTGGGGATCCCCTTAGACGGAAAACAGCAGTCTTCCCTTCCCCCAGAGACACCAAACTCTTGGGAGCTGGGCAGTATCCACAGAGATGAAGAATCTCCCATGGATCCATTAAAGACACCCCTATGTTTTGTGGCCATCCTGGACACAAATTCAGAAAAAAAAAAAAAAAAAAAAAAGCCTGTGCTACCGCCTCCATGACATCAAATTTCTGTACACTATGAGTTGAAATCACGGCCTGCAGATCAGGTCTGTGATCACCTCAGCACGCACCCTAACCCAGGTTCGCATTTGCATATTTCTGTCCCAAAAGCCCTAGCCCAAATGCCCTCCAGGATGGGGCCTCTGCTGCCACAACGACGAGAGAGCCTACCCTCCTGAAGATTACTCTGCCCATCACTGTTGCATTAACCGTGAATATTAGGAGCAAATAACAAAGCCCTTGAGCCGACCTCAATTTCAAAGAATGCTCTGGACCCAAATGCGCGCTCTGACACACAATGAGCACCTGCCTCCAGGCAGACATCCAAGTCTAAGGCCCTCAGTCAGAAGATTGAACCTGACATGCCTCTAGGACATCATCGATACCCTAGTTTATGTTTTGAGACACCTGTCCCCAGAGGCCTGTACTCCAATACCAACTTATATTCCAACATGTGGTCTCGGAGCCACACAATAGAACCAAACCTGTCCCCAAAAGGATACCTTGCTCTTGGTAGCTGTGTCCAAGACACAATGTAGGAGAATCCTGCATGGACCCCTGACTACACCAACATTCTAACGTCTCCATGGATACCAACCAGCATTGTGATGCAACAGCATGAAACTCCATGTCCATTCAGGCTGCTTGGAACGTCACTCTAGAGCCAACATATTGAACCTGCTATGTTCCTCAGCTGCAATGATCAATGGAGTTGTGTTTTCCAGGCATCAATACGGGAGAGCTCTGCTACCCTAACTTTCCATAGGGGGGACTTTGGAGCAAACACACCAGACTCCCTGTCCAGTAGAAGGAAACCTTGCTGTTTGGAGCATCTCACAAGCCCCAGTGTGGGAAATCCTCCATGGCCTCTTGACACCACCCCTCCCTTTGGCGGTCATCAAAGACACAAACTCCAGTGTGAGCAAACATTTAACATCCGGCCTTACTCAGGTACAGGATATCTCGAATATGCCACTGTACCCTGGAAATGCCTTCCCCTTGGCACTGAATAACCGTAGCTTGTGTTTACAATTCCATCCTCACCCTCCTGGTCTCCAAACCCTCTTGATATGGATTTCTCGAGCCATGACGCAGAATTTGCCTGTCCAAAAGAAAGAAGTGTCTGGTGAGTGTGCCCAGATACCCTACATGAGGATCCATCAGCATGGCCCTCAACAGCACTCTAAAATCATAGGCAGCCATGGGCACTCAGGCTCTGTCTGACACAGCTTGGGACACAATTTCCAGTAAGCCATGCAGACAGTGGGCCCCATATCCAGCAGGTGGGACCTGCCATGGCCTGAAGCCATCACACCTACTCAACCTGGATATTCAGGCATCTCTTTCCAGACTGTAGCTCAATTGCCTGACTATGGGGAGACCTGAAACACAGGAGTATTCCTCCTTCCCAATGGCAGGAAACTTGGCTGATGATATGGGTGTCCAACCCTCAGAGTGGGAACCAGCTGAATGGGCCATAGGACCACAGTCACTCATGAGAGCCTCCCTAGGAACAAACAGGCATTGTGAACCTCAGCATGAGCCTGCTTTCAAACAAACTCCCTTGGTAACTGGAACAGGAGCCTGCAGAACGAGACTGCCATGTCCCTAGGGCCATATCCTCACCTGCGTTCGTGTTTTCTAGTCATCCACACCCAGAACCTACCTCTGAAATCCCTCTTTTGGGGGTCTCCTGAGACAGAAAATATCAGTCTTCCCTTCCCCCAGAGACACAAACTCTTGGGATCTGGGCAAAATCCCCAGAGACGAAGAATCTCCATGGCACCATGAAGACCACCCTACATTTTGTGACCGTCCTAGAACACAATCCAGACAGAAAATCCTGCCCTATCGCCTGCATAACACCTTAATTTCAGTACTCTATGAGCTGCCCACAGGGTCTGCAGATCGGGCCTGTAATCACCATGGCCCTTACCCTAACCCTAGTTTGCTTTGGCAGATTTCAGTACCCAAAGCGCTGGCCCACATGCCCTCCAGGATGCGGCCTCTGGTTCCACACCGGACGACTGTCCCTACGTTCCCAAAGGAAAATCTGCCCTTCACGGTTGACCAAACCCTGAAGATTAGGAGCAAAGTACAAAGCCCCTGAGCCTAGCTCAATTTTGAAGAACGCCCTGGCCCTAAGGCACATTCTGACACACAATGAGCACCTGCCTCCAGGCAGATATCCAAGTCAAAGGCCCTGAGTCAGAAGATTGAAACTGATATGTCTCTAGGACTTCATCAATACCCTAGTTGAGATTTTCAGGCGCCTGTCCCCAGAGGCCTTTTCTCCACAACCAAATTATATTCCAAGATATGGTCCCTGTGCCACACTACAGAAGCCCTCCTATCCCCAGAAGCATTCCTTGCTCTTGGTAGCTGTGTCCAGGACTCAGTGTAGGAGAAACATGCATGGCCCCCTGATCACCCCAGCAAACTAACGTCTCTCTGGATACCAACCAGCATTGTGATCCAACAGCATGAAACTCCATGTCAACTTAGGCCTCTTGGAACTTCACCCCAGAAACAAATCGACCCTGTCATGTTCCTCAGCTACAATGCTCAATGGTGTTTTGCTTTCCAGGCATCCATGAAGGAGAGCTTTGCTACCCAAAGTTTCCATATGGGGGACACTGGAGCAAACAAACCAGACTCCCCCAGTCCAATAGAAGGAAACTTTCTGTTTGGAGCATCTCACAAGTCCCAGGTTGGGAAATCCTCCAGGCCTCATGAAGCCCCCCGCTCCAATTGGCAGTCTTCATAGACAAAGACTCCAGTGTGAGCAAACATATGACATCCACCCTTACTCAGGTGCTGGATATCTCAAATCAGCCCCTGCACACTGGAACTGCCTTCCACTTGTCATTGAGTTGAACTGTAGCTTGTGTTTACAATTCCATCCTCTCCCTCCTTGTCTCCAAGCCCTCTTGATAGGGAATTCTTGAGCTACAACACAGCATTCTGCTTGCCCCACAGAAGAAGAAGTGCCTGGTGAGTCTGCACAGAAAATCCACATGAGGGTCCTCCTGCATGCCCTCAACGGCACCCTAATATCATAGGCCTCCATGGGCACTGAGGCTCTGTCTGACACAGCCTGGGCCAAAACCTCCAGACAGCCACTTAGACAATGGACCCCATATCCTGCAGGTGGGACCTGCTATGGAACAAAGCCATAACATCTACTCAACCTGGATATTCAGGAATCTCTCTCCAGACCGTAGCTCAAATCCCTACCTATGGGGGAACCTGAAGCACAGGTGTACTCCTCCTTCCCGATGGCAGGAAACCTGGCTGATGAGATGGGTGTCCTACCCTCAGAGTGCAACCAGCTGCATGGGCCATAGGATCACGGTCACTCATGAGAGCCGTCCTGGGCACAAACAAGCTTTGTGACCATCAGCATGAGCCTTCTTTCAAACAAGCCCCCTAAATAGCTGGACCAGGAGCCCAGGGAGCAGGCCTCCCAGGTTCCTAGGGACAAATCCTCACTGTCTTTCATTATTTCCATGCTCCCACGCATAATCTGTCTCTGGTATCACTCTTATGGGAGTCCCCCGAGACCGAAAACAGCAGTCTTCACTTCACAGAGAAACCAAACTCTTGTGATCTGAGCAGAATCCCCAGAGATGAAAAATCTGCCATGGCCCCATGATCCACCCCTACATTTTGTGACCATCCTGGACACACAATCCAGACAGACAAGCTTGTGCTACTGCCTCCATGACACCTTAATTTCAGTACAATATGAGCTGCATTCAGGGCCTGCAGATTGGGCCTGTGATTACCTCGGGCCTCACTGTAACCCTAGTTCACATTTGCAGATTTCTGTCCCCAAAGCCCTGGCCCACATGCCCTCAGGTAGGGGCCTCTGGAGCCAAACCGGACAACTGTGCTTATCCTCCCGAAGGATAATCTGCCCTTCACTCTTGCCCAAACCCTGAAAATTAGGAGCAACGTACAAAACTCCTGAACCCACCTCCATTTTGAAGAACGTTCTGGACCCAGTGAGCACCTGCCTCCAAGCAGACATTGAAGTCAAAGGCCCTCAGTCAGAAGATTTAACCTGACATTCCTCTAGGACTTCATTGATACCCAAACTTAGGTTTTCAGGTGCCTGTCTACAGGCTCCTATTCCCCAATACCAACTTATATTCCAACATGTGGTCCCTGAGCCACACTAAAGAACCCCTCCTGTCCCCAGTAGGATACCTTTCTCTTGGTAGCTCTGTCCCAGATACAGTGTAGGAGAATCCTGCATGGCCTTCTGACCCATCAACATTCTAATTCCTCCATGGATACCAACCAGCATTGTGATCCAACAGCATGAAACTCCATGTCAACTAAGGCTGCTTGGAAATTATCCCCAAGCCACCAGATCGAATCTGCCATGTTACTCAGCTGAAATGGACCATGGAGGTGTGCTTTCCAGGCATCCATCCGGGCGAATTCTACTACCAAACTTATCACATGGGGGACCCTGGAGCAAACACACCAGACTCCCCCTGTCCAGCAGAAGGAAACCTTGACGTTTGAAGCATCTCTCAAGCCCCAGCACTGGAAATCCTCCAAGGCCTCTTGATGCCAACTCTCCATTTATTGGTCATCATAGACACAGACTCAAGTGTGAGCAAACATCTGACATCCTCCTTTACTCAGGTGCTGGATATCTCACAGAATCCACTGCAGATGGGGACAGCCTTCCACTTGGCACTGAATTTAACCGTAGCTTGTGTTTATAATTCCATTCTCACCCTACTGGTCCCAAAGCCCTCTGGATATGGAATTCCAAAGTCACAACAAGGTATTCTGCCTTCCCCATAGAAATAAGAAGTGCCTGGTGAGTCTGCCCAGAAAACCCACACGAGGATCAATCTGCGAGGCCCTCGAGGGAACCCCTATTTATAGGTTGCCCTGGCCTCTCGTACGGTGTCTGTCAGAGCCTGAGCCCCAACCTAGTGTCAGCAACACAGAGAGCGGGACACGTATCTAGCATGTGGGACTGAACATGGCCTTACACCATCATCTCTAATCATCCTTGGTATTAAGGCACCTGTCCTCAGACCTTTGCTGGAATCCCAGCCTATGGGGGAACCTGAAGCATAACAGAGAACTCCACCTTTTCCATGGCAGGAATCCTAACTATTGGGATTGTTTTCCAACTCTCAGAGTTGGAGCCAGCTGCATGGCCAATGAGACCACAACCACACATGAGGGCCACCTAGGGCCCAAAAAGGCGTTGTGACCCTAAGTCTGAGAATGCTTTCAAACAAGCCCTCTCAGTTGCACCACCAGGATCCTGCTTGGTAGGCCAGGGACGCCCATAGGCCCATATCCTAACCCTTGGTGGGATATTCCAAGCATTGAGACCCAGAGCCCATCTCTGGAATCCCTATTTTGGGGCATGCCTAAGACGGAAAACAGCACTCTTCCCTTCATCGAAAAACCCACCAAACTATTGGGAGACGCCAGGATCCTTAGAGAGTAAAATCTCCCATGTAGTCATGGGACCACACCTGCATTCCGAGGCCATCCTGGATACAGAATCCAGGTATAAAAGCCTGTGCTACTGCCTTCGTGTCGCCCTAATTACAGTCCCTGATGAGCTGCCCTCCAGGTCTACCCAGTGGGACTGCAATCACTGTGCCATTATCCCTAACCTGAGTTTGTGTTTACAGACTTCTCTCCATAAGCATGACTCACATGCCCTCCAGGGTGGGGTCTTGGAATCACATCACAGCACTGTGCATGTCATCCCCTATAAAACTGTACGTGTCACAATTTCCCAAACCTCCAGATTAGGAGAAACCTGCAAATCCCCTGAGCACACCTCAATATTGGAAGCTGCTCTGGATGCAAATGCACAGTCTGAAACACTCTAATAACCTCCATCTAGGCAGACACCCAAGTCAACTGTCCTGAGTCTGAAGATTGAACCTGACATGCCCCCTAGGACTTCATTGGAACCCTAGATTAGGTATTCAGGCATCTGTCTTCAGAGGCCTGTTCTGGAATATGAACTTATGATACAACATGTGGCCCCTGAGCCACACAATACTACATCACCTGTCCCCAGAAGGGGACACAGCTCTTTGACCTGTGTTAAACCCTCAGGGTAGGAGAATCCTGCCTGGCACCTTAGCTACCAGCACATTCTAAGATCTCCCTGGTAACAAGGCAGCATTGTAACCCATCTGCAAGAGATTCAATGTCAACTCAAGGCCTTGGTACTTCTCCCCAGAAAATCCACATGAGGATCCACCTGCACAGCCCTCTATGACACCCCAATATAATAGGCCACCCTGTGCACTAATGCTCTGTCTGACACAGCCTGAGCCCCGACCATATGGCAACCACACAGATAGAGAGCTCCATATCCTACAGCTGTGAGCTGCCTTGACCAGAGTCTTTCATCTTGATCCAACCTGGGTATTCAGGTACCTGTTCCAGAATATAGCTCAAATTCCTGCCCATGGGGGACCCTGAAGAAGAAAAGAGTACTCCTCCTTCCCAATGGCAGGAAAACTAAATTTTGAGAGATGGTTTTCTAACACTCAGATTGGGATACAGGTGTATGGAACAAGAAACAGCGTCCACTCAAGATGGACAGCTGGACACAAAAAAAGCATTGTGACCCTCACCCTGAGACCCATTTCCAACAAGTCCCTGTGGGAGCTGGACCAGGACCCCACAGAGCGGGCCTGTCAGGCTCCTAGGCCCAATTCCTAAGCCTTGGTCGGGTTACCAAGGCACCAGGAGCCAGAACCCATCTCTGGAATCCATGTTTTGAAAGGAACCCTGACACGGTAAAACGCAATCTCCCCTTGTCCCAGTAAGACACCAAACTCTTGGATGCCAGGCAGAAACCCCAGATAGGAAGGAACTCCCATGGACACATGAGGACACCCATCCATTTCAAAGCCATCCTAGACACAATCCAGACAGAAAAGCCTGTGCTCCTGCCTCCCAGCCGCCTGAATTTCAAATCTGCGGAGCTGCCTTCAGGGTCTGCATATCGGGCCTGCCATCACCTCGCCCCGAACTCGTACCCTATTTTGTGTCTGAAGATTTGGGTCCCAGAGCCCTGAACCACATGCCCTCCAGGATGGGACCTCCAGAACCACAGCACATCACTGGGCCTGCTCTCCGGAGGAAACTCTGCCAGTCTCAGTTGCCCAAACCCTCCACATTAGGAGAAACCTGCAAGGTTCCTGAGCTCACCCCAATTTCATAGGCCGCTTTGGAAAAAATGCACTGTCTGACACAGCCTCAGCACCTACCTCCAGGAAGACACTAAGGTCAATGGCGCTGAGTCTGAAGATTGAATCTGACATTCCCCTAGGACCTCATCAGAACACTAGCTTAGGTTTTCAGGCCTCTGTCTCTTGTAGCCTGTTCTGGAAAACCAATATATGGTCCAACCTGTGGTCCGTGAGCCACACAAGGGAAAAGCCCCTCTTGTCCTGAGAAGGAAATGTTTCTCCTGGGAACTTGTTCTAACCCTTAGGATAGGAGAATCCAGCATGGGCCCAGGGCCTCCACCACATTCTAAGGTCTCCCTGGACACAAAGCAGCATTGGGACCCGTTAGACTGAGAACTTCTGTCAACTCAGATCACTTGGATCTTGGAACCAGTGACAGCAGATCAAGCCCTCCCTGTTCCTTGACTGTAAAGGAAATGTGAGGTGGGCTTCCCAGGCATACATTCAGAGACCTGTGCTATCGAATCTTCCATATGGGGGAACCTGGAGTTCTCTAAGTGGACTTCCCCTGTCCCGCAGTAGGACACCTTGTTGTTTGGAGCAGCTCACAAGCTCCAGCTTGGGAAAACCTCCAAGGTATCTTGAGAAAACCACACCATTCGTCAGCCATCATGGATACAAACTCCAACGTGAGCAGACATCTGACCCTCTACCATAGTCAGGTGCTGGAGATCTCGAAACAACCGCTGTACATTGGAACGGACATGTGCTTGGCACTGAGCTTGACCATAGCTTGTGTTTTTAGAATTCTGTCCTCACAGTCCTCGCCTACAAGCCCTCCATATTGGGAATTCTGGAGCCACAACGCAGCCTACTGCCTACCCATCAGAAAGAAGAAGTACCCTGAGTCTGCGCAGAAAGCGCACATGAGGATCCAGTTGCACACCTCTCAATGGCACCCCAATATCATAGACCGCCCTCTGCCCGAATGCTCTGTCTGACACAGCTCGAGCCCCGACCTCCAGTCAGCCACCAGACAGCAGGCCTCATATCCAGCAGGTGGGTCCTGCCTTGGCCCAAGGCCCTCATCATGAAGCAATTGGGGTAATCAGGTACCTGTCACAGAACTTAGCTCAAATTCAGGCCCATGGAAAACACTGAAGCAGAAATGAATAGTACTCCTTCCCCATGGCAGGAAAACTGAATGTTGAGATGGCTGTCCAACCCTTAGAGTGGGAGCCAGGTGCATGGCCCATGAGACCACACCCACTCAGGCTGGGCATCTGGGCACGAACAGGCTTTGTGACCCTCACCTTAAGACCCTTTCCAACAAGCCCCCTTGCGAGCTGGACCAGGAGCTCACAGAGTGGGCCTGTCATGCTCCTAGGCCCAAATCCTAAGCCTTGTTGGGGTGATCCAGGTGCCCGGACCCAGAACTAATCTCTGGAATGGCTGTTTGGATGGGACCCCTGAGATGGAAAGCTGCGCTCTTTCCTTGCCACAGAAAGACACCAAACTCTTGGGTGCCAGGCAGAATCCCCAGAGAGGTAGAATCTCCCATGGACCCTTGAGGCCACCCCTCCATTCCATGGTCGTCCTAGACACACAATCCAGACAGAAAATCCTGTGCCCCTGCCTCCCAGTCATACGAATTTCAAATCCCGAGAAGCTGCCCTCAGGGTCTGCAGATAGGGCCTGCCATCACCTCCCCCCTAACTCTTACCCGAATTTGTGTCTGAAGACTTTGGTCCCAAAGTCCTGATCCACATGCACTCCAGGATGGGGCATCCAGAACCACATCACATCACTGGGCCTGATCATCCGGTGATACTCTGCCTGTCTCAGTTTCCCAAGCCCTACAGATTAACAGAAACTTGCAAAGCCCCTAAGCCCATCCGAATTCCATAGGCTGCTCTGGAAAATGCACAGTCTGAAACAGCCTCAGAACATATCTCCAGGAAGACATGCAGGTCAATGGAAATGGATGAATGCCCTAAGACCTTGGTGGGTCCAAGTGCTGTGTGTGCGGCCAGCTGTTTCAGTGTCTGTTGGAAGGTCTGGACTCAGGCTATGTAAGACAGAGCATTAGTGCTTAGGGTGGCCTATGCAATTGGGGTGTTGCTAAGAAATAAGCCTGTTGATCCTCCTTTTGGGTTTCTGGGCAACGCCATAGACAATGTATTTCTTCCGGTGGTCAGGCAGGGTGCTTCGTTTTGGTCCCAGTATTCCCAATCAGGAGGGCTTGTGGGTAAGGAGTGTGAAGACGGAGGTCTGAAAACACGAGCTAGTGTGAGGTTTGGGCCAAGGGCATGGCAGGCCCACTCTGAAGAGGCTAAATCGAAATCTCCTGCATCTGAAGTCAGGGTGAAGATCAGACGTTGGCTGAGGCTGGAGTTTGTATCCATGATGGCCCCTTCTTGAAGCAGGGGCCTCATGAGGCTAAGGAGGTTTTTCTACGCTGTTTGTGAGTTGCTCCAAACCACAATATTTCCTTCTGAGGGACAGTCGAGTCTTGTTGGATGGCTCCAGGACATCTCATACGGAAGGACTGGAGAGCAGGGTTTGAAGGATGAATGCCTGTACAGCATACCTCGCATTCCCATTGGCTATTTGCGACAAGACATGTTTGAACTGCTGGCTCTGGGTCGAGTTACCCAGTTTGCTGAATTGGAATGGACTTTCCTGACAATGGGACATAATGTGGGTTTGTGTCCATGGAGACCTTGCAATGTGCTGGTGGTTCAGGGGCCCTGCAGAATTCGCCTGGCTGAATCGTTTGATACAGCTCCAATAAGAAAGCTCCCCATGTAGAGATGAGAAAGATTCTGTTTGGTGCCTCAGAAAAGCCCTAGATGCTGGTCTTCGAAACAAGTCCTCTGAGGAAAGACACCTGGAAACCAAAGCTAGGGTTCAGATTAGGGCCTCGGGGGCTGTCTGTTTCAATCTCATGTCTCTGGGGACACTGTCTGAGTGTCTACATGGAGATAGTTGCTCAGCTGGAGTCAGAGTGCCCCTCTTAGTCCAGGGCAGCCTACGCTATCGGGATGGCCTCGGGGGCCTTGGAGATTTCTCCTAATCTATAGGGTTTTGGCCAATGGTTTAGGCAGTTTCCTCGGAGAGGACAGGCACAGTCCTTTTGGCATTAGCCTAGAAGGTGTGTGGGTCCATGCTGTGAGCACAGAAGTCTGAAAACAGAAACTCGGGTTAGTTGTGGTACCGAGGGTATGGCTGGCCGGAGCTACAGACCGTGAGAGAAGCTCCTTGGCTATTGAAAGAAGAGTGAGTGGAAGGCGGTCCCTCAGGCTTTTGTCTCTGAATATTCTGTCCAGTATAGCCATGGAATATAGGGTGGCCCCAGGGGCTATGGACGAGTCTCCCTGTCTGGGGATTTTTCCCAGCTCCCAAGAGTTTGCGACCATTTTGTGGAAGGATGTACTCCTGTTGTCTGGCTCAGGTGTCTCTCCAAGAGAGGGATTCCAGAGCAGAGCCCCAGGTACAGGCGACTGGAAAACTCGAAATATGGTGAGGATTGGGAACATAGGGGCTTTGTAAGCCCCATATGTGGGCTCATGGTTTTGGCTCTGGGAGGCCTTGCTTCGACATGGGTCTCACGCTGAGGATCACAATCCGCGTCTGTGCCCAAGTCGGCACTCAAGTTAGGGCGTAGCCCCAGGAGCTATGAAGGTTTCTCCTACCCTGAAGGTGTGACTCCATGCAAACCACAAGATTTCCAGCCACGGGGAAGGAGGAGCTCTGATTTGTGCTTCAGGTACCCACCTGTGTGGGGATTTGATATAATGTCTAGGTTCAGATGTCTGAAAACCCAGGTTGGGAAGAGATGAAGGCCATGGCATGTGCGATTTGCTGGGTGTGGGGTCAGCTGTCTCCTTGTTTGTTGGGACGTCTGGCCTCAGGCTGTGTCAGACAGAGCATTCGTGCCCAGGGCAGCCTATCCAATTGGGGTGAGGTCGAGGCCCGAGCAGGTGGATCCTCATTTGGGGTTTCTGGAGAGCCCCATAGGGCAATGTTTTTCTTCTGGTAGGAAGGCAGAGGGCTGTGCGGTTCCGGAATTCCCAGTCTGGAGGCCTTGTTTGCCAGGAGTGTGAGGAAGGAAGTCTGAAAACACAAGCTAGCTTTAGGTTTGGGGCCGAGGGCTCGGCAGGTCCACTCTGAAGAGACTGAATTGAGATCTCCTGCATCTGAGGTCAGGGCAAATATCAGACATTGCGTCAGGCTGGAGTTTGTGTACATGATGGCCTCTTCCTGAAGGGGGTGGGGCCGTCATGAGGCCAGAGATGTTTCCCTCTGCTGGGAGTTGTGAGCTGCTCTGAACCTCAAGGTTTCCTTCTGCAGGACAGTCGAGTGTTATTGGATGGTTCCAGGATGCCCCATATGGAAAGACTCGAGAGCAGGTATCTAAGCATGGATGCCTGGAAACGCCACAACACATTCGCATTGACTGGATGGGACAAGGCAGGCGCAATCTGTGGGATCTTGGGCGAGCTACCCAGAGGGCTGAGTTGTAATGGACTCTCCTAAGGATGCGTCATAATGTGGGTAGGTAGCCATGGAGACCTTAGAATGTGGTGGTGGCTCAGGGCCTTTGCAGGATTCTCCAACCCGAAGGGTTTGACACAGCTCCAACAAGGAAGCTTCCCATGTGGAGACAAGAGGTATTCGGTTTGGTGCCTCAAGAAAGCCCCATATGCTGGTCTTCAAACCCAGGCCTCTGAGGAGTGACAACTGGAAACCAAAGCAAGAATTCAGATTAGGGCCTAAGGGCCTGTCCAGTTCAGTCTTCTATCTCTGTGGACATCTGTCTGTGTGTCTGTGTGGAGGTAGTTGCTTAGCTTGTGTCAGAATGCCCCTGTTTGTCCAGGGCGACTTACAGTAGTGGGATGTCCTCGAGGACCTTGAGGTTTCTCCTATTCTGTAGGGTTGTGGCCAAAGGAATGGGCACAGTTTCCTAGGAAAGAGCAGGCAGTCCTGTGGTGTGACTCCAGAGGCCCCAGCCTGGAGGCTGTGTGTGCCAGAGCTGTGGGGACAGATGTCCGAAAACACAAATTCGGCTCAGCTTTGGGACCAAGGTTATGGCAGGCCTCATCTACAGTCTGTGAAGGGATCACCTCGGGCTATGAAAGGGGGGCGAGTAGGAGGCAGTCGCTCTGGCTTTTGTCTCTGGATGTTGTGTACACCATGGCCATTTAATGTAGGGGTGGCCTCATGGGCCGAGGAAGAGTATTCCCTCGCTGGTGATTTGCCCAGCTGCCTACAGTTTGGGGTCATTCTGTGGGAAGGGTGGAGTCCGCTTTCTGCCTCAGGTGTCCCCCCCCCATTAGAGGGATTCTAGAGCAGAGCAGTGGGTACTGACACCTGGAATACCCACCACCTGGTTAGGCTTGGGCGCCTATGGTCATGGTAATCCTCATATGCGAGCTCTTGGTCCAGCCCCTGAGAGATGTTACATGAATACAGGACTCACATGAATACCGGACTCACGCCGAGGGTCACAATGTGTGTGTGTGTGTGTGCCCAAGGCTGCCCTCAAGCATGGGCGTGGCCTCATGGGCCATGCAGGTTTCTCCTACACTGAAGGTTTGACTTCCAGCCAACAGCAATTTTTTTTGCCATGGGGAAGGAGGAGTTCTGGCTCATGCGTCAGGTTCCCCCCATGCAGGGATTGGCATAAGGTCTTGGTTCTGATGCCTGAATACCCAGATTGGGAAGGGATGATGGCCTAAGTCAGATGTGCTGGGTGTGCGGCCAACTGTCTCGGTGTCTGTTGGAATGTCTGGGTTCTGGCTATTAAAGGCAGAGCATTAGTGCTTAGGGTAGCCTATGCAATTCGGTTGTTGCCAAGTGCTGAGCAGGTTGATCCTCATTTGGGGTTTCTGGGCAATGCCATAGACATTTTTTTTCTTCTGGTGGGCAGGAGAGTGCTTCGTTGTGGCCCCAGAATTCCCAATCGGGAAGGCTTGTGTGCCAGGGCTGTGAGGACAGAAGTCTGAAAACACAAGCTAGGGTGAGGTTTGGGGCCAAGAAAACGACAGGCCCACTCTGCAAAGGCTGAATCTGGTTCTCCTGCATCTGAAGTCAGGGTGAGGATCAAACGTTGGCTAAGGCTGGAGTTTGTGTCCGTGATGACCCCTTCATGAAGCGGGAGCCTCATGAGGCTAAAGAGGTTTTCCCGTTCTGAGTTTGTGAGTTGTTCCAAACCACAAAGTTTCCTTCTGTGGGACAATCGAGTCCTTTAGGATGGCTCCAGGAAGTCCCATACAGAAGGACTGGAGAGCAGGGTTCGAAGGATGGATGCCTGTAGAGCATACCTCCCATTCCCATTGGCTCTTTGCAACAAGACATGTTTGAACTGCTGGCTCTGGGCCGAGTTACACAGGGGGCTGAGTTGAAATAGACTCTCGTAAGGATGGGTCCTAATGTGAATTTGTGTCCATGGAGACCTTGGAATGTTCTGGTGGCTCAGAGGCTATGCAGAATTCTCCTGCATTATGGGTTTGATACAGCTCCAATAAGAAAGCTCCCCATGTGGAGAAGAGAGAGAGGTTCTGTTGGGTGCCTCATAAAAGCCCCAGTCCTCTGAGGAAAGACACCTGGAAACCAAAGCTAGGGTTCACATTAGGGCCAAGAAGCCTGTACATTTCAATCTTCTGTCTCTGGGGACACTGTCTCAGTGTCTAAGTGGAGATAGTTGCTCAGCTAGTGTCAGAGTGCCCCTCTTAGTCCAGGGCAGCCTATACTATCGGGTTGGTCTCCGGGGCCTTTGAGATTTCTCCTAATCTGTAGGGTTGTGGCCAGTGGATTGGGCACAGTTTCCTTGGAGAAGACAAGCAAAGTCCTTCAGTGTGGCTCCATAGGCCCTCGCCTGGAAGGTGTGTGGATCCGTGCCGTGGTCACAGAAGTCTGAAAAAACAGAAATTTGGCTTAGATGTGTTGCAGAGGGTATGGCAGGCTAGATCTACAGACCGTTAAAGGAGCTCCTCGGCTAATGAAATAGGGGTGAGTGGGAGGCAGTTCCTCAGGCTTTTGTCTCTGGATTTTGTGTCCAGGATAGCCGTGGATTGTAACATGGCCATAGGGGCTTTGGATGAGTCTCCTCTGGGGATTTGGCCAAGCTCTCAAGAGTTTGGGGTCATTTTGTTGAAAGGGTGGAGTCCTGTTGTCTGGGTCAGGTGTCTCTCCAAGAGAGGTATTCCAGAGCAGAGCCCCAGATAGAGGCGACTGGAAAACTCGAACTCTGGTGAGGATTGGGAGCATAGGGGCTTGGCAAACCCCATATGCGGGCTCTTGGTCCAGCCCCTGAGAGGCCTTACTTTGACATGGGGCTCACGCTGAGGGTCACAATGCGAGTTTTTGCCCATGGCAGCACTCAAGTTTGGGTGTGGCCTCAGGGGTTATGAAGGTTTCTCCTACCCTGAAGGTATGACTCCATGCCAACAGCAAGCTTTACAGATATGGGGAAAGAGGAGTTCTGATTTGTGCTTCAGTTATCCACCTGTGGGGGGATTTGATATAATGTCTAGGTTCAGATGTCTGAAAGCCCAGGTTGGGAAGAGATCACAGTCTAAGGCCTAGGGTCCTGTCTGGTTCAATCTGCTTCTCTGGGAACATCTGTCTATGGTCTAAGTGGAGGTAGTTGTTCAGCTTGTGTCAAATCGTGAGCGTCACAAAGCGTGTTCTTATCCAAAGCAGCCCTCAACATGGCCGGGGCCTCATGGGCCACACTGGTTTCTCCTACTCTGAACGTTGGACAACATGCAGACAAAAGGTTTCTGGGCATGGGGAAGGAGAGATTCTGATTTCTGCATCATGTTCACTGCCAGACAGTGATTGGAGATACGGTCTAGGTTCTGAAGCCCGAAAACTGAGGTTGGGAAGAGATGACGACCTTAGGCCATGGCGGGTGCCATGTGCTCATTGTGTGGCCAGCTATCTGGGTGTCAATCGGGACATCCGGGCTCAGGCTGTGTCAGAGAAGGCATTAGTGCTCAATGTAGACTGTATTACTGTGGAACAGTCAAGTTGTGTGCAGGTTGATTCTCATTTGGGATTAATGTGTAGCCCCAAAGGGTAAAGTTTTTCTTCTGGAGGGCAGGCACAATACTGTATTGTAGCTCCAGAATTCCCAAACTGGAGGGCTTGCGGGCCAGGAGTGTGAGGATGGAAGTCTGAGAACACAAACTACATTTAGGTTTCGGTGCTAGGACATGGCAGGCACACTCTGAAGAGCAGAATCGAGATCCCGTGCTTCTGAAGTCAAGGCGAAGATCATCAGTTGGCTCAGGTTGGGGTTTCTGCCCATGATCCGCCTTCATGAAGATTAGGGGCATCATGTGGCCTGGGAAGTTTTCCCATGATGGGAGTTGTGAGATGCTCCATGCACAAGGATTCCTTCTGCGAGACAGTTGAGACCTGTTGGATGGCGCCAGGACCTCTCATAAGGAATGACGCAAGATCAGTGTTCTAAGGATGGATGCCTGAAGAGCCCGCCTCGCATTTCAATTGTCTTTTAGAGAAAAGGCAGGTTCGATCTGCTGGCTCTGGGGGAGCAACGGAGGGAGTCTCCTGAGGATGGGTCATAATGTGGAATTGTGTCCATGGAGACATTGGAATGGGATGGTGGCTCCGGTGACTTGAAGCTTTCTCCTAACGGGAGGTTTTGACACAGCTCCATAGAGCCAAGTTTCCATGTAGAGACGAGATTTGTCTTGATTGGTACCTCCAGAAACCCCGATATGCTTGTATTGAAATCCAGGCCTCTGAGGAGTAATGCCTGGAAACAAAAGCAATGGATTCGATTAGGGCCTAGGTGCCTGTCCGGTTCAATCTTCTTCTATGGGCATATCTGTCTATGGGTCTGAATGGAGGTAGTGGCTCAACTTGTGTCAGATCGCCCGTGTTTGTCCTGGACGTCCTACACTATTGGGATGGACTCAGGAACATTGAAGGATTCTCCTAATCTGTAGGGCTATGTCCAAAGAAATGAGCATAATTCCCTTGGAGAGGCCAGGCACAGTCCTAAGGTGTGGCTATCAGGGCCACAGAATTGAGGATGTGTGGCCCAGGATAGTGGAGACAGAAGCCTGAAAACACAAACATGTCTTAGGTGGGGACATAGGTATGGCAGGCCCGATCAACAGACCGTGAGGAGAAATTTTTGGGCTATGAATAAAGGGCGAGTGTGAGGCGCTTTTTCAGGCTTCTGTCTCTGGGTTTTGTGTCAATGGTGGCCATGGAATGTCGGGCTGGCCTCATCGGCCAGGGACGAGTTTTTCTCTCTGGGGATTTGGCCCAATTCCAAGTGTTTGGGGTCATTCTTTGATTGCTAAGAGTCCTTTCTCTATTTCTTTTTTAACCTCATGTGTCCCATCAAAGAGGGAATCTGGAGAAGAGCTCTGAGTAGGGGTGACTAGACCTCTCGAGCTCTGGTTAAGATTGGGGGATTAGGGGCATGGCAAGCCCCATATGCGGGCTCTTGGTCCAGCCCCTGAGAGGCTTTACTTGAGGACAGGGTTCCCGCTGAGGGTCCCAATGTGTGTTTGTGACCATCGCAGCCCTCAAGCATGGCTGGGGCCTCATGGGCCACGCTGGTATCTCCTACACTGAAAGTTGGACAACATGCCAACCATAATGTTTCTGGCCATGGGGAAGGAGAAGTTCTGATTTCTACATCACGTACACTGCTTGGTAGTGAGTGGAGATAAGGTCTAGGTTCTGAAGCCTGAAAACAGAGGTTGGAAAGAGATGACAACCTAAGGCCATGGCGTGCTGAGGTGCTCAGTGTGTGATCAACTGTCTGGGTGTTGGTCACAAGGTCTGGGCTCAGACTGTGTCAGACTGGGCATTACTGCCCAAGCTGGACTGTATAATTGGGGCACAGTCGAGTGGCGTGCAGGTTGATCCTCATTTGGCATTTCTGGGTAGCACCATAGGGCAACATTTTTCTTCTGGATGGCAGGCAGAGTGTTGCATTGTGTCTCCAGAATTCCAAACTTGAGGGCTTATGGGCCAGGAATTTGAGGATGGAATTCTGAGAACACAAGTTTGGCCTAGGTTTCGCAGTGAGGGCATGGCAGGCACACTCTGCAGAGCTGAATCGAGGTCTCGTGCATCTGAAGTCAGGGCAAGGATCAGACGTTGGCTTAGGTTGGAGTTACTGTTCATGATTTCCCCGACATGAAGGTTAGGGGGCATCACAAGGCCATGGAAGTTTGCCCACAGTGGGATTGTCTGATGCTCTAAACCACAAGGATTCCTTCTGTGGGAGAGTCAAGACCTGTTGGGTGGATCCAGGACGTTCCATATGGAACAACTCAAGAGCAGGGTTCTAACAATGGATGCCTGGGCAGCCCAACTCGCATTCCAATTGAATCCGAGTGACAAGGCAGGTTCGATCTGTTGGCACTAGGGGAACAACCGAGGGGGCTGAATTGAAATGGACTCTCCTGAGGATCAGTCATAATGTGGGTTTGTGTCCATGGAGACCTTGGAATGGGGCAGTGGCTCTAGTGCCCTGAAGGATTTTCCTAACCTGAGGTTTTGAGACAGCTCCAAAGATCATGTTTCCCATGTGGAGACGAGATTTGTTCTGACTGGTTCCTTAGGAACTCCCATAAACTGGTATTGGAAACCAGGCCTCTGAGGAGAGATGCCTGGAATCCAAAGCAATGGATCCGCTTAGGGCCTAGGGGCATGTCTGCTTCAATATTCTCCTCTGAGAACATCTGTCTAGGGTTCTGAGTGGAGGTCATTGCTCAGTTTGTGTCAGATCGCCCCTGTTTGTCCTGGTAGGCCAACACTATTTGGCTGGTCTCGGGGACTTCTGAGGTTTCTCCTAATCTGTAGGGTTTTGGGAAATGAAATGGTAAGAATTCCCTAGGAGAGGGCAGGCACAGTCCTGACTGTGACCCAAGCTGTCGGGAGGTCCGGGCTCAGGCTGTGTCAGACGGCATTAGTGCCCAGGGTAGACTCTATAATTGGAGTACAGTTGAGTGGCGTGCAGGTTGATCCTCATTTGACGTTTCTGGGTAGCCCATAGGACAAAGTTTTTCTTCTGTAGGGCAGGCATAGTGCTACACTGTGACTCCGGAATTCCCAGACTGGAGGGCTTGTGGGCCAGAATTGTAAGTAAAAAAGTCTGAGACAAAAGCTAGGCTTAGGTTTCGGGGCGAGGGCATGGCAGGCACAGTGAAGAGCTAAATCGAGATCTCGTATGCATTTCAGGTCAGGTCAAGGATCAGACATAGGCTCAGGTTGGAGTTTCTGTTCAGGACGACCCCTTCATGAAGGTGGGGGGCATCATGGGGCTATGGAGGTTTTTCCACGATGGGAGTTCTGAGATGCTCCAATTGGCAAGGATTCCTTCTGCGGGACAGTCGAGACCTGTCAGATGGCTCCAGGACGTCCCATACGGAAAAATGCCAGAGCAGGGTTCTAAGAATGGATGCTTGGAGAGCCCAACTCGCATTCCTATTGTCTCCTTGTGACAAGGCAGGTTTGATTTGTTGACTCGGGGAGAGAAACTGAGGAGGGTGTTTTGATATAGACTCTCCTGAGGATGGATCATAATGTGGGTTTGTGTCCATTGAGATCTTGGAATGGGGCGGTGGCTCCGGGAACCTGAAGGTTTCTCTTAACTGGAGGTTTTGACACAGCTCCAAAGAGCAATTTTCCCGTGTGGAGACGAGATTTGTTCTGATTGGTACTTCTGGAAAAAACTATATGCTTGTATTGGAAACCAGGTCTCTGAGGAGAGATGTCTGGTAACAAAAGCAATGAATCCGATTAGGGCCTAGGCGCCTGTCCAGTTCAATCTTCTTCTTTGGGGATATCTGTCTATGGGTCTGAATGAAGGTTGTGGCTCAGCTTCTGATACATCGCCCCTGTTTGTCCTGGGCAGCCTACACTATTGGGATGGTTTCAGGGACTTTTTAGGTTTCTCCTAATCTTTAGGGTTGTGGCCAATGGAATGGGCAGAATTCCCCTGGAGAGCACAGGCACAGTCCTGAGGTGTGGCTTGAGGGGCCCCAGCCTGGAGGGTGTGTGGGCCAGGACTGTGGGGACAGAAGTCTGAAAACACGAACTTGGCTTAGGTTTGGGGACTTATGTATGACAGACCTGATATACTGACCGTTAGGAAAATTTTTCAGGCTATGAACAAAGGGCGAGAGTAAGGCACTTGCTTAGGCTTTTGTCTCTGAATTTTGTGTCAACTGTGGCCGAGGAATGTCGAGCTGGCCTCATGGACCATGGACGAGTCTTTCATTCTGGGGATATGGCCTTATCCCAAGTATTTGTGGTCAGTCATCCACATGTGAGGAGTCCTTTCTGTATTTTTTTTTTTTTTTTGCCTCTGGTGTCCCAACAAAGATGGATTCCAGAGCAGAGCCCTGAGTAGGGCTCTACTACACATTTTGAGTTCTGGTTAAGATGGGGATACTAGGGTATGGCAAGCCCCATATCCAAGCACTTGGTCCAGTCCCTGAGAGGCTTTACTTGAGGATAGGGCTGACGGGAAGGGTCAAAATGTGTGTTTGTGCCCATGGTGGCCCTCAAGCATGGGCGGGTCCTCATGGGCCATGCTGTTTTCTCCTACACTGAACGTTGGATAACATGCCAACCACAAGGTTTCTGGCCATTGGGAATGAGGAGTTCTGATTTCTGCATCACGTTCAGCACTGGCCAGTGATTGGAGATAAGGTCTAGGTTCTGAGTCTTGAAAACCAAGGTTGGGAAGAGATGATAACCTAAGACCATCGAGGGTCTGATGTGCTCAGTGTGTGGCCAGTAGTCTGTGTAGGTCGCGAATTCCGGGCTCAGACTTTGTCAGTCAGGGCATTAGTACCCAGGCTAGAGTGTATAATTGGAGTACAGTCAAGAGACGTGCCAGTTGATCCCCATTTGGGGTTTCAAGGTACCACAAGAGAGCAACGTTTCTCTTCTAGAGGGCAGGCAGAGTGCTTTATTGTGGCTCTGGAATTCCCAAATTGTAGGGCTTCTGGGACAGGAGTGTGAGAATGGAAGTCTGAGAACACAAGCTTGGCTTAGGCTTGAGGCAAGGGCACAGCAGGCACCCTCTGAAGAGCTGAATCGAGATCTCGTGGATCTGAACTCAGGGAAAATCAGACGTTGGCTCAGGCTGGAGTTTCTGTCCATGATGGCCCCTTAATGAAAGTGGGAGTGCATCAGGAGGCAATGGAATTTTTCCCACGGTGGGATTGTCCGATTCTCCAAACCGCAAAGATTCCTTCTGTGGTACAGTAGAGACCAGTTGGATAGATCCAGGACATCCCATAAGGAACTTATCAAGAGCAGGGTTCTATTGATGGATGCCTGGGCAGCCCAACACGCTTTCCAATTGTATCTTAGCGATAAGGCAGGTTTGATCTCCTGGCTCTGGGGGAGCATCCGAGGGGGCTGAGTTGAAATGGACTCTCCTGAGGATCAGTCTTAATGTGGGTTGGTGTCCATGGAGACCTTGGAATGGGGCAGTGGGTTCGGTGCCCTGAAGGATTCTCCTAACTGGAGGTATTGACACAGCTCCAAAGAGCAAGTTTCCTGTGTGGAGACGAGATTTGTTCTGATGTTGCCCCAGGAAACCCCATAAGCTGGTATTGGAAACCAGGCCTCTGAGGAGAGATGCCTGGAAACCAAAGCAATGGATCCAATTAGGGCCTAAGGGCCTGTCTCCTTCAATCTTCTTCTCTGGGAACATCTATCTACAGTTCTGAGTGGAGATTGTTGCTCAGCTTGCGTCAGATCACCCGTTTCTTCCGGGAGGCCTACACTATTGGTATGGCTCAGTGTTTTTGGAGGTTTCTCCTAATCTGTAGGGTTGTGGCCAATGGAATGGGCAGAATTCCCTTGGAGAGGGCATGCACAATCCTGAGGTGTGGCCCCAGCTATGCGGGTGTCAGTCAGGAGTTCTGGGCTCAGGCTGTTTCAGGCAGCGCATTATGTGCAGGGTAAACTGTACAATTGGGGTACAGTCGAGTGGCATACAGGTTGATCCTCATTTGGGGTTTCTGGATAACCCCATAAAGCAACGTTTTTCTTCTGGAGGGCAAGCAGAGTGCTGCATTTTGGCTCCAGAATTCCCAAACTGGAGGGCTTGTGGCCCAGGCATGTGATGACAGAAGTCTGAGAACACAAGGTAGGTGTAGGTTTCACAGCGAGGGCACGGCAGGCACACTCTGCTGAGCTGAATCGAGATCTCGTGCATATGAAGTCACGGCAAGGATCACACCTTTGCTCAGGTTGGAGTTTCTGTCCATTTCCCCCATTCATGAAGGGGGGGGAGGCATCAAGAGGCCATGGTGGTTTTCCCAAGATCGGCGTAGTGAGATGCTCCAATCCCCAAGGATTCTCAAGGGACAGTTGAGACCTGTCAGATGGCTCCAGGACGTCCCATAAGGAAGGACACCAAAGCAGGGTTCAATGGATGGAATCTTGGGCAGCCCACCTCGCATTCTAACTGTCTCCTTTCAACAAGGCAGGTTTGATCTGTTGACTCTGGGAGAGCAACCGAGGAGGGTGTGTTGAAATAGACTCTCCTGAGGATGGGTCATAATGTGGCTTTGTGTCCATTGAGACCTTGGAATGGGGCGGTGGCTCCGGGAACCTGAAGGTTTCTCTTAACTGGAGGTTTTTTTTTTTTTTTTTTTTTTTTTTTTTTTTAACTGGAGGTTTTGACACAGCTCCAAAAAGCAAGTTTCCCATGTGGAGACAAGATTTGTTCTGATTGGTACCTCTGTTAAAACCTATATGCTGGGGGCGCCTGGGTGGCTCAGTGGGTTGAGCCGCTGCCTTCGGCTCAGGTCATGATCTCGGGGTCCTGGGATCGAGTCCCGCATCGGGCTCTCTGCTCGGCGGGGAGCCTGCTTCCTCCTCTCTCTCTGCCTGCCTCTCCGCCTACTTGTGATCTCTCTCTGTCAAATAAATAAATAAAATCTTAAAAAAAAAAAAACTATATGCTGGTATTGGAAACCAGGTCTCTGAGGAGAGATGCCTTGAAACAAAAGCAATGGATCCGATTAGGGCCTTGGTGCCTGTCCAGTTCAATCTTCTTCTCTGGGGATATCTGTCTACGGGTCTGAGTGGAGGTCTTTGCTCAGCTTGTGACAGATAACCCTGTTTGTCTTGGGCTGCCAACACTATTGGGATGACTCAGGGACTTTTTAGGTTTCTTCTAATCTTTAGGGTTGTGGCCAATGGAATGGGCAGAATTCCCATGGAGAGGGCAGGCACAGTCTTGAGGTGTGTCTCCAGAGACCCCAGCCTAGAGGGTGTGTGGGCCAGGACTGTAAGGACAGAATTCTGAAAACATAAACTCGGCTTAGGTGGGGACATAAGTATGATAGGCCCGATCTACAGACCGTGAGGATAATTTTTTGGGCTATGAACAAAGGGCGAGTGTGAGGCGATTGCTCAGGCTTTTGTCTCTGGATTTTGTGTCAACGGTGCCCGTGGACTGTTGAGGTGGCCTCATGGGCCATGGACGAGTCTTTCTCTCTGTGGATTTGGCCTGATCCCATGTGTTTGGGGTCATTCTGTCGATGGGAGGAGTCTTTCTGTATTTTTTTTTTTTTACCTCAGGTGTCCCACCAAAGAGGGATTCCAGAGCAGAGCCCTGTGTAGGGGTATCTAGACATCTCGACCTCTGGTTAAGATTGGGGGACTAGGGACATGGCATGCCCCATATGTGAGCTCTTGGTCCAGTCACTGTGAGGCTTTACTTGAGGACAGGGCTCATGCTGAGAGTCCCAATGTGTGTTTGTGCCCATTGCAGCCCTGAAGCATGGGCGGGCCTCATTTGCCATGCTGGGTTCTCCCACACTGAGTGATGGACAACATGCCAACCACAAGGTTTCTGGCCATGGGAAAGGAAAAGTTCTGATTTCTGCATCAAGTTCAACCCTGCTGAGTGAGTGGAGACATGGTCTAGGTTCAGAAGCCTGAAAACCGAGGTTGGGAAGAGATGACAACCTAAAGCCATGGCGTGTCCTATGTGCTTAGTATGAGGCCAGCTGTCTGGGTGTCGGTTGGGTGGTCTGGCCTCTGGCTGTGTCATACTGGGGTTCATTGGCCCAGGTAGACTGTATAATTGGGCTACAGTCAAGTGGCTTGAAGGTTGATCTTTATTTGTCATTTCTGGGTAGCCATATAGGGCAACATTTTTTTTTTTCTGGAGGGCAGGCAGAGTGCTTCATTGTGTTTCTGAAATGCCAAACTAGAGGGCTTGTGGATAAAGACTATGAGGACAGAAGTCTGAGAACACAAACTTAGGTTTCGAGGCGTGGGCACGGCAGGTAAACTCGGCAGAACTGAATCGAGATCACATGCATCTGAAGCCAGGGCAGGTTCAGACTTGGCCTAGGTTGGAGTTTCTGTCCATGATCCCCCTTAATGAAAGTGGGGGGGGTCATCACGAGGCAATGGAGATTTTCCCACGGTGGGATTGTCTGATGCTCCAAACCGCAAGAATTCCTTCTGTGGGACAGTCGAGACATGTTGGGTGGATCCAGGACGTCCCATAGAGAACTTCTCATGAACAGGGTTCTAACGATGGATGCCTGGGAAGCACAACTCGCATTCCAATTGTCTCCTAGCAACAAGGCAGGTTCGGTCTGCTGGCTCTGGGGGAGAAACCGAGGGGGATGAGTTGAAATGGACTCTCCTGAGGATCAGTCATAATGTGGGTTTGTGTCCACGGGGACCTTGGAATGGGGCAGTGCCATCAGTGCCCTGAAGCACTCTCATAACCGGAGGTATTGACACAGCTCCAAAGAGCAAGTTTCCCATGAGGAGATGAGATTTGTTCTGATTATTGCCTCAGGAACCCCCATAAGCAGGTGTTGGGAACCAGGCCTCTGAGGAGAGATGCCTGGAAACCAAAACAATGGATCCAATTAGGGCCTAGGGGCCTGTCCACTTCAATCTTCTTCTCTGGGAACATCTGTCTATGGTCCTGATTGGCTGGCATTGCTTCAGCTTGTATCCGATCGCCCCTGTTTCTCCTGGGAGGACTACACTATTGGTATGGTCTTGGGGTCGTTGGAGGTTTCTCCTAATCTGTAGGGCTGTGGCCAATGGAATGGGCAGAATTCCCTTGGAGAGGGCAGGCACAGTCCTGAGTTGTGGCCTCAGCTGCCTGGGTGTTGGTTGGGAAGTCTGGGCTCAGGCTGTGTCAGACAGTGCTTTAGTGCCCAGGGTAGATTATACAATTGGGGTACCGTTGTGTGGCATGCATTTTGATCCTCATTTGGGTTTTCTGGGTAGCCCCATAGGGCAACTTTTTTCTTCTGGAGGGCAGAAGAAAACTGAATTGTGGCTCCAGAATTCCCAAACCGGAGGGCTTGTGGCCCAGGAGGGTGAGGACAAAGTCTGAGAACACAAGCTAGGCATAGATTTCAAAGAGAGGGCGTGTCAGGCACACTCTGCTGAGCTGAATCGACATTTCGTGGATATGAAGTCAGGGCAAGGATCAGACTTTGGCTCAGGTTGGAGTTTCTGTCCACTTCTCCCCTTTATTAAGGGGCAGTCACATCATGAGGCCATGGTGGTTTTTCCAAGATTGGAGTAGTGAGATGCTCCAATCCCCAAGGATCCTTTCTGCAAGAAAGTCCAGGACGTCCATTACGGAATGACGCCAAGCAGGGTTCTAAGGATGAAATCATTGGCAGCCCGACTGGCATTCCACTTATCTACTTGCGATAATGCAGGTTCTATCACTGTCTCTGGGGGAGCAACCGAGGGGGCTGAGGTGAAATGGGCTCTCCTGAGGATGGGTCATAATGTGAGTTTGTGTCCATGGAGACGTTGGAATGCGACAGTGGCTCGGTGTGCCTAAAGGTTTCTCCTAACTGGAGGTTTTGCATAGCTCCAAAGAGCAAGTGTTCCATGTGGAGACGAGGTTTGTTCTGATTGATACCTCCGAAAACCCATATATGCTTGTATTGGAAACCAGGCCTCTGAGGAGAGATGCCTGGAAATCAAATCAATATATCCAATTAGGGCCTAGGTGCCTGTCCGGTTCAATCTTCTTCTCTGGGGATATCTGTTTACGAGTCTGAGTGAAGGTAGTTGCGCAGCTTGTGACATATCACCCCTATTTGTCCTGGGCGGCCGACACTATTGGGATGGCCTCGAGGACTTTGGAGGTTTCTCCTAATCTGTCAGGTTGTGTCCAAAGGAAGGAGCAGAATTCCCTTGGAGAGTACAGAGTCCTGAGGTGTGGCTCCAGGGGCCCTAGCCTGGAGGGTGTGTGGGCCAGGACTGTGGGGACAGAAGTCTGAAAACAAACTCGGCTTAGGATTGGGGACGGAGGTATGGCAGGACTGATCTACAGACCTCGATGAGAATTTTTCGGGCTATGATCGAGGGGCGAGTGTGAGGCACTTTTTCAGGCTTTTGTCTCCAGATTTTGCGTCAACGGTGGCCGGGGAAAATCGGGTTGTCATCATCGGCCATGGATGAGTTTTTCTTTCTGGGGATTTGGCTGGATTCCAAGTGTTTGGGGTCACTCTTTGGATTATAGGAGTCCTTTCTCTATATTTTTTTATTTACCTTATGTGTCCCACCGAAGAGGGATTCCATAAAAGTGCACTGAGTAGGGGTGACTAGACTTCTCGAGCTCTGGTTAAGATTGGGGGACTAGGGGCATGGCAAGCCCATATACAGGCTTTTGGTCCAGCCCTGGAGAGGGTTTACTTGAGTACAGGGCTCAGGCTGAGGGTCCCAATGTGTTTTTGTGCCCAATGCGGCCTCAAGCATGGGCGGGTCCTCCTGGGCCATGCTGGTTTCTCCTATACTGAATGTTGGACAACATGCCAACCACAAAGTTTCTGGCCATGGGGAAGGAGGGGTTCTGATTTCTACATCACGTACACCGCTTGGCAGTGAGTGGAGATAAGGTCTAGATTCTGACGCCTGAAAACCTAGGTTGGGAAGAGATGACAAACTAAGGCCTGGTGGGTCAAATGTGCTCAGTGTGCATCCAGCTGTCTGAGTGTCGGTCGGAAGGTCCAGGGGCAGGCTGTGTCAGACAGGGCATTAGTGCCCAGGCTAGACTGTATAATTGGGGTGTGAGTGGCATGAAGGTTGATCCTCATTTGGCATTTCTGGGTAGCCCCATAGGGCAATGTTTCTCTTCTGGAGAACAGGCAGAGTGCTGCATTGTGTCTCCAGAATTCCCAACTTGAGGGCTTGTGGGCCAGGAGTTTGAGGACGGAAGTCTAAGAACACAAGTTAGGCTTAGGTTTCCCAGCAGTGGCACGAAAGGAACACTCTGCAAAGCTGAATTGAGATCCTAGTGACAAGGCAGGTTCGAACTGCTGCCTCTGGGGGAGAAACCGATTGGGCTGTGTTGAAATGGACTCTTCTGAGAATGGGTCCTAATGTGGGTTTGTGTCCATGGAGACCTCGGAATGGGGCGGTAGCTCCAGGGACCTGAAGGTTTCCCCTAACTGGAGGTTATGACACAGCACCAAAAAGTACGTTTCCCATGTGTAGATGAGATTTGTTCTGATTGGTGCCTCAGGAAACCCCAATCATGAGGGCTGCCCTGGGCACAAACAGGCATTGTGACCCTCAGCCTGAGCATGCTTTCAAACAAGCCCTTTCAGTGTCACCACCAGGATCCCGCATTGCAGGCCTGCTATGCCCCAGACCCAAATCATAACACTTCGTGTGATTGTCTAGGCACCCAGACCCAGAGCCTGGCTCTTGAATGAATGTTTTGGGTCACACCTAAGATGGAAAACAGCACTCTCCCCTTCCCTGAAAAGGCCATGAAACTATGGGGAGCCTCCAGGATCCTTAGAGGAAAAGTCTCCCACGGACCCCTGAGAACACGCTTGCATTCCGAGGCCTTCCTTGACACACAATCCAGAGAGAAATGCCTCTGCTATGGCCACCCAGTCACCCTACTTGCAATTCCAGAGGATATCCCTCCAAGAATATGCATTGGGCCTGCGATCACCTCGCCACTCACCCTAATCCGAATTTGGGTTTGCAGATCTCTACCTAAACCATGGCACACATGCCCTCCTGGATGGGGTCTCTGGATCCATACCACAGGACAGTCCCTGTCATCCCCAAGGAAACTGTGCTCGTCACATTTGCCCAAACCTTCTAGATTAGGAGAAACCTGCAAGGCCCCTGAGCCTACCCCAGTATTGGCAGCCGGTCTGAATGTAAATGCGCAGTCTGAAACACCCTGATCACCTACCTCCAGGCAGACAGCCAATTCAATGGTCCTGAGTCAGAATAGTGAACCTAACATGCCCATAGGACTTTCTTGGAATCCTATATTCAGTTTTCAGACATCTGTCCCCTGAGGCCTTTATGGAATGTGAACTTATGATACAACATGTGGGCCCTGGGGAACACAACAGAACATCTCCTGTCCCCAGAAGGAAACCGTGCCCTTCCATCTGTGTCAAAACCAAGGGTAGTATAATCCTGCACAGAACTTTAGCTACCAGCACATTCTGTTATCTCTCTGATAACATACCAACATTGTAGCACATCTGCAAGAGATTCCATGTCAACTCAAGGACTTGGTACTTCGCTCCAGAGACACCAGAACGAACCTGCCATATTCCTCTGCTGCAATGGTCAATGGAGTTGAGCTTTCCAGGCATCCATGCGGTAGAACTCTGCTACCCAAAGTTTCCACATGGGGGATCCTGGAGCAAATAAACCATACTCCACCTGTCCAGCAGAACGAAACTTTGCTGTTTAGAGCAGCTCATAAGCCTCAACGTGAAAACCCCTCCATTTACTCTTGATGCCACCCCTCCATTTGTCAGTCATCAAAGACAAAAAAATCCAGTGTGAACAAATATCTGACATCTGCCCTTACTCAGGTGCTGGATATCTTGTATAAGCCACTGCAAATAGAAATTGCCTTCCGCTTGGCACTGAATTGAATGCAGCTTGTGTTTACAATTCCATCCTCACCCGACTGGTCCACAAGCCCTCTTGAGAGGGAAATCTGGAGCAGCATTCTGCCTTCCCTAGAGAAAGAAGTGCCTGGTGAGTCTGGCCAGAAACCCCACATGAGGAACAATCTGCTCGGCCCTTGAGGGAACCCTGATTTATAGGTTGCCCTGGCCACTAGTTCTGTGTCTGACATGGCCTGAGCCCTGACATAGTTTCAGTCACCAGAGAGTAGGCCCCACATCTAGCATTTGGGATTTCCATGGCCCCAGTACGTCATCTGTACCCATCTTTGGTATTCAGGCACCTGTCCCAAGACCTTTGCTGAAATCCGTGCCAATGGGGCAACCTGAAGCACAATAGAGAACTCCTCTTTCCCCATAGCAATAAACCTGGCAGTTGGGATGGTTTCCTACCCTCAAAGGGGGAGCAAGTTACAAGACCAATGAGACTAAGCCCACTCCTGAGAGCCGCCCTGGGCACAAACAGGCATTGTGACCCTCAGCCTGAGCATGCTTCCAAAAAATCCCTCTCAGTTGCACCACCATAATCCCGCATTGCATCACTGGTATGACTCCAGGCCCAAATCCTAAACCTTGGAGGGATGTCCCAGATACCGAGAACTATTGCCCGTCTCTGGATCCCTGTTTGGGGGCACCCAAGATGGAAAACAGCACTCTTCCCTTCCCCGAAAAAGCAAAAAATCTATGGAGAGCCACCGGGATCCATAGAGAAAAGTCTCCCATGGACCAATGAGACCACACCTGCATTCCGAGGCAACCCTGGACAGAAAATCTGGAAGGAAGAGCCTGTTCTACTACCTTCCAGTCACCCTAATTAAAGTTCCTGAAGAACTGTCTCCAGGTCTATGCATTGGGCCTGTGATCACATTGCCACAAATCGCTAATCCAAATTTGTGTTTCCAGACTTCTCTCATAAAACCATGGCTCACATGACCACCAGAATGGGATCTCTGGAGCCACACCACAGAACATTGGCTGCCATCGCCAAGGACACTTTGCATATCAAAGTTGCCCAAACCTTCCAGATTAGGAGAAACCTTTAAGGCCCTTGAGCCTACCCCAATATTGCCAGCCACTCTGGATGGAAACACACAGTCTGAAACACCCTAATCACCTACATCCAGGGAGACAGCCAAGTCAATGATGGTGAGTTAGAAGATTGAACCTGAAATGCCCCTAGGCCCTCAATGGAACCCCTTTAAGTTTTCAGGCATCTGTTCTCTGGGGCCTGTTCTGGAATACCAATTTATTACACATCATGTAGTCCCTGAGCCACACGACAGAATGTCTCCTCTCTCAAGAAGGATACCGTGCTCTTTGGCCTATGCCAAACCCTCAGGTTAGGAGAATCCTGCATGGCACCTTAGCAACCAGCACATTCTAAGATGTCATTGGTAACAAACCAGCATTGTGGCCCATCTGCAAGAGATTCCATGTCAACTCAAGGCCTTGGTACTTCTCACCAGAGCCACCAGATCGAACCTGCCATGTTCCTCAGTGGCAATGGTTAATGGAGGTGTGCTTTCCAGGCATCCATGCCGGAGAGCTCTGCTTCACAAACTTTCCACATGGGGAAACCTAAAGCAAACAAACCAGACTTCTCCTACTTAGTAGAAGGAAACCTTACTGTTTGGAGCAGCTCACAGGCCTCAGCGTGTGAACTCCTCCATGGCCTCTTGACGCCACCCCTCCATTGGACAGTCATCATACAAACAAACTCAAGAGTGAGCAAACATCTGACATACACCCTTATTCCAGTGCTGGATGTCTAGAATAATCCTCTGCACATTGGAAGTGTCTTCTGCTTGGCACTGAATTGAACCGTAGCTTGTGTTTACAATTCTATCCTCACCCAACTGGTCACCATGCCCTCTTGATATGGATTTCCGAAGCCACATGCAGCATTCTGCCTTCCCTATAGAAAGAAGTACCTGGTGAGTCTGGCCACAAACCCGACATGAGTATCAATTTGCTCGTCCCTCGAGGGAACCCCGAATTATAGGTTGCCAGGCCACCAGTGCTCTGTCTGACAGAGCCTGACCCTTGAACTAGTTTCAGTCAACAAGAGTGCACCCCACATCTAGCATTTGGGATTGCCATGGCCCAAGTACATCATCTCTACCCATTTTTGGTATTCGGGCACCTGTCCCCAGACCTTTGCTGGAATCCCTGCCAATGGGGGAACCTGAAGTACAATAGAGTATTCCTCCTTCCTCATAGCAGGAAACTTGGCTGTTGGGATGGGTGTCCAAACCTCAAAGGGGGAGCCAGTTACAAGACCAATGAGACCACGCACACTCCTGAGGGACACGCTGGTCGCAAACATGCATTGTGACACTCAGCCTGAGCATGCTTTCAAGCAATCCCTCTGTTGCACCACCATGATCCCTCATTGCAGGCCTCGTATGCCCCTAGGCCCAAATTCTAACCCTTGGTGGGATGTCCCAGATGCCCAGAACCAGAGGCCGTTCTGGAATCCCTGTTTGGGGGCACCTCTAAGATGAAAACAGCACTCTTATCTTCCCCTAAAAAGCCACCAAACTATGGAGAGCTGCCAGGATCCATAGAGAGAAAAAGTCTCCCATGGACCCATGACCACACCTGCATTTGAGGCCATCCTAAACACACAATCCAGAGAGAAAATCCTGTGCTACAGCCTTCCAGTCACCGTAATTAAAGGTCCTGATGATCTGCCCTCCAGTTCTATGCATTGGGCCTGCGATCAGATCGCCACAAAGTCACTAAACCGAATTTGTGTTTCCAGACTTCCCTCCAAAAAACCATGGCTCACATGCCGACCAGAATGGCATCTCTAGAGCCACACCACAGAACTGTGGCTGCTATCCCCAAGGACACTGAGTATATCAGAGCCCAAACCTTCCAGATTAGGAGAAACCTGTAAGGCCACTGAGCCCACCCCAATATTGCCAGCCACTCGGGATGCAAATGCACAGTCTGAAACACTCTGATCCCCTGCATCCAGGGAAAGAGTCACGTTAATGATCCTGAGTTAGAAGATTGAACCTGAAATGCCCCTAGGCCCTCAACGGAACACCAATAGGTTTACAGGCATCTGTACTTTGGGGCCCAGACCAAGTTTCAGCCACCAGAGAGTGGGCCTCATTTCTAGCATTTGGAATTGTCATGGCCCAAGTACGTCATCTCTACCCCTCCTTGGTATTCAGGTACCTGTCCCCAGACCTTGGCTGGAATCCCTGCCAATTGAGTAAACTGAAGCACAATAGTGAACTCCTATTTCCCCATGGCAATAAACATGGCTGTTGGGATGGTGTCCAACCCTCAAAGGGGGAGCTAGTTAGAAGACCAATGAGACCACACACACTGCTGAGGGCCGCCCTGGGCACAAACAGGCATTGTGACCCTCATCCTGAGCATGCTTTCAAACAATCCCTCTAGTTTCACCTCCATGATCCCACATTGCAGGCCTCGTATGCCCCGAAGCCTATATCCTAATCCTTGGTGAAATGTACCAGACACCCAGAACCAGAACCCGTCTCTGGAATCCCTGTTTTGGGTCACACCTCAGATGGAAAACACCACTCTTCCCTTTCCCAAAACAGACACCAAACTATGGGGAGCTTCCAGGATCCATAGAGAGGAAAAGTCTCCTATGGGCCCATGAGAACACACCTGAATTCCGAGGCCATCCTGGACACACAATCCAGAGAGAAATGCCTGTGCTACAGCCTCCCAGTCACCCTAATTACAGTTCCAGATGAGCTTCCGTCCAGGTCTATGCACTGGGCCTGTGATCACCTTGCCACTCAACCTAATCTGAATTTGTGTTTGCTGATTTCGCTACTTAAACCATGGCACACATGCCCTCCAGGATGGGGTCTCTGGATTCACACCACAGGACTGTCCCTGCCATCCCCAAGGAAACTGTGCCTGTCAGATTTGCACAAACCTTATAGATTGGGAGAAACCTGCAAGGCCTCTGAGCCTACCCCAATATTGGCGGCTGCTCTGAACGCAAATGTGCAGTCTGAAACACCCTGATCACCTACATCCAGGAAGACAGACAAATCCATGGTCCTGAGTCAGAAGAGTGAAACTAACATGCCCGAGGACTCCATTGGAACCCTAGATTCGGTTTTCAGACATCTGTCCTCAGATGTCTGTTCTGGAATGCGAACTTATGATACAACATATGGTCCCTGGGTCACACAACAGAACATCTCCTGTACCCAGAAGGAAACCATGCCCTTCTATTTGTGCCAAAGCGCAGGGTAGTAGAATTCTGCACAGCATTTTAGCCACCAGCACACTCTAAGGTTTCCCTGGTAACAAACCTGCATTGTGGTCGATCTGCAAGAGATTCCATGTCAACTCAAGGCCTTGGTACTTAACCCCAGAGCCACCAGAACGAATCTGCCATGTTCCTCACCTGCAATGGTCAATGGAGGTGTGCTTTCCAGGTATCCATGCCGGAGGGCTCTGCTTCACAAACTTTTCACATGGGGGAACCTAGAGCAAACAAACGAGACTTCACCTGCACAGTAGAAAGAAACGTTACTCTTTGAAGCATCTCACAGACCTCAGCATGTGAACTCCTCCATGGCCTCTTGAGGCCAACCCTCCATTTGTTGGTCATCATAGACACAGACTCTAGTGTGAGCAAACATCTGACATCCACCCTTATTCCGCTGCTGAATGTCTCGAAAAAACCGCTGCAGATTGGAAATGCCTTCCGCTTGGCACTGAATTGAACCGTAGCTTGTGTTTAAAATTCCATCCTCACCCGACTGGTCCCAAGCCCTCTTGATAGGGAAATCTGGAGCCACAACACAGCATTCTGCTATCCCCATCGAATTAAGAAGTGCCTGGTGAGTCTGGCCAGAAACCCCACATGAGGATCATTCTGCTCAGCCCTCGAGTCGACCCCGATTTATAGGCTGCCATGGGTACTAGTGCTGTGTTTGACAGAGCCTGAGCCCTGACCTAGTTTCAGCCGACAGAGAGTGGACCCATATCTAGCATTTGGGATGGTCATGGCCCAAGTACATTATCTCTACCCATCCTTGGTCTTCAGTCACCTGTCCCCAGACCTTTGCTGGAATGCCTACCAATGGGGGAACCTGAAGCACAATAGAGAACTCCTCTATCCAAATGGCAATAAACCTGGATGTTCGGGTGGGTGTCCAACCCTCAAAGGGGGAACCAGTTATAAGACCAATGAGACCACGCCCACTCCTGAGAGCCGCCAAGGGCAGAAACAGGCATTGTGACCATCAGTCTATCATGCTTTCAAACATTCCCTCTCAGATGCACGAACATGATCCCGCATTGCAGGCCTCCTACCACCCTAGGCTCAAATCCTAACCCTTGATGGGATGTCCCAGACGCCCAGAACCAGAGCCCATCTCTGGAATCCCTGCTCCATGGCACCCCTAATGTGGAAAACAGCACTCTTCCCTTCCCCGAAAAAGCCACCAAACTATGGAGATCCACCAGGATCTATAGAGAGGAAAATTCTCCCATGGACCCATGAGACCATACCTACATTTTGAAGCCATCTTGGACACATAATCCAGAAGGAAAAGCCTGTACTACTGCCTTCCAGTCACCCTAATTAAAGTTCCCGATGATCTGCCCTCCGGGTCTACGCATGGGCCTGTGATCACATTGCCACAAATTCGCTAACCCAAATTTGTGTTTCCAGACTTCTATCCCAAAATCATGGCTCACATGCCCACCAGAATGGGATCTCTGGAGCCACACCACAGAACATTGGCTGCCATCCCCAAGGACACTGTGCATATCAGAGTTGACCAAACCTTCCAGATTAGGAGAAACCTGTAAGACCACTGAGCCCATCCCAAATTGCCGGCCACTCTGGATGCAAATGCGCAGTCTGAAACACCCTGATCACCTACATCCAGGGAGACAGCCAAGTCAATGACGGTGAGTTAGAAGATTGAACGTAAAATGCCCCTAGGCCCTCAATGGAACCCCATTAGGTTTTCAGGCATCTGTCCTCAGGGGCACCGACTGAGTTTCAGCCACCAGAGAGCAGGCCCCATATCTAGCATTTGGGATGGTCATGGCACAAGTACATCATCTCTACCCCTCCTTGGTTTTCAGGCACCTGTCACCAGACCTTGGCTGGAATTCCTGCCAATGGGGAAACTGGAGCATAATAGAGATCTCCTCCTTCCTCAAGGCAGGTACTGGACTATTGGGATGGGTGTCCAACCCTCAAAGGGGTGCCAGGTATAAGACCAATGAGAACACACCTACTCCTGAGGGCCGCCCTGGGCACAAACAGGAATTGTGACCCTCAGCCTGAGCATGCTTTCAAACAGTTCCTCTCATTTGCACCACCTTGATAACGCATTGCAGGCCTCATAGGCCCAAATTATAACCCTTGGTAGGATGTCTCAGATACCCAGAATCAGATCCTGTCTCTGGAATCCCTGTTTGGGGGCACCCCTTAGATGGAAAACTGCACTCTTCCCTTCCCCGTAAAAGCCACCAAACTATGGAGAGCCACCAGGATCCAGAGAGAGGAAAAGTCACCCATGGACCCATGAGACCACACCTGCATTCCGAGGCCATTCTGGACACAAAATCCAGAGAGAAAAGCCTGTTCTACTGCCTTCCAGGCACCCTAATTAAAGTTCCTGATGAGCTGCCCTCCAGATCTATGCATTGGGCCTGCAAAATATCGAAACAAAGTCGCTAACACGAATTTTGTTTCCAGACTTCTCTCCCAAAACCGTGGCTCACATGCCTACCAGAATGGGATCTCTGGAGCCACACCACAGGACTCTGGCTGTCATTCCAAAGGGCACTGTGCATATCAGAACTTCCCAATCCTTCCAGATTAGGAGAAACCTGTAAGGCCCCTGAGCCCACACCAATATTGCCAGCCACTCTGGACGTAAATGCACAGTCTGAAAGACCCTGATCACCTACATCCAGGGAGATAGCCAAGTCAATGACGGTGAGTTAAAAGATTGAACCTGAAATTCCCCTAGGCCCTCAATGGAACTACATTAGGTTTTCAGGCATCTGTCCTCAGGGTCTGTTCTGGAATACCAATTAATGACACATCATGTGGTCCCTGAGCCACACGACAGTACATCTCCCGTCCCCAGAAGGATACCTTGCTCTTCAACCAGTGCCAAAGACACTGGGTAGGAGAATGTTGCATGGCACCATAGCAGCTAGCATATTCTTAGATCTCCTCAGTAACAAACCAGCATTGTGGCCCATCTTCAATAGAGTCCATGTCAACTCAAGCCTTGGTACTTTGCCCCAGAGCCACCAGAACAAACCTGCTTTGTTCCTCAACTGCAATGGTCAATGGAGGTGTGTTTCCAGGCATCCATGCTGGAGAGCACGGCTTCACTAACTTTCCACATGGGGGAATCTAGAGCAAAGAAACCCGACTTCACCTGCTGGGTAGAAGGAATCCTTATGTTTGGAGCCACTCGCAGGCCTCAGCGTGTGAACTGCTCCCATGGCCTCTTGACGCCACCCCTCCATTGGTCTGTCATCATAGACACAGTCCAGTGTGAGTAAACATCTGACATGCATCCTTTTCCGATGCTGGATGTCTCGAATAAACCACTGCACATTTGAACTACCTTCCGCTTGGCACTGAATTGAACTGTAACATGTGTTTACAATTCCATCCTCACCCAACTGGTCACGAAGCACTCTTGATTGGAAAATCTGGAGCCCCAATGCAGCATTCTGCCTTCCCCATCGAATGAAGAAGTGCCTGGTGAGTGTGCCCAGAAACCCCACATGAGGATCAATCTGCTCAGTCTTTGAGGGAACCCCGATTTAAAGGTTGCCCTGGCCACTAATGCTGTCTCTGACAGAGCCTGAGACTCCACCTGCAGTCAACCATCAGAGAGCGGACCCCATATCCAGCATTTCGGATGGTCATGGCCCAAGTGTGTCATCTCTACCCATCCTTTGTATTGAAGCACCTGTCCCCAGACCTTTGATGGAATGCCTACCAATGGGGGAACAAGAAGCACAATAGAGATCTCCTTTTTCCCCATGGCAATAAAACTGTCTGTTGGGGTGGGTGTCCAACCCTCAAAAGGGGAGCCGGTTACAGGACCAATGAGACCACGCCCACTTCTGAGGGCCGCTCTGGGCACAAACAGGCATTGGACCCTCAGCCTGAGCATGGTTTCAAACAATTCTTCTCAGTTGCACATCCATGATCCTGCATTGCAGGACTGGTACACCTCTAGGCACAAATCCTAAAACTTGGTGGGATTTTCCAGGTGCCCAGACCAAGAGCCCATCTCTGGAATCCCTGTTTTGGGGCACCCCTAAGATGGAAAACAGCAATCTTCTCTTCCCCAAAAAAGCCACCAAGCTATGGGGAACCACCAGAATCCATAGAGAGGAATAGTCTCCCATGGACCCATGAGACCACACCTGCATTCCAAGGCTATTCTGGACACACAATCCAGAGAGAAAAGCCTGTGCTATCACCTTCCAGTCACCCTAAGTACAGTTCCAGATGAGCTGCCCTCCAGGTCTATGCATTGGACCTTTGATCACATCGCCGTTCACCGTTATCCAAATTTGTGTTTGCAGACTTCTCTCCCAAAACCATGGCACACATTCCCTCCAGGATTGGATCTCTGGATCCACACGAGAGCACTATCCCTGCCATCCCCAAGGAAACTGTGGCCGTCCCAGTTTCCCAAACGTTCTAGTTTTAGAAAAACCTGCAAGGCCCCTGAGCCTACCCCAATACTGGCAGCTGCTCAGAATGCAAATGCACAGTCTGAAACACCCTGATCACCTACATCCAGACAGACAGCCATATCCATGGTCCTGAGTCAGATTAGTGAACCTAACATGCCACTGGGACTTCATTGGAACCCTGGATTTGATTTTCAGACATCTGTCCTCAGAGGCCTGTTCTGGAATGTGAACTTATGATATAACATGTGGGCCCTGGGCCACATAACAGAACATCTCCTGTCCCCAGAAGGAACTAATGCCCTTCCATCTGTGCCAAAGCCCAGGGTAGTAGAATCCTTCACAGCACCTTAGCCACCAGCACATTCTAAGATCTCCCTGGTAACAAACCAGCATTGTGGCCCATCTGCATAAGATTCCATGTCAATTCAAGAACTTGGTAGTTTGCCCAGAGACAGCAGAACGAACCAGCCATGTTCCTCAGCTGCAATGGTCAATGGAGTTGAGCTTTCCAAGCATTCATGCGGTAGAGCTTTGCTACCCAAACTTTCCACATGGGGGACCCTAGAGCAAATAAACCAGACTCCACCTGTCCAGTAGGACAAAACCTTCTGTTTGGAGCAGCTCATAAGCCTCAACGTCAAAACCCCTTCATGGCTTCTTGACACCACCCCTCCATTTGTCAGTCATCATAGATAAAATTCCAGTGTGAGCAAATATCTGACATCCGCCACTACTCAGGTGCTGGATATCTCAAATAAGTCACTGCACATAGGAACTGCCTTCCGCTTGGCACTGAATTGTACCATAGCTTGTGTTTACAATTCCATCCTCACCTGACTGGTACCCAAGTCTTCTTGATAGGGAATCCTGGAGCCACAACACAGCATTCTGCCTTCCATATCGAAAGAAGTGCCTTGTGAGTCTGACCAGAAACCCCACATGAGAATTAATCTGCTCGGCCCTCGAGGAAACCCCGATTTATAGGTTGCCCTGGCCACTACTGCTGTGTCAGAAAGAGCCTGAGCCTGACCTAGTGTCAGTCAACATAGTGGGTCCCACATTTAGTATTTGGTATTGCCATGGCCCAAGTACGTCATCGCTACCCATCCTGATTTCTGTATCACGTTCACCCCTTGTCAGGGTTTAGAGTTAAGGTATAAATTCTGTAGCCTGAAAAGCTAGGTTGGAAAGAGACGATGAGCTAAGGTTTGGCGGGTCCAATGTGCTCAGTGTGCGGTCAGCTGTCTGTGTTGGTCAGGTGGTCCAGGCTTAGGCTGTGTCAGACAGTGCATTAGTGCCCAGGTTAGACTATATAATTTGGGTACTGTAGAGTGCCATGTAGGTCTATCCTCATTTGGGGTGTCTGGGAAGCTCCATTGGGCAACATTTTTCTTCTGGAGGGCAGGAAGAGTGCTGCATTGTGGGTCTGGAATTTCCAGACTTCAGGGATTGGGGGCCAAGAGTGTGAGAACGGAAGTCTGAGAAAACAAGCTAGACATAGCTTTCAGGGCGAAGGCAAGGCAGGCACACTCTTCAGAACTGAATCGAGATCTAGTGAATCTGAAGTCAGGGCAAGGATCAGACATTGGCTAAGGATGGAGTTCCTGTCCATGATTTCCCCTTCATAAAGGGTGGAGGCCATCACAAAGCAATCGAGGTTTTCCCACGTTGGGAGTTGTGAGATGCTCCAAAGCACAAGGATTCCTTCTGCAGGACATTTGAGACGTGTTGGATGGCTCCAGGACGTCCCATACAGAACGATGAATGCCTGGGCAGCCCGCCTGGCATTCCAATTGTCTCCAAGTGACAAGACAGGTTCGATCTGCTGTCTCTGGGGGAGCAATCAAGGGGGCTGAGTTTAAATGGAATCTCCCGCAGATGGGTCCTAATGTGGGTTTGTGTCCATGGAGACCTGGGAATGGGGCGGTGGTACTGGGGCCCTGAAGGATTCTCTTAACCAGAGATTTTGAGACAGCTCCAAAGAGCAAATTTCCCATGTGGAGACAAGATTTGTTCTAACTGGTGCCTCAGGAATTGGAAACCATGCCTCTGAGGAGAGATACCTGGAAACCACATCAATGGATCCAATTAGGGCCTAGGGCCCTGTCTGGTTCAATCTTCTTCTCTGGCGACATCTGTCTATGGTATGAGTGGAGGTAGTTGCTCAGCTGGTGTCAGACCGTCTCTGTTTGTCCGGGCGGCCTACACTATTGGGATAGCCTCGGGGACTTGGAGGTTTCTCCTAATTTGTATGATTATGGACAATGGAAGGGGCAGAATTCCTGTGGAGTGGGAAGGCAAAGACCTGATGTGTGGCTGCAGGGGCCCCAGCCTGGAGGGTATGTGGGCCAGGACTATGGGGACAGATGTCTGAAAACACAAACTCAGCTTAGGATTGGGGCTGTAGATATGGCAGGCCCGATCTATAGACTGTGAGGAGAACTCTTCGGGATATGAAGAAAGGGCAAGTTTGAGGTGCCTGCTCAAGCATTTTTCTCTGGATTTTGTGTGAAAGGTGGATGTGGAATGTCGGGGAGGCCTCATGGGCCATGGACGAGTCTTCTTCTCTGTGGATTTGGCCCGATGCCAATTGTTTTGTGTCAATCTGTGGGATGGGAGGAGTCCTTTCAGTTTTGTTACCTCAGGTGTCCCACCAAAAGAGGGATTCCAGAGCAGACCACTGGGGAGGGGTGACTGGACAACCAGAAATCTGGTTAAAAATTGGGGCCTAGTGGCATGGCAAGCCCAATATGCCTTCTAATGGTCCAGCCACTGAGTGGCCTTCCTTGAGGACAGAACTCACGCTGAGGGTCACAATGCGTGTTTATGTCCTCATAGTGCTCAAGCATGGATGAGGACTCGTGATGCACATTGGTTTCTCCTACACTGAACGTTGGACAACATGGGAACCACATGTATTCTCGCCATGGGGAAGTAGTAGTTCTGATTTCTGCATCTCATTCACCCCTGGGCAGTGATTGGAGATAAGGTCTAGGTTGTGAAGTCTGAAAACCGAGGTTGTTAAGAGATGACTACCTAAGGCCATGTCTGGTCCAATGTGCTCAGTGTGGAGCCAGCTCTCTGGATGTTGGTCAGGAGGTTCAGGCTCAGGCTATGTCAGACAGGGCATTAGTGCCCAGGGTAGATTGTATCATTGGGGTAAAGTCAAGTGCCATGCAGGTTGATCCTCATTTGGAGTTTCTGGGTAGCGCCAAGTGCAACGTTTTTCTTCTGGAGGGCAGGCAGAGTGCTGCATTGTGGGTCCAGAATCCCCAAACTGGATGCTTTGTGGGTGAGGAGTGTGAGGACGGAATTCCGAGAACACATGTTAGGCATAGGTTTCGGGGTGAGGGCATGGCAGGCACCCTCTGCAGATTTGAATCAGGATTTCGTGAATCTGAAGTCAGGGCAAGGTTCAGACCTAGGCTCAGGTTGTAGTTTCTGTCCATTATGTCCTATACATAATCTCGATGCCATGGAGTTTTACCAACAATGGGAGTTGTGAGATGCTCCGAACCACAAGGATTCCTTCTGATCGACAGATGAGACCTGTTGGATCACTCTAGGACATCCCATACGGAACGACGCCAGAGCATGGATCTAAGGATGGATTCCTTGGCAGCCCGCCTCCAATTCAAATTGTCTCCTAGCAAATAGACAGGTTTGATATGCTGACTCTGGGGGATCAATCAAGGGGGCTGAGTTGAAATGGACTCTCCAGTGGATGGGTCCTAATGTGGGTTTATGTCCATGGAGACCTTGGAATGGGGTGGTGGCACACGGGATCTGAAGCATTCTCCTCACCGGAGGTTTTGAGACGGCTCCGAAGAGCAAGTTTCACATGTGGAGACAAGATTTGTTCTGACTGGTGCCTCAGGAAACCCCCATATGCTGATATTATAAACCAGGACTCTGAGGAGAGATACCTGGAAACCAAAGTAATGGATCCGATTAGGGCCTAGGGGCCTGTCTGGTTCAATATTCTTTCTTGGGGACATCCATCTATGGTAAGAGTGTGGTAGATGCACAGCTGGTGTCAGACCGCCCTTGTTTGTCCGGGTGGCCTACACTATTGGGATGGCCTCGGGGACATTGGAGGTTTCTCCTAATTTGTACGATTGTGGACAATGGAATGCAAAGAATTCCCGTGGAGTGGGCAGGCACAGTACTGATGTGTGGCTCCAGGGGCCCCATCCTGGAGGGTGTGTGTGCCAAGACTGTGGGGACAGAAGTGTGTAAACACAAACTCGGCTTAGGTTTGGGGACCTAGGTATGACAGGTCCGATCTACAGACCATGAGGAGAACTCTTCAGGATATGAAGAAAGAGCGAGTGTTAGGCGCTCATTCAGGCTTTCATCTCTGGATTTTGTGTCAGCCATGGCCGTGGAATGTCAGGGAGAACTCATGGGCCATGGACGAGTCTTCCTCTCTGTGGAATTGGCCCGATCCCAATTGTTTTGGGTCAATCTGTGGGATGGGAGGAGTCCCTGAAGGTTTGTTACTTCACATGTCCCACAAAAAGAGGATTCCGGGGGGGACAAGATGGCGGGGTAGTAGGAAGAGGCGTCTTTTCATCTGGTACCCCAAAGTGAGCTGATTACCTACCAAAGAACTCCGATCACCCATGAAATCAGCCTGAGATCAGAATTATACACGTCTGGATCTCTACAGGGGCAGAAGACGCCAGTGAGCAGGTAAAGAGGAATGGGAACGGCGGACTGATCTCGGAAGATAAACAAAAGGGGGAGGGAGCCACCAGTGGCGACCGGTGGGAAAGTAATACCCCAATATGAGCGAGAGTGCCCTGCCGTCTGGGACCAGCATTAACTTGGAGACTGGTTGAAAGCACTCCAAAACAGCAAAGGATAGTGGGGGGAAATTGTGGGAATCGGGGTGGCTAGGGACAGGGGCTTAAGTCCCCGGTCCCAGATGGCCTCCCCAGCGGGGAGGCAGAGAGAGTGCGGCGGAGAAACCAGCTCCTGGTCCCTAAGCCTCCAGCGCGCCCCAGAGTGCTTGGGTTCCGGCTCCTGTGAGGGGATGGGAGCCACGCCGGTCTGCAGAAAGCGCGCTAGCCCTACCACAAAGCTTGAGATGCGTGCGCACGTCCCTCGAGCCCCCCTGGGTTACTGAGGCCCGGCAGGCGCTTCTTCACTTGATCTTAGCCAAAAGGCTGAGAAGCGCGCTTCTTGACCCGCACCATTGTTTCAAAGCCTAAGCCACGTGCGCGCAAAACTATTCCCTGGACAGAGGCACGCAAAAGCCCAGCCTGCGGCTTACGGACCAGTGCCCCGTTCTCAGTGCCCCAGACGCTCGCCAGACCCACAGCCGCCTCTGAAAAGAGGTGCGCGCAAGCCGGGCACTCCCAGCCCGGGTCAGTGGCAAAATCTCAGTGTGTGACCGCTGCTTGGAACCTCTCGGGCAGTCGGGAGCTCCCAGACTGCCGCCACTGCCTTGGCTTTGGGGATGAGCAAAAGATCCTGCGCCCCCAGGGTCTGCAACTTGGAACCTGCGCTGCCAGTGGCCAAGGGGGAATTTATTCAGCTTCTGCACCCAGACTGAGGCTTCTCTCTGAGACGGAGATCAGGGTGCGGTTTGATTTCTTCTAATACTACAAAAACCATCAAAGGCGGTCAAGGTGAGAGGGAAAAAAAGTGAACAAGCAAAAAAACCGCCAGAGAACAAAAGCCTGAAAAAAAACAGTTTTCCCAGAGCCCATCCCCTTGAGGGGGGCGGGGGGAAGTCAGGAAACATCATTGACTGACAACCCAAGTGGCAGGCCCTTCCCCCAGAAAACAAACCAAGAAAGAAAAAAAAAAAAAGGACTACAAGAGAACCACCACTACTTCATAGGAAAACTTGTATTATTCACTCGTTTCCACTATTCCGGTTCATATATATATATTTTTTTCTTTTTCTTTACACATAGGTAATTTTTTAACCTATTTACCATCACAGCAAGCTGTACAGTACATCAAATTCCATAATACCTTTCTAACCTGAACTTTTTGATACATACACCTATGTTTTTCTTTTGCATTTTTATTTTTTGAATTCCTTTTTTTTAAATTTTAGTTTAGTTTAGTCTAGTATATTCCTTTTTATTTTTATCCTCTAATATTCAAATAGAGTTAACATCAAAGTAATCCCCTTTCCCCAATCAAAACTACCCCTATAGGTAAACCAATTTTTAATCCCCTTTATCTTAGGAAAGTTGAGTCCTTTAACAAAGATATCAAGATACATCCAGGAAGAATCAAAACAACCTTCCTCGCACACACTGAGAATTTATAAGAACTCTCCCATCTTCTTCCACCAGTGTTTCTGTGTTTTTTGAGTTTGTCCTGATAGCATATAAATTTTACACTTGTGGTTCTTTTTGACGAGGTTCTTTCTTTATTTGCATATATTTTTTTTCTTTCTCTTGCCATATAATTGTATCAGTCTTTTTATCTCTTTTTTTTTTTGTCTACTTCATAAATCTTACCTCGGGGCCCATCTGGGCTGAAACTTCTCTTTCATCTTCACTTTCTTTCCTGTCTCTCTCTCTCTCTCTCTCTTTTTTCCTTTTCCTTTTCTTTTTCTTCTTTCCCTTTTTTTCTTTATCTTTTTCTTTTCTTTTGTCTCTCGTTTGGGTGGTGAATCCTAATTGCTCAGAAGTGTTCCAGGGTGCACCTTGACTGCACCAGAGTTGATACATCCAGCTACATCTGTTCAGTCATCTCCCACCAAAATGACTAGGAGGAGGAATGCCCAACAGAAAAAAAAAAATACAGAGGACGCACCTTCTGCAACAGAGCTAACGGCTATCAACATAGACAATATGTCGGAAAGAGAATTCAGGCTAACAATTATCCAGGCAATAGCTAGGTTGGAGAAAGCCATGGATGACCAAACAGAATTGATTAGGGCCGAACTGAAAGCGACCAGACAGGATGTTCACAATGTTAGGGCAGAGCATAAAGCTACCAGGGAGGAGGTCCACAATGTTCTCAATGAGTTCCAATCTAATCTAAACTCTCTCAAAGCTAGGGTAACTGAGACAGAAGATAGAATTAGTGATCGGGAAGACAAACAGATAGAGAGAAAGGATCAGGAGGAAGCCTGGAACAAACAGCTTAGATCCCACGAAAGCAGAATCAGGGAAATAAATGATGCCATGAAGCGTTCCAACGTCAGAATTATTGGAATTCCTGAAGGGGAGGAGAAAGAAAGAAGTCTAGAAGATATCGTGGAACAAGTCCTTCATGAAAATTTTCCGAATCTCGTGAATGAAACCAGAATTCATGTACTAGAGGCTGAATGGTCTCCACCCAAGATTGTACACTCCAAAAAAACATCACGACACCTCATAGTCAAATTGAGAAATTATAATTGTAGGTATAATCTCTCGAAAGCTGCCAGGGCAAAGAGCCTCCTTACTTACAGAGGGAAGCCCATCAGAATAACGTCAGTCCTGTCCACAGAGACCTGGCAAGCCAGAAGAGGCTGGCAAGATATATTCAGGGCACTAAATGAGAAGAACATGCAGCCAAGAATACTTTATCCAGCAAGACTGACATTCAAAATGGATGGAGAGATAAAGAGTTTCCAAGACCGGCAAGGCTTAAAGACTATGCAACCACCAAGCCGAAACAGCAGGAAATATTAAGGGGGGTTCTATAAAAGAGGAAAAACCCCAAGAATAGCATTGAACAGAAATATAGAGACAGTCTACAGAAATAAAGACTTCAAAGGTAACTCGATGTCAATAAAAACATATCTATCAATAATCACTCTCAATGTGAATGGCCTAAATGCACCCATAAAACGGCACAGGGTTGCAGATTGGATAAAACGACAGGACCCATCCATATGCTGTCTACAAGAGACCCATTTTGAACCTAAAGATACACGCAGACTGAAAGTGAAGGGGTGGAGAAGCATCTTTCATGCCAATGGGACTCAAAAGAAGGCTGGGGTAGCGATTCTCATAGCAGATAAATTAGACTTCAAACTAAAGACTGTAGTCAGAGATACAGAAGGACACTACATAATCCTTAAAGGGACTATCCACCAAGATGATCTAACAATTGTAAATATCTATGCTCCCAATATGGGAGCAGCCAATTACTTAAGAAAACTTTTAATCAAGATAAAGAGTCATATTGATATGAATACACTAATCGTAGGAGATCTTAACACGCCTCTTTCAGAATTAGACAGATCATCGAAGCAGAAAATCAATAAAGAAACAAGAGCATTGAATGACACATTGGACCAGATGGACCTCATAGATATATACAGAACATTCTATCCTAAAACAATAGAATACTCATTCTTCTCAAGTGCACACGGAACCTTCTCCAGAATAGACCACATACTGGGTCACAAATCAGGACTCAACCAATACCAAAAGACTGAGATTATTCCCTGCATATTCTCAGATCACAATGCTTTGAAACTGGAGCTCAATTACAAGGAAAAGTTCCGAAGGAACTCAAACACCTGGAAGCTAAAGACCACCATGCTTAAGAATGCTTGGATCAACCAGGAGATCAGAGAAGAACTGAAACAATTCATGGAAACCAATGAGAATGAACACACTTCGGTCCAAAATCTATGGGATACAGCAAAGGCGGTCCTAAGGGGAAAATATATAGCCATCCAAGCCTCGCTCAAAAAAATTGAAAAATCCAGAACACAGCAGCTGTCTCTACACCTTAAAGAACTGGAGGATCAACAACAAATCAAACCAACTCCACACATAAGAAGGGAAATCATCAAGATTAGAGCTGAGATCAATGAGGGAGAAACCAGAGATACAGTAGAACGTATCAATGAAACTAGAAGCTGTTTTTTTGAAAGAATCAATAAGATCGATAAGCCACTGGCTACACTAATCCAAAAGAAAAGAGAGAAAGCCCAAATTCATAAAATTATGAATGAAAAGGGAGAGATCACAACTAACACCAAGGAAGTAGAAACAATCATCGGAAGTTATTACGAACAGTTATATGCCAATAAGCTTAGCAACCTGGATGAAATGGATGCATTCCTGGAAAAATATAAACTACCAACATTGAGCCAGGAAGAAATCGACAACCTGAATAGACCGATATCTAATAACGAGATTGAATCAGTGATCAAAAACCTCCCAAAAAACAAGAGCCCAGGACCTGATGGATTCCCTGGGGAATTCTACCAGACATTCAAAGAAGAAATAACACCTATTCTCCTGAAGCTTTTTCAAAAAATTGAAGCAGAAGGAAAACTTCCAGACTCTTTCTATGAAGTCAGCATTACCCTGATCCCCAAACCAGGCAAGGACCATACCAAAAATGAGAATTTCAGACCAATATCACTGATTAATATGGAGGCTAAGATTCTCAACAAGATCTTAGCCAACAGGATCCAACAGCACATTTAAAAGATTATCCACCATGATCAGGTGGGATTCATCCCTGGGCTACAAGGATGGTTCAACATACACAAATCAATCAATGTGATACAACAAATTAATATGAGAAGAGAGAAGAACCACATGGTCCTCTCAATTGATGCAGAAAAAGCATTTGACAAAATCCAACATCCGTTCCTGATTAAAACGCTTCAAAGTAGAGGGAAAGAGGGAACATTCCTGAACCTCATCAAATCTATCTATGAAATACCCACAGCAAATATCATCCTCAATGGGAAAAAGCTTGCAGCCTTCCCACTGAGATCAGGAACAAGACAAGGGTGCCCACTTTCACCACTCTTTTTCAACATAGTATTAGAAGTCCTAGAAACAGCAATCAGACAACAGAGAGAAATAAAAGGTATCCAAATTGGTAATGAAGAAGTCAAACTCTCTCTCTTCGCAGATGACATGATTCTTTATATGGAAAACCCAAAAGACTCCACCCCCAAACTACGAGAACTCATACAGCAATTCAGCAACATGGCAAGATACAAAGTCAATGTGCAGAAATCAGTGGCTTTCTTATACACTAAAAATGAAAATACAGAAAGGGAAATTAGAGAATCGATTCCATTTACTATAGCACCAAGAACCATAAGATACCTGGGAATAAACCTAACTAAAGAGGTAAAGGATCTGTACTTGAGGAACTACAGAACACTCATGAAAGAAATTGAAGAAGACACAAATAGATGGAAGACAATTCCATGCTCTTGGATCGGAAGAATAAACATTGTTAAAATGTCTATACTGCCTAGAGCAATCTATACTTTTAATGCCATTCCGATCAAAATTCCACCGGCATTCTTCAAAGAGCTGGAGCAAAGAATCCTAAAATCTGTATGGAATCAGAAGAGACCCGGAATCGCTATGGAAATGTTGAAAAACAAAAATAAAGCTGGCGGCATCACCTTACCTGATTTCAAGCTTTATTACAAAGCTGTGATCACCAAGACAACATGATTCTGGCATAAAAACAGACACATAGACCAGTGGAACAGAGTAGAGAGCCCAGATATTGACCCTCAACTCTATGGTCAATTAATCTTTGACAAAACAGGAAAAAATATACAGTGGAAAAAAGACAGTCTCTTCAATAAATTGTGCTGGGAAAACTGGACAGCTATAAGTAGAAGAATGAAACTCGACCATTCTCTTACACCGTACACAAATATCAACTCAAAATGTATAAAAGACCTCAACGTGAGACAGGAATCCATCAGAATCTTAGAGGAGAACATAGGCAGTAATCTCTTTGATATCAGCCACAGCAACTTCTTTCAAGATATGTCTCCAAATGCAACGGAAACAAAAGTGAAAACAAACTTCTGGGACTTCATCAAAATCAAAAGCTTCTGCACAGCAAAGGAAACAGTCAAAAAATCAAAGAGGCAACCCACGGAATGGGAGAAGATATTTGCAAATGACAGTACAGACAAAAGGTTGATATCCAGGATCTATAATGAACTCCTAAAACTCAACCCACACGAAACAGACAAACACATCAAAAAATGGGCAGAAGATATGAACAGACACTTCTCCAATCAAGACATACAAATGGCTATCAGACACATGAAAAAATGCTCATCATCATTAGCCCTCAGGGAGATTCAAATTAAAACCACATTGACATATCACCTTACACCAGTTACAATGGCCAAAATTAACAAAACAGGAAACAACATGTGTTGGAGAAGATGTGGATAAAGGGGAACCCTCTTCCACTTTTGGTGGGAATGCAAGTTGGTGAAGCCTCTTTGGAGAACAGTGTGGAGATTCCTCAAGAAATTAAAAATAGAGCTTCCCTATGACCCTGCAATTGCACTCCTGGGTATTTACCCCAAAGATACAGATGTCGTGAAAAGAAGGGCCATCTGTACCCCAATGTTTATTGCAGCAATGGCCACAGTCGCCAAACTATGGAAAGAACCAAGATGCCCTTCAACGGATGAATGGATAAGGAAGATGTGGTCCATATACACTATGGAATATTATGCCTCCATCAGAAAGGATGAATACCCAACTTTTGTAGCAACATGGACGGGACTGGAAGAGATTATGCTGAGTGAAATAAGTCAAGCAGAGAGAGTCAATTATCATATGGTTTCACTTATTTGTGGAGCATAACAAATAGCATGGAGGACAAGGGGCGTTAGAGAGGAGTAGGGAATTTGGGTAAATTGGAAGGGGAGGTGAACCATGAGAGACTATGGACTCTGAAAAACAGTCTGAGGGGTTTGAAGTGGCGGGGAGGTGGGAGGTTGGGGTACCAGGTGGTGGGTATTATAGAGGGCACGGCTTGCATGGAGCACTGGGTGTGGTGAAAAAATAATGAATAATGTTTTTCTGAAAATAAATAAATTGGAAAAAGAAAAAAAAAAGAGGATTCCAAAGAAGAGCCCTGGGAAGGGGCGAGTGGACAACCCAAAATATGGTTAAAAATTGGGGCCTAGGAGCATGGCAAACCCAGTATGCCATCTCTTGGTCAAGCCACTGAGAGGCCTTACTTGAGGAAAGGGATCACCCTGAGGGTCACAATGTGTGTTTGTGACCAACGTTGCCCTTAAACATGGGCAGGGCCTCATGGGCCACACTGGTTTCAACTACACTGAATGTTGGACAACATGCCAATCACAAGGTTTCTTCCCATGAGGAAGGAGTTCTGATTTCTGCATCATGTTCACCCATGGGCAGTGATTGGAGATAAGGTCTAGGTTCTGAAGCCTGAAAACTGAGGTTAGGAAGAGATGATGACCTAAGGCCTTGACACTTCCGATGTGCTCAGCGTGCGGCCAGCTGGCTGGGTGTGGTCAGGAAGTCCTGGCTCATGCTGTGTCAGACAAGGCATTAGTGCCCAGGGCAGCCTGTATAATTGGGGTACAGTCAAGTGGCATGCAGGTTGATCCTCATTTGGGGTTTCTGTGTAGCCCCAGAGGGCAATGTTTTTCTTCTGGAGGGCAGGCAGAGTGCTGCATTGTAGTTCTGGAATTGCCAGACTGGTGGGCTTGTTGCCAGGAGTGTGAGGACGGAGTCTGAGAACACAAGCTAGGCTTATGTTTCAGGTGAGGGCACGGCAGGCACACTCTGCAGAGCTGAATTGAGATCTCGTGCATCTGAAGTCATGGTGAAGATCAGATGATTGCTCAGGTTGGAGTTTCTGTCCCTGAGGCCCCTTCATGAAGGGGGGGCAGGATCACGAGGCCACGGAGGTTTTCCCACGATGGGAGTTGTGAGATTCTCCAAACCACAAAGATTCTTCTGCGGGACCATTGAGACCTGTTGGTTTGCCCCAGGACTTCCCATACGGAACGATTCTGAGCATGGTTCTAAGGATGGATGGCTGGGCAGCCCGCGTCTCATTCCAATTGTCTCATAGCGACAAGACAGGTTAGGTCTGCTGGATCTGGGGGAGCAACCGAGGGGGCTGAGTTGAAATGGACTCTCCTGCGGATGAGTCCTAATGTGGGTTTTTGTCCATGAAGACCTTGGAATGAGGGGGTGGCACCAGGTTTCTGAAGGGTTCTCCTAACCAGAAGCTTTGAGACACCTCCAACGTGCAAGTTTCCCATGTGGAGACGAGATTTGTTCTGATGGGTGCCTCAAGAAACAGCCAAATGCCAGTATTGGAATCCAGGCCTCTGAGGAGAGATGCCTGGAACCCAAAGAAATGCATCTGATTAGGGCCTAGGGGCCTGTTGCTTCCAATGTACCTCTGGGGACATCTGTCTCCGGGTCTGAGTGCAGGTAGGTGCTCAGATGGGTTCAGGTTTCCCCTGTTTGTCCTGGGCAGCCAACACTATTGGGATGACCTCGGGGAATTTGGAGTTTTATCCTATTTGTAGGGTTGTGGCCAATTGAATGGGCAGAATGCTCTTGGAAAGGGCAGGTACAGACCTCAGGTTTGGCTCCAGGGGCCTGAGCCTGTAGTGTGTGTGGGCCAGGGCTGTGTGGACAGTTGTCTGAAAACACAAACTTGGCTTAGGTTCTGGGTCATAGGTATGGCAGGACTGATCTACAGACCGTGAGGAGAACTGTTCAGAATATGAACAAAGGGTGAGTGTGAGGCGCTTGCCAGGCTTTTGTCTCGATTATTGTGTCACCGACGGCCATGGAATATCCAGGTGACCTCATGGGCAATGGACGAGTCTTCCTTTCTGGGTAATTGGCCCGATCCCAAGAGTTTGGGTTCATTCTGTGGGATGGGAGGAGTCCGTTTTGTTTTCTTACCTCAGGTTTCCCACCAAAAGAGGGATTCCAGAGTAGAGCTCTGGGGAGGGGCGACTGGACCACCAGAAATCTGTTTAAAAATTGGGGCCTAGGGGCATGGCAAGCACATTATAACGTCTAATGGTCCAGCCACTGAGAGGAAGTACTAGAGGACAGGGCTCACGTTGAGAGCCTCAATGCGTTTTTATGCCCTCACCGCACTCAAACATGGGCGGGGCCTCATTGTGAATGCTGCCTTCTCCTACACTGAACGTTGGACAACACGCCGTCCACAAGGTTTCTTGCCACGGGGAAGGAGGAGTTTTGATTTCTGCCTCACATTCACCCCTTGGCAGGGTTTAGAGTTAAGGTCTATGTTCTGAAGCCTGCAAAGCTAGGTTGGCAAGAGATGATGAGCTAAGGCCATGGTGGGTCATAGTGCTCAGTGGGCAGTCAGCTCTCTGGGTGTTGGTCAGGAGGTCCGGGCTCAGGCTGTGTCAGACAGTGTATTAGTGCCCAGATTAGACTATATAATTTGGGGACAGTAGAGTGCAGTGTAGGTCTATCCTCATTTGGGGTGTCTGGGAAGCTCCATAGGACAACATTTTTCTTCTGGAGGGCAGACAGAGTGTTGCATTGTGGGTCCGGAATTGCCAAACTTGAGGGCTTGGGGGCCAGGAGTGTGAGGACAGAAGTCTGAGAACACAAGCTAGACTTAGGTTTCAGGGAGAGGGCACGGCAGGCACACTCTGCAGAGCTGAATCGAGATCTCGTGCATCTGAATACAGGGAGAGGATCAGACGTTGACTCAGGTTGGAATTCCAGTCCATGATATCCCCATCATAAAGGGGAGGGGGGGCATCACAAAGCCATCGAGGTTTTCCCACGTTGGGAGTTGTGAGATGCTCCAAAACGCAGGGATTCCTTCTCCAGTCCATTTGAGATCTGTTTGATGGCTCCAGGGTGTTCCATACAGAATGACGCAGAGCAGGGTTCTAAGGATGGATGCCTGGGCAGCCAATCTCGCATTCCCATTGTCTCCTATCAACAAGACAGGTTCGATCTGCTCGCTCTGGGGGAGCAACCAAGGGGGATGAGTTGAAATAGAATCTCCTGCGGATGAGTCCCAATGTGGGTTTGTGTAAATGGAGACCTCGGAATGGGGCAGTGGCCCCAGGGCCCTGAAGGCTTTTCCTAACCAGAGATTTTGAAACACCTCCAAAGAGCAAGTTTCCCATTTGGAGACAAGATTTGTTCTAATTGGTGCTTTAGGAAACCTCAATATGCTGGCATTGGAAACCATGCCTCTGAGGAGAGATACCTGGAAACCACATCAATGGATCCAATTAGGGCCTAGGGGCCTGTCTGGTTCAATCTTCTTCTATGGCGACATCTGTCTATGATATGAGTGCAGGTAATTGTTCAGCTGGTGTCAGACCGCCCCTGTTTGGCCAGGTGGCCTACACTATTGGGATGGCCTTGGAAACTATGGAGGTTTCTCCTAATGTATACGATTATGGACAATGGAAAGGGCAGAATTCCCGTGGAGTGGGCAGGCACAGACCTGATCTGTGGCTCCAGCAGCCCCAGCCTGGAGGGTGTGTGGGTCAGGACTGTGGGGACAGATGTCTGAAAACACAAACTCACCTTAGGTTTTGGGATGTAGGTATGGCAGGCCCAATCTAGAGACCGCGAGGAGAACTCTTCGGAATATGAAGAAAGGGCGAGTGTGAGGCGTTTGCTCAGGCTTTTGTCTCTCGTTTTAGTGTCAATAATGGCCGTGGAATGTCTGGGAGACCTCATGGACCATAGATGAGTCTTCCTTTCTGTGGATTTGGCCCGATCCCAATTGGTTTGGGTCAATCTGTGGGGTTGGAGGAGTCCTTTTAGTTTTGTTACCTCAGGTGTCCCACCAATAGAGAGATTCCAGAGTAGAGCCCTGGGGAGGGGCGACTGGACAACCAGAAATCTGGTTAAAAATTGGGGCCTAGGGGCATAGCATGCCCAGTATGCCTTCTAATGGTCCAGACTCTGAGAGGCCTTCCTTGAGGACAGAACTCACGCTGAGGGTCACAATGAGTGTTTATGCCCTCATGGCGCTCAAGCATGGGCTGGGACACAGGGTGCATGCTATTTTCTCCTACACTGAACATTGGAAACATGCCAAGCACATGTACTCTTGCCATGGGGAAGTGGTAGTTCTGATTTCCGCATCTCATTCACCCCTGGGCAGTGATTGGAGATAAGGTCTAGGTTGTGAAGTCTGAAAACCGAGTTTGGGAAGAGATGACAACCTAAGGTCATGTCGGGTCTGATGTGCTCTGTGTGGAGCCAGCTGTGTGGGGTGTTGGTCGTGAGGTTCCAGCTCAGGCAGTGTCACACAGGGCATTAGTGCCCAGGGTAGATTGTATAATTGGGGTACAGTCGAGTGCCGTGGAGGTTGATCCTCATTTGGCGTTTCTGCATAGCCCCAAGGTCAACGTTTTTCTTCTGGAGGGCAGGCAGAGTGTTGCATTGTGCCTCCAGAATTCCCAAACTGGATGCCTTGTGGGCGAGGACTGTGAGGACAGAAGTCTGAGAACACATGCTAGGCATAGGTTTTGGGGCGAGGGCACAGCAGGCACCCTCTGCAGTTTTAAATTGGAATTTCGTGAATCTGAAGTCAGGGCGAGGTTCAGACCTAGGCTCAGGTTAGAGTTTCTGTACATTATGGCCCCTTCAAGAATGGGGCAGCATCTCGAGGCCATGGAGGCTTACTCACGATGGGAGTTATGAGATGCTCCAAACAGCAAGGATTCCTTCTGATCAACAGTTGAGACCTATTGGATCACTCCAGGACGTCCCATACAAAATGACGCCAGAGCAGGGATCTAAGCATGGATGTCTGGGAAGCCCACCTCACATTCCAGTTGTGTCCTTGCGAATAGACACGTTTGATATGCTGGCTTTGGGGGATCAACCGAGGGGGCTGAGTTGAAATGTACTCTCCTGCGGATGGGTCCTAATGTGGGTTTGTGTCCATGGAGACCTTGGAATGCGGTGGTGGCACACGGGTCGTGGAGGATTCTGCTAACCGGAGGTTTTGAGACTTCTCCAAAGGACAAGTTTCCCATGTGGAGACGAGATATGTTTTCATTGGTGCCTCAGTAAAACCCCATATGATGATATTGGAAACCAGGCCTCTGAGGAGAGATACATGGAAACCAAAGCAATGGATCCAATAAGCGCCTAAGGGACTGTCTGGTTCAATCTTCTTTTTGGGGGACATCCATCTACGGTATGAGTGTGGTAGATGCACAGCTGGTGTCAGACTACCCTTGTTTGTCCCGGGCGGCCTACCCTATTGGGATAGCCTCGAAGACTTTGGAGGTTTCTCCTAATTTGTACGATTGTGGACAATGGGATGCACAGAATTCCCATGGAGTGGGCAGGCACAGTACTGATGTGTGGCTCCAGGGGCCCCAGCCTGGAGGGTGTGTTGGCCAGGACTGTGGGGACAGAAGTCTGAAAACAAAAACTCGGCATAGGTTTGGGGACGTAGGTATGGCAGGCCAGATCAACAGACTGCGAGGAGAACTCTTCGGGATATGAAGAAAGAGAGAGTGTGAGGTGCTTATCCAGGCTTTTGTCTCTGGATTTTGTGTCAACGATGGCCGTGGAATGTCGGGGAGGCCTCATGGGCCACAAGCCCTCCAGTTTGGGAATTCTGGAGACACAATACAGCACTCTGCCTGCCCTCCAGACCGACACCCAGACAGCTGGCGATACACTGAGTACATCTGAACCGCCATGGCCTTATGTCCTCATCTCTTCCCAACCTCGGTTTTCAGGCTTCAGAAACTTAGACCATATCTCCAGTCACTTCCCACGAGTGAACGTAATGCAGAAATCAGAACTCCTCTTTTACCCTCGCCAGAATCTTGTGGTTGGAATGTTGTCCAACATTCAGTGTAGGAGAAACCAACTGGCCCATGAGGCCCCGCCCACGTTTGAGGGCCGCGATGGGCACAAACACACATTGGGACCCTCTGTGTGAGCCCTGTCCTCAAGTAAAGCATCTCAGAGGCTGGACCAAGAGCCTACATATAGGGTTTGCCATGCCCCAAGTCTCCCAATCTTATCCAGAAGTCGAGATATCTAGTCACTACTACTCAGGGCTCTGCTGTGGAATCGCTCTTTGGTGGGACAGCTGAGGTAAATAAATACAGAAAGGACTCCTCCCATTCACAGAATGACCCCAAGCACTTGGGATCGGGCCAAATCCCCAAAGAGAAAGTCTCATCCATGCCCGTGAGGCCACCCCGACGTTTCACGGCCACTGCTGACACAAAATCCAGAGACATAAACCTGGGCAAGTGCCTCACACTCGCCCTTTTATCACAGCCCGAAAAATTCTCACGGTCCATAGATTGGGCCTGCCATACCTATGTCCACAAAGTTAAGGCAAGTCTTTTTTTTTCAGACTTCTATACCCACAGTCCTGGCCCACACACCCTCTAGGCTGGCGCCCCTGGAGCCACACCTCAGGACTGTGCCTACCCTCTCAAAAGGAATTCTACTCATTCCTTTGGACACAACCCTACAGATTAGGGGAAACCTCCATAGTCCCCGAGGCTATCCCAATAGTGGAGGACATCCAGGACAAACAGGGCCAATCTGACACAAGGTGAGCCACTATCATCACTTAGACCCATAGACAGATATCCATAGAAAAGAAGATTGAAGAGGACAAGCACCTAGGCCCTAATCAGATCCATTGCTTTTGTTTCCAGGCATCTTTCCTCAGAGGCCTGGATTCCAATACCTGCATATGGGGGTTTCCGGAGGTACCAATCAGAAAAAATCTCATCTCCACATTGGAAACTTGTGCTATGGGACTGTGTCAAAATCTCCAGTTAGGGGAAAGCTTCAGTTCACTGGAGCCACTGCCCCATTCCGAGGTCTTCATGGACACAGTCCCACATTATGACCCATCCTCAGGAGAGTCCATTTAAACTCAACCCCCTCGGTTGCTCCCCCAGAGCCAGCAGATCGAACCTGCCTTGTCACTAGGAGACAATTGAAATGAGAGGCGGGCTCTTCAGGAATCCATCCTTAGAACCCTGCTCTTGCCTCATTCCATATGGGACATCCTAGAGCCATCCAACAGCTCTCGACTGTCCCGCAGAAGGATTCCTTGTGGATTGGAGCATCTTACAAATCACATAGTGGGAAAACTTCTTTGGGCACTTGATGCACCCAATCTTCATGAATGCAGATCATGGACAGATACTCCAACCTGAGCCAATGGCTGATCCTCACTTGACTTCAAATGCATGATATCTCGATTCAGCTCTTCAGAGTGTGCCTGCCATGCCCTTGCCCCGAAACCTAAGCGTAGCCTGTGTTCTCAGACTTCCGTCCTCACTCTCCTGGACCACATGCCCTCCAGTTTGGGAATTCTGGAGCCACAATGCAGCACTCTGCCTGCACTCCAGAAGAAAAACATTGCCCTAAGGGTCTACCCAAAAAAGACAAATGAGTATCAACCTGTATGCCACTTGACTGTTTCCCAATTATACAATCTACCCTGAGCACTAATGCCCTGTCTGACACAGCCTGAGCCCGGACCTCCCGACCATCACCCGGACAGCTGGGTCCACATCTCAGGACTGTGCCTGTTCTCCCTAAGGGAATTCTGCCTATTCTATTGGCCACAACCCTACAGATTAGGAGAAACCTCCAAAATCCCCGAGACCATACCCCTAGTGTAGGCCACCCGGGAAAAACAGGTTCGATCTGACACAAGCTGAGCAACGACCTCCACTCAGATCCATAGACAGATGTGACCTGAGAAGACTAAAGTGTACAGGCCCCTAGGCATGAATCGGATCAATTGCTTTGGATTCCAGGCATCTCTCCTCAGATACCTGGTTTCCAATACCAGCTTATGGGGGTTCCTGAGGCACCAATTAGAACAAATCTCTTCTCCACATGGGAATCTTGCTCTTTGGAGCTGTGTGAAAACATCCGGTTATGAGAATGCTTCAGGGCCCTTTAGCCACCACCCCATTTCAAGGTATCCATGGACACAGTCCCACATTTTGACCGATCCTCAGGAGAGGCCATTTCAACTCAGCGCCCTCGGTTGCTACCCAGAACCAGCAGATCAAAACTGCCTTGTCGCTAGGAGAAAATTGGAATGCGAGGTGCACCACCCAGGCATCCATCCATAGACCCTGCTCTGGAGAACTTCCTTATGGGACGTCCTGGATCCATCCAACAGGTCTCGACTGTCCTTCAGAATGAATGGTTGTGGTTTGGAGCATCACATACTCCCACCATGGGAAAACCTCCATGGCCTCATGATGCCCCCACACCTTCATGATGTGGCCATCACAGACACAAACTACAAACTGAGCCAACATCTGATCCTTGCCCCAAACCTAAGATGAGATTGTGTTTTCAGACTTCAGTCCCAACAGCTCTGGCCCACACACCATCCCAGCTGGGTCTCCTGGAGCCACAACTCAGGACAGTGCCTTCCCTCTCCAAGGGAATTCTGCCCATTCCATTGGCCACTACTGTACAGATTAGGAGAAACCTCCAAAGTCCCCGAGGCCATCCCAATATTGTAGGTTGCCGAGGACAAACAGGGGCGATCTTTCACAAGCTGAGCAACTACCACCACTCAGAACCGTAGACAGATATGCCCAAAGAAGAAGATTGAACCAGAGAGGTGCCTAGGCCCTAATCGGATCCATTGCTTTGGTCTCCAGGCATCTCTCCACAGAGGCCTGGTTTCCAATACCAGCATAAGGGGGTTTCCTGAGGTACCAATCAGAGGAAATCTCGTCTCCACATGGGAAACTTGTCCTTCGGAACTGTGTCAGAACCTCCAGTTCGAACAAATATTCAGGTCGCCGGAGCAACCTCCCCATTCCAAGGTCTCCATAGATACAAAACCACATTATGACCCATCCGCAGGAGAGCCCATTTCAAATCAGCCCCCTCGGTTGCTCTCCCAGAGCCAGCAGATGGAACCTGTCTTGTTGCTAGGATACAATTGGAATGTGAGGCGGGCTCTCCAGGGATCCTTCCTAGAACCCTGCTCTGGCGTCGTTCCATATGGGACGTCCTAGATCCATCCAAAGGTCTCGACTGTCCAGCAGGAGGAATCCTTGCGGATTGGCGCATCTCACAACACCCAACATGGGGAAACTTCCATGGCCACGTGATGCACCCTTCCCTTCATGAAAGGGCCATCCTGGACAGAAACTCCAACCTGAGTCAACGTCTGATCCACGCCCTGACTTCTGATGCACGAGATCTTGTTTCAACTCTGCAAAGTGTGTCTGCCGTGCCATCACCCAGAAACCTAAGCCTACTTGTGTTCTCAGACTTCCGTCCACATACTGCTGGAACACAAACCCTCCAGTTTGGGAATTCTGGAGCCACAATGAAGGACTCCGCCTGCCCTCCAGAAGAAAAACGTTGCCCTATGGGGCTAGCCAGAAATATCAAATGAGGAACAACTTGCAAGCAACGCGACTCTACCCCAGTTATGCAGTCTAGCCTGAGCCCTAAAGCCCTGTCTGACACAGCCTGACCCCAGACCTCCCGATTGACATGCAGACAACTAGCCGTACAGTAAGCAAATCGGACCCTCCATGGCCTTAGGTCGTCATCTCCTCCCAACCTCGGTCTTCAGGCTTCAGAAACCTAGACTGTATCTCCACTCACTTCCCAGGGGTGAACGTGATGCAGAAATCAGAACTTCTCCTTCCCCCTGTCCAGGACATTGCGGTTGGCATGTTGTCCAATGTTCATAGTAGGAGAAACCAGTGTGACCCATGAGGCCCCGCTCATGCTTGAGGGCCATTATAGGCACAAACACACATTGTGACCTTCAGCGTAACCCCTGTCCTCAAGTAAAGCCTCTCAGTGGCTGGACCAAGAGCCGCATATGGGGCTTACCATACCCCAAGTCTCCCAATTTTAACCAGAGGTTGAGATATCATGTCAGCCCTACTCAGGTCTCTGCTCTGGAATTGCTCTTTGGTGGGACACCTGAGGTAAATAAATACAGAAAGGACTCCTCCCATCCACAGAACGACCCCAACCACTTAGGATCGGGCCAAATCCCCAGAGAGAAAGACGTGTCCATGGCCCATGAGGCCACCCTGACATTTCATAGCCACCGTTGACACAAAATCCAGAGACAAGCCTGAGAAAGCACCTCACACTCGCCATTTGTTCATAGCCCAAATAATTCTCTGCATGGTCTGTAGATCGGCCCTCCATACATACGTCCACAAACATAAGGCAAGTGTGTGTTTCAGACATCTGTATGACAGTCTTGGCCCACACACCATCCAGGCTGGGGCTCCTGGAGCCACATCTCAGGATGGTGCCTGCTTCTCCAAGGGAATCCTGCCCATTCCATTGGAGACAGCCCTAGATATTAGGAGAAAACTCCAAAGTACCCGACGCCGTCCCAATACTGTAGGCCTCCCAGGACAAACAGGGGCGATCTGTCCCAAGCTGAGCAACTAACTCAACTCAGACCCATACACAGATATCCCCAGAGAAGAAGATTGAAACGGACAGGCACCAGACCCTAATTGGATCCATTGAATTTTTTTTCCAGGCATCTCTCCTCAAAGGCCTCTTTTCTAATACTAGCATATTGGGGTTTCCAGAAGTACCAATCAGAGCAAATCTCATCTCCACATGGGCAACTTGCTCTTTGGAGCTTTGTGAAAATCTCCAGTTAGGAGAAACCTTCAGGTCCCCAGATCCACCGCCCCATTCCAAGGTCTCAATGGACATAAACCCACATTATGACCCATCCTCAGGTGAGTCCATTTCAACTCAACGCCCTCGCGTGCTCCCCAGGAGCCAGCAGATCAAACCTGCCTTGTTGCTAGGAGGCAATTGGAATGCGAAGTGGGCTGCCCAGGCATCCATCCTTAGAACCCTGCTCTGGAGAAATTCCTTATGGGATGTCCTGGATCCATCCAACAGGTCTCAACTGTCCCGCAGAATGAATCCTTGCAGTTTGGAACAATACACATTCCCATCATGGGAAAACCTCCATGGCTTCGTGTTTTCCCGCCAACCTTCATGAATGGGCCATCATGGACAGAAACTCCAGCCTGGGCCAACGTCTTATCCTCGCCCTGACTTCAGATACACCAGATATTGTCTCAGCTTTGCAGAGTGTGCCTACCGTGTCCTCGCCCCAAATCATAAGCCTAGCTTGTGTTCTCAGACTTCTGTCCTCACACTCCTGGCCCACAAGCTCTCCAGTTTGGGAACTCTGGAGCCACAATGCCACACTATGCCTGTCCTCCAGAAGAAAAACTTTTCCCTACGGGGCAACCCTGAAATGCCAAATGAGGATCAACCTGCACGCCTCTCGACTGTACCCCAAATATACAGTCTAGCCTGGGCACTAATGTCCTGTCTGACACAGCTTTAGCCCAGTCTTCTCGACTAACACCCAGACATCTAGGGCCACACCTCAGGACTGTGACTGCCCTCTCCATGTGAATTCTGCTTATTCCAATGGAAACAACCCTACAGATTAGGAGAAACCTCCAAAGTCCCTAAGACAATCCCAGTAGTGTAGGCTTCCCGGACAAACAGGGACTATCTGACACAAGCTGAGGAATGCCCTCCACTGAGAACCATAGACAGATGTGCCCAGAGAAGATTGAAGCAGACAGCCCCCTAGGCGTGAATCGGATCTATTGCTTTGGATTCCAGGCATCTCGCCAAGATGCCTGGTTGCCAATACCAGTGTATAGGGGTTCCTGAGGCACCAATCAGAACAAATCTCGTCTCCACATGGGAATCTTACTCTTTGGAGCTGTGTGAAAATCTCCGGTTAAGAGAATCCTTCAGGGCGCTGGCAGCACGGCCCCATTCCAAGGTCTCCATGGACACAAACCCACATTATGACCGATCGTCAGGAAAGTCCATTTCAACTCAGCCACCTCGGTTGCTCCCCTGGAGACAGCAGATCAAACTTGCCTGGTCGCTAGGAGACAATTGAAATGCGAGGTGGGCTGCCCAGGCATCCATCCTTAGAGCCGTGTTCTGGAGAACTTCCTTATGGGATGTCCTGGATCTATCCAACAGGTCTCGATTGTCCCACAGAAGGAATCCTTGCTGTTTGGAGCATCACACAATCCCACCGTGGGAAAACCTCCATTGTCTCATGATGGCCCCCCCACCTTCATGAACGGGCCATCATAGACAGAAACTCCATCCTCAGCCAAAGTATGATCCTTGCCCTGACTTCAGAAGTACGAGATCTCAGTTCAGCTCTGCAGAGTGTGCCTGCCGTGTCCTTGCCCCAAAACCCAAGACTAGCTTGTGTTCTCAGACTTCCACCCTCACAATTCTGACCACAAGCCCTAAAGTTTGGCAGTTCAGGAGACAGAATGCAGTACTCTGCCTGCCCTCCAGAAGAAAAATGTTGCCCTACAGGGCTAAACAGAAACTCCAAATGTGGAACAACCTGCATGCCACTTGACCATATCAAAATTATACAGTCTAGCCAGTGCACTAATGCCCTGTCTGACACAGCCTGAGCCCAGACCTCCCGTCCAACACCCAGATGGCTAGCCATACACTGAGCCCATCGCACACACAATGGCTTTAGGTCATCATCTCTACCCAACTTAGTTTTCAGGCTTCAGAACATAGACATTATCTCCACTGACTGCTCAGGAGTGAACGTGATGCAGAAATCAGAAATCCTCCTTCCCCATGGCCAGAAACCTTGTGGTTGGCATGTTGTCCAACGTACGTTGTAGGAGAAAGCAGTGTGGCCCATGAGGTCCTGCCTATCCATTAGGCCCGCAATTTGTACAAAAACACATTGTGACCCTCAGAGTGAGTCTGATCGTCAAGTAAAGCCTCTCAGTGACTGGAACAAGAGCCCGCATATGGGGCTTGCTAAGCCCCTGCTCCCCCAATCTCAACCAGATTTTGAGATGTCTAGTCACCCCTACTCAGGGCTTGTCTATGGAATCCCTCTTTGGTGGGACAATTGAGGTTAAAAAAAATACAGAAAGGACTCCTCCCATCTACAGAATGACCCAACCACTTGGGATTGGGCCAAATCCCCAGAAAGAAAGACTTGTCCATGGCCCTTGAGGCCACCCCGACATTCCACGGCCACCCTTGACACAAAATCCAGAGACAGAAACCTGAGCAAGCGCCTCACACTCGCCCTTTGTTCATAGCCCCCCAAAATTCTCACGATCTGTAGATTGGGCCTTTCATACACACGTCCCCAAACCTAAGCTGAGTTTGTGTTTTCAGACTTCTGTCCCCACAGTCCTGGCCCACACTACCTCCAAGCTTGGGCCCTTGGAGCCACACCTCAGGACTGTGCCTGCCTTTCGAGGGGAATTCTGCTCATTCCATTGGCCACAACCCTACAGATTAGGAGAAACCTCCAAACATCCTGAGACCATCCCAATAGTGTCGGCCACCCAGGACAAACAGGGTTGATCTGTCACAAGATAAGTAACTACCTCCACTCAGACCCAGAGAGAGATACCCCATAGAAGAAGATTGAACCATACAGGCACCGAGGCCATAAATGGATCCATTGCTTTTGTTTCCAGGCATCTGTCGTCAGAGGCCTGATTTCCAATACCAACATATGGGGGATTACTGAGGCACTCATCAGAAAAATCTTGTCTCCACATAGGAAATGTACTCTTTGGAGCTCTGTTTACACCTCTGGGTAGGAGAATATTTAAGGGCCCCGGATCAAGCTCACCATTCCAAGGTCTCCATGGACACAAACCCACATTATGACCCATCCTCAGGAGAGTCCATTTCAACTTAGCCCATCCGTTGCTAACCCAGAGCCAGCAGATCAAACCTGCCTTCTTGCAGGGAGAAAATTGGAATACGAGGTGGGCTCTCCAGGCATCCATCGTTAGAATCCTGCTCTGGAGAAATTTTTTATGAGACGTCCTGGATCCATCCAACAGGTCTGGACTGTTTCACAGAAGGTATCCTAGCGGTTTGCAGCATCACACACTCGCAGAGTGGGCAAACCTCCATGGCCTCATGATGCCCCAACCTTCATGTAGGGGACATCATAGACAGAAACTCCAACCTGAGGCAATGTCTGATTCTCGCCCTGACTTTAGTTGCACGAGATCTCGATTCAGCACTGCAGAGTGTGCCTGCTGTGCCCTCACCCCAAAACCTAAGCCTAGCTTGTGTTCTCAGACTTCTGTCCTCATACTCCTGGCTCACTAATCCTTCAGTTTGGGAACTCTGGAGACACAATGCAGCACTCTGCCTGCCCTCCAGAAGAAAAATGTTGCCCTATGGGGCTACCCAGAAACCCCAAATGAGGATCAACCTGCACGCCTCTAGACTGTACCCCAATTAAACAGTCCAGCCGGGGCAGTAATGCCCTGTCTCACACAGCCTGAGCCCAGACCTCGGGACCGACAACCAGATAGCTGGCCGCACACTGAGCGATGGATACAAACACACATTGGGACCCTCAGCATGAGCCCTGTCCTCAAGTAAAGCCTCTTAGGGGCTGGACTAAAAGCCCGCATATGGGGCTTGCCATGCCCCTAGTCCCCCAGACTTAGCCAGAGCTTGAGAAGTCTAGTCAACCTTATTCAGAGCTCTTTTCTGGAATCCCTCTTTGGGGGGAAACATGAGGTTAAAATAATAATAATAATAATAATAATAATAATAATAATAATAATGAATGTCTCCTAACATCCAAAGAATGACCCCAAACACTTGGAATCGGGCCAAATCCCCAGAGAGAAAAACTCGTCCCTGACCGATGATGCCAGCCCGACATTCCACGGCCACCATTGACACAAAATTGGAGACAAAAGCCTGAAAAAGCGCCTCACATTTGCCCTTTGTTCATAGCTCGATAATTTCTCCTCACGGTCTGTAGATCGGGCCTGCCATACCTATGTCCCCAAACCTAAGACGATTTTGTGTTTTCAGGCTTCTGTCTCCACTATCCTGGCCCACACACCCTCAATTCTGGGGCCCCTATAGCCACACCTCAGGACTGTGCCTGGCCTCTCCAAGGGAATTCTGCTCTTTCCTTTGGACACAACCCTACAGATTAGGAGAAACCTCCAATGTTCCCTAGGCCAACCCAATAGTGTAGGACATCCAGGACAAACAGGGGCGATCTGACACAAGTTGAAGCACTACCTCCACTCTGACCCGTAGACAGATATGCCCAGAGAAGAAGATTGAACCGGACAAGCACCTAGGTTCTAATCGAATCCATTGCTTTTGTTTCCAGGCATCACTCCTCAGAGGCCTGGATTCCAATACCAGCATATCGGGGTTTCTGGAGGTACCAGTCAAAACAAATATCATCTAGACATGGCAACTTTGCTCTATGGAGCTGTGTCAAAACCTCCCATTAGGAGAAAACTTCAGGTCACCAGAGCCACCACCCAATTCCAATGTCTCCATGGACACAATCCCACATTAGGACCCATCCTCAGGAGAGTCCATTTTAACTCAAACTCCTCGGTTGCTCCCACAGAGCCAGCAGATCCAACTGGCCTTGTCTCTAGGAGACAATTGAGATGCAGGGCCAGCTCTTCAGACATCCATCCTTAAAACCCTGCTCTGACGTCATTCCTTATGGGACATCCTGAAGCCATCCAACAGGTCTCGACTGTACTGCAGAAGGAATCCTTGTGCATGGAGCATCTCACAACTCCCATCATGGGAAAACGTCCCAGGCCACATGATGCCCCCAATCTTCATGAAGGCGGATCATGGGCAGAATCCCCTACCTGAGCCAACGGCTAATCCTCGCCTTGACCTCAGGAGCACAAGATCTTGATTCAGCTCTTCAGAGTGTTCCTGCCGTGTCCTCGCACCGAAACCTAAGCCTAGCTTGTGTTCTTAGACTGCCGTCCTCACACTCCTGGCCCACAAGCCCTCCAGTTTGGGAATTCTGGAGCCACAATGCAGCATTGTGCTTGCCCTTCAGAAGAAAAAAACGTTACCCTATGGGGCTTCACAGAAATCCCAAATGAGGATCAACCTGCACGCCACTCGACTGTTCCTCAATAATACATTCTACCTTGGGCATTAATGCCCTGTCTGACACAGCCTGAGCCTGGACTTCCCGACTGACACCCAGAGAGCTGGCCGCATAATGAGCACATTGGACCTGCCAAGGACTTAAGTCATCATCACTTCCCAACCTCGGTTTTTGTGATTCAGAACCTAGATCTTATCTCCAATCACTGCCTAGTGGTGAACGTGATGCAGAAATCAGAATTTCTGAAAAACAATCTGAGGGGTTTGAAGTGGCGGGGGGGTGGGAGCTTGGGGTACCAGGTGGTGGGTATTATAGAGGGCACGGCTTGCATGGAGCACTGGGTGTGGTGAAAAAATAATGAATAATGTTTTTCTAAAAATAAATAATTTGAAAAAAAAAATCAGAATTTCTCCTTTCACATGCCCAGAAACCTTTGGTTCGCATGTTGTCCAAAGTTCAGTGTAGGAGAATCCAGCATGGCCCATGAGACCTTGGCCATGTTGAGGGCCACTTTGGACACAAACACGCTTCATGACCCTCAGTGATTTGAGAGAAGCTGAGCAACTACCTTTACTTAGACTGTAGACAGATGTCCCCAGAGAAGCAGATTGAACCAAACAGCAACCTAGGCCTTAGGCTGTCATATTTTCCCAACCTGAGTTTTCAGACATCTGAACCTAGATATTATATCAAATCCCCACACAGGTGGGTAACTGAATCACAAATCAGAACTCCTCCTTCCCCATTGCTGTAAAGCTTGCTGTTGGCATGCAGTCACACCTTCAACATAGGAGAAACCTTCATAGCCCCTGAGGCCACGCCCAAACGTGAGTGCTGACTTGGGCACAAACTCGCATTGTGACCCTCAGCATGAGCCCCATGTCGAAGTAAGGCCTCTCAGGGCCTGGACCAAGAGCCCGCATTTGGGGCTTGCAAAACCCCTATGATCCCAAACCTCACCAGAGTTTGACTTTTCCAGTCACCCGTACCTGGGGGTCTGCTCTGGAATCCCTCTCTTGGAGAGATACCTGAGCCAGACAACGGGACTCCACCCTTCCCACAAAATGATCCCAAACTCTTGGGAGCTGGGCCAAATCCCCATAGAGGGATTCTAGTCCATGGCCCCTGAGGCCATCCTACAATCCATGACTATCCTGGACACAACATTCAGAGACAGAAGCCTGAGGGACCGCCCCCCACTTGCCCATCTTTCAATAGCCGAGGAGCTCCCCTCATGGTCTGTAGATCCGGCCTGCCATACCCTCAGAGCCATACCTAAGCTGATTTGTGTTTTCAGTCTTCTGTGCCCACAGACCAGACCAACACACTATGGAGACACACCAAAAGACTGTCCCTGTCCTATCCAAGTTAACTCTGCCCAATACTTTGACCACAACCCTACAGATTAGGAGAAACCTCCAAGGCCCCCGAGGCCATTCCGATAGTGTAGGCTGCCCTGGATTTAGAGGGGCACTCTGACATCATCTGAGCAACTATCTCCACTTACACACTCAGACAGTGTCCCCAAAGACAGAAGATTGAAACAGACAGGCCCCTAGGCCCTAATCTGAAACCTAGATTTGGTTTCCAGGTGTCTCTCCTCAGAGGACTGGTTTCGAAGACCAGCATCTGGGGATTTTATGAGGCACCCAACAGAACCTCTCTCTTCTCCACATGGGGAGCTTTCTTATTGGAGCTATATCAAACCCTTCAGGTAGACGATTTCTGCAGGGCCCCTGAGCCACCAGTACATTCCAAGTTCCCATGGACACAAGCCCACATTATGACCCATCCTCAGGAGAGTCCATTTCAACTATGCCCCCTGGGTAGCTTACCCCAGAGCAAGTAGTTCAAACATGTCTTGTCGCAAAGAGCCAATGGGAATGGGAGGTATGCTCTACAGGCATCCATACTTCGAACCCTGCCCTCCAGTCCTTCCATATGGGATGTCCTGGAGCCATCCAATAGGACTCGACTGTCCCGCAGAAGGAAACCTTGTGGTTTGGAGCAACTCACAAACTCAGCATGGGAAAACCACCTTAGCCTCATGAGGCCCCTGCTTCATGAAGGGGACATGATGGACACAATCTCCAGCCTCAGCCAACGTTTGATCCTCACCCTGACTTCAGATGCAGGAGATCCCGATTCAGCCTCTGCAGAGTGTACCTGTCATGTCCTTGGCCCCAAACCTCAGCCTAGCTGGTGTTTTCAGACTTCCGTCCTCACACTCCTGGCCCACAAGCCCAGCGGACTGGGAATTCTGGGGCCACAATGAAGCACCCTACCTGCCCACCGGAAAAAACAAACAAACAAACAAAAAAAAAAACACACACATTGTCTATCGCATTGCCCAGAAACCCAAAATGAGATCAACCTGCTTGGCCCTGAGCAACACCCCAATTGCATAGGCTACCCTAAGCACTCATGCTCTGTCTTACATAGCATGAGCCCAGACATTCGGACTGACATTGAGACAGTTGGCCACACACCCAGGACCTTACACCCACCGTGGCCTTAGGGCATTGATCCCTTCCCATTGACTCGTGTGTCTTCTGGGAGGTATGTTCTCAGACTGTGTCAGACTGTGCGTTTTTCCAAAGCGGCCTATAAAATTGGGAGGGCTTAGGGGCCTTGCAGGTTTCTGCTAATCTGGAGGTCTTGGGGAACTGAAACGGGCAGAGTTTCCTCAGAAGAGCAGGCCCAGTGATGTGATGTGGTTCTGGAGGCCCCATCCTGGAATGAATGTGGGTCAGGGATTTGGGAACAAAGTCTTTAGACACAAACTCAGGTAAGATTAGGGGCGAGGTTATTGCAGGCCTGTTCTGCAAACCCTCAGGGAAGCTCCTTGGGATTTGAAATTCGGACGGCTGGGAGGCAGGAGCACAGTCTTTTCTTTCTGGATTGTGTGTCTAGGATGGCCATGGAATAGAGGGGTGGCCTCATGGGTGCATGGGAGATTCTACCTCTCTGGGGATTCTGCCCGGCACCCAAGAGTTTGGTGTCTTTCTGGGGGAAGGGAGAGCGCAGTTTTCCATCTCAGGGGTCCTGTCCAAACAGGCATTCTGGAGATTGGTTCTGGGTCCGGGCACGTGGATAATCCCACCAAGGCTTAAGGTTTGGGCCTAGGGGCATGACAGGCCCGCTCTCTTGGTTCCTGTTCCAGCTCCCAAGGGGGATTGTTGAAAAGGGGTCTGAGGCTAAGGGTCACAATGCCTTTTTGTGCCCAGAAGCTCATATGGGGTGGGCATGGTCTCATGTGCCATGCACCTGGCTCCCACTCTGAGGGTTGGCCAGCCATCTCAACATTCAGTTTTCATGCCATGGGGAAGGAGAAGTACTCTTTTGTGCTTCTGGGTCACTCATGGGCAGGAATTTGTTCTACATTCTGGGACAGGTACCTGAATACCCAGGTCAGTTCGAGATGACGGTCTTGGGCCAAGACAGGACCCACCTGCAGGATATGGGGTCCTCTGTCTGGGTGGCTGACAGGAGGTCGGGGCTCATGCTGTGTCAGACAGAGCATTCGTGCAGAGGGCGGCCTATGATAATGGGGTGCCTTTGAGAGCTGGGCACCTGGATCCTTATGTGGGGTTTCTGGGAAGACCCTTAGGGCACTTCTTCTTTCTGCTGGGCAGGGAGAAGACTGCTTTGTGGCTCCAGAATTTCCAATATGGAGGGCTTCTAGGCGAGAAGTGTGAGGACAGATGTCTGATAACACAAGCTATGGTTAAACTCAGTGCTGAGCACATGGCCGTTCCAATGTACAGTGTTTTTTTTTTTTTTTTTTTTTGAGACCTCCAGTACCCGAGTATGCGTGAGGGTCAGATGTCTCCTCACGCAGGAGTTTGTATCCATAATGGCCAACAAATGGTGGGGTTTTCTCAAAAAGCCTTGGAGGTTGTCCCAAGCTGGAGCTTGTGAGCTGCTCCAAACAGCAAGGCCTCCTAATGCAGGACAGGGGTAGTCCGTTTAGATTTGATAACACAGCTCTCGGAATGGAGGCCTGAGAAGCCCACTTCGGGTTACCATTAAAGCCAAGGAACAGGGCAGGCTTGATCCGCTGTCTCTGGTTCCAAGTTCCAAGTGATCTGAGTTGACAGAAGTTCTCAGTCTTACGGATCCCAATGCTGCTTTGTTGGGAGGAAGACCTTAGACTATGGCGGAGGCCCTGGGGCCATGCAGGATTCTCCTATCCTAAGGGTTAGACCCAGTTCCCAGGAGAAAGGTTTCCATCCCAGGACAGGAGGGGATCTCTTGTATGGCTCACGGACCACAGGTTGGACCATATATTGGTTGTCCAGAACAGGCATCTAGGGACAGAGACCTGAAAACCTAAGCTAGGGTTCTGATGAGGTCCTAGGGACATGGCAGATTCAATCTTCGGACTCAGCGCCATTGACCTGTGTGTCTTCCTGGAGGTAGGTGCTGAGGCTGAGACAGACTGTACATTTCTTAAAGAGCAGTCTATGAAATAAGGGTGGGTTCAGGGCCTTTGCAGTTTTCTCCTAATCTGGAGGGTTTGGGCAACTGAGATGGGAATAATTTTCTTCGGAGAGCAGGCCCAGTGATGTGCTGTTTCTGGAGGCCTCATCCTGGAGGGCATGTGGTTCAGGGCTCTGGGACAAAAATCTTCAGACACAAAATCGGATAAAAGTTAGGGGCGAGGTGATGGCAGGCCCAATCTGCAGACCCTGAGGGCAGTTCCTTGGGATTTGAAATTCGGGCATCTGGGAAGCAGGAACACAGGTTTTTCTGTCTGTATTGTGTCTAGGATGGCCACGGAATGGAGGGGTGTCCTCATGTGTCCATGAGATTTTCTTCCTATCTGGGGATTCTGCCCGGCACCCAAGACTTTGTTGTCTTACTGGGGCAAGGGGAGACCGCGTTTTACCGTGTCAGGGTTCCTGTGAAAACATGGATTCCAGAGATGGGTTCTGGGTTCTGGTGCCTGGGTAATCCCACCAAGGCTTAGGATTTGGGCCTAGGGGCCTGACAGGTCCAGTCTGTGGGGTCCTGGTCCAGCTCCTGCTGGGGCTTGCTGGAAATGCATCTCAGGGTGAGGGTCACAATGCCTGTTTGTGCCCAGCTGCCCATCCTGTGTGGGCACTGTCTCTTGTTCCATGCAGCTGGATCCCAATCTGAGGGTTGGACAACCATCTCAACATTTAGTTTTCCTGCCATGGGGAAGGAGTAGTACTCTTTTGTGCTTCAGCATCCCCCATGGCAGGAAATTGAGCTATATTCTGGAAAAGGTACCTGAATACCCAGGTTGGTTGGAGATGAAAGACTCAGGTCAAGGCAGGTCACACCTGTAGGATATGGGGCCCGCTATCTGTGTGGCTGCCAGGAGGCTCGGGCTGTGTGAGACAGAGCATTAGTATTCAGGGTGGCCTATTATATTGGGGTGTTATAGAGGGCCATGCATCTGGATGCTCATGTGGATTTTCTGCGCAGAGCCATAGGGCACTTCTTCTTTCTGGTGGGCAGGCAGAAGGCTGCATTGTGGCACCCAAATTCCCTATACGGAATTCCCTAGACGAGGAGTGTGAGGACAGAAGTCTGAATAGACAAGCTACATTTAAGCTCAGTGCCGAGCATATTGCCGTTCCAAAGTGCAGCGGTTTTTTCGAGAGCTCCAGCACCTCAGTATGGGTGAGTTCAGATGTCTGCTCTCACTGGAGTTTGTATCTATGATGGCCAACGAATGAGGTATCCAGAGCCTGAGTAAGGGTGGATGGATGATGTTTGCTCACACTGGAGTTTGTGTCTGTGGTGACCGAAAAATGGAGGGGTGGCGTCAAGAATCCATGGATGATTTCCCATGCTGATGCTTGTGAGATGCTCCAAACAGCATGGTTTCTTTCTACAGAAAAGGTGGAGCCTGGTTTGTTTGTTCCAGGGTCCCCCATTGGGAATGTTTGGGGAGGAGAGCTCTCCTGCATGGATCCCTGGAAAGCACACCTCCATTGACAACTGCAGCTGAGGAACATGGCAGGTTCCTTCTGGTGGCTCTGGGGTGAAGGACAAAGGTCTTGAGTTGACATGGAATCTCTTGCAGATGGGTCACAATGCTCGTTTGTTACCAGCAAGATCTTAGATGATGCTGGGGCTAAGGTTCCATGCAGGATTCTCCAAACTTGAAAGTTTGGCACAGGTCGAAGCACACGGTTTTCTTTTGGGGACAGGAGATTTTCTGTTGTGTGGCTCAGGGACCACATATTTTATCTAAGTTGGTATTCCAGGACAGGCCCCAGAAGACAGATGTCTCAGAAACTAATCTAGAGTTCCAATGAGGATCTAGGGCCAAGTCATGTTCAGTCTTCTGATTCAGGACGATGCCATGGCTCTCTGCCAATATGTAGATGATCAGGGTGTTTCAGACTGCGCATTTGCATCCAGAGCAGACACCAATATGGGAGTGGGCTCAAAGGCCTTTCGGGTTTCGCCTAATCTGGAAGGTTTGGGCAACTGTTACTGGCACAGTTACCTTGGGAATGGCAGGCACTGTCCTGTGGTGTGGCTCCGGTGACGCCATCCTGGAGGACATGTGAGCCATGGTTTTGGGAGAGAAGTCTGCAAAAACACAAATTCGGATTAGGGTTAGTTGCAAGGTGATCACAGGTGCAATGCATAGAACTGGACAGCAGCTCATCGGGAACTGTAATTAGGTGACTCGAAGGTGGTAGCACAGACTTTTCTATCTGTATTGTGTGTCCAGGATGGCCTCAGAATACAGCGGTGTTCTCATGGCTCCATGGGAGTATTTTCCTCTTTAAGGATCCTTGCGGCTCCCCATAGTTTGGTGGCTTTTTAGGGGAAGGGAAGAGTGCTGTTTTCCATCTTAGGGGTGCCCCAATACAGGGATTCAAGAGATGGGCTCTGAGTCTGAGCACCTGGAAAATCCCACCAAGTGTTATGATTTGGCCTAGGGGCATACCAGGCCTGCAATGCAGGAGTATGGTGCTGCCACTGAGAGTGTTTGTTTAAAAGCATGCTCAGGCTGATGGTCACAATGCCTGTTTATGCCCAGGGCATCCCTCAGGAGTGGTCGTGTTCTCATTCGCCATGCAGCTGGCTCCCACTATGGGGGTTGGACACCCATCCCATCAGCCAGATTTCCTGCCACGGGGAAAAAGGAGTTCTCTACTGTGCTTCAGGTTCCCCCATTGACAGGGTTTCCAGCAAAGATCAGGGGACAGGTGCCTGAAGACCCTGGTGGGTAGAGATGATGTATTAGAATATGGGCACCACTCTCAGTGTGGTTGACATTGGTCTGAGCTCAGGGTCTGTCAGACACAGCACTAGTGGCCAGGACAGCCTATAAATCAGGGTTCCCTCGAGAGCCAAGCAGATTGATCCTCATGTGGGTTTTTTGGGCAGACTCACCAGGCACTTCTCCTTTCTATGGGGAAGGCAGAATGCTGTGTTGTGGCTCCAGAATTCCCTACCAAAAGGGCTTGGGGACCAGTAGGGTAAGGATTAAAATGCAAACACAAGAACAGTTAAATTCAGTGCCAAGTGGTAGGCAGTTCCAATGTGTAGCAGCTTATTCAAGATATCCAGCACCTGAGTAAGGCAGAATCAGATGTTTGTTCACACTGGAAATTGTGTCTATGATGAGCGACAAATGGAGGGGTGGCATCAAGAGGCCATGGAGGATTCCCCAAGCTGAGGCTTGTGAGATGCTCCAAACAACAAGGTTTCCTTCTACCGAACAGTTGGAGTCTGGTTTGTTTGCTGCAGGGTCCCCCATGTGGAAAGTTTGGGTAGCAGAGCTCTGCCACATGGATGCCTAAAAAGCATACCTCCATTGACCATTGCAGCTGAGCAACATGGCAAGATCTTTCTGGTGGCTCCGGGGCGAAGTACCAATGCATTGAGTTGACATGGAATCTCTTGCAGATGGACCACAATGCTGGTTTGTTACCAGGGAGATCTTAGAATGTGCAGGTGTCTAAGGTGCCATGCAGGATACTTCTACCCAGAGGGTTTGGCAAAGGTCAAAGTGCACGCTTTCCTTCTGGGAATTTTCAAGCCGCCCAGACCCAGAGCCCGTCTCTAGCATCCCTGTATTGTGGCACCCCTAAGATGGAAAAGAGCACTCTTCCCACCCCCGAAAAAGCCACCAAACTATGGGAAGCCCCCAGGATCCTTAGAGAGGAAAAGTATCCAATGGTCCAATGAGACCAGACCGGCATTCTGAGGCCATCCTGGACAAACAATCCAGATAGAATAGCCTGAGCTACCGACTTCCAGTCACCCTAATTACAGTTCCTGACGAGCTGCCTTCCAGGTCTATGCATTGGGCCTGCAATCACCTCGCCATTAACCCTAACCCGAATTTGGGTTTTCAGACTTCTCCCCCAAAACCATGGTAAACATACCCTCCAGGATGGGGTCTCTGCATCCACACCACAGGACGGTGCCAGTCATCCCCAAGGAAACTGTGCCCGTCACATTTGTCCAAACCTTCCAGTTTAGGAGAAACCCACAATACCCCAGAGTCCACCCCAATATTGTCAGCCTCTCTGGACACAAATAGCATTCTGAAACACCCTGATCACCTACATCCAGGCAGACAGCCAAGTCAATGGACCTGAGTCAGAAGATTTAAACTGACATGACCCAGGGACTCACTGGAAAACCAGATAAGGTTTTCAGGCATCAGTCCTCAGGGGACTGACTGTTCTGGAATACCAACTTATGATACAACAGGTGGTCCCTGTGCCACACAACAGAACATCTCCTTACCCCAGAAGGAAACCGTGCTCTTGGACCTGTGTCAAACCTCAGGTAGACGAATCCTGCACGGCCCCTTAGCCAACATCACATTCTCAGTTCTCCCTGGTAACAAACAAGCATTGTGACCCATCTCCATGAGACTCCATGTCAACTCAAGGTCTTGTTATTTCACTGCAGAGCCACCAGAACAAGCCTGCCATGTTCTTCAGCTGCAATGGTCAATGGAGTAGTGCTTTCCAGGCATCCATGCGGGAGTGCTCTGCTACCCAAACTTTCAACATGGGGGACCCTGGAGCAAACAAACCATAATCTCCCTGTCCAATAGAAGGAAACCTTGCTCTTTGGAGCATCTCAGCAGCCCCGGCATGGGAAATTCTCCATGGACTCTTGATGCCACCCCTCCATTTGTCGGTCATCATAGAAACATACTCCAGCATGAGCAAACATCTGGTAACCGCCATTACTCAGGGGCTTGATTTTCGATTCAACTGTTCCACACTAGAACTGCCTTTTGCTTGACACTGAATTTAACCATAGCTTGGGTTTACAATCCTATCCTCACCCTCATGGTCCACAAGCCCTCTTAATAGGGAATTCTGGAGACACAATGCAGCATTCTGCCATCCCCATAGAAAGAAGAAGGGCCTGGTGAGGCTGCCCAGTACTTTACATGATGATCAATCTGATCGACCTTCGAGGGAACCCTGATTAATAGCTTACCCTGGCCACTAGTGCTATGTCTGACAGAGCCTGAGCCCTGACTTCGTGTCAGCCACCCAGAGGGCAGGGTCTATATCCAGCATGTGAGACCGGCCATGGACCAGGGCCATCAACTCTACCCATCCTTGGTATTCAGGCATCTGTTCCCAGACCTTTCCTGGAATCCCTACCAATGAGGGAACCTGAAGCACAATAGAGAACTCCTCCTTCCCCATGACAGAAATCCTGGCTTTTGGGATGGGTGTTCACCCCTCAGTGTGGGAGCCAGCTGCATTGCCAATGAGACTATGTACACTCCTGAGGGCCGACCTGGGCACAAGCAGGCATGGTGACTTTCAGCCTGAGCCTGCTTTCCAACAAATGCTATCAGTTGTTCCTCCAGGATCCCTTATTGCAGGCCTGGTATGCCCCTAGGCCCAAATCCTGACCCTTGTTGGGATTTTACAGGGATTCAGATCCAGAATCTGTCTCTTGAATCCCTGTTTTGGGGCACCCCTAAGATGGAAAACAGCACTCTTGCCTTCCCTGAGAAATCACCAAATTATTGGGAGTCTCCAAGATCCTTAGAGAGAAAAAATCTCCCATGGACATATGAGACCACACCAGCATTCCGAGGCCATCCTGGACACACAATCTAGATACAAAAGTCTGTGCTACCGCCTTCGAGTCACCCTATTTACAGTTCCTAATGAGCTGCCCTCCATGTCTATGCATTCGGCCTGCGATCACCTCACCACTGACCATATCCCCAGTTTGTGTTTGCAGAATTCCCTCTGAAAACCATGGCTCACAAGCGCACCAGGATGTGGTCTCTGGAGTCACACCACAGGAAAGTGCCTGCCATCCCCAAGAAAACTGTGCCTGTCACAGTTGCCCAAACCCTCCTGATTAGGAAAAACCTGCCAGGCCCCTGGGCCCACCCCAATATCGGAGGCCGCTCTGGATGCAAATGTACAGTCTGAAACACTCTGATCACCTCCATCCAGGCAGACAGCCACGTCAATGACCCTGAGTCAGATGACTGAAACTGTCATGCCCCTAGGGCTTCACTGGAACCCTAGATTGGTTTTCAGACATCTGTCCTCAGACTCCTATTCTGGAATACCAAGATATGATACAACATGTTGTTCCTTATCCCCACAACAGAACATCTCCTGACCCCAGAATGAAACAGTGCTCTTAGACCTGTGTCAAACTTTCAGGGTGGATAAATCCTGCACAGCCCATTAGCCACCAGCACATTCTATGACCTCCCTGGTAACAAACCAGCATTGTGACCCATCTTCATGAGACTCCATGTCAATTCAAGGCCTTGATAATTCGCCCCAGAGCCACCAGAATGAACCTGACATGATCCTATGCTGCAATGGTCAGTGGAGGTGTGCTTTCCAGGCATCCATGTGGGAGTGCTCTGCTACCCAGTATTTCCACATGGGCGACCCTGGAGCAAACAAATCAGAATGCCCCTGTCCCGTAGAAGGGAACCTTCTGTTTGGAGCATCTCAGAAGCAACAGCATGGGAAATCCTCCATGGCCTCTTGACACAAACCCTCCATTTGTCGGTCATCACAGACAAAAACTCCAGCATGAACAAATATCTGACATTGGCCCTAACTCAGGTGCTGGATTTTCGTTTCCACTGCTTCACACTGGAACTGCCTTTAGCTTGACACTGAATTTAACCATAGCTTGGGTTTAGAATTCCAGTCTCAGCCTCCTGGTCCGCAAGCCCTCTTGAGAGGGAATTTGGGAGCCACAAAGCAAATTTCTGCCTTCCCCACAGAAAGAAATAGGGCCTGGTGAATCTTCCCAGAAACTCCACATGAGGATCAATCTGTTTGACGCTCAAGGGAACCTTGATTTATAGGCTGTCCTGGGCACTAGTGCTGTGTCTGATAGAGCCTTAGCCAAGACCTAGTTCTAGCCACCCAGGGATCTGAGCCCATATCCAGCATGTGAGACCGGCCATGGCCCAAGTTAATCACCTCTATCCATCCTTGGTATTCAGGCATCTGTCACCACACCTTTGCTGGAATCCCTGCCAATGGGGGATCCTGAAGCACAATAGAGAACTCCTTATTCCCCATGGCAGGAATCCTGGCTGTTAAGATGGGTGTCCAAACCTCAAAGTGGGAGCCAGCTGCTTGGCCAAGGAGATCACGCCCACTCATGAGGGCTGCCCTGGGCACAAGCAGGCATTGTGTTTTTCAGCTTGAGCATGCTTTCAAAGAAACGCTCTCAGTTGCATTTCCAGGATCTTGCTTTGCAGGCCTGGTACACCCCTAGGCCCAAATCCTAACCCTTTGTGGGATTTTCTATGTGCCCATACCCAGATCCCGTCACTGGAATCCCTGTTTTGGGCCACCCCTAAGATGGAAAAAAGCACTCATCTCTTCCCTGAGAAAGCAACCAAACTATTGGGAGCCCCCAGGATCCTTGAGAGGAAAAATCTCCCATGGACCCATGAGTCCACACCTGCATTCCAAGGTCATCGTGGATACACAATCCAGTTACAAAAGCCTGTGCTACTGCCTTTGAGTCACCTGATTTACAGTTCCTGACGTGCTGCCCTCCAGGTCTATGCATTGGGCCTGCTAACACCTCGCCACTAATCCTATCCAGAGTTTGTGTTTGCAGATCTCTCTCCTAAAACCATGGCTCACATGCCTTCCAGGAGGGGGCCCCTGGAGTCACACCACAAGACTGTGCCTGCCATCCCCAAGGAAACTGGGTCCATCACAGTTGCATAACCCTCCTGATTAGGAGAAACCTGAAAGGCTCCTAAGCCCACCCCAATTATGGAGGCCGCTCTGGATGAAAATGCACAGTCTGAAACACGCTGTTCACCTCCATCCAGCAGACACCCAAGTCAATGGTCCTGAGTCAAATGATTGAACCTGACATGGCCCTAGGACCTCACTGGAAGCCTAGATTAGCTTTTCAGGCATCTGTCCTCAGAGGCCTCTTCTAGAATACCAACTTATGATACAACATATGGTCCCTGAGCCACACAACAGAAAATCTCCTGATGGAAGCCGTGCTCTTGGACCTGTGTCCAACCCTCACGGTATATGAAACCTGCACAGAAACTTAGCCACCAGAACATTCTAAGATCTCCCTGGTAACAAACCAGCATTGTGACCCATCTTCATGAGACTCCATGTCAACTCACGGCCTTGGTACTTCTTCCCAGAACCAGCAGAAAGAACCTGCCATGTTCCTCAGCCTCAATGGGCAATGGAGGTGTGCTTTCCAGGCATCCATTAAGTAGTGCTCTGCTACCCAAACTTTCCACATTGAAGACCCTAGAACAAACAAACCAGACTGCTCTTGTCCGGAAGAAGGAAACCTTGCTGTTTGGAACATCTCACAAGCCCCAGTTTGGGAAATACTCCATGGCCTCTTGACACCACCCCTTCACTTGTTGGTCAACATAGACACAAACCCTAGCATGAGCAAACATCTGATATCCGCCCTTACTCAGGTGCCAGGTATCTCGAATAAGGCACTACACAATGGAACTCCCTTCCGCTTGACCCTGAATTGAACCGTATCTTGTGTTTATAATTCCATCCTCACCCTCCTGGTCTGCAAGCTCTCTTGAGAGGGAATTCTAGAGTCACAACACAACATTCTGCATTCCCCGTAGAAAGAAAAAGGGCCTGGTGAGTCTGCCCAGAAACTCCACATGAGGTTCAATCTGCTGGGAGCTCGAGGGAACCCCAATTTATAGGCTTCCCTGGGCATTAGTGCTGTGTCTGCCAGAGTTTAGCCAGGACCTAGTGTCAGCCACCAAGTGATCGGGGCCTATATCCAGCATGTGAGACTGGCCATGCCCCAAGTCCGTCACCTCTACCCATCCTTGGTATTCAGGCATCTGTCCCCACACCTTTGCTGGAATCCATGCCAATGGGGCAACCTGAAGCACAATAGAGAATATACCTTCCCCATGCAAGAATTCTAGCTGTTGAGATGGGTTTCCAACCGTCAAAGTGGAAGCCAGCTCCATGACCAAGGAGACCACACCCACTCATGAGTGCCACCCTGGGCACAAGCAGGCATGGTGACCCTCAGCCTGAGCATGCTTTCAAACAAATGCTCTCATGCGGATCTCAATGTGAGATTCTGAAACCTTCAGGATCCCGCATTGCAGGCCTGGTATGCCCCTAGGCCCATATCCTAACACTTGGTGGGATTTTTCCAGTGGCCCATACCCAGAGCCCGTCTCTGGAATCCCTATTTTGGGGCACCCGTAATTTGGAAAACAGCACTCTTCTTTTCCCCGAGAAGTCACCAAACTATTGGGAGCCCCCAGGAAACATAGAGTGGAAAAATCTCCCATGGACCCATGAGACCACACCTGCATTCCGAGGCCTTCTTGGACACACAATCCAGATACAAAAGTCTGTGTTACCACCTTCGAGTCATCCGATTTACAGTTCCTGAGGAGCTGCCTTCCAGGTCTATGCATTGGGTCTTCAATCACCTCGCCACTAACCCTAACCCAAGTTTGTGTTTGCAGACTTCCCTCCCAAAACCATGCTTCATATGCCCTCAAGGTTTTGGTATCTGGAGCCATACCAAAGGACTGTGCCTGCCATACTCAAGGAAACTGTGCCCGTCACTGTTGCCCAAAACCTCTAGATTAGGAGAAACCTACAAGGCCCCTGAGCCCAGCCCAATATTGGAGGCCTCTCTGGACTCAAATGTGCAGTCTAAAACAACCTGATCACCTCCATCCAGGCAGACACCCAAGTCAATGGTCCTGAGTCAGAACATTGAACCTGACATGCCCTGAGGACTTCATTGGAACACTAGATTAGGTTTTCAGGTATCTGTCCTCAGCGGCCTGTTCTGGAATACCAACTTATGATACGACATGTGATCCCTGAGCCACAGAACAGAACATCTCCTGGCCCCAGAAGGAAGCCGTGCTCTTGGACCTGTGTCAAACCCTCAGGGTAAATGAATCCTGCACGGCCCCTCCGCAACCAGCACATTCTATGATCTCCCTGGTAACAAACCAGCATTGTGGTACAGCTTCCTAAGACTCCATGTCACTCAAGGCCTTGATACTTCGCCCCAGAGCCACTAGAATCAACCTGTCATTTTCCTCAGCTGCAATGGTCAATGGAGTTGTGCTTTCCAGGCCTCCATACAGGAGTGCTCTGCTACACAAATTTTCCACATGAGAAATTAGAGCAAACAAGCGAGACTCCCCCTTTCCGGTAGAAAGAAACTTTGATGTTTGGAGTATCTCACAAACCCCAGAGTGGGAAATCCTCCATGGCCTCTTGACGCCTCCCTTCCATTTGTTGGTCATCATAGACACAAATTCCAGCATGAGCAAACATCTGACATCCGCCCTTACTCAGGTGCTACATATTCGAATCAGCCACTACATACTGGAAATTCCATTCAATTGTCACTGAATTTATCCATAGCATGGGTTTAAAATTCTATCCTCACCCTCCTGGTCTGCAAGCTCTCGTTACAGGGAATTCTGGAGGCACAACGCAGCATTCTGCCTTCCCCATAGAAAGCAGAAGGGCCTGGTTAGTCTGCCCATAAACTCCACATGAGGATCAATCTACTCAGCCCTCGAGGGAACCCTGAATTATAGGCAGCTCTGGTCCCCAGTGCTGTGTCTGACAAATCCTGAGCCCCGACCTCGTGTCAGTCACCCAGAGTGTGGGGCCCATATCCAGCATGTGAGACAGGCCCAGGACCAGGGCCGTCATCTTTACCCATCCTTGGTATTCAGGCATCTGTCCCCAGATCTTTCCTGGAATCCCTGCCAATGGGGGAACCTGAAGCACAATAGAGAACTGCTCCTTCCCCGTGGCAGTAAACGTGGCTGTTTTTGGATGGTTGTCCAACCCTCAGAGTGGAGACAGCTGCATCGCCAATGTGACCAAACCCACTCCTGAGGGCAGCCCTGGGCACAAAGAGGCATTGTGACCCTCAGCCTGAGCATGCTTTCAAACAATCCCTACTAGTTGCACCACGAGGATCCTTTATTGCAGGCCTAGGAAGGCCCTAGGCCCAATCCTAACCCTTGTTCTGATTTTCCAAGCACTCAGACCGAGATCCCGTCTCTGGAATCCCTGTTTTGGGCACTCCTAAGATGAAAAAATCCCTTCCCCCCAAAACCACCCAACTATTGGTAGCCGCCAAGATCCTTAGAGAGGACAAATCTGCCATGGACCCATGAAACCACACCAGCATTCCGAAGCCATCCTGGACACACAATCCAGAAAAAATGCCTATGCTTCCGCCTTCGAGTCCCACTAATTACAGTTCCTTAGGAGTTGCCCTCCAGGTTTACGCACTGGGCCTGTATCACATAGCCTTAACCCTAACCCGAGTTTGTGTTTGCAGACTTCTCTCCCAAAACCATGGCTCACATGCCCTCAAGGATGAGGTCTCTGGTGCCACACCACCAGACTGTGCCTGCCATTCTCAAGAAAACTGTGCCCATCACTGTTTCCCAAACCCATCAGATTAGGAGAAACCTGCAAGGCCCCTGAGCTCACTCCACTATTGGAGGCCACCCTGAACAAAAATGCACAGTCTGAAACACCCTGATCACCTACATCCAGGCAGACAGCCATGACAATGATCCTAAGTCAGAAGATTGAACCTGACATGCCCCTAGGACCTCATTGGAAAATTAAATTAGAATTTAAGGTGTCAGTCCTGAGAGGGCTGTTTTGCAATAACAACATATGATACCACAAGTGGTCCTTGAGTCACACAACAGAAAAATTCCTGTCTCCAGAAGGAAACCGTTTTCTTGGACCTGTGTCAAACCCTCAGGGTCGGAGAATCCTGCATGGCACCTTAGCTACCAGCACATTCTAATATCTCCCTAGTAACACCAGCACTGTGACCCATGTGCTAGAGATTCCATGTCAACTCAAGGCCTTGTTACTTTGCCCAAGAGTCACCAGAATGAACCTGCCATGTTCTTTAGCTGCAGTGGTCAATGGAACTATGCTTTCCCGGTCTAAACAATAACGCTTTGCTACCCAAACTTTCCACATGGGGCACCTCGGAGCAAACAAATCAGACTCCACATGTCCAGAGGAAGGAAATCTTGCTATTTGGAGCATCTCACATGTCTCAGCGTGGGAAATCCTCCATGGTCTCTTGATGTCACCTCTCCATTAGTCAGTCATCATAGACACAAACTTCAGTTTGAGTAAACTTCTGACATCTGCTCTTAGTCAGGTGTTGGATATCATGAATAAGCCACTGCACATTGGAATGGCTTCTGCTTGGCACTGAATTAAACCGTAGCTTGTGATTACAATTCCATCCTCACCCGACTGGTCCCCATGCCCTCTTGATAGGGAATTCTGGAGCCAAAATTCTGCATTCTGCCTTCCCATAGAAAGAAGGGACTGGTGAGTCTGCCCAGAAACCACACATGAGGATCCTTCTGCTCGGCCCTCAAGGGTACCCTGATTTATAGGCTGCCCTGGACACTAGCGCTGTGTCTGACAGAGTCTGAGCACCGACCGAGTTTCAGACACCCAGAGTTTGGGGACCATATCCAGCAAGTTAGTGCGGCCATGGCCAAAGTCCGTCCTTTCTACCAATCCTTGGTACTCAGGCATCTGTCCCCAGATGTTTGCTGGAATCCCTACCAATGGGGGAATCTGAAGAACAATAGAGAACCCCTCCTTCCCCATAGGAGGAAACCTGGCTGTGGGGATGGGTGTCCAAACCTCAGAGTGGGAGTCAGCTACATGGCCAATGAGACCACGCCCACTCATGAGGGCCGCCCTGGCCACAAGCAGGCATTGTGACCCTCAGCCTGAGAATGCTTTCAAACAAGCCCTCTCAGTTGCACCACCAGGAACCCGCATTGCAGCCGTGGTTCACCCCTCGGCCCGAATCCTAACCCTTGGTGGAATTTCTTGGTGCCTGGTCACAGACGCCATCTTTGAAATCCCTGTGTGTGGCACCCCTAGGATAGAAAACAGCACTCTTCCGTTCACCGAATGGGCACCAAACTAAGCCGACAGGAGCCTTAGAGAGGAAAAATCTCCCATAGACCCTTGAGACCACACCTGCATTCCAAGGTCATCCTGGACACACAATCCAGATACAAAAGCCTGTGCTATCACCGTCAGGTCACCTTAATTACAGTTTCTGATGAGCTGCCCTCCAGGTCTATGCACTGTTCCTGCGATCACCTCACCACTAACCCTAAACCGAGTTTCTGTTTGCAGACTACTCACCCAAAACCATGGCTCACATGCCCTCCAGGATGGGGCCTTTGGAGCCACACCACAGGCCTGGAATTTCCATCCCCAAGAAAACTGTGCCAGTCACAGTTACACAAACTCTTCAGATTAAGAGAAATGTGCAAGAACCCTGAGCGACCCCACTATTAGAGGCCACTCAGGAAGCAAATGCGCAGTCTGAAACACCCTGATCACCTGAATCCAGGCAGACACCCATGTCAATGGTCCTGAGTCAGAAGATTGAACCTGACATATCCCTTGGACCTCATTGGAACCTTAGATTAGCTTTCAGACATCTGTCTTTAGAGGCCTGTTCTGGAATACCAACTTGTGATACAACATGTGGTCCCTGAGCAACACAAGAGAACATCTCCTATCCCCAGAAGGAAACGGGACTTTTAGACCTGTGCCAAACCCTCAGGGTTGGAGAATCCTCCATGGCCCCTTAGCCACCATCACATTCCTAGATCTCCCTGTTAACAAACCAACACTGTGACTCATGGGCTAGAGATTCCAAGTCAACTCAAGGCCTTGGCACTTCATCCCAGAGTCACAAGAACGAACCTGCCATGTTCTTCAGCTGCAATGGTCAATGAAGGTGTGCTTTCCAGGCATCCATGCGGGAGATCTCTGCTACCCAAACTGTCCACATGGGGGACTTCGGAGAAAACCAACCAGACTCCACCAGTCCAGTAGAAGGAAACCTTGCTATTTGGAGCATCTCACAATCCTCGACATGGGAATTCCTCCATGGCCCCTTGACGCCACCTCTCTATATGTAGGTCATAATACACAAACTCCAGTGTGAGCAAATATCTGACATCCGCCCTTACTTATGTGCTGGATATCTCCAATCAGCCGATGCACATTGGAACTGCCTTCCTCTTGGCAATGAATTTAACCAAGTTTGTGTATACAATTCCATCCTCACCCGACTGGTCTCCAAACTCTCTTGATAGGGGATTCTGAAACCACGATGCAGCATTCAGCCTTCCCCATAGAAAGAAGAAGTGCCTGGTGATTCTGCCAAAAAACCCACATGAGGATCAATCTGCTCGGACTTCGAGGGAACCCTGATTTATAGGCTGCCCTGGCCACTAGTGCTGTGTCTGCCAGAGCCTGAGCTCCAGCCTTCTGTCAGCCACGCAGAGTGGGGGTTCCATATCCAGCATGTGAGACTGACCATGGCCCAAGTCCATTATCTCTACACATCCTTGGTATTCAGGCACCTGTGCCAGACCTAACCCTATCCTGAATTTGTGTTTCCAGACTTCTCTCCCAAAACAATGGCTCATATGCCCTTCAGGATTATGTCTCTGGAGCCACACCACAGGACTGTGCCTGCCATCACCATGGAAACTGTGCTTGTCATAGTTGCCCATACTTTCCAGAGTAGGAGAACCCTGCAAGGACCCTGAGCCCACCACAATATTGGCAGCCTCTCTGGATGTAAATGCGTAGGAGAAACACCCTGATCACCTACATTCAGGCCTCATTAAAGTCTACATCCTGAGTCAGAAGATTGAACCTGTCATGGCCCTAGGACCTTATTGGAACCTTATATTAGGTTCTCAGGCATCTGTCCTCAGAGGCCTGTCCTGGAATATCAACTTGTGATACAACATATCCACCCTGAGCCACACAACAGAACATCTCCTGTCCCCAGAAAGAAAACGTGAACATCAGCCTGTGCCTAACCTCAGGGAAGGAGAATCCTGCACAGCACATTAGCGACCAGAACATTCTAAGATCTCCCTGGTAACAAACCAGCATTGTGGCCCATCTTCAAGAGATTCCATGTCAACTCAAGGCCTTGATACTTCACCCCAGAGCGACCAGAACGAACCTGTCATGTTCCTCAGCTGCAATGGTCAGTGGACGTGTGCTTTCCAGGCATCCATGCAGGAGTGCTCTGCTACCCAATCTTTCCACACGGGGGATCCTGGAGCAAACAAACCAGACTCCACCTGTCCAGAAGTGGGAAACCTTGCTGTTTGGAGCATCTCAAAAGCCTCAACATGGGAAATCCTCCATGGCCTCTTGACACCCCCCCCATCTATTTGTCAGTCTTCATAGACACAAACTCCAGTGTGAGCAAATATCTGACTTCCGCCCTTACTCAGGTGCTGGATATCTCGAAAAAGCCCCTGCACATTGGAACTGCCTTCCGCCTGGGACTCAGTTGAACCATAGCTTGTGTTTACAATACCATCCTCACCCTACTGGTCCCCAAGCCCGCTTGATAGGGACTTCTGGAGCCACAAGACCGCATTCTGCCTTCCATATAGAAAGAACAAGAGTCTGGTGAGACTGCCCTGAAAGCCCATATGAGGATCAATCTGCTTGGCCCTCGAGGGAACCCCGATTTATAGGTTTCCCTGGCCACTAGTGCTGTGTCAGACAGAACCTGAGATCCGACCTAGTGTCTAGTGACCTAGATCTGACCTGGGATCCAGAGAGCGGGTCCCATATGTAGCATATGGGACCGGCCATGTCCCAAGTCCGTCAACTCTACACATCCTTTGTATTCAGGCACCTGTCTCCTGACTTTGCTGGAATCCCTGCCAATGGGGGAGCCTGAAGCTCAATTGGGAACTCCCCCTTCCCCATGGCAGGAGATCTGGCTGTTGGGATTGGTGTCCAACCCCCAAAGTGGGAGACACCTACATGGCCAATGAAACCATGGCCACTCCTGAGGGCCTCCCTGTGCACAAACAGGCATTGTGTCCCTCATTCTGAGCATGATTTCAAACAAGCCCTCTCAGTTGCACCACGAGTAGCCCGCATTGCAGGCCTGTTATGCCCTCAGGCCCAAATCCTAAACCTTGGTGGGATTTTCCAGGCACCCAGAACCAGAGCTTGTCTCATAAATCACTGTTTTTGGGCACCCCTATGATGGAAAACAGTACTCTTCCCTTCCCCGAAAAAGCCACCAAACTATGGAGTGTCACCAGGATCCTAAGTGAGGTAACGTCTCCCATGGACCCAAAAGAACACACCTGCATTCAGAGTCTATCCTGGACATACAATCCAGATAGAAAAGCCTGTGTTACCACCTTCCAGTCATCCTAATTACAGTTCCTTATGAGTTGCACTCCAGGTCTATGCATTGGCCTGCGATCACCTCGCCACTAACCCTAACACACATTTGTGTTTGCAGATTTCTCTCCCAAAGCCATGGCTTACATGCCCTCCAGGATAGGGTCTCTGGATCCACACCACAGGACTGTGCTGCCATCCCCAAGGAAACTGTGCCCTTCAAAGTTGCCCAAATCTTCCATATTAGGAGAAACCTTCAAGGCCCCTGAGCCCACCCCAATATTGTCAGCAGCGCTGGACACAAAGGTGCAGTCTGAAACCCCCTGATCACCTACATCCAGGCAGACAGCCAAGTCAATGTCTCTGAGTCAGAATATTGAACCTGACATGCCCATACAACCTCATTGGAACCCTAGAGTAAGTTTTCAGGTATCTATCCTCAGGGTCCTGTTCTGGAATACCAACTTAGGATACAACATGTGGTCCCTGAGCCACACAACAGAACATCTCCTCTCCCCAGAAGAAAACCGTTCCCTTTGACCTGTGCCAAACCCTCAGGGTTGGAGAATCCTGCACAGCACCTTAGACACCAGCACATACGTTGAGTTTGTGTATTGCTCCAAAACACAAGATTTCCTTCTGAGGGAGAGTCGAGTCCTGTTGGATGGCTCCAGGACATTTCATATGGAAGGACTGGAGAGCAGGTTCGAAGTATGGATGCCTGTACAACATACATGGCATTCCCATTGGCTATTAGCCACATAACATGTTTGAACTTCTGGCTCTGGGGAAGGTGACCAAGGGAGCTGAGTTGAAATAGTCTCTCCTGAGGATGGGTCGTAATGTGGGTTTGTGTACATGGAGACCTTGGAATGTGCTGGTGGCTCAGGGACCTTGCAGATTTCGCCTAACTGAAGGGTTTGATACATCTCCAGTAAGAAAGCTCCCCATGTGTAGATGAGAGAGGTTCTGTTTGGTGCCTCAGAAAAGCCCCAGAAGCTGCTCTTCAAAACCAGTCCTCTGAGGAGAGACACCTGGAAACCAAAGCTAGGTTTCAGATTAGGGCCTCGGGGCCTGTCTGTTTCAATCTTCTTTCTCTGGGGACACTGTCTGAGTGTCTACATGGAGATAGTTGCTCAGCTGGTGTTGGTGTGCACCTCTTAGTCCAGGGCGGCCTACACTATTGGCATGGCCTCGGGTGCCTTGGAGGTTTCTCTTAATGTGTAGGGTTGTGGCCAATGGACTGGGCACAGTTTTCTTGGAGAGGAGAGGCACTGTCCTTCGGTGTGGCTCCAGAGGCCCTAGCCTGGAGGGTGTTTGGGTCCGGACTGTGAGCACTGAAGTCTGAAAACACAAACGGCTTAGGTGTGGTGCCAATGGTATGGCAGGCCGGATATACAGACCGTGAAAGGAGTTCCTTGGGTTATGAAAGAAGGGGGAGTTGGAGTCGGTCACTCAAGCTTGTTTCTCTGGATGTTGTGTCCCCCATTACTGTGGAATGTAGGGTGGCCTCAGGGGCTATGGACGAGTCTCCCTCTCTGGGGATTTGACATAGCGCCCAAGATTTTGGGGTCATTTTGTGGGAAGGGTGGAGTCCTGTTGTCTGGCTCAGGTGTTTCCCCAAGAGAGGGATTCCAGATCACAGCCCCGGGTGTGGGCGACTGGAAAACTCAAACTCTGCTGAGGTTTGGGAGCATAGGGGCTTGGCAAGCCCCATATGTGGTCTCTTCGTCCAGGCCCTGAGAGGCCTTACTTCGACATGGGGCTCACACTGAGATCACAATTCGAGTTTGTGCCGAAGGCATCATTCAAATTTTGGCTTGGCCTCAGGGGACATGAAGGTTTCTCCTACCCTGAAGGTGTGACTCCATGCCAACAGCAAGCTTTACAGCCATGGGGAATGAGGAGTTCTGATTTGTGCTTCAGGTACCCCCTTTTGCTGAGATTTGATATAATGTCCAGTTTCAGATGTCTGAAAACCCAGGTTGGGAAGAGATGACGGCCTAAGGCCATAGCGTGTCTGATGTGCTGTGTGTGAGACCAGCTGTCTCCTTGTCTGTTGGGATGTTTGGCCTCAGGCTGTGTCAGACAGAGCATTAGTGCCCAGGGAAGCCTCTCCAATTGGGGTGTGGTTGAGGACTGAACTGGTTGTACCTCATTTGGGATTTCTGGAGAGCCCCATAGGGCAACATTTTTATTCTGGTGGGCAGGCAGAGGGCTGCGTTGTGGTTCTGGAATTCCCAGTCTGGAGAGCTTGTTTGCCAGGAGTGTGAGGAAGGAAGTCTGAAAACACAAGCTAGCATTAGGTTTGTGGCCGAGGGCACCGTAGGGCCACTCTGTAGAGGCTGAATCGAGATCTCCTGCATCTGAGGTCAGGGCGAGTATCAGACGTGGCCTCAGTCTGGAGTTTGTGTCCATGATGGCCTCTTCCTGAAGGGGGTGGGGGCGTCATGAGGCCAGGGAGGTTTCTCTATGCTGGGAGTTGTGAACTGCTCCAAACCTCAAGGTTTCCTTCTGCAGGACAGTCGAGTTCTATTGGATGGTTCCAGGATGCCCCATATGGAAAGACTTGAGGGCAGGTGTCTAAGCATGGATGCCAGTTAATGCCACCTCCCAATCCCACTGGCTGGTTGGGGCAAGGCAGGCTCAATTCCCTGGCTCTTAGGCGAGCTATCCTGAGGGCTGAGTTGAAAGGGACTCTCCTGAAGATGGGTCATAATGTGGATTGGTGGCCATGGAGACCTTGGAATGTGATGGTGGCTCAGGGTCTTTGCAGGATTCTCCAATCCGAAGGCTTTGACAGAGCTCCAACAAGGAAGCTTCCCATGTGGAGATGAAAGGTTTTCTGTTTGATGCCTCAGGAAAGCCCCATATGCTCGTCTTTGAACCCTGGCCTCTGAGGAGTGACACCTGGGAACAAAAACAAGAGTTCAGATTAGGGCCTAGGGGCCTGTCCGGTTCAATCTTCTGTCTCTCTGGACATCTGTCTACGTGTCTGTGTGAAGGTAATTGCTCATCTTGTGTCAGGATGCCTCTGTTTGTCCAGGGCAGCTTACAGTAGTGGGATGTCCTAGGGGGTCTTGAGGTTTCTCCTATTCTGTAGGGTTGTGGACAATGGAATGGGCACAGTCTTCTAGGAGAGAGCAGAACAGTCCTGTGGTGTGGCTCCAGACGCCCCAGCCTGGAGGCTTTGTGGGCCAGGGCTGTGGGGAAAGACGTCCAAAAACACAAACTCGTCTGAGGTTTGGGGCCAAGGTTATGGCAGGACTGACCTACAGTCCGTGAGGGGAGCTACTCATGATATAAAAGGTGGTTGAGTGGGAGGCGGTCATTCAGGTTTATGTCTCTGGTTGTTGTATTCATCATGGTCGTTTAATGTAGGGGTGGAGTCATGGGCCATAGAAGAGTATCCCTCTCTGGTGATTTGCCCAGCTCCCAAGAGATTGGGTTCATTCTGTGGGAAGGGAGGAGTTCTCTTCTCTGCATCATGTGTCCCCCCAATTGAGCGATTCTCGAGCAGAGCACTGGGTACAGACAACTGGAGTGCCCACCCTCTGGTTAGGCCTGGAGGCCTATGTACATGGCAAGCCCCGTATGCAGACTCTTGTTCCAGCCACTGAGAGTCATTACTTGAATAGGGGACTCACGCTTAGGGTCACAATGCGTGTTTGTGCCCAAGGCGGCCCTGAATCATGGACGGGGCCTCATTGAGCATGTAGGTTTCTCCTACACTGAATTTTGGACAACATGCCAACAACAAGGTTTCTTGCCATGGGGAAGGAGGAGTTCTTACTTCTGCATCACGTTCACCTCTGGGCAGTGATTGGAGATAAGGTCTAGGATCTGAAGCATGACGACCTAAGGCCATGACGTGTCCGATGTGTTCAGTTTGGGGCCCGCTTTCTAGGTGTTGTTCAGGATGCTGCGCTCAGGCTGTACCAGACAGGGCATTAGTGCCCAGATAGGCTGTATAATTGTGATAGAGTTGAGTGGGATGCAGAAGATAATAATTTGGGGTTTCTTGGTAGCCACATATGGCACAGTTTTTCTTCTGGAGGACAGGCAGATTGCTGCATTGTGGCTCCAGAATTGCCAAACTGGAGGGCTTTTGGGCCAGGAGTGTGAGGACGGAAGTCTAAGAACACAAGCTAGGCTTAGGTTTCGGGGCGAGGGCACGGCAGGCACACTCTGCAGAACTGAATCAAGATTTCGTGCATGTGAAGTCAGGGCGAGGATCAGACGTTGGCTCAGGTTGGAGTTTCTGTCCATGATAGCCCCTTCATGACGGGGGGTCATTACCAAGCCATGGGGGTTTTCCCATGATGGGAGTAGTGAGATGCTCCAAACCACAAGGATTTTCTGTGGGTCAATTGAAACCTGTTGGATGGCTCCAGGACGTCCCATATGGAATGACACCAGCACAGGGTTCTAAGGATGGGTGCTTGGGCAACCCGTCTCACATTCCAATTGTCTCCTAGCAACAGGACACATTTGATCTGCTGGCTCTGGCATAGCAAACAATGTGGCTGAGTTGAAATGGACTCTCCTGAGGATGGGTCATAATGTGGGTTTGTGTCCATGGAGACCTTGGAATGGGGTGGTTGCACCGGGGTCCTAAAGGATTCTCTTAACCGGAGGTTTTGACACAGCTCCAACAAGCAAGTTTCCCATAGGGAGATGAGATTTGTTCTCATTGGTGCTTCAGTAACCCCCCATATTCTGGTATTGGAAACCAGAACTCTGAGGAGAGATGCCTGGAAACCAAAGCAATGGATCTGATTGGGGCCTAGGGGCCTGTACAGTTTAATCTTCTTCTCTGGGGATTTCTTTCTACGGGTCTGAGTGGAGGTAGTTCCTCAGCTGGTATCAGATAGCCTCTGTTCGTACTGGGCGGTCTACACTATTGGGATGGCCTCAGTGAATTTGGAGGTTTCTCCTAATTTGCAAGTTTGTGGCCAATAAAATGGGCAGAATTCCTTTGGGGAGGGAAGGCACAGCTCTGAGGTGTGGCTCCAGGGGCCCACACGTGGAGGATGTGTGGGCCAGAGCTGTGGGGACAGAAGTCTGAAAACAGAAACTCGGCTTAGGTATGGGGACGTAGGTATGGGAGGCCCGATCTACAGACCTTGAGAACTATTCATGATACGAACAAAGGGCGAGTGTGAGGCGCTTGCTCAGGATTTTGTCACTGGATTTTGTGTCACCGATGGCCTTGGAATATCGGGTGGCCTCATGGGCCATGGACGAGTCTCCATCTCTTGGCCTGATGCCAAGATTTTGGGGCAGAATTCCCACATTCTGTGGGATTGGAGCAGTCCGTTCGGGTTTTTTGTTTGTTTGTTTGTTTGTTGTTGTTTTTTGTTTGTTTGTTTGATTTTTACCTCAGGTGTACCACTAAAAGAGGGATTCCAGAGCAGAGCCCTGCAGATGGGCGACTGGACAACCAGAACTCTGGTTAAGATTGGGGGCCTAGGGGCATGCAAGCTCCATTTGCGAGCTCTTGGTCCAGCCACTGAGAGGCCTTACTTGAGGACAGAGCTCACACTGAGGGTCACAATGCATGTTTATGCCCAATGCAGCTCTCAAGTATGGGCGGGGACTCATGTGCCACGCTGGTATCTCCTACACTGAATGCTAGACAACATGCCAACCACAAGGTTTCTTGCCATAGGGAAGTAAGAGTTCTGATTTCTGCATCATGTGCAACCCTGAGCATTGAATGGAGATAAGTTCTAGGTTCTGAAGCTTGAAAACCAAGGTTGAGAAGACATGAGGACCTAAGGCCATGGTGGGTCTGATGTGCTCATTGTGCAGTCAGCTGTCTGGGTGTTGGTCAGGAGGTCCTGGCTCAGGCTGTGTCAGACAGGGCATTAGTGCCCAGGTTAGATTATATAATTTGGGTACAGTCGAGCACCATGTAGGTTTATCCTCATTTGGGGTGTCTGGGAAGCTCCATAGGGCAACATTTTTCTTCTGGAGGGTAGGAAGAGTGCAGCATTGCGGGTCCAGAATTGCCAGACTTGAGGGCTTGGGGGCCAGGAGTGTGAGGACGGAAGTCTGAGAACACAAGCTAGGCTTAGGTTTCAGGTTGAGGGCAAGCCAGGCACACTCTGCAGGGCTTAATAGAGATATCAAGCATATGGAGTCAGGGTGAGTATCAGAGGAATGTTTAGGTTGGAGTTTCTGTCCATCATGGCCCCTTCATAAAGGGTGAGGGCATCACAAAGCCATTGAGATTTTCCCACGTTGGGAGTTGTGAGATGCTCCAAAATGCAGAGATTCCTTCTGCAGGACATTTGAGACCTGTTGGATGGCTTCAGGACATTCCATACAGAACGAGGCCAGAGCAGGATTCTAAGGATGGATGCCTGGACAGCCCACCTCACATAACAATTGTCTCCTAGGGACAATACAGGTTCAATCTGCTGGCTCTGGGGGAGTAACCAAGGGGGCTGAGTTGAAATGGACTCTCCTGCAGATGGGTCCTAATGTCGGTTTGTGTCCATGGTGACATTGGAATGGAGTGGTGGCACCGGGGCCCTGAAGGATTCTCCTAACTGGAGGTTTTGAGACAGCTCCAAAGAGGAAGTTTTCCATGTGAAGACAAGATTTTTTCTGATTGGTGCCTCAGGAAACCCCCATAAGCTGGTATTAAAAACCAGGCTTCTAAGGAGAGATACCTGGAAACCAAAGCAATGGATCCAATTAGGGCCTAGGGGATTGTCCGGTTGTCTATGGTATGAGTGGAGGTAGTTGCTCAGCTGGTGTCAGACCAACCCTGTTTGTCCGGGAGGCCTACACAACTGGGATCACCTCAGGGACGTTGGAGGTTTCTCCTAATTTGTACGTTTGTGGTCAATGGAATAGGCAGAATTCCCATGGAGTGGGCAGGCACAGTCCTGATGTGTGGCTCCCGTGGCCCAGCCTGGAGGGTATGTGGGTCAGGACTGTGGAGATATAAGTCTGAAAATACAAACTCGACTTAGGTTTGGAGATGTAGGTATGGCAGGCCCGATCTACTGACCGTGAGAAGAATTCTTCGGGATATGAAGAAAGGGCGAGTGTGAGCCGCTTGCTCAGGCTTCTCTCTCTGGATTTTGTGTAACGATGGCCATGAAATGTCGGGGAGGCCTCATGGGCCATGGACAAGTCTCCCTCTCTGTGGATTTGGCCGGATCCCAAGATTTGGGTCAATCTGTGGGATTGGAGGAGTGCTTTCTGTTTTGTTACCTCAGGTGTCCCACCAAAAGAGGGATTCTAGAGCTGAGCCCTGGGGAGGGGCGACTGGACAACCCGAACTCTGGTTAAAAATTGGGGCCTAGCAGCATGGCAAGCCCAATATGCCATCTCTTGGTCCAGCCACTGAGAGGCCTTACTTGAGGCAGCGCTCATGCTGACGGGCATAATGCGTGTTTGTGACCAATGCGGACATCAAGCTTGAGCGGGGCCTCATGGGCCACACTGGTTTCTCCTACACTGAACGTTGCACAACATGCCAACCACAAGGTTTCTTGCCATGGGGAAGGAGTTCTGATTTGTACATCATGTTCAACCCTGGGCAGTCATTGGAAATAAGTCTAGGCTCTGAAGCCTGAAAAACAAGGTTGGAAGAGCTGACGACCTAAGGCCATGGCAGGTCCGATGTGTTCAGTGTGTGGCCAGCTGGCTGGGTGTGGGTTGGCAGGTCCAGGATCAGGCTGTGTCAGAAAGGCCATTAGTGCCCAGGGCAGCCTGGATATGGGGTACAGGCAAGTGGCGTGCAGGCTGATCCTCATTTGGGGATTCTGGGTAGCCCAGAGAGCAATGTTTTTCTTCTGGAGGGTAGGCAGACTGCTGCATTGTAGTTCAGGAATTGCCAAACTGGAGGGCTTGTGGGCCAGGAGTGTGAGAATGGAAGTCTGAGAATACAAGCTAGGCTTAGGTTTCGGGGCAAGGGAATGGAAGGCACACTCTGCAGAGCTGAATGGAGATCTCATGCATCTGATGTGAGGGCAAGGATCAGAGGATCATTCAGGTTTTAGAGTCTGTCCCTGATGGCCCCGTCATGATGGGGGATGGGATCAAGAGGCCATGGAGGTTTTCCCATGATGGGAGTTGTGAGATTCTCCAAACTGCAAAGATTCTTCTGCGGGACCATTGAGACCTGTTGGTTGGCTCCAGAATGTCCCATATGGAACGATTTCGAGCAGGGTTCTAAGGATGAATGGCCGGGTTGCCCGCCTCTCATTCCAATGTTCTCCTTGTGACAAGACAGGTTCGATCTGCAGGGTCTGGGGGAGCAACCGAGGGGGCTGAGTTGAAATGGACACTCCTGCGGATGGGTCCTAATGTGGTTTGTGTCCATGGAGACCTTGGAATGAGGCAGTGGCACCAGGGCCCTGAAGGGTTCTCCTAACTAGAGGCTTTGACACAGCTCTAATGCGAACATTTCCCTTGTGGAGACAAGATTTGTTCTGATGGTGCTTCAAGAAACAGCCATATGCTGGTATTGGAATCCAGATCTCAGAGCAGAGATGCCTGGAAACCAAAGCAATGGATCTGATTAGGGCCTAGTTGCCTGTTTGTTCCAATTTTCTTCTCTGGGGACACCTGTCTATGGGTGTAAGTGCAAGTAGGTGCTCAGATGGGCTCAGATTCGCCCTGTTTGTCCTGGGCAGCCTACACTATTGGGATGGCTTCAGGGACATTGGAAGTTTATACTATTTGTAGGGGTGTGGCCAATGAAATGGGCAGAATTCCCATGAAGAGTGCAGGTACAGTCCCCAGGTTTGGCTCCAGGGGCCTGATCCTGTAGGGTGTGTGGGCAAGGGCTGTGGGGACGTTTGTCTGAAAACACAAAATCGGCTTAGGGGGATGCCTGGGTGGCTCAGTTGGTTAAGCAGTTGCCTTCGGCTCAGGTCATGATCCCAGCGTCCTGGGATCGAGTCCCACATTGGGCTCCTTGCTCGGCAGGGAGCCTGCTTCTCCCTCTGTCTCTGTCTGCCTGTGCTCGTGCTCTCTCTCCCTCTCTCTCTGACAAATAAATAAATAAATAAATAATCGGCTTAGGTTTCGGGTCATAGGTATGCCAGGACTGATCTACAGACTGTGAGGAGAACTCTTTGGGATATCAACAAAGGGCGAGTGTGAGACACTTGCTCAGGCTTTTGTCTCAGGATATTGTGACACCGATGGCATTGGAATGTCCGCATAACCTCATGAGCAATGGATGAGTCTCCCTCTCTGGGTATTTGGCCCAAATCCAAGAATTTGGGGTCATTCTCTGTGATGGGAGGAATCTGTTCTCTCTCTCTCTCTCTCTCTTTTTTTTTTAACCTCAGGTGTCCCACCAAAAGAGGGATTCCAGAGCAAAGCCCTGGGGAGTGGACAATGGACAAACTGACCTCTGATTAAAAATGTGGGCTAGGGGCATGGTAGCGCCATATGCGGGCTCTTGGTCCAGTCATTCAGGCCCTACTTGATGGCAGGACACACACTGAGGGTCACAATGCGCTTTTGTGCCCAATGTAGCCCTCAATCATGGGCAGGGCCTCATGGGCCACTCTGGTTTTTCCTACTCTGAACGCTGGACAACATGCCAACCACAAGATTTCTTGCCATAGGGAAGGAAGAGTTCTGATTTCTGAATCATGTTCACCCCTGGGCAGTGATTGGAGATAAAGTTCTGAAGCCTGAAAAATGAGGTTGGAAGTGATGACGACTTAAGGCCATAGCAGGTCTGATGAGCTCAGTGTGCGGCCATCTGTCTGGGTGTCCGTTGGGAGGTCCGGGCTCAGGCTGTGTCATTCAGGATATTAGTGCCTAGGGTAGACTGTATAATTGGGGACTAGGTGTTTTGCGTTCAGGTTGATCCTCATTTGGAGTTTGTGGTTAGCCTCATAGGGCAACGTTATTCTTCTGGATGTCAGAGTGCTGCATTGTGGCTCTGTGATTGCCAAACTGGAGGGCTTGTGGGCTAGGAGTGTGAGGATGGAAGTCTGAGAACAGAAGCTAGGCTTGTGTTTCAGTGCGGGGGAATGGCAGACACACTCTGCAGAGCTGAATCGAGATCTCGTGCATCTGAATCGGGGCGAGGATCAGACATGACTCAGGTTGGAGGTTCTATCCATGATGGCCCTTTCATGAAGGGGACGGGGCATCACGGCGCAAAGGAGGTTTTCCCACGATGGGGGTCGTGAGAAGCTCCAAGCTGCAAGGATTCCTTGTTCGGGACAATTGAGACCTGTTAAATGCCTCCAGGACCTCTCATACAGAAAGACTCCAGAGAAGGATACTAAGGATGGATGCCTGGGCAGCCTGCATCGCATTCCAACTGTCTACTTGCCACAAGACAGGTTCGATCGGCTGGCTGCGTGGGAGTAACTGAGCATCCTGCAATGGGCTACAATGTGGGTTTGCGTCCATGGAGATCTTGGAATTGTGTGGTGGCACCGGGGCCCTGCATGATTCACCTAACTGGAGGTTTTGACACAAATCCAATGAGCATATTTCCCATGTGGAGATGAGATTTGTTCTGATGGGGCCCTCTGGAAAACCCCATATGCTGATATTGGAAACCATGCCTCTGGGGAGATATGCCTGGAAACCAAAGCAATGGATCTGATTAGGGCCTAGGGGCCTGTCCGGTTCAATCTGCTTCTCTGGGGACATCTGACTATGGGTCTGAGTGGAGGTAGTTACTCAGCTGGTGTCAGATCGCCCATGTTTGTCCTGGGCAGCCTAGACTATTACGATTGCCTCGGGGACTTTGGAGGTTTCTCCTAATTTATATGGTTGTGGCCAATGGAATGGGCAGAATTCCCTTGGAAAGGGCAGGCACAGTCCTGTGGTGTGGCTCCAGGGTTCCCAGCCTGGAGGGTGTGTGGGCCAGGGCAGTGGGGACAGAAGGACGTAGGTATGGCAGGCCCTATCTACAGACCATCCAGAGAACTCTATGGGATATGAACAAAGGGAAAGTGTGAGGCACTTACTCAGGCTTTTGTCTCTGGATTTTGTGTCAATGATAGCCGTGGAATATCGGGGTGGCCTCATGGGACATGGTCGTGTCTCCCTCTCTGGGGATTTAGCCCGATCCCAAGAGTTTGGGGTCATTCTGTTGGATGGGAGGAGTCCGTTCTGAGTTTCCCCCCCCCCCAAAGGTGCCCCACCAAAAGAGGAATTCCAGAGCAGAGCCCTGAGTAGGGCAACTGGACAACCCGACCTCTAGTTGAGATTGAGGGCCTAGGGGCATGGCAAGCCCCATATGCGGGCTATTGGTCCAGCCACTGAGAGATCTTAAATGAGGACAGGGCTCACGCTGATAGTCACAATGCGTGTTTGTCCCTAACGGTGCCTTCTAGCATGGGCGAATCCTCAAGGGCCACGCTGGTTTCTCCTACACTGAACATTGGACAACATAACAAACACAAGGTTTCTTGCCTTGGGGAAGGAGGAGTTCTGATTTCTACATCATGTCCACCCCTGGGCTGTGATTGGAAATAATATATAGGTTCTGAAGGCTGAAAACTGAGGTTGGGAAGAGATGGCAACATAAGGCCATGGCAGGTCCAATGTGCTCAGTGTGCGGCCAATTGTCTGGGTGTCGGTCGGGAGGTCCGGGGACAAGCTGTGTCTGGCAGGACATTAGTGCCCAGGGTGGACTTTGTAATTGGGGTACAGTCGAATGGTGTGCTGGTTGATCCTCATTTGGGGTCTCTGGGTAGCCCCAGAGTACAACGTTTTCTTCTGGAGGGCAGGCAGAGTGCTGCATAATGGCTCCAGAATTGCCAACCTGGAAGGCCTGTGGGCCCGGAGTGTGAGGACTGAAGTCTGAGACACAAGCTTGGCATAGGTTCGGGGTGGGGCACTGAAGGCACACTCTACAGAGGTGAATCGAGAACTCGTGCATCTGAAGTCAGGGTGAGGATCAGACATTGGAAAGTTGGGGTTTCTGTTCATGATGGCCCCTTCAGAAAGGGGGGTGGGGAAACACGAGGCCATGGAGTTTTTCCCTTGATGGGAGTTTTGAGATGTTCCAAACCACTAGAATTCCTTCTGTGGGCAATTGAGACATGTTGGATGGCTTAAGGACGTCCCACATGGAACAACTCCAGAAGAGTGTTCTCAAATTTGATGCCTGGGCAGCCCTCTTCATATTCCAATTGTCACGTTGGGACAAGAGAAGTTCAATCTGCTGGCCCTGGGGAAGCAACTGAAGGGGCTGTGTTGAAATGGATCTCCTGCGGATGGGTCATAATATGGGTTTGTGTCCATGGAGACCTTGGAATGGGGCGGTGGCACTAGGGGTCCTGAAGGATTCTCCTAACCTGAGGATTTAACACAGCCCCAACGAGCAAGTTTCCCATGTGGAAATGAGACGTGTTCTGATCGATGCCTCAGGAATCTCCCGTATGCTGGTATTGGAAACCAGTCCTCTGTGGAGATGCCTGGAAACCAAAGCATTGGATCCGATTAGGGCCTAGGAGCCTGTCCAGTTCAATCTTCTTCACAGGGGACACCTGTCTATAGGTCTGAGTAGAGGTAATTCCTCAGCTGGTGTCAGATCACCCCTGTTTGTCCTGAGGTGCTGACACTTTTGGGATAGCCTCAGGCACTTTGGAGGTTTCTCCTAATTTGTACGGTTGTAGCCAATGCAATGGGCAGAATACCCTTGAAGAAGGCATGTACAGTCCTGAGATGACACTTCAGGGACCCCAGTCAGGAGGCTGTGTTGGCTAGAACTGTGGGGACAGAAGTCTGAAAACACAAACTTGGCCTAGGTTTGGGGACGTAGGTACGGCAGGCCGAATCTACAGACCGTGAGAACTCTTTGGGATATGAACAAAGGGCGAGAGTGAGGAACTTGCTCAGGCTTTTGTCTCTGGACTTGTGTCACCAATGGCCGTGGAATGTCGAGGTGGCCTCAAGGGCCATGGACATATTGGAAGGGAGTTGTGAGATTCTCCAAACAGCAAGGATTCCTTCTATGGGACAATTGAGACATGTTGGATGGCCTAGGACATCCCATAGGGATGACTCCAGAGCAGGGCCCTAAGGATGGATGCCTGGGCTGCCCGCCTCGCATTCCAATTGTCTCCTTGAGATAAGAAATATTCGATCTGTGTTCTCTGGGGGAGCAACCGAGGGTGCTGCATTGAAATGGACTCTCCTTCGCGTGGGTCACATTGTGGGTTTGTGTCCATGGGGACCTTGGAATGGGGCAGTGGCACCAGGGTCCTGAAGGTTTCTACTAACCAGAGGTTTTGACACAGTTCCCACGTGCAAGTTTCCCATATGGAGACGAGATTTGTTCTGACGGGTGCCTCAGGAAATCCCGATATGCGGCTATTGGAAACCAGGCCTCTGAGGAGAGATGTCTGGAAACCAAAGCAATGGATCTGATGAGGTCCTAGGAGCCTGTTCGGTTCAATCTTCTTCTCTGGGGACATGTATATCTGGGTCTGATTGGAGGTAGTTGCTCAGCTGGTGGCAGTTAGCCCCTGTTTGTCCCGGGCGGCCTACACTCTGAGGATAGCCTTGGGGACATTGGAGGTTTCTCCTAATTTGTTCTGATTTGTGCCTACCCGACATTCCACGGCCATCACTGACACAAAATCCAGACAAAAACCTGAGGAAGCGCCTCACACTCACTCTTTTTTCATATCCCGAAGAGGTCTCATGATCTGTAGATCGGGCCTGCCATACCTATGTCCCCAGACCTAAGCTGAATTTGTGTTTTCAGACTTCTCTCCCCACAGCCCTGATCAACACACCCTCCAGGCTGGGGACCCTGGACCCACACCTCATGACTGTGCCTGCTTTCTCCAAGGGAATTCTGCCCATTCCATTGGCCACAACCATACAGATTGGGAGAAACCTCCAAAGACCTTGAGGAATTCCCAATAGTGTAGGCAACCAGGGACAAACAAGGGCAATCTGACGAAGAGGGGCCATGTGACACACGTTGAGCAACTACCTCCAATATGACCTGTAGATTGATTGTCCCAGAGAATCATATTGAACCGGATAAGCCCCTAGGCACTAATCAGACCCATTGCTTTGGTTTCCAGACATCTCTCCTCAAAGGCCTGGTTTCCAATACCAGCATATGGGGGATTTCTGAGGCACTCATCAGGACAAATCTCGACTCCACATTGGAAATGTAATCTTTAGAGTTCTGTCAAAACATCCGGTTGGGAGAATAATTCAGGGCCCCAGATACACCACCCCATTCCAAGGTTTCCAAGGACACAAATGCACAATATGAGCCATCCTCAGGAGAGTCCATTTCAACTCAGCCCCCTCAATGCTCCACCAGAGCCAGCAGATCAAACCTGCCTTGTCGCTAGGAAATAATTGGAATGTGAGGCGGGCAGAACACGCATCCATTCTTAGAATCGTGCTCTGGATTCATTCTGTATGGGACCTCCAGAAGCCATCCAACAGTTCTCGAGGGTCTACAGAAGGAATTCTTGCAGTTTGGAGCATCTCACAACTCCCATCGTGGGAATACCTATATGGCCTCTTGAGAACCTCCCCCTTCATGAAAAGGCCATCATGGACAGGAACTCCAACCCGAGCCAAAGACTGATCCATGCCCTGAGTTAAGATGCACGTGATCTTGATTAAGTCCTCAGAATGTGCCTGCCATGCCTTCGCCCCGAAACCTAAACCTAACTTGTGTTCTCAGACTTCTGTACTCACAGTCCTGGCCCACAAGGCTTCCAGTTTGGGAATTCCGGAGCCACAATAAAGCACTCTGCCTGCCCCCCAGAAGAAAAACATTGCCCTATGGGATTACCCAGAAACACCAAATTAGGATCAACCTACATGCCACTTGAGTGTACCCCAATTAAACAGTCTATACTGGGCACTAATGCCCTGTCTGACACAATCTGAGTCCGGACCTCCCGACCGACCCCCAGAGAGCTGGCTGCACACTGATCACATTGGACCCAACCATGGACTTATGTCGTCATCTCTTCCCAACCTCGGTTTTCAGGCTTCAGAACCTATACCTTATCTCCAATCACTGCCCAGGGTTGAACATGATGCAGAAATCAGAACTCCTCCTTCTGCATGGCAAGAAGCCATGTGGTTGGCATGTTGTTGAACGTTCAGAGTAGGAGAAACCAGCGTGGCCCATGAGGCCCCACACATGCTTGAGGGCCAGGTTGGGCGCAAACTCGCATTGTGACCCTCAGTGTGAGCCCTGTCCTCAAGTAAGGCCTCTCAGTGGCTGGACCAGGAGCCACATATGGGGCTTGCCATGTCCCTAGGTCCTCATTCTAAACCAAAAGTTGGGTTGTCCAGTCGGCCCTCCAGAGGGCTCTCCTCTGAATCCATCTTTTGTTGGGACACTTGAGCTAAAAAAACAGAAAGGACTGCTCCCATCCTAAAGAATGACCCCAAACTCTTGGGATTGGGCCAAATCGCCAGAGAGGGATACACATCCATGTTTAATGAAGCCACATCGACATTCAACGGCTATCATTGTTACAAAATCCATACAAAAGCCTCAGTAAGCGCATCACACTCGCTCTTTATTCATATCCCGAATAGTTCTCCTCAAGATCTCTAGATCGGGCCTGACATACCTCCGTCCACAAACCTAATCCGAGTTTGTGTTTTCAGGCTCCTTCTATCACCACAACCCTGACCCATGCAGCCTCCAGGCTGGGGTCTCTGTAGCCAAAACTCAGGACTGTGCCTGCCCCCTCCAAGGGAATTCTGCCCACTCCATTGAACACAACTGTACAAATTAGAGGAAGCTCCAAAATCCCCAAAGTTATCCCAATGGTGTAGGTTGCCTGGTACAAACAGGGGCGATCTGCCACCAGTTGAACAACTACCTCCACTCAGATCCGTAGGCAGATATCCCCAAAGAAAAACATTGAACCCGACATGCCCCTAGGCCCTAATCAGATCCATTGCTTTGGTTTCCAGTCATCTCACCCCAGAGGCCTGGTTTCTAATACTAGCATTTGGGGTTTCCTGAGGAACCGTTCAGAATAAATGTCATCTCCACAAGTTACACGTGCTCTTTGGAGCTGTGTCAAAACCTCCAGTTAGGAGAATGCTTCAGGGCCCCGGTGCCACCTTCCCATTCCATGGTCTCCATGAACACAAACGCACATTATGACCCATGCACTGGAGAGTCTATTTCTACTCAGCCCCCTTGGTTGCTCCCCCAGACCCAGTAGATCGAACATATCTTTTTGCTAGGAGAAAATGGGAATGTGAGGCATTTTGCCCAGGAATCCGTCCGTAGAACACTGCTCTGGAGTCGTTTCCTATGGGACGTCCTGGAGCAATCCAACAGTTCTCAATTGTACCACAGAAGGGATATTTGTGGTTTGCAGCATCTCACAATACCCATCATGGGTAAACCTCAATGGCCTCCTGATGCCCCCCCCAATGAAGGGGCCACCATGGACAGAAACTCCACCGTGAGCCAATGTCTGATCCTCGCCCTGACATCAGATGAACGACGTCTCAGTTTAGCTCTTCAGAGTGTGCCTGCCCTGCCCTCACTCCAAAACCTAAGACTAGCTTGTGCTCTCAGAGTTTCATCCTCACACTCCTGGCCAAAATTCCCTCCACTTTGGGAATTCTGGAGACACAATGCAGCACTCTGCCTGCCCTCCGGAAGAAAAACGTCACACTATGATGCTACCCAGAAGTCTCAAACGAGGATCAAACTGCAGGCCACTCAACTCTACCCCAATTATACAGCCTACCCTGTACACTAATGCCCTGTCTGACACAGCCTGAGCCCAGACCTCCCGACCGACACCCAGATATCTGGCTACACGCTGAGTACATGGAACCCACCATGTCCTTAGGTCGCCATCTCTTCCCAACCTCGGTTTTTAGGCTTCAGAACTTAAATCACTGTCCAGTGGTGAACGTGATGCAGAAATCAGAACTCCTTCTTCCCCATGGCAGAAAACCTTGTAATTGACATGTTGTCCAAGGTTCAGTGTAGGAGAAAACAGTGTGGACCATGATGATCCGCCCATACTTGAGGGCCGCATTGGGCACAAACACGCATTATGACCCGAAGAGTGAGCCCTGTCCTCAAGTAAGGCCACTCAGTGACTGAACAAGAGCCCACATATGGGGCTTGCCATGCCCCAAGGCCCTCAGTCTTAACCAGAGGTCGAGTTTTCCAGTTGCCCCTCTGCAAGGCTCTGCTCTGGAATCCCTCTTTTGGTGGGATAACTTAGGTAAAACAAAATTAAAAAAATAAGTATTCCTCCCATCCCACAGAATGACCCCAGTTTCTTGGAATTGGGCCAAATCCCCACTGAGGGAAAGCTGTCCATGGCCCATGAGAACACCTCGACATTCCATGGCTATTTTTGACACTAAATCCAGAGACAAAAGCATTAGCAAGCGCCTCACACTCGCTCTTTCTTCATATCACAAAGAGTTCTCCTCTTGGTGTGTATATCAGGCCATCCATACCTTTGTCCCCAACCCTACGCAGAGTTTGTGTTTTCAGATTTCTGTCCCCACAGTCCTGGACCACACACCCTCCAGGCTGCGGCCCCTGGAGCCACACATCAGGACTGTGACTGTCCTCTCCAAGGGAATTCTGCTTATTACTTTGGACACAACCTGACAGATTAGGAGAAACCTCCAAAGTCCCCAAGGCCATCCCAACACTGTCAGGCTCCCAGGACAAACAGGGGAGATCTGTCACAAGCTGTGCACCTACCTCCACTCAGACTCATAGACAGATATCCCCAGAGAAGAAGATTGAACCGGACAGGCACCTAGGCCCTAATCGGATCCATTGCTTTTGATTCCAGGCATCTCTCCTCAGAGGCCTGGTATCCATTATCAGCATTTGTGGGTTCCCAGAGTTTCAATAAGAACAAATCTCGTCTCCACATGGGAAACTTGCTCTTTGGAGCTAAGTCAAATCCTCTAGTTAGGAGAAACCTTCAGGTACACGGAGCCACTGCCCCCTTCCAAGGTCTCCACAGACACAAACCCACATTATGAACCCTCCTCAGGAGAATCCATTTCAAATCAGCCCCTCAGTTGCTCCCCCTGAGCTAGTGATCGAACCTGCCTTATCACAAGTAGATAATTGGAATAGGAGGCGGGCTGCCCAGGATTCTATCCTTAGAACCCTGTTCTGGCGTCGATCTGTAATGGACGTCCTGGAGCCATCTCACAGGTCTCAACTGTCCTGCAGAAGGAATCCTTGTGAATTGGAGCATCTCACTACTCCCATCTTGGGAAAACCACCATGGCCTCATGATGCGCCCGACCCTTCATGAAGGGGGGAAATGGACAGAAACTCCAACCTGAGCCAAAGTCTGATCCTCTCACTGACTTCATATCCACGAGATCTCGATTCAGCTCAGCAGAGTGTGCCTGCCGTGCCCTCACTCCGAAACCTACGCCTAGGTTGTGTTCTCAGAATTCCATCATCACATGACTGGGCCACAAACCCTCCAGTTTGGGAATTCTGGAGCCACAATGCAGCACTCTGCCTGCCCTCCAGAAGAGATATGTTGCCCTATGGGGCTACCCAGAAATCCCAAATGAGGATCAACCTGCACGCCACATGACTGTACCCCAATTGTACAATATAACCTGGGCACTAATGCACTGTCTGACACAGCCTGAGTCCAGACTTCCTGACAGACACCCAGACAGCTGGGGCCACACCTCAGGACTGTGCCTGCCCTCTCTAAGGGAATTTTGCCCATTCCATTGCCCACAACCCTACAGATTAAGAGAAACCTCCAAAGACCCCAAGACCATCCAATAGTGAGGGACTCTCAGGAGAAACAAAGGCGATCTGACACAAACTGAGTAACGACCTCCACTCTGAACCATAGACAGATGTTACCAGAGAAGAAGATGTAAGCGGAGAGGACCCTAGGCCCTAATAGGATCCATTGCTTTGGTTTTCAGGCATCTCTCCTCAGAGGCCTGGTTTCCAATACCAGCTTATTGGGGTTCCTGAGGCACCAATCAGAACAAATCTTGTCTCCACATGGGAAACTTGCTCTTTGGAGCTGTGTCAATACCTCTGATTAGGAGAATCCTTCAGGGTGCCAGCTCCACTGCTCCATTCCAAGGTCTCCATGGACACAAACCCACATTATGACCAATCCACAGAAGAGTCCATTTCAACTCACCCCCCTGGGTTGCTTCCCCAGAACCAGCAGATCAAATCTGCCTTGTAGCTAGGAGACAAATGGAATGCGAGTTGGGTTGCCCAGGCATCCATCATTAGAACCCTGCTCTTGAGAAGTTCCTTATGGGATGTCCTGGATCCATCCAACAGATCTAGACAGTCCCACAGAAGGAACCCTTGCAATTTGGAGAATCAGAAATTCCCACTGTGGGAAATCCTCCATTGCCTCATGATGAACCCCCAATTACATTAAGAGGCCATAATGGACAGAAACTCCAACCTGAGCCAACGTCTGATCCTGCCCTGTCTTCAGATGGACAAGATCTCCTTTCAGCTCTTCAGAGTGTGCCTTCCATGCCCTCGCCTCGAAACCTAAGCCTAGCTTGTGTTCTCGGACTTCCGTCCTCACACTCCTGGCCCACAAGCCCTCCAGTTTGGCATTCCAGAGACACAATGCAGCACTCTGCCTGCCTGCCTGCCTTCCAGAAGAAAAATGTTGCCCTAATGGCTAACCAGAAACACCAAATGAAGATCAACCTGCACGCCAGTTGACTATACCCCAATTATACAGTCTACCCTGGGCACTAAAGCCCTGTCTGACACAGCCTGAGCCCGGACCTCCCGACCGACACCCAGACACCTGGCCGCACACTGAGCACATCTGACATGCCATGGCCATAGGTCATCATCTCTTCCCAACCTCGATTTTCAAGCTTCAGAAACTAGACCTTATCTCCCATCTTTTCCCAGGGGTGAACGTGATGCAGAAATCAGAACTTTTCCTTCCCCATGGCCAGAAACCTTGTGGTTGGCTTGTTGTCCAACGTTCAGTGTAGGAAAAACCAGCGTGACAAATTAGGCCCGGCCATGCTGGAGGGGCGTCATGAAAACAAACAAACATTGGGACCCTCAGCGTGAGCCCTGTCCTCAAGAAAATCCTCTCAGTGACTGGACCAACAGCTCGCATATGGGGCTTTCCATGCTCCTAGTCCCCCAATTTTAACCAGAGGTCGAGATGTCTAGCCATGCCTACTCATGACTCTGCTCTGGAATCCCTCTTTGGTGGGACACCTGAGGTAAATAAATACAGAAAGTCTCCTCCCATCGACAGAATGACCCCAAACACTTGGGATCGGGCCAAATCCACAGAGAGAAAGACTTGTCCATGGCCCATGAGGCCACAACAACATTCATCGGCCTCTGTTGACACAAAATCCAGAGACAAAAGCCTGAGAAAACACCTTACACTCGCTTTTTGTTCATAGCCCGAAAATTTCTCCTCAGGGTCTACAGATGGGGTCTGTCATAAATACGTACCCACCTAAGCCGAGTTTGTCTTTTCAGACTTCTGTCCCCACAGTTCTGGCCCACACACCCTCCTGAGCCACACCTCAGGAATGTGCCTGCCCTCTCCAAAGGAATTCTGCCCATTTCATTGGCCACTACCCTACAGATTAGGTGAAACCAAAAAGTCCCCAAGGCCATCCCAATAGTGTACGCTGCCCAGGACAAACAGTGGAGATCTGTCACAAGCTGAGCAATGACCTCCACTCAGACCCGTAGACAGATATCCCCAGAGAAGAAGATTGAAGCGGACAGGCCCTAATTGGATCCATTGCTTTGGTATCCAGACATCTCCCCTCAGAGGCCTGGTTTCCAATACCAGCCTATGGGGTTTCCTGAGTCAACAATCAGAACAAATCTCATTTCCACATGGGAAACTTGCTCTTTGGATCTGTGTCAATACCTCCGGTTAGGAGAATCCTTCAGGGCGCCGGTGCCACTGCCCCATTCCAAGGTCTCCATGGACACAAACCCACATTATGACCCATCCTCAGGAGACTCCATTTAAGCTCACCCCCCTACGTTGTTCCCTCAGAGCCAGCATAGCGAACCTGCATTGTCGCTAAGAGAAGATTAGAATACGAGTTGGGCTGCCCAGGCATCCATTGTTAGAACCCTGGTTTGGAGAAATTTTTTATGAGACATCCTGGATCCATCCAACAGGTCTGGACTGTACAGCAGAAGGAATCCTTGTGGTTTGCAGCATCACAGACTCGCACCTTGGGAAAACCTCCATGGCCTCGTTATGCCCCAACCTTCATGTGGGTGACATCATAGACAGAAACTCCAACCTGAGACAAGGTTTGATCCTCGCCCTATCTTTAGATGCACGAGATCTCGATTCAGCTCTGCAGAGGGTGCGTGCCGAGCCTTTGCCCCAAAACCTAAGCCTAGCTTGTGTTCTCAGACTTCCGTCCTCACACTCTTGGATCACTAGTCCTTCGGTTTGGGAATTCTGAAGACACAATGCAGCACTCTGCTTGCCCTCCAGAAGAAAAACGTTGCCCTATGTGGCTACCCAGAAACCTCAAATGAGGATCAACCTACACGACCATAGACTATACCCCAATTAAACAGTCCAGCTTGGGCAGTAATGCCCTGTATGACACAGCCTGAGCCCAGACCTCGTGACCGACAACCAGGAGCTGGACGTACACTGAGCGATGGATACAAACACACATTCGGACCCTCAGCTTGAGCCCTGTCCTCAAGCAAAGCCTCTCAGGGGCTGGACCAAAAGCCCGCATATGGAGCTTGCCATGCCCCTAGTCCCCCATTCTTATCCAGAGCTCGAGAAGTCTAGTCAACCCTATTCAGAGCTCTTTTCTGGAATCCCTCTTTGGTGGGACACATGAGGTAAAAAAAAAATAAAGAAAGAAATGACTCCTACTATCCAAAGAATGACCCCAAACACTTGGAATTGGGCCAAATGCACAGAGAGAAAAACTCGTCCATGGCCGATGAGGTCAGCCCGACATTCCACGGCCACCATTGACACAAAATCTGGAGAGAAAAGCCTGAAAAAGCACCTCATACTTGCCCTTTGTTCATAGCCCAAAATATTCTCCCCACAGTCTGTAGATAGGGCCTGTCATACCTATATGCCCAAAACTAAGCTGACTTTGTGTTTTCAGACTTCTGTCCTGGCCCACACACCCTCAAGGGTGGGGTCCCTGAAGCCACACCTCAGGACTGTGCCTGCCCTCTCCAAAGGAATTTTGCTCATTCCTTTGGACACAACCCTACGGATTAGGAGAAACCGCCAATGTTCCGGAGGACATCCTAATAGTGTAGGACGTACAGGACAAACAGGGGTGATCTGACACAAGCTGAGCCAGTAACTCCACTCAGACCCATAGACAGATATGCCCAGAGAAGAAGATTGAACTGACAAGCACCTAGGCCACAATCGGATCCATTGCTTTTGTTTCCAGGCATCTCTCCTCTAGTTAGGAGGTTTTGGTCACCAGAGGTGACTTCAGGTCACCGGAGCCACCGCCCCATTCCAATGTCTCCATGGACACAATCTCACATTATGACCCATTCTTAGGAGAGTCCATTTCAATGAAACCCCCTCAGTTGTTCCCCCAGAGTCAGCAGATAGAACCGGCCTTGTCGCTAGGAGACAATTGAAATGAGAGAGGGGCTCTTCAGGCATCCATCCTTAGAACCCTGATCTTGCATCGTTCCTTATGGGATGTCCTGGAGCCATCCAATAGGTCTTGACTGTCCCACAGAAGGAGTCCTTGCACATGGACCATCTCACAACTCCCATCATGGGAAAACTTCAAAGGCTACATGATGCCCCTAATCTTCATGAAGGCAGATCATGGACCGAAACTCCAACCTGAGCTAATGGCTGATCCTCGCCTTGACTTCAGATGCATGAGATATCGATTCAGCTCTTCAGAATGTGCCTGCCGTGCCTTCACCCTGAAACCTAAGCATAGCTTGTGTTTTCAGACTTCCGTCCTCACTCTCCTGGAAAACACACCCTCCAGTTTGGGAATTCTGGAACCACAATGCAGCACTCTGCTTGCACTCTGGAAGAAAAACGTTGCCCTAATGGGGCTATCCAAAAATGCCAAATGAGGATCAACCTGCATGCCAATTGACTGTACCCCAAATATACAGTCTACCCTGGGCACTAATGCCCTGTCTTACACAGCCTGAGCCTGGACCTCCCGACCGTCACCTGGACAGCTGGGGCCACATCTCAGGTCTGTGCCTGCGCTCTCCAAGAGAATTCTGCCTATTCCATTGGCCACAACGCAACAGGTTAGGAGAAACCTCCAAAGTCCCCGAGACCATCCCAGTAGTGTAGGCCGCCAGGGACAAACAGGGTCAGTCTGTAACAAGCTGAGCAACGACCTCCACTCAGAACCATAGACAGATGTGCCCAGAGTAGATTGAAGCAGACAGGCCACTAGACACGAATCAGATCAATACTTTGTATTCCAGGCATGTCTCCCAAGATGTCTGGTTGCTAATATAGGCCTATGGGGGTTCCTGAGGTACCAATCAGAACAAATCTCGTCTCCACATGGGAATCTAGCATGTTGAAGCTGTGTCAAAATCTCTGGTTAGGAGAATCCTTCAGGAACCGAGCCACCGCCCTATTCCAAGGTCTCCATGGACACAAACCCAATTATGACCTATCCTCAGGAGAGTCCATTTCAACTCAGGCCCCTCAGTTGCTAACCCAGTGCGAGCAGACCGAACCTGCCTTGTCGTTAGGAGACAATTGGAATGTGAGTTCTCTGCCCAGGCATTGGGGACAGAAACTGCAACCTGAGCCAACATCTGATCCTCGTCCTGAATTCAGAAGCATGTGATCTCAATTCAGCTCTTCAGAGTGTGCCTTCCATGCCCTTGTCCCCAAATCGAAGCCTAGCTTGTGTTCTCAGACTTCTGTCCTCACACTCTTCAGCCACACGCCCTCCAGTTTGGGAATTCCGAAGACACAATACAGCACTCTGCCTACCCTCCTGAAGAGAAACGTGGCCGGATGGGGCTAACCAGAAATCCCAAAATCCCCGCCCTTGCTTGAGGGCCGCGATGGGCACAAACACACATTGGGATCCTCTCCATGAGCCCTGCACTCAAGTAAAGTCTCTCAGTGCTGGACCAAGAGCCCACATATGGGGCTTGCCATGCCCCAAGTCTCCCAATCTTAACCAGAGGTTGAGATATCTAGTCACCGCTACTCAGGGCTCTGCTGTGGAATCCCTCTTTGGTGGGACACCTGAGGTAAATAAATAAAGAAAGGACTCCTCCCATCCACAGAATGACCCCAACCACTTGGGATCGAGCCAAATCCCCAGAGAGACACACTCGTCCATGTCCCCTGAGGTCACTCCGACATTCCATGGCCACCGTTTACACAAAATCCAGAGACATAAGCCTGAGCAAGCACCTCACACTCGCCCTTTTTTCATAGCCTGAATAATTCTCCGCATGGTCTGTAGATCGGACCTGCCATATCTACGTCCAAAAACATAAAGCAAGTTTGTGTTTCAGAGTTCTGTATGACAGTCATGGCCCACACACCCTCCAGGCTGGGGCCCCTGGAGCCACATCTCAGGACTGTGCCTGCTTCTCCAAGGGAATCCCCCATTTCATTGGAGACAACCCTAGATATTAGGAGAATACTCCAAAGTACCCAACGCCATCCCAATAGTGTAGGCCTCCCAGGACAAACAGGGGTGATCTGTCCCAAGCTGAGCAACTACTTCAACTCAGACCCGTACACAGATATCCCAAGAGAAGAAGATTGAAACGCACAGGCACCTAGACCCTAAATGGATCTATTGCATTTGTTTCCTGGCATCGCCTGCCATACCTATGTTCACAATCTTAAGGTGGGTTTTCTTTTTCAGACTTCTATACACACAGTCCTGGCCCACGCAACCTCCAGGCTGGGGCCCCTGGAGCCACACCTCAGGACTGTGCCTGTCCTCTCAAAGGGAATTCTGCTCATTCTTTTGGACAGAACCCTACAGATTAGGAGAACCCTCCAAAGTCCCCCAGGCTATCCCAATAGTGGAGGACATCCGGGACAAACAGGGGCGATCTGACACAAGCTGGGCCACTACCTCCACTTAGACCCGTAGACAGATATCCATAGAAAAGAAGATTGAACAGGACAAGCACCTAGGCCCTAATCGTATCCATTGCTTTTGTTTCCAGGCATCTCTCCTCAGAGACCTGGATTCCAATACCTGCATATGGGGGTTTCCGGAGGTACCAATCTGAACAAATATCATCTCCATATGGGAAACTTGTGCTATGGAGCTGTGTCAAAACCTCTAGTTAGGAGAAAGCTTCAGGTCACTGGAGCCACTGCCCCATTCCAAGATCTCCATGGACACAATTCCACATTATGACCCATCCTCAGAAGAGTCCATTTCAACTCAACCCCCTCCGTTGCTCCCACAGAGCCAGCAGATCGAACCTGCCTTGTCACTAGGAGACAATTGAAATGAGAGGCGGACTCTTCAGGCATCCATCCTTAGAACCCTGCTCTTGCGTCGTTCCTTATGGGACATCCTGGAGCCATCCAACAGCTCTCGACTGTCCCGCAGAAGGGTTCCTTGCAGATTGGAGGATCTCAAAATTGTGGGAAAACTTCTATGGGCACTTGATGCCCCCAATCTTCATGAAGGCTTATCATGGACAGAAACTCCAAACTGAGTCAATGGCTAATCCTCACCTTGACTTCAGATGCACGAGATCTCAATTCAGCTCTTCAAAGTGTGCCTGCCGTGCCCTCGCCCCGAAACCTAAGCATAGCTTGTGTTCTCAGACTTCCGTCCTCACTCGCCTGGACCACACGCCCTCCAGTTTGGGAATTCTGGAGCCACAATGCAGCACTCTGCCTGCACTCTGGAAGAAAAACGTTGCCCTATGGGTCTACCAAGAAATGACAAATGAGGATCAACCTGCACGCCACTCAACTGTACCCCAATTATACAGTCTACCCTGGGCACTAATGCCCTGTCTGACACAGCCTGAGCCCAGACCTCCCGACTGTCACCCAGACAGCTGGTACCATATCTCAGGTCTGTGCCTGCACTCCCTAAGGGAATTCTGCCTATTCCATTGGCCAAAACCATACAGATTATGAGAAACCTCCAAAGTCCCCGAGACTATCCCACTAGTGTAGGCCAACTGGGAAAAAACAGGGTCGATCTGACATAAGCTGAGCAACGACCTAAATTCAGAACCTTAGACAGATGTGCCCAGAGAAGACTGAAGCGGACAGGCCCCTAGGCGTGAATCGGATTTATTGCTTTGGATTCCAGGCATCTCTCCTCAGAGTCCTGGTTTCTAATACCAGCTTATGGGAGTTCCTGAGGCAAAAATCAGAACAAATCTCTTCTCCACATGGGAATCTTGTTCTTTGGAGCTGTGTGAAAACCTCTGGTTAAGAGAATGCTTCAGGGCCCCAGAGCCACCGCCCCATTCCAAGGTCTCAATGGACATAAACCCACATTATGCCCCATCCTCAGGTGAGTCCATTTCAACTCAACCCCCTCAGTTGCTCCCCCAGAGCCAGCAGATCGAACCTGCCTTGTTGCTAGGAGACATTTGGAATGTGAGGTGGGCTGCCCAGGCATCCATCCTTAGAACCCTGCTTTGGAGAACTTCCTTTTGGGACGTCCTGGATCCATCCAACAGGTCTCGACTGTCCTGCAGAATGAATCCTTGCGGTTTGGAGTATCACACAATCCCATCATGAGAAAACCTCCACGGCCTCGTGATGCCCCCCCAACCTTCATGAATGGGCCATTATGAAAAGAAACTCCAGGCTATGCCAACGTCTAACTTGTGTTCTCAGACTTCTGTCCTCAAACTCCTGGCCCACTAGCCCTCCAGTTTGGAAATTCCAGAGCCGCAATGCAGCACTCTGCCTGCCCTTCAGATGAAAACGTTGCCCTTGGGGCTACACAGAAATGCCAAATAAGGATCAACCTGCATGAAACTCGACTACACCCCAATGACACAGTCTAGCCTGGGCACTAATTCCCTGTCTGCCACAGCCTGAGCCCGCAACTCCCGACCCACACTCAACAGCTGGCCGAAGACTGAGCACATTGAACACGCCATGGCCTTAAGTCTTCATCTCTTCCCAACCTCGGTTTTCAGGCTTCAGAACCTAGACCTTAACTCCAATCACTGTCCAGGGGTGAACGTGTTGCAGAAATCAGAACTCCTCCTTCCCCATGGCCGGAAACCATGTGGTTGGCATGTTGTGCAACGTTCAGTGTAGGAGAAACCAGCATGGTACATTAGGCCCCGCCCAGGCTTGAGGGGCTCTTTGGGCACAAATACACATTGTGAACCTCCACGAGAGCCCTATCTTCAAGGAAGTCCTCTCAGTGTCTGGAGCAAGAGCCACATATGGGGCTTGCCATGCCCCTACATCCCCAATGTTAACCAGAGGTCGGGTTGTCCAGTCGACCCTCCCCAGGACTCTGCTCTGGAATCCCTCTTTTGGTTCTATATATGAGGTAAAAAACATAAAGGCCTCCTTGCTTCCCACAGAATGACCCAAAACTCTTGGGATCATGCCAAAACTCTTGGGATCATGGAGGGAGAATCGTCCATGTCTTATGAGGCCATCCCGACATTACCCGGACATCTGTGACACAAAATTCAGAGACAAAAGACTGACCAAGTGCCTCACACTGGCTCTTTGCTCATATCCCAAAGAGTTCTCATCACAGTCTATAGATTGAGCCTGCCATACCTACGTCCCTAAACCCAAGCAGAGTTTGTGTTTTCAGACTTCTGTCCTGACAGTCCTGAGTCGCTGGAGCCACACCTCACGACTGTGCCTTCCCTCTCCAAGAGAATTCTTCCCATTCCATTGACCACAACCTTGCAAATTTGAAGAAACCTCTAAAGTCACTGAGGCCATCCCAATAGTATAGGCATCCCAGAATAAACAGGGGTGATCAGACACCAGATGAGCAACTACCTCCACTCAGACCCATCGACAGATGTCCCCAGAGAAGAAGATTGAACTGGACAGGCCCCTAGCCCCTAATCTGATCCATTGCTTTGGTTTCCAGGCATCTCTCCTAAGATGCCTGGTTTCCAATACCAGCATAATTTGGTTTCCTGAGACACAAATAAGAGCAAATCTCGTCTCCCCATAGAAAACATGCTTTTTGGAGCTGTGTCAAAGCCTCTCGTTAGGAGAATCATTCAGGGCCCTGGTGCCACTGCCCCATTCCAAGGTCTCCATGGACTCAAACCCACATTATGACCCATCCCCAGGAGAGTCCATTTCAACCCAGCCCCCTCGGTTGCTACCCCAGAGCCAGCAGATCAAATGTGTCATGTTGCTAGGAGACAATTGGAATGTGAGGCCAGTTGCCCAGGCATCCATCCTTAGAACCCTGCTTTGGAGAACTTCCTTATGGGATGTCCTAGAGCCATCCAATGGTCTTAATTGTCGCACAGAAGGAATCCATGCAGTTTGGAGCATCTCCCAACTCCCTTGGTGGGAAAAGATCCATGGCCTCGTAATGCACCCCCCCCTTCATGAAGGGGCCAACATGGACAGAAATTCCAACCTGAGCCTACGTCTGATCTTCGCCCTGACTTCAGATGCATGAGATTTCCATTCAGCTCTGCATAGTGTGCCTGTCATGCCCTTGCCCCGAAACCTAAGCCTAGCTTGTGTTCTAAGACTTCCGACCTCACTCTCCTGGCCCACAAGCCCTCCAGTTTGGGAATTCCGGAGCTACAATGCAGCACTCTGCCTGCAATCCAGAAGAAAAACTTTGCCCTATGCTGCTAATAAGAAATCCCAAATGATTATCTATTGCACGCCACTCGACTGTAAAGCAATTATACAGTAAAGCAATTATACAGTTTGTGGCCTCAAACTGAAGACATCAGACGCACTATGGCCTTCTGTTGTCATATCTTCCCAACCTCGGTTTTCAGGATTCAGAACCTAGACCTTATCTCCAATCACTGCCCAGGGGTGAACGTGATGCAAAAATCAGAATTCCTCCTTCTCCATGGCAAGAAACCTTGTGGTTGGCATGTTGTCCAACGTTCAGTGTAGGAAAATCTGCGTGGTCTGAGAGGTCACGCCAGTGCTTGAGTTCCACCTTGGGCACAGACACACATTGTGACCCTCAGTGTGAGTCCCGTATTCAAGTAAAGCCTCTCAGTGGCTGGACCAAGAGACTGCATAGGGGGCTTGCCCTGCACATAGGCCCTCAGGCCGTACCAGAAGGCAGGTATTGCAGTTGTCAGTACCTACTGCTCCTCTCTAAAATCCCTCTATTGGGGGGACACCTGAGGCAGAATATAGGACCAACACACCCTCCAGGCTAGGGACTATGGAGAAACACCGAAGGACTATGCCTGTCCTATCCAAGTTAACTCTGCCCAATCCTTTGACCACAACCCTAAAGATAAGTAGAAATCTCCAAGGCCCCCGAGGCCATCCCGATAATTTAGGCCGCCCTGGACCAAGAGGGGCACTCTGACACTAGCTGAGCAACTATCTCCACTTAGACACTCAGACAGTGTCCACAAAGACAGAAGATTGAAAAGGACAGGCCCCTATGACCTAATCTGAGCCCAGATTTGGTTCCCAGGTGTCTCTCCTCAGAGACCAGCATCTGGAGACCAGTTTTGGAGACCAGCATCTGGGGCTTTTGTGGCACCAAACAGAGCCTCTCTCATCTCCACATGGGGAGCTTTCTTATTGGAGCTGTATCAAACTTTTCAGGCAGGCGAATTCTGCAGGGCCTCTGAGCCACCAGCACATTCCAAGGTCCCCATGGACACAAATCCACATTAGGTCCCATCCTTAGGAGAGTCCATTTCAACTCAGCGCCCTGGGTAGCTCGCCCCAGAGCCAGCAGTTCAAACATGTCTTGTTGCAAAGAGCCAATGGGAATGTGATGTATGCTGTACAGGCATCCATCCTTTGAATGCAGCTCTCCAGTCCTTCTGTATGGGACTTCCTGGAGCCATCCAACAGGATTCGACTGTCCTGCAGAAGAAAACCTTGTGGTTTGGAGCAACTCACAACTCAGCGTGGGAAAACCTCCTTAGCCTCATGAGGCCCCTGCTTCATGAAGGGGCCATCATGGACACAAACTCCAGCTTCGGCAAACGTTTGATCCTCACCCTGACTTCAGATGTAGGAGATCCCTATTCAGCCTCTGTAGAGTGGGCCTGTCACGCCCTTGGCCCCAAACCTCATCCTAGCTTGTGTTTTCAGACTTCTGTCCTCACAACCGTGGCACACAAGCCTACCCTATTGGGAATTCTGGGGTCACAAAGAAGTACTCTGCCTGCCCACCAGAATAAAAAAAAAATTGTCTATGGCGTTGCCCAGAAACCCCAAATGAGGATCAACCTGCTCAGTGCTTGGCAACAACCCAATTGCATAGGCTACCTAAGCATTAATGCTCTGTCTTACATAGCCTGAGCCCAGACCTTCCAACAGACACCGAGACAGCTTGCCGCACTCCCGGCACAAATGACCTGCCATGGCCCTAGGCCATCATCCCTTCCCAACCTGGGTTTCCAGGCATTAGAACCTAGACCTTATCTCCAATCCTTGCACGGGGGGAACCTGACCAATGAGCCAGAACTCCTCCTTCCCCATGGCAAAAACCTGCTGTTGGCTGGAAGTCAAACCTTCAGTGTAGGAGAAACCTGCATGGCCCATAAGGCCACACCCATGCTTGAGGGCAGCCTTGGGCGCGCACACACACACATTATGATCCTCAGCGTGAGTCCCTTATTCAAGTAACACCTTTCAGTGGCTGGACCAATAGCTCGCATATGGGGTTTACCATGACCATAGGCACCCGAGCCTAATCAAGAGGCAGGTATTCCAGTTGTCAGTACCCACTGCTCTGCTCTAGAATCCCTCTAATGGGGGGGGACACTAGAGGCAGAACGCAGGACTCCTCCCTTCCACAGAATGACCCCAAACTCTAGGGAGCGGGGCAAATCACCAGAGAGGGAATATTCTTCCTCGGCCCATGAGGCCACCCCTACATTAAATGGCCATCATGGACAGAACATCCAGAGAGAAGAGCCTGAGCGACCGCCTCCGACTCGCCCCCATTTCATATCCTGACGTGATCCCTTCACGGACTGTAGATGAGGCCTGCCATAACCTCGGTCCCAAACCTGAGCCGAGTTTGTGTTTTTGTACATCTGTTCCCACAGCCCTGGCACACACAGCCTCCAGGCTGGGGCCTCTGGATCCACACCACAGGACTGTGCCTGCTCTCTCCTAGGAAACTGTGCCCATTTCATTGGCCACAACCCTACAGAATAGGAGAAACCTCAAGGTCCCCGAGGACATCCCACTTCTGTAGCCGCCCTGGACACACAGGGACATTCTGACACAAGCTGAGCAACTACCTGCACACAGACATGCATACAGATGTCCACAGAGACAGAAGATTGAACAGGACAGGCCCCTAGGCCCCAATTTGAACTCTTGCTTAGGTTTCCAGGTGTCACTCCTCAGAAGCCTGGGTTCGAAGTCCAGCATATGGGGCTTTCTTTTTTTTTTTTTTCCAATTTATTTATTTTCAGAAAAACAGTATTCATTATTTTTTCACCACACTCAGTGGGCTTTCTTGAGGCACAAAACAGAACACCTCTTGTCTCCACATGGGAAGCTTCCTTGTTGGAGCTGTGTCAAACCCTTTGGGTTGGAGAATCCTGCAAAGACCCTGAGCCACCACCACATTCCAAGGTCTCCATGGCCAGCAAACCACACTATGACCCATCTTTAGGAGAATCCATTACAACTCAACCCTCTGGGTAGCTCGCCCAAGATCCCACAGATTGAGCCTGGCTTATCCCGACCAGTCAATGGGAATGTGAGCTGGTGTTTCCAGGCTTCCATGCTTAGACACCTGCTCTCAAGTTTTTCCAAATGGGGCATCCTGGAATCATCCAATAGTACTCAAATCTCCTGCAGAAGGAAACCTTGAGGTTCAGAGCAGCTCACAACTCCCAGCGTAGGGAAACGTCTCTGGCCCCATGACGGCCCCAACCCCCTTCAGGAAGAGGCCATCATGGACACAAACTCCAGCTTGAGGCAACGTCTGATACTCGTCCTGACCTCAGATGCAGGAGATCTCGATTCAGCCTTGCAGAGTGGGCATGCCATGCCCTCGGCCCCAAACCTAAAGCTAGCTTGTGTTTTCAGACTTCCATCCTCACACTCCTGGCAAACAAGCCCTCCAGACTGGGAATTCCGGAAACACAATGCAGCCCTCTGCCTGCCCACCAGAAGAGAAACTTTGCCCTATGGGGCTCTCCAGAAACCCCAAATGAGGATCAACCTGCTCAGGCCTCGACTGCACCCCAAATAGATAGGCTTCCCTGGGCACAGCCTGAGGCCAGACGTCCCAGCAGACAAGGAGAAAGCTGGCCTCACACCCAGCACATCTGACACGCCATGGCCTTAGGCCGTCATTTCTTCCCAACCTGTGTTTTCAGACATCTGAACCAAGACATTATATCAAATCACGCACAGGTGGGTACCTGAAGCACAAATCAGAACTCCTCCTTCCCCATGGCTGTAAAGCTTTCTGTTGGCATGGAGTCAAACCTTCAGGGTAGGAGAAACCTTGATAGCTCCTGAGGCCATGCCCAAAGTAGAGTGACGACTTGGTTAAAAACTCACATTGTGACCCTCAGCATGAGTCCCATGTCAAAGTAAGGCCTCTCAGAGCCTGGACCAAGAGCCCACATATGGAGCTTACCAAGCCCCTATGTTCCCAACCCTCACCAGATTTCGAATTTTCCAGTCACCTGTTCCTGAGGCTTTTCTCTGGAATCCCTCTCTTGGAGATACACATGAGCCAGACAACAGGACTGCACCCTTCCACAAAATGACCGCAAACTCTTGTGAGCTGGACCAAATTCCCAGAGAGGGAGATTCGTCCATAGCCCCTGAGGCCACCCTTCTATCCTCGGCTATCCTGGTCACAACATCCAGAGACAAAAGACTGAGGGACTGCCTTCCACTCGCCCTTCTTTCAATAACCGAGGATTTCCCCTCCCGGTCTGTAGATCCGGCTTGCCATACCCTCCGTGTCACACCTAACCCGAGATTCTGTTTTCAGACTTCTGTGCTCACAGCACGGACCCACACACCTTCCAGGCTAGGGCCTATAGAGCCAAACTGAAGGACTGAGCCTGTCCTCTCCAAGGAAACTGTGCCCAATTCATTGGCCATAACCCTCAGATTAGGAGAAATCTCCAAGACCCCGGAGGCCACCCCGATAGTGTAGGCTGCCCTGGACTAAGAGGGGCACTCTGACACTAGCTGAGCAACTATCTCCACGTAGACACTCAGACAGTGTCCCCAGAGACAGAAGATTGAAAAAGACAGGACCTTAGGCCCTAATCTGAACACTAGCGTTGGTTTCCAGGTGTCTCTCTTCAGAGGACTGGTTTCAAGACCAGCATCTGGGGTTTTTCTGAGGCATCATACAGAACCTCTCTTGTCTCCACATAGGGAGCTTTCTTATTGGAGCTGTATCAAACCCTTCAGGTAGGCGAATCTGCAGGGCCTCTGAGCCACCAGCACATTCCTAGGTCCCCATGGACAAAAACCCGCATTATGACCCATCCTCAGAAGAGTCCATTTCAACTCAGCGCCCTGGGTAACTCGCCCCAGAGCCAGCAGTTCAAACATGTCTTGTCGCAAATAGCCAATGGGAATGCGAAATATGCTGTACAGGCATCCATCCTTCGAAGCTTGCTCTCCAGTCCTTCTGTATGGGACGTCCTGAAACTATCCAGCAAGACTCGACTATCCCGCAGAAGAAAACTTTGTGGTTTGGAGCAACTCACAACTCAGTGTGGGAAAACCTCCTTAGTCTCATGAGGCCTCTGCTTCATGAAGGGGCCTTGATGGACACAAACTCCAGCCTCAGCCAACGTTTGATCCTAACCCTGACTTCAGATGAAGGAGATCTCATTTCAGCCTCTGCAGAGTGCGCCTGCCGTGCTCTTGGCCCCAAACCTCACCCTAGCTTGTGTTTGCAGACTTCTGTCCTCACACTCCTGGCCCACACCTCTCCTGATTGGGAATACTGGGGCCAAAATGAAGCACTCTGCCTGCCAACTGGAAGACATACTTTGTCTATGGTGTTGCCCAGAAACCCAAAAGGAGGATCAACCTGCTTGGCCCTTGGCACACCCCAATTGCATAGGCTACCCTAAGCACTCATGCTGTCTTACATAGCCTGAGCCCAGACGTTATGACAGACACTGAGACAGCTGGCTGCACACCCAGCACATTGGACCCACCATGGTCTTAGGGTGTTCATCCCTTCCCATTGACCTGCATGTCTTCCTGGAGTTATGTTCTGAGACTGTGTCAGACTGTGTGTTTTTCAGAGTGGCCTATGAAATTGGGGTGGACTTAGGGGCCTTGCAGATTTCTGCTAATCTGTAGGGCTTGGGAAACTGAGATGGGCGGTTTCCTCGAAAGATCAAGCCCAGTGATGTGATGTTGTTCTGGAGGCCCCATCCTGGAGCGCGTCTGGGTTAGGACTTTGGGACCAAAGTCTTCAGACACAAACTCGGGTAATAGTTAGGGGGTGGTGATGGTAGGCCCGATCTGCAGACCCTGAGGGCAGCTGCTTGGGACTTGAAATTTGGACGATTGGGACACAGGAGCACAGTTCTTTCTGTCTGGATTTTGTGTCTAGGATGGCCATGGGATGGAGGGGTGTCCTCATGGGTCCATGGGAGATTCTACCTCTGTGGGAATTTGGCCCGGCACCCCAGAGTTTGGTGTATTTCTGGGGGAAGGGGAGAGCACGGTTTGCCATCTAAGGGTTCCCATCCAAAAAGGCATTCCGGAGATTGGTTCTGGGTCCGGGCACCTGGATAACCCCACAAGGGCTTAGGATTTGGGCCTAGGAGCATGACAGGCCCGCTCTATGGGCTCCTGGTCCAGCTCGTGAGGTGGCCTGTTAGAAAGGGTTTTAGGGTGAGGGTCACAATGCCTGTATATGCCCAGCTGCCCATCCTGAGTGGGCGTGGTCTCATGGGCCATGCACCTGGCTCCCACTCTGAGGGTTGGACTGTCATCTCAACATTCAGTTTTCCTGCCAAGGGAAGGCGTAGTACTCATTTTTGATTCAGCGTCCCCATTGGCAGGAATTGAGCTATGTTCTGGGACAGGTACCTGATTACCCAGGTTACTTCAAGATGATGGCCTCGGGCCAAGGCAGGACTCACCTGCCGGATATGGGTCCCACTGTCTGGGTGGCTGACTTGAGGTCGGGGCTCGAGCTGTGTCAGACAGAGCATTCAGGCAGAGGGTGGTCTATGATATTGGGGTGCCTTTGAGAGCTGTGCAACTGGATCCTCATGTGGGGTTTCTGTGAAGAGCTTTAGGGTACTTCTTCTTTCTGGTGGGAAGGCATTAGGCTGCATTGTGTCTCCAGAATTCCCAATATGGAGGGCTAGCAGGCGAGGACTGTGAGGACAGAAGCCTGAAAACACAAGCTATGATTAAGCTCAGTGCCGAGCACAGGGCCGTTCTAATGTACATCTGTTGTGTTGAGATCTCCAGCACCTAAGTATGCGTGAGGGTCAGATGTCTGCTCACGCTGGAGTTTGTATCCATGATAGCCAATGAATGGTGCAGTTTTCTCTAGAAGCCTTGGAGGTTTTCCCAAGCTGGAGCTTGGGAGCTTCTCCAAACAGCAAGGTGTCCTACTACGGGAAAGGGGAAGTCCACTTAGAGGGCTCCAGGTTCCCCCATATGGAAGATTCGATAGCACAGGTCTCTGAATGGAGGCCTGGGAAGTCCATCTTGCATTACAATTACAGCTGAGAAACAGGCCAGTCTTGATGCACTGTCTCTGGTTCCAAGTTCCAAGTGATCTGAGTTGACGGAAGTTCTCAGTCTAACGGGTCACAATGCTGCTTCATATCCAGGGAGACCTTAGAATGTGGCGGAGGCACTGGGCCCATTCTGGATTCTCCTGTCCTAAGGGTTAGACCCAGTTCCCAGGAGAAAGGTTACCTTCTCGGGACAGGAGGGGTTCTTTTGTATGGCTCACGGACCACAGTTTGGACCATATATTGGTTTTCGAGAACAGGCCTCTAGGGACAGTGGCCTGAAAACCCAAACCAGGGTTCTGATGAGGTCCTAGTGGCATGGCAGATTCAATCTTTGGACTCAGTGCCATTGACCTGCGTGTCTTCCTGGAGGTAGGTGCTGAGGCTGTGTCAGACAGTGCATTTTTTCCAGAGCGACCTATGAAATTGGGATGAGCTCAGGGGCCTTGCAGGTTTCTCCTATTGTGGAGGGTTTGGGCAACTGAGACTGGCAGAGTTTCCTCCAGAGATCAGGCCCAGTGATGATGTGCTGGGGTTCTGGAGGCCCCATCCTGGAGGGCATGTGGTTCAGGGCTCTGGGACCAAAATCTTCAGACACAAAATCGGGTACGAGTAAGGGTTGAGGTGATGACAAGCCCGATCTGCAGACCCTGAGGGCAGCTCCTCGGATTTGAAATTCATCCGGCTGAGAGGCAGCACAGGTTTTTCTGTCTGGATTGTGTCTAGAATGGCCACGGAATAGATGGGTGTTCTCATGTGCCCATGGGAGTTTCTTCCTATCTGGGGTTTCTGTCCGGCACCCAATCATTTGGTGTGTTACTGGGAAAGGGGAGACCGCATTTTACCGTGTCAGGGTTCCTGTCAAATCATGGATTCCAAAGATGGGTTCTGGGTCTTGGTGTCTGGGTAATCCCACCAAGGCTTAGGATTTCAGCCTAGGGCCCTGACAAGCCCACTCTGTGGGGACCTGGTCCAGCTCCCACAGGGGCTTGTTGGAAATGGGTCTCAGGGTGAGGGTCACAATGCCTATTTGTGCCCAGCTCCCTATGCTGAGTGGGCACTGTTCCTTGTTCCATGCACCTGGATCCCAATCTGAGGGTTGGACAACCATCTCAACATTTAGTTTTCCTGCCATGGGGAAGGAGGAGTAATCTTTTGAGTTTCAGTGTCCCCCATGGGCAGGAATTTGAGCTATGTTCTAGAACAGGTAACTGAATACCCAGGTTGGTTCGAGATGAAAGACTCAGGTCAAGGCAGGTCACACCTGTAGGATATGGGTCCCACTATTTGTATCGCTGCCAGGTGGTTGGGGTTCGGGCTGTGTCAGACAGAGCATTAGTGCACAGGGTTGCCTATTATATTGGGGTGCCATAGAGGGCCGTGCAGGTGGATCCTCATGTGGATTTTCTGCGCAGACCCAGAGGGCACTTCTTCTTTCTGGTGGGCAGAGAGAAGGTTGCATTGTGGCTCCCAAATTCCCAATATGGAGGGCTTACAGGCGAGGAATGTGAGGGCAGAAGGCTGAATAGACAAGTTACATTTAAGCTCAATGCCGAGCAAATTGCCATTCCAGTGTGCAGCGGTTTTTACGAGATCTCCAGCACCTGAGTATGGGTGAGGTCAGATATCTGCTCATGCTGGAGTTTGTATCTATGATGGCCAACGAATAAGATATCCAGCACCTGAATAAAGGTGGATGAATGATGTTTGCTCACACTGGAGGTTGTGTCTATGAAGACTGACAAATGGAGAGGTGTCGTCAAGAGGCCATGGAGGATTCCCCACACTGATGCATGTGAGATGCTCCAAACAGAAAGGCTGTTTTTTCTACTGTCAGGGGGAGTCTGGTTTGTTTGCTCGAGAGTACCCCACGTGGAAATTATGGATAGCAGAGCTCTTCTGCATGGATGCCTGGAAAGCACACCCCGAATGACCATTGCGGCTGAGGAACATGGCAGATTCCTTCTGGTTGCTCTGGGGCGAAGTACCAAGACCTTGATTTGACATTGAATCTCTTGCAGATGGTTTGCAAAGCTGGTTTGTTACCAGGGAGTTCTTAGAATGTGCTGGTAGCTAAGGTGCCATACAGGATTCTCCTACCCTGAGGGTTTAACACAGGTCAAAGGGCTGTGTCCCCTTCTGGGGATAGGAGATGTAGTGTTGAGTGGCTCAGGGACCACATGTTGT